>NC_085139.1:75980058-76700184 GCF_024139115.2 Armigeres subalbatus | reverse complement strand
ATTCCTGCGAATTGTTCATCGGAAAATACGCTGAAAATCAAGGAGGAATTCCCGTAGAAATTCCTGAAGGAATTACTGGATGAATTCCCGAAGGAATTGCCGGAGGAATTCTCAAAGGAATTCCTGGAAAAACTTCCGAAGGAACTACCAAAGAAATTATCGAAAGAACTCCCAAAAGAGTTCCCGAAAGAATTCCCTACGAAATTTCCGGAGAGAATTCCCAAAGGAATTTCCGGAAGAATTCCTGGAGGAACTTCTGGAGCAATCCCTAAAGAAATTATCGGAGGAATCCTCGAAGGAATTCTTGGTGGACTTTCCGAAGGAATTCCCGGCAAAATTTCCCAAAAAGTTCACGGAAGAATTTCCGGAGGAATTTCTGAATGAAGTGTCGTAAGTAATTTCCAAACGAATTCTCTCAGGTATTCTCAGAAAAATAAGTAGTCCCTGCGGATTTTTAGGAACAAGAACATGAATTCTCGAATGAAGACTAAAAACTGTGTCCCATCCCAAGTCGTCGAGGACCCAAGGAGTGTACATTGATCTTATTAACTTAGGAAGCTTAGCTTAGATCTAGGGAGTTCCTTTGGAGAAATTTTCAAAATATTTCATAAAAGTAAGTTCAATGGAATTCCAGAAGGAACTCCCAAAGCAATTACTGAAGAAATTCCCAAAAAACTTCCGAAAGAAATTCCTAAATGAATTACCAAAGGGTTTTTTAGAGGAATTCCCGGAGGAATACTTATTCTTCCCAAATTTATGAATTCCCAAATCAATTTTTGAAGAAATTCTCAGAGTAATTACTGGGGGAACTGCGGGGTTCCCGGAGGAATTTCTTGACGATTTTTTTGGAGAAGCTAATGGAAGAATTTTCAGATGAATTTTCAAAGCGATTCTATAGAGCATTCTCAGAAGAATGCCTAAAGGAGTTTCCGGAAGGAATTTAATGAATAACTCTCGGAGGAATTACTGGGGGAAATTTCCTTTCCTCTGAAAGCGTTCCCGGAGGAATAACCGAAGTAAGACTGGGAGCAATTTCTGAAGGAATTCCCGGACGAATTCTGGAGTAATTTCCAAAGGAACTCTCGGAGAATTTTCTTAGGGAAAACGTGTTCGCGTGATTTTTCAGGGAAATTACGTTTCACCGATAAGTCTCTACTGTCAAAACATTTTCCGTCATTGAGTTTACACTTCAGGATTTTGATTCGGGTTTTGAGAATATGCGTGTCCGTACTCACAGTGAGTGAGTGAGTGAGAGTGAAAGAGTGCGTAAGATTGAGCGAGTGAGAGAGAATGAGGTAGCTAAAATTAGAAGTACCGCACACATGAAGTAGTAAGAGAAAATAAGGCAGAGAGAAAGGAAAGGAAAAGAGAAGGAAGTGAAATGATCCTAGAATAAGATTGAAAATTAAAATAAAATGGAATGCTTGTTAATTGTTTCCGTTCTGCCCTACAAAAATTAATTTTTTTTTTATTCATTCGAATGCAACAAGCTTCGTAATGTCTATGTATTAAAGGTTTTTGATGTCATTCGGTTAGTGGTTTTTTGTCGTATTTTGTGATTTTACCCGCTAGGGAAACTCAGTCCCTCCTCTTTGGTTTTTAAAGCGAGAAGGGAGATTTGTGAAAGTTGGCTAGGCTAATGATGATAATTTGAGCTACTGTGTCTACTGCCGCTAACCGCAAGTCGAGCACATCTGTATATGGAGCCCCATATACAGATGTGCTCGACTTGCGGTTAGTGGCAGTCTAGCCGAACGACGATCATAAATTTATGCATGGTAATATCTTCTCGCTGTAAATGACGGAAGTACATCCGATTTCTTTTTTACACGGATTTCACGGCTTTTTAACACGGATTATCAAAATAGCACGCTTCTATTTTTACACGGAACGCATCCCCCATATTAACAAAGATCCGGTAACTTTTTATACACGGATATTATTATTTTACACAGATTCTTTTTACATGTTTTTTTACACGCAACGCAATCTCTGTGTAAAAAAGAATCAGATGTATACTTCATAACCGTGCGGCTCTGTTGGTGCGTTTCTCATTCTCTGAATTCTTTCTAGAAACCTGCCCTGAGGTTAGCGAATTCAAGGTCGAGAGACCCCATATCCGCTATATAACATACTTTGGACTCCACAAGACGCTACGATCGAATAAAATTTGCCGGCGTACCAAAGTGACTACAAAATGCTCATTAGACCGGTTGGAAAAAAAATTGATTCGGATAGGCGGCCCCCACCGATGGACCTGAGCGATACTCATGGAAGACCAACGCGCAATTAGAGTTTTCGACATGAAAGTGCTGCGTTCCATCTATGGTGGGGTGCAGATGGCGGACGGTACGTGGAGGAGGCTAATTAACCACAAGTTGCATCAACTGTTGGGGACAATAATCCAGTAAAAATGGTTCTCGACAACAATCCGACGGGCACGAGAAGGCGAGATGTGCAGAGAGCAAGGTGGATCGATCAGGAGGAACACGTTGCAGACCCTCCGTAGACTGCGTGATTGGCGACGTGCAGCCATGGACTGAGTACTGCACAGGCCACTCCGGCCTTCGAATGAGTAAATAAGTAAAATAAAGTAACCAAGGGCGTAGCCAGAGGGGACCGGGGGGGAGGGCATCGCCTCCCCACCTAATTTGTGGAAAGATTGAACGGGGACTAAAATGAATTCCTTTAAACATGTGCACTTTACGTTCCAATCATATTCAGATATAAGTGGTTGGAATTAAAAAGATTCCCAAAAACTTATCAGGGTATCCGGGATCCATAATATATGAAAGTTCAAAACCAGTGATGGGAAATGTCAAAAAAATGTCATGGGGTTGCTATTACTAATTTGCTAATAACTTTTTTCAAAAGTTATTTACAATTCAGATTTTTTGGTTAACATGTAATGCTCAAAGGATGCTACAACTTTGCCTAACAGACCATTGTTCTAAATACAAAGTGTGAGGCATGATAAGGAAATTTAAAAAATGTCACGGAATGTCATGACATTAATGTCATTTGACCCTAATTGGGCTCTCACGCCGTCAATTTCAGATTTAGAGCAATGACCTATTAGAAAAAGTTTTAGTATCCTTTAAGGGCTACATGTTTATATAAAACATACAAATGTGAATAACTTATGAAAAAAGTTATTAACAAATTAGTCCCATGACATCGATATGACATTTCCCGTCACTGCAAAACAACTGGAAACATTTCGGGCTCAAAAATGCTCCTTGCAATTCTTCTAGAAGCTCCCTTAGGAACTTCTAAATTCCTCCGGAAAGTTATATTCCTCTGAAAATCGTTCGAAAACCCTTTTCCTGTAATTGTAATTTCTTTTTATCTAGAAAACCGTCACTATTTTTTTAGGAAAATCATGAAAAAATTTCTTGAAGATTTCTTTTCTACTCTACAAGTTTTACTTCTAGACACTTCTTCGGCTATTTTTCCAAAACAATCTCCGGCATTTCCTTTAGGAATGTATTTGAGAGTATCTTCAAAAATACATACGGAATTTCCTCCCAAAATACCACCAGAGGTTTCTTCAGAAATTTATGACGGAAATCCTCCGAATGCGCTCCATAATTTCACTTGTAAATCTATCAGAAATTCCTTCGGAAATTCTTCTAGGAATTTTCCGGGCATTCCTCCAGGAACTTTTCCTTTAATTCCTTCAGGATATCATCCAGGAATGTTTCCGGGAATACCACCATAAATTCAACAGCGAATTCCTCTAGGATTTAATTTTGGAATTCTTTTCGCAATTACTTCAGAATCCTTTAAGAATTTCTCTAGAAATTTCTTTAGGAATTCATCCAGGAATTCGTCCAGCATTTACCAGCAAAATCTTCCAGATATTTTTCCGGGAATTTCTTCAGATACGTCACCAGGAATTCCTTCAGGAATTTCTCCGGGATTTTTTCCGCGGAATTGTCCTAGAATTCTTTCCGGACTTCACTCGGAATTTACTTCAGAATTTTATTCGGAAATTAATTTGAGAGTTCCTCCAAGATATCTTCCAAGTGTTCTTTCAGGAATTTCTTCAGAACAAACCTCCGGGAATTTATCCGGTAATTTCTTCAGCAATTCATCTGGGAATACTTGAGTGCTTTCTCCGGGAGCTCTTCCAGGAGTTTTTCCAAGAGTTCTGCCGGGAATTCCTCCAGGAACTTCACAGGGAATTTCTGGAGGATGTTTGGCAGGAATTTCACGGGAAATGAGATTTCGGAAATTCCTCTAGAAATTCAATCCCGGGTATACCACCGGCTGTTCCTCTGAAAATTCCTCCGGGAGCTCCACCAGTAGTTCTTCCGGGAATTCATTCAGGCTTTCATTCAGCAATTCATTTAGGCTTTCGTTAGGAATTTATCTACAAATTCCTCCAGAAGTTCCTCGGAGAATTTCTCTGGGAGTTCCTCTGGAAATTTATCCGGGAGATCCTTTAAGAATTCTTCCAGAAGTTCCTCCTGGAATTCTTACAGAACTTCATTTGGGATTTCATCCAGGAGTCCTTACGAGAGTTCCTCCAGAAATTCCTCCAGTATTTCCTCCGGAAATTCTTCCTGTTGTTCATCAAGAAATTCCTCCAGAAGTTTGACCGGCAGTTCCTCCGAGAATTCCTCTGATAATTTCTCCGAGAATTCCTCTGGGAGTTTCGCCGGGAGGTCGTCTTGGAATTCTTCTAGGAATTCCTCCAGAAATTCCTCCGGGAGTTCCCGGAGGAATTCTCGTAGGTACGGAGGAATTCACCAAGGAATTGCTCCTCTAGGAACTCCCGGAGGTATTTGAGGAGGAAGTCCTAGAAGAATTCCAAGACGACCTCCCGGAGAAACTCCTAGAGAAACTATCGGAAGAGCTCCGGAAGGAATTTCTAGCTAAATTTCAGAAAAAAACCTAAATCATTTCTTAAAAAAAAACTAAATGTTTTCCTGGAAGAGCTACTGTTGTAACTCCCGGAGGAATTCCCGGAGAAACTCCCGGATGAATTCCTGGTGGAATTACTGGAGGAACTCTCGGATGAATTTTCGAAGGAACTCCCGGAGAAATTTCTGAAGAAACTCCCGGGAGAATTGTCAAAGGAACCCCCGGAGGAACTGCCATCGAAACTACCAGAAGAATTCTCGGAAAAAATATTGGATAATTCATTTTCTAGCCAAATTTCGTCTTTGTAGGGTTATGTGGCTGGACCATCATCATCATCTGAGGACCTCCCGGAGAATTCCCTGGGAAGCTCCCATAGAAACTCTCAGAGGAGCTTCTGGTGTAGTTTCTATATAAATTCCGGAAGAAGCCAAAATGAATTCCAGAAAGAAAGCCTGAATGAATTCCCGGGGGAAATTCTGGAGGAATTCTTGGAAGAATTTTCAAATGAACCCCCGTAGGAACTGCTGTTCTATCTATAGAATAATTATTGGAGGAAAACCTGGAGGAACTGCCAGTAGAACTCCCGGAAGAATTCCCTGAGGAATTTCCGGATAAACTCCTGGGGGATCTCCCAGTGGAAACCTTGAAGGAATGCCTTCAGGATTTCTTTGGGAATTTATTTAGGAATTCTTCCTTAAATTCCATTGCTGATTTCATTTACAGTATAATTTCTGTATAAGTTTTCGATGGAATTACTGAAGAAATTCTTTGAAATTTTCAAAAGAAACTATTCGAAATTTTCGGAAACGGAAAGATTTTTCGCGAAATTCTCAGGAATGTTTACTGACATTTCTGCGGAATTTTCACGGAATATTCTTGGTAATTCCACGGATCAATTTTTCAGATTTTTTTATGAGGAACAGCACGAAAGAATTATCTGAAGAATCCCTGCAGAACTTATTAAGGAGTTCGTGGAGATTTTCTTGGGGTAAATAATGGTGGAACTTTCGGATGAATTCCCGGCGAAATTTATGGTGGAATTCCTGAAGACATTGCCGAAGAAGTTGGTGGTGGCAGTTCTAAAGAATCCCTGATAGAATTCCGGATAGAATGCCTGACGCAATTGTCGAAGGAATTCCTGGGGAAAGCTTGCATATTGTTTTTTTCTGCCTATTTTATAATAAATATTATTTCAGAGAGGATTTGTTTAGAAATTCAGATGTATGGTTCTAGATTTCTAAATCATATGAAAGACTGCAGGATTTTTTATAATAATTCTTATAGCCGATTTTATATTCTTTCTGTATATTAAGTTCGTTAATAATTTTCTCACTTTGTTAAAAAATATCTGATGAGCAATATATCAGGCATTTTTAAATCCATTATTTTTGGTAAATAAACGCACAATGCGAACGATGCAATGTGAGTGTGAATGTGTCATGTTTATTGGCGTTGCGTTTTAGTACAAAACGCTGACTTCAACGCCCAGCGCGACGTGCAATGCACTATTATGATCCAGCCTCAACTGTTGGTTGTGGATTTGGTTTCAAAGTTTTTGGAACTTTGAAGGAAATAGTGCCAAGCACTAGTATTCATGTGTTTTTATAAAACTACTGTAAAACTACGATTCAGAAGACCTAAAAAGGATGCCCCCCCCCCCCTACTCGACATTCTGGCTACACCCCTGAAAGTAACAGTTGAATTAAATGGGTTTGTACTAACTCGTCTTATAACAAGTTATGTTACCTTTCTCGCATTTATCCATACCGTTTTTGTTTAAACCATAATATTTTTCATTATTTTTTAACGCAACGGTCGATCGTAATCAAATTTAATAATAATCAACTAGGCTTGGTTTCTGCCTGGCCCTGTCGAATGCAGCATGTTGCGATAAAATTAATTAAGGATCCATATATGAAAAATTGGCAAATGGCTTTTGTGCACACATACACACGCACAGACAGGCGAAATCAAATAAAAAAAATCATTCATGGTACATTTCACAATGGGCCGTAACAAGCGATTAGTCAGGTTCGTCCCTTTATAAGTTTGGTTTGGCCCTTGAAGGAGCCGAAATCGAGAACCCTATTAAGAAAAGAATGATCTATCCTTCCATCTAATTTGGCATTTGCAGCAAATTTTGGATCAATTCTGGAACATGCCTGATGATACAGATTTTTTTTTGATGACATCAACGTTCGTTTTCGGTCAACTTATCTTTTTGTTCAGATTTAGACCTATTTCCATTGACTCGCCCCATCTGTAATACGGACCGTACTGTATGATAAATACCACACATCACTTATTAGTCATTGTTGACTCAGGAACAATTTCCTTTTCAAAACAGATATGAAAGTTTTATATTGCTTCGGAGGAAATCTTCTAAACAAAACCCCCAATATATTTTGAATTCTGCATTTCCAGTACTGGAGTATTCAACAAAACATTTTAAAATTGAAGATAAGAATCAGCACATTTTTTCTTTACTCAAGATTTTCGGGATTTCAAAAAGTACTTCCCGGCATTCGGAAAATCCCGAAATTTTGTAAATCCCTGGATATTTTGTCCCAGGGCGTCCCGAAATTGAGCCTGGTTTCGGTCAGTACGATGACGTCTTAACGGTCGTTCGATTCGAGGTAGCTAACTGATGGTAAGTATGAACACCACAGTCATCATTCTTGTCTTTATTAACGATTCTTTCGGCCATTGGCCGGCTCATCTCGTAACACCATAGTTCGTTTAGCTGAGGTTTTTGTAATAGATCAACACATACCTGACCGGTTGTCCCTGTAGCTTTTTAATTGAAATAAGCAAAATTCGACGAATTGATAAACTCCCAGAGGAAATGAAAGGGAGACCTCCACATTATGACCGACCACAGGATATTCATAATTAATTCAGGAGAGATATTGCTCGAAAAAAACAGCGTTCTTGCCTTCTTGTAGAATTTGGGACGGGTGATGATCGCTGACAGCTAGGGTTCGATTGCGATTGTAAGTAAATCGCGACAAGTAGCAAGTGTGGGTCCATGTTTCTGGTGTCAAGAGAATGCAGTGGAGAACAGAAATGGTAAATACGAAATTTGGATTACTCCATAAACAATGTTGCAAACGAACGGCTCAGCAGGTTGTAGAAAACAGCTACGGAATCTGGTCGTTAATAATATTCCCCGGTCGTGTTGTCGGACAATTTTTGGAAGAAAATACCACGCGACCATGTAGGTTAATATAAACCCCATAATTATTCCTAATTTGAACATAAAAGAACGTTTTGGTATCCCTATTTCCAGCGATTAATTGAAAACCTTGCGCCATCAATAAAACATCACTTGCGACTTCTTGTTTGGGTCGAGAGAACGTTAATAATTTCAACTGTCGGAGACAGTATGCTGGCACTTCCTAGTAGCGAAAAGGCGGGTTCTGAAGTTGTTCCATCTATCGTACCGAACAATCCGATGGAAGACGTTTATAGAATCTAGACCCACTGTTCACGATGAGCAAGTCCACATTTTTTTGTTAATCTATTCTAATAATGAAAAAAAAAGCCAAACCATACAAATGAAAGTAAATTCCACTGCGTTGGCTATCTTTCGATGATCCATTAGGTGAGTCAGTAACATTCATGTTACGTATATTTGAAACAATAAACATAACAATAAGTCTAATGCCATTGCAGTGGCAACTCAGTACTGTGTCGTTTCCTATAACAATAATACAATTCGAACTTTACTGATGAGAAATCGATATATGGCAGTTGCTGCTGAACCGCGGTCGATGACGGCGGCGGGCTGTGCAACAATAATTCCTCGACAGCCAGCGGCGTCGTTCGACGTCATACACACATTTATTCCAAAAATAAATGCTTGTTCGTGTGATAGCACATTCACGGAAAAAAGAACCCTAATAAATTTATTTCGTTAGGGTGAGCAATTTTTGTTTTAACTTGCGTTCGCTAAGTAACAGGAATATCAAAGACAAAGGCCTTAATAAAGCCCTAATTGGATGGACAGTTATTCTCCTTAGATTATCTTGAAAGTATAGAATATAAATGGCTCTGGCTAAGAATTCTCTCAATAAAGCTAATAAAAAAATGATAAATCATAAGCATTCTTAATATTAAATCCAGGAAGCGAGCCCTACAAAACGACAGGTAGAAGCTATCAATCACTGATTTGCAGACATTTTTTTTTTCATCACTCACTGATTTGGATACATTTAGTGGTCATCTTCCGGTTAATTCTTGACTTGCCTTGTACGTAAAGGCTATAATATTGTCACAAACCAATTTTTTTAGTGTTATGCAGAAGCCTGCTTCTAGAATACATGATCTGCAGCGTTTTGCCTCGATGAATGTCCTTAATTAGGAATGTGTTTATTATACCTAACGAAATAATTCTTAATCAAAACTAAGTAACTATAGAACTTGTGAATAACAGAACCAAATAAGAACATGATCGGAGAATCAAGTACGTGTTACTGAATTTGCGATTTTCGAGATTCGTTTTATATTCAACACCATCTGTTACCCTCCAATGCAATGCATTGGAACGAATTCGTTGGATGCCAATATTGATCCATCTATGAAGTGGTGATACGGCGTTATTATTTTTTAACAAAACGAATGCAGAAACCGATTATATTTATTCTGATAGTGTCTAGCTATAGAAGATTCTTCGTCAAATAGTCAGCAGCATTAAGCTGGATAGACGCAACCGCATGAAAAATGTGATCTATCAACCTTTATATAATGATCCTTATAGCCTTCAAATACAACTTTGTTGTACGAAAAAGCAAAACATAATTCCAAAGAATAAATGATAATAGAGATGTCGCGATGAATACAAGTTGGCTATGTGACAACTCGCAATGCTACACATGCTTCCACGGAACCGTGCATCGGTTCGCTACGTACTTACTGCGAAAGAAGATGAAAATTGTGACGCAACACGAGCTATCCAAAGAACGACAGAACTGCCAACAACGATGTCAACAGTGCCAACGTCTTCATGGTGGGTGAAAGTGAATTTCTCACTTCTCAAGGACGTCCCCACATCCCGTTCCACGGACACGTACGAACTTAACTGGGGCCTGCTGAGCTGATTATGATTTGTACAATTGCCACGTGTTGACCCCGTGCCACCGACTGCACTGCGCGTCTATTACACTTGGCCCTAGGCAATTGGGGGGGCGTATAACAAATGGCACTGCGAAAACACCCACCCTGGCTAGGAACGGACCAGACACAAAGCAAGACAGCGAACGCTCCGTAGCCAGATGCCACAAAATTTGTCCATCCAACTGGGAATGTAACCGGATACCGACTGGTGCACGACGCTCGGTAACGCAATCCAGGCGCACACATCGCCAGCCACCCAACATCGAACCGACTCGGCGCACTCGGCGAAAGGATGGGCGGCGTTCTGTGTGTTGCGGCGCTGATTCTTGTCATTTGCCGGCAGGGTGGCGCGCGGCAGTGGCCGCTTTGAGTGGTTTTTGTCTTCGACCGCCGCCCTCGACCGTCTCCGTCCCAACTGCTACACATGCCGAAACAGGCAGCATACCTATCGCAACAAACAAGGGCAAGTACTTCCAGTCAGAGCAGCAGTGGATGGTGGATAACCTCTTCACTGGCATTCCGCCTCCTAGCCAGTAGCAGCAGAAGCGCCGACCGGCGGTGGAGTTATTGTGGCGCGATGGATGGTGGAAAGCAACTTGAAACGATGATGGAGGCGGATGGTTGCTCGGTGGATGGGAATATTATGGCATTATTGGATGGTGTTGTTTGCTTTTTTGAGCACATGCTTTACTTTCTTCGTTTGATTTTGGACGAGTTCACTGGTGATTCTCTTTTTGTTAGATTAGGCTATTAATAGACAGAATATTGGAAATGAAATCTATGAACAGTGAATAACACCTTCTTAAAATCTAGTTAGAGAATTTTGAGGTTTTGTATCCGAAAACTATGTCAAGTTTTTGAAGTGGTTCAAAATATTCATAAAGGCTAAACATCAAATTGGGGATTGAGGATTCTCTGTATGAGTTCACATAGAAATCGTTAAACATCAAACACGAGCCCATTTAATTATCAATCAGTTTCGGCAAAGGTGCCTATTTTCAATGAAGAATGGGTGACCTACATGGAGATAAAATCAATCGACGATGATGTTCAGAAGGATTGTCGATGACAGAAAAGGCTCAGGGCCACTGCCTTTTTAGATATTATATAAACTAGTATTTGGAAATAGAGCACCGCTGACTATCTTTGGAATAGGATTCATTTCCAATACTATATTTTTTGAGTATTTGAACAAAAAGTTGATGCAAATCAGACTTGTTCGTAAAATAATTTCTGTCGAGTTTATATTATTATAACCATGAAAATGTGAAGGTAAATAACTTTGGGATTCTTCATTAGAAGCACCTAAGATCAAAAAGCTGTATACTATAATGGACCTCCTGCACATTCGTGACGTGTGACAGCGCTATTAGTGCTCCCTAATATACAAACACAAAAATATATGTACACAACTCCCATCGCAGAGCCATTAGTGAATCTCGCATGTACCAGCAGAAGTGCTTCTATCATTCACATCGTTCCTTCACCGAGTTGTCACTTGGCACTCGCTTCCGTACACGGAACCGAAAATCAACCCACCGTCGAGATTATTTCACTCCAAGCTAACTTGCTGGTTGCAAAGTTTAGTTCATCCAAAGATTTAATCGGTGCAAAGTAAGTGCAACCCTCACCCATAAAGGAGATATGAAACTACTTACTAGTAGAATAAAAGTTTGTGCAAACTACCTAATTTTAGATATTTCGAACTTTTTTTTAGGTTCCTATTTTTCTGTGTGCTGTCGTCATTGTCTTTGCTTTTAAAGACCTTGCACGGTATTTGAAGTGCCGGCATACCTACTTTTATCACAATAAATGGTTGGTACCGAAACCGAACGATGGATGGATCGGAAAGGACGCCACCGCCAATGACAACGTCGGAAAAGAGTGAATCTACGTACGTACGTTTGGTTGTACGAACACTGAAAGGATCAACAAGGCTATCCTTCCATATCCTTCCGTCCAGCCATGGTTGCGTTGTTGGTTCTATTCGGGCATTCGTCGTCCACACACAGTCACAGAGATGTGGCGGGGACGAGATGAATTTGTCTGAACATGAAGGAGCTTTCTGGCTTTTGATGGGTGTATTTTATCGTGATTGTTGCTATCACCATTGTGACGGGTCACGGCTGGCATTGGTTGGAACGACAAAGTTTCGGTTCTTCGGAATTAGAGTGTGTGTGTGTGCGTGATACGTTCCGTATGGGTTTGAATAATTAGAAGATAACCGGAGGTTATATATACGAATGTGTGCAGTTGACTAGCAGCGATAACATCATTCGCTTATTAAACGATTATATGCACGCTGCTGATAAGTTCCAGTAGGAACGTTGAACTATATGAAAATCATAAGTTTTAACCAAGTGACCTTATTTAGAATAAGCTAAAACAACAAGTTTTTTGTCATCATGTCTAGACCAACATTTGAAAGGGGCAGCAGGGACTATGTCCAAGGGCTTGACGACCCCTCCCCATGGCCACTGCGAGTTAGGGGGCCTGCCTAGGATGTGGTGGGGTTTGACAGTGGGCTCTGTTAAACCTCTACAAAAAGCTGCATGTGTCCATAAGCAGGCCCTATCAAACCCAGTCAACACATGAACGTATATGGTGTCGTGTAGGATGCTGAAGTGCAGGCGATAGAGGTACTTTTCCACACAACATGTATGTATATCGTCTCCAATTTAGCATCTTGTATTGCACCATGTGCGGTTTTGTGTAGACTGGGAAGCGACCGTGTGCCGCTCAAAGCGCACAAGCCCAACACGAGTGCCAACCGGCACATCAGGATTAATACCAGTGAGATCCTGATTACGACACACACGCGCGCGAAAGTAATGCAAAATAAACGACATGTAAAATGAACGTAAACTTACATTCTTTCTTAACGTCAAATAGAGATAAAATAAGGGTTGCTGAATAACATTAGCTTTCCGATTACTATCAATTATTTTCAATTTTAATCCCGTTTCTTTTTTACTTTTCTTACGTTAATGAAATGATAACGCGGGCGCCTAATCCGAAATTCAAATGAACAATCGCTCACTTTGAGCGATTGATTGTTTATTCTCGCGAAGAATGAACAATTGAACAAATTAAGGAAATGCTAATACTGCTGTGTAGAAGTTTCATAGGTCACATCACTTTCCATGGTGAATCCCGATCTATGTTACTGATTACCCCACCCAACTAACACTACTTCCTTCCCGTGGTAAATGTGGAGATGCAGAGGTATTCTCGGTCTCTAGTAGCAACAATTACCACACACTCACATTCCCTCCCTTTCCCAACTGACTGTAAGGACTTGGCCGGCGCCGTTATTGATCAACATTTGCGAGCTGCTGAAACGTGCACTTCGAGAACAGTTGGTAAATCCCAACCACTATTCACTTGGATCGTAGTGCAATTTGCACCAGTTCTGATCAATCACGGAGTAGCAACCATTGATATGTACAGTCAGTCTAAGCTAAGCTAAGCTAAGCTAATCATGTCTAGACCAACATTTGAAAAGGGCGTAACAGTCAAAATTTATTCCTTCTGATACTTCGACTACGTATATAGCTATATCTGTAGACGAGGAACCAGAAGGAATAAATTTTGGCTGTTACGCCTTTTTCAAATGTTGGTCTAGATGTTTCAACGCAAAACAAATCAAACGTAATTGAATCCTTGAACAAGCAACGAGGTAATTTTAACCGACAATTTTTTGAGCAGAAATCGATAATCCTCAAGTGCATGAAAACTGTACCACATTGCCAGGTGCTATACAGACATAGTACATCAAAACATGGGAGAACAAAATGTTTCTTTGTTGGATTTAGGTCATTTAATCGAAGGTCAAATGTATGGTAGTAATTGTCGAGATCGAAATAGTAAAATATTAGATGAAGGAAGAATAAAGAAATCTATGAAAATAAAGAAGAATAAGAAAAAAAGGGAAAGATGAATAAGTGAAATGAAGAAGTTAGAATAAGAAAAATGTTAAAAGTTAACAAAGTATCATAATTATTATATGTCCAGCTTTGTTTCGTTTATTAGCAAAGAAGTGATCATTGAATCATTGAGAAGTTAAAATAATAGTTGAAAGTAGAGGCGTACAAGCAAAAAGTAGAAAGCAGAAATAAAAGAAATCGAACAAAATCTAACCTGGCACTCTGGCAGCAGTTAAAGGCATTAGCCATAAATCCTCCCGGATCATTTTTTTCAATAGTACACGAAATCTATAATAATCTATTCTATATATATATATATAAATAAAAATCAGTTTAGGTTCCCTTCCTGGCGCTTTAACTCATGAACGGGTTAACCGATTTGCAAGATTTTCTCCCTAATCGATTCGTCTTGGGATAAAACTTTGGGTCAGCACGGAAATTGATCTCGAGTGCGGTGCTGTAAATAGTTCAGAATTTGACATTTGCTTCACAGGCAAATTTGCTAGTTCTAAATATTTTCTCATTAAAGTCAGTTGAGGAAAAAATACTTAATTCGAGGGAGCCACTTCGTGAAGCAGGATCTAGATGCTTAAATTTTTTCAAAAGGTTATTCTTGAGACAATTCGAATATTTTTTCATGGTAAATAAAAAGTCATTCTCCTGGAAATTCAAGGAGTTTTCTTTTGACGATTATACAGACTTCCAGTAAAACATTGGATGCATTTCCAGTGGCAAAAATTAAAAAGATTCACATGGAATGCCAGAAGCGTTGATGCCGATTTCATCCATAGCTTTCAATCTTTCACCCATTTATTTCCATCTCTCATCATCTCTCCAATCCTTCTAATGTTAGACATGTGTAAATGGCTTCGCCTCGAATTGTCAAAGTCCTTTAGGGTCACTATGATGGCGAACGCGTGCAGGATATATAGGCAGAGAAATTTCTTATGTTTCGATGGCGAAACAATAAATATAATCATCGCACTTTGTTTTGTTCATCGAAACACATCTTCCTGCAACCTCTCCCCATCTCATTAACTCATTTCTCTCCTTCACTCGAGCAAAGCTAGTTTACAAAATGAGAGCAAATTGATTTTAAGCTCTGCTGTTGAGATCAGGGTTTGCAGAAATCGCTCTCAATAGATAAAGAACAACGATAAAAGAAAGGCAAAAACCGTTCCGAATCATAACAAGCCATGAAAACAAATTTATCAAAATTGTATACAAGTGCGAAAAAACAAAATCGGATAGGCAGCCCCCATAGAAAAGTGATGATTCTAGCTTTGTTTTCGCTCATTTTGTGTTGTTAACTGCACAGCTGTGTAGAACAAGTTGAAATGCATAATCAGAACCAATGCTCCCCGCGTTTGGAGCTTTTTTGGCTTTTTAAAAGAAATTTATCATGAGGTATAGCCTTCCGAATCAGTTCTTTATCATGGCAGCTTGCGAAAAAAGTCTCTCACGGTATGCTATACATCGTATATGTATACAGAGATAATAAGTGAAAGACTGTCTCATTCTCTTTTGGATTCAATCCCTGGTTGAGATTATATTGAAAACAAAATTGGATGTCAATTTTTTTTATTAAAAAAAAAATCAAAACATGTTGCCAATATGTATTCCTCAGTTATCATAATGCTAGCGGTTTCACATAAAATCATGCTGTCGATTATCTAATAGCCTATTCAGATTACGCCATTAATGACATAATAATTGGCGTTTCAGGGTAAATACGCTTTATGATGTCATTATTTACGTAATATTCCATACATTTTGCGCTGTCAAAAGATACCCGCTAAAAAGAGTCATGAAGAATTTATTACGAACAATTATTACGAGAGAGCTTTCGTTCTAACTGGGATGCAGGGAGAAATTCAACAAAACAAAACTGACAAGCGTCACGCTCTCTTTGCCAGAGAGAAAATTCTCTCTGTTTTCATTTCGTTTCGTAGTTGACAGTCATGCTCTTTTTGTCGCAGCAGGGTCGAATGCATGTTAGATGGAAATCTTCTGAGCGCTGAAGAATAATTCGGATTGTGATGGTTTTGTGGAAAGCATTTTATATGATGAAAAATAATGATGATAATAATTTATTCTCCACTTATTCAACATGTATTGTTTAAAAAACAGATGATCTCTAGAATTAACATGAAGTATTTAACTTAAACCTAGATTTAATAGAACAAATCGAATAAATTTTCAAGTTCAAGGGCCAATGCGGAAGACAATTTAAAACGTAGGAATGGTTGTAAAACGAATATATTTGATGAATAAACATGATTTCATAAATTGTTTCAATTCTGCTCCTTGAATGGCTTAATATACTTTGGATTTCAACATTTTTCACGTGGGACAACTGTACGATTTGAATGGAATGTATATATAAAGTAGAATAACCTTAAATAAAACATGGATTGGTAATGCATTAATTCATCCAAAATCCAGTTTAAATTATATCACATTCACACGATTCGATTTTGTTAGAAGCTGTATCATTGATTGTGGAGTAGAACGCAATGGTTCAGTTTCCATTTTTGAAAAAAATTTATTTGCTGAGTTGCCCTTCATACATGGAGATACTGGTGGAAATACATTTTAGTTCGATAATATTTCTTGAAAATTGGTCCAATCGTCCTTTTTTTTTATTTATTTGTGAGAATTCCCAAAAGTATCTAAATTTTTCTATCAAATCTCCGTTCGATCATAGTACAGAATCAAAATACTTTTCAAACTTAAAAATAAATTGAGGAATAGTCTGATTCTCCGAAGAATGGCGCACCCAACTAATGAATGTAGCTTCGCTCATTATCCTTAATGAGAGCTTCAAATATTCTTCGAAAATCCCTATTCATATTTTTTTAATATTTTTTTTCGTGGGAACTTTGTTCAGAAAAAAATGTTCGATTGTTGCCACACAAATGCTTGATTTCGCAAATTAAATTTTAAAACTCTCCTTGAATTCAACCCTGTATTAGCGTGCAAATGAGGTAACATGGAAACGTCAAGATATATTATCTTGCTGCAGTCTGAACACCTCGTAATAATTGGATACCCTCTCACTTAACAAAGTCATAAATAGCCCAATCTGAATAGGCTATAAAGTGAGTTATTTAAGAAGATTATATAATATGCTGTTGTTATTGTGAATGCTCATAATAATAATCTAATCGAATACTCATTTTGATATCAAATGAAGAATCTCATGATTTCAAACTTGTTTCCATTTCTGCTGTGTTAACTGTTAATACATACAAAACGAGGTCAACTGGAGTAATCAAAAAATTGACAGCGAATTTTTATTTAAAATTTTGCTCGGGCACTTCAACCCAACTCTCTCCATATATTCAACCCAGTGCATGCACACTCGCTGTGCACTGCCTCATGTTTTCAGATATGTGAGAGGGACTTTGCTTCGTACTTTCGAAGTCCATTCGGACCACCATGATGTTGACTACGTCCGGCATGCATCGCAACGAAAATTCGTTTTTTTTTTTTAAGATTCTCCTTATGTTTCGATGCTAAACAATCAAAATGGTGACTTGTACACATCACGTGAGTTGATTCACCGAAACCAGGTTTGACAAAACTCCTCAGACTCGCTAGAGTTAAATAAAATCATGAATTTTCTCACGAATGAGTGGAAGCGTGGATAAAGCAGAGTCAGAAAAAAAAACATATACGAGCGAGACGTCGGGTGGAAGAGCACTCATTGAGCCTTCGGAGTGACGTTATGCTTGTGATAAAAATCGTAGAGGCTGTTTTGAGTGTGAATGTGAATGAGAATGAGTGACGCACTACAAGAGAAAGATGAACAGACTGACTCGCTCTTCAGTGTTGTGAGTTTTGATGCAAATATTTGCTCCTCATGACAATTATGACTCTTGCTCATTTTTCACTCGGCGAGGAATTTATGGCACGCTTGATCGAAACAATGAAGAATCCTTTGAAATCCTCGTGAAGTGAAAAATGGCCGTGAATCAAAAGATCGAAATTAAATTTGAATGAGTGAAGTGTTAATTTTATCCTACAATCAGATAGTGGTTAGTGGTGTGTTCATCCGGTGTAGTCGCTGATTCGTGGAGCAGTTCCGGATTAGGTGTATCCGAAGGACAAGAGAACCAACCCGAAGAATGGTGAAGCAGAGCGAGTTGACCGAGATGATTGACAAGAGGGGGCTAATTGTTTCGCAGATGATTGGCGGTTATTGGTAAGCACGTTCCGGTTATTGTCTAACGCATTATCCTTGATGCGTAATACACACTTAAAATATATTTTGTTCGTAGTCATTTCTTTTGACACAAAGATTCAGTAAAAGTTAAAATGTTTAGTTAGGTCGATTTATTCATTCTACCGAATCGGTAAACATGTACTGAAATATTCGTAATTAGCTGACCCGGCGAACTTTGTCTCGCCAAAAACTGATCAATTTTCTGATACAATTGTTGCATCCACAATTTATCTATAAAACAATTCGGTTCTTCAGAATGATCTCTCATATAGATATAGATATAGGAGGAGATCCCCCAGTGCCAGACACATAAGCCATTCAACGAAGAACTTTCTAATTATCCAGATTATGTTTACTTGTACATCATATACACAAAATATGATAATTGATGATTCACTATATTTGATCATTTGAACACATTTTTGGACGATGTATTTTGATGATGTATTTTGGTAAATATGTATTTTCACGGTTCAGAAAAGTGTCCCCGAGTACCGGACACTATTACGTCATGTTCAAATATGACCAAGCTCCTATTACATGAGTAAAGACATAATTTATAATAGTTTTCACTTGCTTTAAGTTGTAGATATTAATACGTGTTAGTAAAGCTTATTTAACCCTCCAGCCAAATTTCTTATATCCTACTAAAATTTCCCCCATGTTCAATGACATCTTCAATTTTTGTTTCTGCTCATTTCTGTGGCTCTCTGATACCTCAGCAAGAGAAAAACAATTGAATTGAACTAAATTAATGATTTCGTGTGTGTTACTTCTACGTGAAGTTAAACGATTTACAATGATATGGAAATGCTAATATCATCTTCCAAACTTGGACGTACATGTTCATGATAGCATTAGAGGCGAAAGTATAGAATTGATAGTTCCGTTAGGATACGGCAGGCATGAAGAATGTTTTTATAGAAGTCGATTTGAAAGCGAGCGGAGGGCAATATTTGTGTGATGGCACATATCGCACGACCTTCCTTCTGCCAAGCTCCCGTATGAAGGGGGAGGGAAGAATATCAGTGTGGAAGCTGATATATCTCCACTGGCAAAAGGAAGGTGGTTTGACTTGCTCATATGCCATCGCGTGCTTTCAAATCGACTTCTATAAAAACATTCTTCATGCCTGCCGTATCCTAACGGAACTATCAATTCTATACTTTCGCCTCTAATGCTATCATGAACATGTACGTCCAAGTTTGGAAGATGATATTAGCATTTCCATATCATTGTAAATCGTTTAACTTCACGTAGAAGTAACACACACGAAATCATTAATTTAGTGTACTACCCTTGGTGGGGGCATCCATCAATTCAGCTGTTATTGGTCGACGGTACAGCAGCAGTGCCTTTCTCTGCTTTGTTCTCTCCGAGGCAGCCAAGTTGGTTGCGACGAGACGGACGCAATGAGAAAACAGAACTGTGCAATAAAAATCCTATTCGACTAAATGCTGATGTCATATTAGAAATTTGGAGACAGTACTCGTCGATAGCAAATCCTTCCGCACGCGATGGCATATGAGCAAGTCAAACCACCTTCCTTTTGCCAGTGGAGATATATCAGCTTCCACACTGATATTCTTCCCTCCCCCTTCATACGGGAGCTTGGCAGAAGGAAGGTCGTGCGATATGTGCCATCACACAAATATTGCCCTCCGCTCGCCTTCAAATCGACTTCTATAAAAACATTCTTCATGCCTGCCGTATCCTAACGGAACTATCAATTCTATACTTTCGCCTCTAATGCTATCATGAACATGTACGTCCAAGTTTGGAAGATGATATTAGCATTTCCATATCATTGTAATTGAATTGAAGTAAGTTTAGCAAAATAGGTGCAAAGAATGGCTATTTGATAACATGAATAAACTCACTGTATGGACTCAGGGGACAGCTGCCGGATACAGAAATTGATTTTGCACCATACTGCCGCTAACCGCAAGTCGAGCACATCTGTATATGGCGTCCATATACAGATGTGCTCGACTTGCGGTTAGCGGCAGCATAGATACATTAAATATCTAACAAATTGTGATCGCTATTTGAAATATGACTCATATTGACCATCTCGACATAATCATAATGTTTTTCATTGATTTTAATATTGTTGATTCAAACCTTCTAAAATAAGGCGAAACATGAAATTTTTTGACATTTTTGTTCAATTTCAAATTTTGTACAAAGTTTACAATATAAGGATTTGATATTCCATGCAGGCAAAGGACTTTTCAATAGCTTTCTTTTGTATTACATATGATGATGGCGGGATCTCCGCAAGTGCCATTTGTAGAAGTGTCCGGTATTGGGAGGTGTCCGGCGCTGGGGGATCTCCCTCTATAGATAATAACAAATTTAAAATTCTATATAAAATTACACGAAAAACAATTTCATCGAAAAGATTGAGTTAAGATTGTCAAAGCATTACAATTCCACCATAACATTTTTCCACGTAAAAAGAAGAAGAAAATGAATATAAATTAGGAAGAATTTGGGTGTCTATTCTTGAGTGATGCGCGGTCGTACAAGTGCCAACTTTGTTTTATATATACCTATAAAATAAGATTACACTATCATTTTATGGATTGGGTAATTAATATTGTAATTAATGAAAAAAATCTGACAAGAATCATATAGAAATCTATTGCAAACATTAGTTTTGAGAGTGTTTATTTGTTATCATAGAAAAATCCTGAGTTAAACTTAGTTTCTTTTCTCAATAAAAATGTATTGGTGTTTTGCAGTGTACATGTTCTACATAAAAATAATATGCAAGTGAAAATATTTCCAACCAAGTTTCCAAAGCAGTAATGCATATGCAGGGGGTCTCCAGTAGCCTCGTGCAGTAATAATACAATCACAAATACAATCAGGGCGATGATGATGATGATGATACTACCATCTATTGTAGCAAGGCACCTGCCGATAGCACTGACCATATCTAACAAACGATTTGATCATGATTATACTATTGTTTGTATTTCATCAGACTCCTGTATGAAGGGCCAAAAAATGAGTGGAGTGGTTCCATAAGCAGAGACACTTATGCGAATCCACGGGATGAATAGAGAATCTCCTTCCAGAAGAAAGCTCGTACATACAATAATATAATCTAGCCTTCATTTCCCAGATTTACCCAATAGATGGGAAGAAGAGCCCGCCCTTTATCCACGAGATGTTAAAAATAGGAAGTTGGCGATTCCACTCTTCCTATCCAAATCGCTTCAATCGGGTGCCCTGATGGTTTTTTTTTTATGGTATAAATCATATAGTTTCAATATAATTTGGTAAATATATATAATGGAATTTTCTCACCAAATTTAAATTCCATGTCCTGGATGAGAAAGGACCTTTCTTCAACACCAGCTGGTTTTAGATTTATGCCTTCACAGATAGAAAACCAATAGCTCTTCAAGAAATGATCTGGTTTAGATCGGGGAATATGCTTCATTCTGGTTCAAAGATCGAGAAATAGACTTCTTGATTTCTGAAAAGCTGAAATAAAAAGATGGTTGGCAGTATCATACATAATAACATAATAACATTTTAACAAAATATATCAATATTGTTGTTAATTATTAAAGCTTTTAGTCTGTCAACTTTATTAACTATACTATGACAATTCCACTGTAGAATTTTCAAATTATTTGGATTAGATGAAGCCATCAGAAAGAAAACAAAGAAGAAATGAGGGGACCAAATGTATTCAATTTATCAACAAGAGATGCAATGAATGGTAATGTTTTTTAAAGATATTTTTCCAAAAATCACCTAAACCTAAAATGTCAACTATTTCTTCTAAAATAATTTATTTATTTATTTGTTACCACCTTCTCGAAAGTATTAAAAACTATTCTACAGACTGCACGTTAACCTAGAGCCTTAATCCTATTTTTGAACAAATTTTTTGACATATTAAAATCAATATTAATAACATAAACATAGTAATTAAAATATTATGAGCATTGAATCATCATTTGAATGAATATTAATATTATTGTTAATATTAGGCACTAAATGGGCATTCTTCACTCTTTTGAAGACAGGAATATTATTAGATTCAAGAGGAGTATTGAGAGGAGGAAAGTTCTTATTAACCTTCCTAGTACATTAAAAAAAAGTTACACATTGTGCATTAGCGGGTCAAAAATGACCCCAAATTGAATTCGCTCCCAAAAGTTCAGTTTCGAACCGATTCTCAATCTTTTGGAACCAAATTGAAGGTATGGATTCCACGGATGTCATTAGGGGCCGTACACATATTACGTAAGCACTTATGGCGGGAGGGGGGGGGGGTCGGTCAATATCTTACGCTCCATATAAATAAAAAATCATTTGTATGAAATAAATCTTACATGGGGGGAGGGGGGGTTGGAAAACCCAGAAAAATTGCTTACGTAATAAGTGTACGACCCCTTACGGACAGATTTTTGCACTTTGGCCATTGTGGTCCCCAGGAATCGATTTTGAAGAAACATTGATTCTTAGACCAATTTTTGGCGTGATTTCTTGCCTTTCGAGGGGTTATTTTGGAAATGCTCATAAATTTGTGTAGCAATACTCCTAATAGAATGTAGCCATTGTCCATTTCCATGGATCAAAACAATTCCTGGTTATTTCACGGTCTGGTGTCCCTCCGGAAGACCCGGAACATTCGTAGAAGTGGTCAATTCATGGAACTCATCCTAGAAGAGTGCAGTTTTCACAAAGCTTTTGATTATCGTAATTTGAGTAACAAATGATTGTGGTGACCCATTCTGGAGGACCTGTGAGGCCAACCAAGGGCTTCCAGAAGATCCGGAACGTCCGTAAAAGTGGTCAATTTATCAAACACATCATAAAAAGCGCGGTTTTTCCAAAGCTTTTCCTTATAGTACTTTGAGTAGCAAATGATTGTGGTGACCTATTTTGGTTGGACTGGGTGGCCACCGGAGGTGCTCCAAAAGATCCGGAACGTCCGTAAAAGTGGTCAATTCATCAAACTTATCAAAGAAGAGCGCGTGTTTTCCAAAGCTTTTCATTATCGAACGCTGAGTAACAAATGATTGTAATGACCCATTGTGATGAAGTTGAGTGGCCACCGGAGGTCCTACAGAAGATCCGGAACATCCGTAGAAGTGTTCAATTCATGAAACTTATGCTAGAAAAGCGCGCTTTTTTTCAATTTTCAAACGCTAGCCATTTTGATGGACCTGAATGGCCACCGGAGTTCCTTCAGAAGATCCGGAACGTCCATAAAAATGGTCAAGCTTTAATAATTTTCTTCTGAAATAGAAACTCAACCATGGTCTACGAATACCAAATGCACAATAGAAACACGGTTGAGATTTTCATAATCCTATCGACACAGTTAAGACCGATTTCAACTTTCATATAAACTAATAAGGTCGTGTTACAGTCATTGTTACTTATCTTTGACGAGTATCATTTATTAATATCAAGTTATGATATATGCATGTTATTACCTCCTGTTCTGGTTTTGATTAGATTTCCAGGACTGTAAGACTCAATGACCAATCTTTATCAGTGGAATCAGTAATTGCCAAATTTGCTTACCAAATTAAACAATTTTAATAAGCAACGGCCATAAAAATGAATTGTAATAGTAGACAGACGAATTTCTGCTGTTAATGCTTGTGTTCTAAAAACAAAAAAATGGAAGGCGAATCTGGAATCAACTATTGGGTAGTCAGCTATAATTATTATCTTGAAAATGTCTCTATAGTCATCGCTTCACATAACTATGAAGTTTGATACCCATATAAACATAATTTCGTTCGTTAGCAATTTGGTTATATTCCCTGAACTAATTGTCACGACTCCCGAGCACAGAAACCTGTTACAGAGTGGCCATTGTATCTCACGGTCTAGAAAACGTTTACGTAGTCATCGTCTTAAACAAAATTTAGGTGATGAACTTATAACTTTATAAAAAATCACAATAATAAAGCCAAAAAAATTAAACAGAATCGAAAATATGATGGTATGATACCCAACAACATATTACAAGGAAACTAGTCCACCTGAAAATCTTTACAGTCATCGTATTTCCAACGTCGTTTACATTCCCATAATCAATTCCACAATAACGGCCATATATCCCTTGCAAACTGTCGACATATAGCCCGCATTGGGCTAGCTATCTTTTGGAGAAAGCATAAACAATATTCAAAGTTTGCGTCTCAAATGATGAAAAGCATAAAAAGCATACCGCGGAATTCCGGAACATGTACGATATCTTCAGACCGATATGAAATTTAATCTGTGGTAAAACCTAGAAAAAATTTAGCATCCAATGGTTTCATTTTTATCAAAAGTGAATTATTTTACGAAAAGTTTTGCTAATTTGAGTTTCGACAATTTTCTTCGTATATAAACCTTTATGTCAACCCCTGTAAAATCTTATAACCCAATTTTCTTAAATTTTCACCGATAGAATATTTTGATCGCATGATTTCCTGGAAAGGGATGATTAGTACTAAAACCCAGTGAAAACAGATCGGAGGTTCATCTTAGTTTCATAATATTGTCATTTCTGGTATGCGATGACGATTTCCGTCGTCACTTCTTTACATAATTGATTGAACGTCATTATAGACAGACTGGTTGAAACATAATGGTGTCTCAAATAAACAAATAATAGGAACTTTGGTAATATAAATGTATCGATAATATTCATACGCCTTCACACGTTCCTTCAAATTCATTATTACAAAGATTAATAAAAATCTTCGTATGACAGCTGCTTGAAGAACAATAGTATGAAGTCTTCGTTCTTCGATATCGTCATGACTATTTGGTTGTACGACAAAAGCTAGCAGTGACATGTCGTGCTGCGATGACTATTGTCAGTCCTGGCTATGTAGTGTACCAAAAAAAGTATTTCATAAATCGACATCCGCTACTGATATTTATATAATTTTATTTATATAAATATTAGGAGCCCTCCTTAGCCGTGCGGTAAGACGCGCGGCTACAAAGCAAGAACATGCTGAGAGTGGCTGGGTTCGATTCCCGGTGCCGGTCTAGACAATTTTCGGATTGGAAATTGTCTCGACTTCCCTGGGCAGTAGTATCATCGTGCTAGCCTCATGATATACGAATGCAAAAATGGCAACCTGGATTAGAACCCTCGCAGTTAATAACTGTGGAAGTGCTTAATGAACCTAAGCTGTGAGGCGGCTCTGTCCCAGTGTGGGGATGTAATGCCAATAATTGAGATTTCACCACACTGCATACCACGCTGGCGAATTTTAATTTCAACAGAAGTGCAGTGTGAAGCTATCTTCCTTTTTATTCTCCCATTAATTTCACACAATGCAAATCTGATGTCATACACTGCGCGGGAGAACAAATTCCAAAATCCGCGTTATAAAAACAACAAGAATTCCAAAATTCCAAGCGATCCCAGTGTACGTAAAACAAACGTTTAAAATAATCGTCGTCGGGGGTGATAATGGGTCAGCATAATAAAATCGTTCAAAAAGGTCTCTTATAATTTAGTGATCTTGGCCTCAGGTACATTAAATCCATTTTAGAAGCATTCTACATAGTTGAAACAGTGACCCATTCTCAACCCCGTTTGACCCATTGTCACCCCCGATGGCGGTACACAATGCAAACATATTAGTAGGGAGATTTATCATTTTATCTCATGAATCATATTAAAAAACAAAGAGAGCTGCATCTACCCAACCAATCTTCCGAGGAAAAAATCAGATTTGATTTCCTCCACCATAGTCCCGGTTGAGAAAAAATAACATAAATTTGAGTTGATGAAACCTTGTGGTGGATTAAAATTTCATACGGGTGTAAAGGCAAAGTACCCTTGGGCTCCTTTTGCAAGACAATATCCTTTTGTGGGGTTGATTTGCGGTTCCGTGCAGAACCTTCAATGAAGCTTGTTGCTTTGGCGTTGGCTATCAAATACAACCGGTAACGAGATATTTAATATTAATAGCTCAATGATCATCTAACAAGATAAATCGTAATGCTAACCTTTTTTTTATAAACCAACCTCCTATTAAGTGGACGTGTTAAGATAAGAATGATTTCTTGGTCTCTTGTGTAGCTACATGTGCCGAACTAATATTCATAAAAATCTTTCTACTAGTATTGATCCTAATTACCTAAAAGTCACCAAATATTAAGCATTGAGCAACTATTCGTTTGCTCCAATTTTGTTGATTCAGACCAACCACGGAGTAGCCAAAACTATTTTCTGAGGAGCATGCGACCTTTTTTACATGAATTTGTCTTCATTTGCGTCATCTCAGGAAATATATTAAACAATGGGTAATTTTTAACTGAAATAATTTTCGTGAAAAGAGTTATGAACAGACATTTACTGAGATATCCGTTTTGCTACACTAAACTCACAAAGGACGGCATGAAACTTAACGAAAACGACACAAGAAAAAAACAATAGGTCAGATTCAACGGCGCTTAAATTTCGTAAAATTTCAACAAACAATTTAGGAAGCTATCGCTTCTTGGAAATCCATCACTGTCACAATCAGTTTGCAAAGCCTCAGGAACAAAAAAAACAACAACAACGAGGCAGGCAGTCTGACTGCGACCGACTATGATCCTGCCGTCTCTACTAGCGGTGTGTTTCATAGTAAAGGAACATTTTATAACCACCACCTCATAGTCTGCCGGAATGACAGAGAGGTTGAAAGTCAATAAACCACCCACCGCCGCCGTCCATCGCAACGGATCGTGTGCGTTGCGTTGCTATCATTCGGGTCAATGCAAAGTGGAATCGGTAGCACTTGTAGGTGGTGTGTAGCAGGGGTTGCCAAACTGTAAAGAAGTTACGATGACGCGGAAAGATATTAGCTTCGTTGAAATTTTTTTTTGTCTTGTAAAAATCATTTTATAAATACAAAAAAAGGAATCAGAACAAGCAAGTTAATATCTAATATATTCATATATAAAAAAACAGGAGTAACACCAAAAACGATATTATGTCAAATAACATTCTCAGTATTCATGTTGAAGATTGTGACAGAATCATGTTCTGTACAGGATCAGAAAGGATTGCTAACAATTTCGACAGAGCTGTATTCAAAATTTCAATAGAACCCAGACTCCAGATTAGAATAACAAAATAAATCTGTGTTGTTCTCCGATCAGGGCTGGAAAATGTCATCTCGGTGTCTTTTGACCAGGCATTGCAAATCATCCCATCATTCGATCTTTTGAGCAAAGATACTGATGAAATAATGGGATATCGATCTTAGCTATCTATCCGCTCAGTAAACAAGCGCAATGTTCGTCATGGAGAAACATTTTTTCATAGCTTTTGTTGTAGCAACACCTTCGCAACGCGAACAAACCCCGAGCCGCGCTGGCTATCCGGATCATCATCGAACGCTCAAATGATAATATCTTTCCAGAGTGCTCTTTGATTAGGGATAATATCTTTGCACAAGCAAAGATAATATCCTGTGCTCAGATGATATTGCAATGCCTGCTTTTGACTGAATAGCTAACAACTTTTTTTTTCAACATATATTTACAATTTAGGATTTTATTATAAACATGTAGCGCTTAAATGATTCTATAACTTTATCTAATAGGTCACTTCTCCTAATTGGAAATCGGTAGCGTGAGAGTCAATTCAATGTCATGACATTTCATGACTTTTCGGTTAGACAAAGTTAAAGCATCCTTACAGCGTTACATGTTTATGAAAAATCCTGAATTAATTGTAAAAACTTTTGAAAAAATATCGTAAATTAGCTAAAGCAATCCTATGACATTTTGATCACATTTCTCAATACTGCCTCCGACATAATTATTTACAGGACTCCAAATAGGGGAACTGTTCCGTTTTCCATCTCACTGAACATATATTCATCTCATCGCAAAACAAAGAAATACATCACCAATCTCGTCACTTCTTTTTGCAAACGCGTGCTCACTGTTGAAAAAATTCCCAAAAATAAGAAACAGGCCAAATCCCTTTCCATTGCGTTGTTTTTGGTGGGATGGAAATAGGAGCTATGGGATGAAGTGCCGAACCGTTCCTCTAGAACCTTTTTAAGAATTTCATTAGAAACCTTTGCCGGATTCTACTGACAACATCCTTTTTAAGATTTTTGTTCACAGTTTTGTAAATATTCTGATCCGGAATTCATCGGAACCAATTCTCTGATTGTTTTTTTAACTCCGTCATGTTCAGGCTTCCGAAATATTTCACTCCAGGATGTTAACATATTTGCGTGCATTTTCTTTTTATTTTTTTATTAAAGTGATTTTAAGTGTTGGACAAAGTTCATTACTAATATTTGTCTGCAGGATTCAGACAGAATCATGTTTAGTGTTTAGTCTGAAGTGACCAGATTTTTCTTGGATCAATCCGGGACACCTAATGCATTATATACCGTTTAGACTCAAATTTCGAACATGACTCATATTCTGATCACTTTATTTGAGTATTTGTTTTCCACAGGATATTGAATTCGTTAAACTGATGGAAATTTCAGTTTTAGAGCGCTTTAACGTCGGTGTTGGGAGTATGAGTCATGTTCGGGATTTGAGTCAAAACGGTATGAACGCGTATCAAACCGGTTCTTAAGTGTTTTTTTTTCCTGTCAACCTACAACACCCGGTATGATGCTAACTACTCCATTTCATAGAAACAAATTACCTAAAATTGTTGCATCTCCCAATTATTATTGAAATAAGAGATGTTTTATATTCTAAATCTTAAGGCCGAGCGTTATCAGCGTTATGGAATCTTTTTGATAAGTCAAACATTATCCACTGATCTACTGGGTATTATTAATTGTGTGTTGTCTCATGTTAGTGTTCAGTCTAACCCAACTGGTTGAAGACGGTGAAATAGTCTTTAAAAGGAATCCCACTTTTTCCTATTTCTGAGCTCACTGAGCTTACTGAGCACATTTATGGCAGTATGGAAAAAACGGTACCAATGAAACAGAGAAAGAAACTGAAAAACAAAGCCCCAGTATGGTATAATAAACAAGTGATCAATCTTAAAAATAGGAATCAAAAGGCTCATAAAGCTTACAAAACATAATAAAAATGATGAAAATCTTACATTTTATCTATCTATTTGCGATCAAATAAATTTAGAAACTAGAAAAGCATATGTATTAGGGTGGTTCAAAAAATCGATTTTGCTCCACAGTGCTCATCTGATTCTTCACCATGTTCTGAGTGTCCTCTAAAAATTTGAGCTCATTTGGATTAAAACTGATTTAGCACAAGCCGTTTCAAGTTTGCATGCAAATTAGTATGGGAAAATTTATTTTTTCATTATACTGTTAATGACGTTTCCCCATTAAGCGCAGGTTAAAAGAAAACCTGCATAGCTAAAAGGGATACTCAACAGCTTTCACCCAACGAAAACCGCATGTTGATTAATCGTTCCAATAATTAATAATCGATTTTAAGACAGGTTGCGAATCTTTAGTCATGATCGTTAAACTTCTTTGAGGGCATCACTGAAATGTGCAGTGCAAGATAGTAGCCTGAATTTGTGTGTGCTATCTTTCGCGCCACGAGCAGCAATGTTGCCTGTTGATGAGTTATGCAATTAGCTCCAGAAAACCACGGTATAGATTAAATTGGATTACTAATTATTGGAACGATTAATTGAGATGCGGTTTTCATTGAGTGAAAGCTGTGCAGTATTCCTTTCAGCTATGTAGGTTTCCTTTTAACATGCAATTGATGGGGAATCGTCATTAACAGTATAATGAAAAAATAAATTTCCCCATACTAATTTGCATGCAAACTTGAAACGGATTGTGCTAAATCAGTTTTAATCCAAATAAGCTCAAATTTTCAGAGGACACTCAAAACATGGTAAAGAATCAGATGAGCACTGTGGAGCAAAATCGATTTTTTGAACCACCCTAATATGTATGCCATAATACGTTGGTTGAAAATAATATTAAATCGAATCCGAAATCTAGAACCTTCCCATCAAAAATGAATTTAGATAACAGAGCTGGCAACACCCCAAATGAGATTAGTAACTTATTCGGGATTTTTTTTCCAAGATACTCAAATGCTTCATATTCCTAAAAATTTTGCGTTATCCAAAGTTTGGCAAATCAACTCAGCTTTCGTTGATCCTTCATAATGCCTGGATTTTTAATGCTAATGGAAATTGTATACATTATCAAAATTATTATTATACTCAAACTCGGTTGGGTAGGCATTCTTCCCGGATGAAGAATGCCAACAAATGGCCAAAATCTTCGGTTAAAAGAACGTCAGAACACGACCAGCAGCTCGACAGAAAATAGAATTAATGAACTTTTCATGAAGGCTTTATGGTGAGTTGCTAAGGTGAGTTGCATTTTCAAGTTCAACTATTTTTTTTCCAATATGGACTGTATAATAGTCGGATACTAAACGATTAAAAATTCTTGAAGGTCAACTCTTACAAAACTGGCGATTTCATCGATGGAGGCTGGCTGGGCGTGGCTACATACTCATCGTCTATGACTGGACTGTCAATTTGTGCTGTATGCTTAGACCTGTTTGAAACAGCGTGGTTATGCAAACAAGAAGTGACGGTGATGTAGTGTATGAGGAAAGGATTGGCAACTTTTGGTTTGGGAGTCGATACTCTCAAGTTTGCGCGAAGTTAGTGGACTGGGAAGAAAGGTATCAAAAAAAAAAAGAAGAAAGCATTGGCACGATCACTACATTATCATAGTTCAGTTGATCCTCTATACTGCCCAAGTCCCCTTTTTCTTCTGATTAATCGGAACTTTTGAACAACTTCTTGAACCTTTGTCATTTGGATTCATAGACTCTCCAGACTTTACAGATTCATCATGGAATGCGGGACAGCTGCAAATGTGGGACAAGTAGGCCGAATCCGGGACTGTCCCGCATAATCCGTCACATTAGTTTAGTCCAAGTTCTTTTCTGTAGTCCAATTAAATACCGCTTTGTATCCAACAAGAACTTGTTCATGATTCCAACAGAACTCTTTTCGAACGTAATTTGACATTTTTTTTAGCTTTCTTATAAAATATTATTCAGTTTTCCAACAAAATCCTGTTCTAAATTCCACTAATGAATTTTGTTTCGGGTTCCAGCACAACTCTGTTAAAACATCTCGTAAACCTTGTCCACGATTCTGATAGAATCTTGTTGAGAACTTCGACAGATTTCTGACCGGAACTACGATAAAACACTGTTCCGCATTCTCATATAACCCTGTTAATAATTTCAACGAAACTTTCCACGAGATTTCGATATTTTTGTTTAGAGTTTCGACAGTCTTGTGCAATATTCCAGCAGGATTCTGTTCCTACGATGAAGTACTTTTTAAAATTCTTTCAGAAGTTAATTCAGAAGATCTTTCAGAATGTTGTTTAGGATCTCTTGTTCAAGATTCTGAATCCTGTTCAGAGAAAAAAAACTTTGTTAGTATTCGAGTGTCTTTTAATAGAATTTCACATAATCATGTTCAGAACTTCTACACAAATCCTACAGATTTATATACAGGATTCCATCAATATCCCGAGGAATGATGTTTAATTCAGACATGCAGGATTCCATTATTTTATTTCATTTTACTACTCTTATCACGTTTCAGTAGTTTAACAACATCGCACGAGTCACACCTAAGTGGGAACCACTGCATCAGCACATGTGTAAGACTGGGATAGACCACGTGCCAGCTACCACAACAGTCAATAATCGCGTTCAAATGCGTCCACATTGCCACCGCCGCCCGAGCGAGCGACAGCGATGAAAAAAACAGACGACATTGTCAGCTTTTTACCGGGTTTTATGGGATCCGAGGAAGCAGGAAATGTGCGTGCCACCGAGCGAGAGTGATTTATTCTGTTTGGATATTGCACTACAAACCGATGAACGAACAGTTCAACGAAGCAGCGTATTATTACTCAAGAACTACAACAGAAGCGGGGGCATTTAGTTTATGAGGTCGGAATTCTTTTCCGTTGAGGAAACTAGAAGACGATCAGAGCGGTGGAAAATCAATGTAATGGGAAGTGAATCGTTTTTCGATTGTGGTGGAATGCGTTACTACTGTGGGGTGATTAAGTAAATGGGCATTCGAGCGATAAAACTTGTTCGGGTAATGGTCCCGGGAGAAACAGAAAGTTTGACCTGCCTACAAAGTACAGTATATTGATGTTTCAGAGCTCAGTCTTGTTTGGAAAATATTCTGTTTTCTTGCGATAATGACCGATTTCACAAGTAATCGGTTTTGTTAAGTTGACAGTCAACCGACACAATTCAGGTCAAAGTTAAAACATCGTAATAAATATTATTCTTCATCGTCTCAGTAATTCCATTGTGATTCCTTGCATGATTATAATGAAGATTAATTTAACTCGAAGTTAAATATGTATCAGAATCAGCACTATGCCAAACTTTATTCTACTAAACTCCCTGATGCTATGAATAAATTTTGATTTAAATTAGTGAACTGAACATTATTGGAATTTACTAAAAATATATATTCAATATTATAGCAGAATCAGAACAATATTTTATAATTTTTTATATACTGTTACTATGACAACTACGATTGTATTGCCTTCTAGTATAATATTTTTACATCGCTGGAAACTCAAATAAATGTCAAACCAGCATAATAGAGCTCAGCAATTAGGTTATACATATTTACTAAAAGTACGACAAAGAAACACAACCCGCCGGTGTCTCTGTGCGGGGCGACGAAATATTAATGAAACTCAAACTTTTGCCGCATTCACTTGCTACCGCAGCATATTCCCATGCGTGTAGAAAATGTACCCTTGATTATTAACAAGATAATTCATGGCTGTCTTTAGAACGGCAGTGAAATATTGTTATTATACGCAGGATATGTACTGCTCGAGTGAAATGTCATACCGACGTCACAAAGTTCGAAGTTTACATAAATGAAACGTGGCTTTCACATTTGAATATTGCAAGAAGATGCCGCATATTCGTAGCTATACAAATGATTCAAGGAACATCAGATCATGAAAAAATAACAAAATCCACAACAATCAGAAAGACGAGAATGAACACGTGTGTCTGAACTGGTGGCAATATTGCAAACCACCCACAAAATTAGTTGGTTATCGATGCTGATGGTTTGCAATCGGGAGCGGCATGCGTTTCGCACAAGTCAGCACAAATGTGCTGGACCTCCAATGCAGTGGAAACATTTGGGTGTTCCGCCGCCGGTGGGGTCAGAAAATAGAGCACATAAAATTGTTTAAAGAATGGTAGCAGGCAACAACGATGATTGTTTGCAATACGGTCACGTCACTACTATCGTCCAAATGTGGACAAGACTGCTGGCTGTACGCAGTTGAACAACATATCTACCGCAGCTCAAATGTTCGATCTTTTATTTGATAGTAAAAGCTGAACAGCAACATGGCTTAGACTAAGCAACTGATATGAAACAGTACAGCATACTTCGGGATTTATGCAATTGTCAGTGTCATTTCTGTCACGCTGAAGATAGATTGAAAAAACCTTCATTAAATAAGGGAAATCGAAACACTCATAAATAATGCAAAAATTTGGAAAACAAATTGTAGGAATGTTTAATCTTGTTAAATTATTATAAAGAGTTCACTCAGGCACTAAAGAAATTTCCCTATATTTTTGTCTGAATTTTTTGCATCATTCATCGAATTTTCCTAACGGTTTTTTCGAATTCACCCTGTTATTTTTGCAATACAATCTGAGTCAAGGGAGAGTTCGTTTGCATGGTCTTATCGACAGTGGCAGTGCTCTATCAGTGTGATTTCACTGCTCATGGCGTTCTGCATTTCATCCTGATCACTCCATACTTCAGCAAACAGCAAAAACGGATTGATTTCTTCGATGGATTGCCATTTCACTATCGGCTGGTTACGTTTATTTGTTTCGACAGATTAGCAGATGCAATATCGCTAGTAAAGTCGAAGTTGGATTTTATCGCAATTCGTACGATAAAAACACTTAAATTTTTTCACTGATCTCGGCTGTGCAAATCTCGGTTTAAGTTCGTTTGCTGAAATATCGGCTAAATAGACGTATGATTACGGCGGCTCCCTTGAGTGCCGCAGTAAACAAACTACTTTTTCTGCTGATATATCAGTAGAAAGTCTCGAACCGAGCGCTCGGCTGTGCGGATCTCGGCAAAAGAATGAAAAAGCCAAGCTGAACTGAGTGTGAACCTAACTTCGCTAGTAGTGCGCTAGTCTAATTAGGCCCGGTTCTCAACTTATTTGTGTATACCACTCACAACTTCAGAAGGTTTCTGGAGTGTCTCCTTTTGGCTAACCCGAGATTCGTAGGAGGCGATTGAACACCTATAGAAGTGTGACATGGGGATGCAAATGCGCAGATTGAAAGAGAAAGTTTCTTTCTCCCTCTCATTGGTACGGAAAGTCTTCATTCCGCTACCAATGATAATGGTCTGCGACTTGAAACCTTTGCTGCTGCTAGAAGGATGGCAATAAGCAGTACCTACTTCGCACGTAAGAAAATCCGCAAACACACCTGGCAACATCCGAGTGGAGACACTTGCTCACAGATAGACCACGTGCTGATCGACGAACGACATGTTATAGATGTAAGGTCCGGATGTTATAGATGTAAGCTCCTTCAGAGGTCCTAACATTGACTCGGATTTTCGGGCGCGACTTTCAAGCGTCACGAATTCACGAAACAACAGAACGATGCGTTCCAATATCCAACGCTTGTCAGTTGAAGGAGTTGCTGAACAGTACCACCAGAAGCTGGACGAGCAGATAGGAGATGTCACCGGATATGGAGATGTCAACAGATTGTCAACAGCAGGAAGTGTTAGGCACTGCACAGCGACGCCAACAAAATGGTTGATTTGATAAGGAGTGCCAGCGAGTGACGAAAGAGAAAAATGTTGCTAGGAGTCGAATGCAAGTGGCTCATTGCCTAGACCGGCACCGGGAATCGAAACCAGCCACCCTCAGCATGGTCTTGCTTTGTAGCCGCGCGTCTTACCGCACGGCTAAGGAAGGCACAGACTAGAGTGTGCCAATTACAGAGTGATCACCCTTCTGAACTCGGCTTACAAAATCCTGTTTAACAGACTGAGACCGCTTGAGGAGTCCTTTGTTGGCAAATACCAGTTAGGTTTTCGTGAGGGCCGATCAACGACGGATCAGATGTTTAGCTTGCAGATGATCCTTGATAAATTCCGGGAGTATAACTTGCAGATTCACCATCTGTTCATTGATTTCAAAGCAGCGTACGATTCAGTGAAAAAAAATGAGCTGTGGCAGATGATGTCCGAACATGGTTTTCCGGCGAAACTGATAAGATGGCTCGAAATCAAGTATTCGTATTGTAGATGAAGTGTCAACCTCGTTTGTGACCTTAGGTGGATTGAAGCAGGGTGACTTTCGTATTTATTGTTCAACATTGCACTCGAAGGCGCTATTAGGAGATCTGGCGTGCAGAGGAGCGGCACTATCATCACACGGTCGCATATGCTCCTAGGCTTTGCGGACGACATCGACCTCATGGGAATTGATCGCAGAGCAGTAGTGGAGACTTTTGTCCCACTGAAGACGTAGACGGCGAGGATAGGCTTAACCATAAACTCTACATGCTGGCAGGTAGAGATAGAGGCGAACCGGAGAGCTTTCGGGGTTTTCGAGCGAAAAGTGCTGTGTACAATACTCGGAAGGAAACTAGAAAATGGTGTGTGGCGCAGACGCACAATTGTATACAAAGAATAAAATATTGTGAATCGTATAAATACGGCAGACTTTAGTGGGCTGGTCACTTAGTGCGAATGTCGGAAGAAAGAATAGCGGAAACAATATTCAACAGAGAACCAGGTAGAGGCCGGCGATTTCTTGGAAGGCCATGAACACGCTGGCTGCAACCAGGTATCCAGGTAGGTAGAAGTGTGACACTCTAACGGGCAGATTAATATGAGGCTCTGATTTCCAGACCGAGAAAAAGTCTAGAAACGGTTTCAGAGTACATACGCCAGCATTAGTAGATTTCTGAGGCATGGGAAACGCTCAGATAATTTTCCGATAGCAAGGCTCTATTAGCTATTTAACCGTGAGTGCATTTCAGACAGATAAAATCGTGGCAGACCTCTCCCTAATATTTCAATGCTCATGCTCTCGAATTCTTCTTTGTTCCTCATGGGGAAGGGTCGTCTGGCCGAATTTCACTTGGCCGATTAACACATTGGGCCGAAAGTCATCTAGCCGAATACCAGTTGAACGAATAAAATGATTGGTCGAACCGGATATTAGGCCAAAAGCGACATACGGCAGAACTAGTCATAAGGCCGAAAAAGCCGTTTGATCAAAAATTTAGATTGGCCGAACAGGTCATTTGATAAAAAAGTTATTTGTTCGAACGAGATATGTAGCCAAAAACATCGTTTGACCGAACAATAGTGATTATTAAAAGTATGAAGTGATCAATAATAATTGGGAAGGGAGAAGTAAGAAATAAGAAGTTAGAAATGATAAGTGAGAAATGAGACGTCCCATCTCTCACTTCTCCCTCCTCATTATACTATGCGAAAAGTGAGAAATGAGAAATGAGAGGTAAGAAACGTGGATTGAGAAGTGAGAAATGAGAAATGTGACGTGAGACCTTTCACTTATCAACTTCTCATTGGCTTTTGATAAAAAGCGAGACATTTAACTTCACGTTTCTCACTTTTCACAGTGGGAAAGTAGAATTTGAAACGAGACGTCTCATTTCTCACTTTTCACTAATTTCTCACTGTGTGCTTCTCTCAGTGATAAGTGAGAAGTTACAGATGAGGAGTGAGTAGTGACAAGTGAATCGTCTCACATCTCATTTCTCGATTCTTACTTACCAATTATCAATAATCACACCTCACATTTTCACATTCACATTTATTCCAAACGACATTTTTGACCATATGACTCGTTCAGCACACGACATTTGCAGCCGAATTATCTGTTCGGTCAAACAATATTTCAGGTGCTCCTGGAGATTGGCGGTCTCCAAATGGTGGCTTAGCGGGTTGATGGTCTACCTATATTTAATGAACGATTAAGTTTAGGAGTCCTCACTCCGAGAACTTTGTGCAACAATTATTTTAATAGTAATTCCTGTCTTCCGTATAACCTTTGAAGCGTTTCTATAATCGCCGTCACACTATTCACTTCGAACAAATTCTTCAAGTTTCGACGCCCGACCAACCATCAACATCTCGGCATGAGCCGTCAAGGGTGCGGCGCATAAGCAGCGTCAACTCCGAAGCTCCATCATTGCAGGAGAGCAACCATTCGAAGCATGAAATCCAACAAAGCTCACGGGGTCGATTGCATTTCAGCAGAGATGCTCAAAGCTGACCCCATGCTATCTGCGCAAATGTTGCATCAACTATTCTGCAATATCTGGCAAACCGCAACTTTTCCGGCATACTGAATGCAGGGCGAAGGTCCAAAAGAATGGGGATCTGGCTGTGTGTGACAATTGGAGAGGCATCATGTTACTGTGCATCGTTCTCAAAGTTCTGTGCAAAGTTATCCTAAATCGGATACAAGAGGAAAAAAAGATTCTACTCCCCGACGGCAGCAGGCAGGATTCCGCCCAGGAGGATCATGTGTGGACCATATTTTCACGCTCCGAATCATTCTGGAGCAAGTCAACGAATTCCAAGAGTCCCTCTACCCGGTATTCATTGACTATGAAGAAGCATTCGATCGTCTTAACCACGAAAATCTATGGGGCGCCCTTAGACGCAAGGGAGTTCCAGATGAAACCGTCGGCCTCATCGAAGCGCAGTACGAAGCTTTTACGTGCAGAGTCCTGCATAATGGAGCTTCGTCTGGCAAGGATGTATTCTATCTCCGCTACTGTTTCTCGTCGTAATCGACGAGATCATGGTGGGTGCGATTAACTGTGTACCAAATCGTGGGTTGATCTGGCAGCCTATTACAGAAGGCCACACACAAATTTTATTTCTGCAGCTCGGCATAATCCGCACAGCCGTGTGCCCAGCAAAATAAAAAAAAAACTGGGGGAAGAATCGTTTAGCCGAAACCCATTCGGCCGAAACCCATTTGGCCGATTGTCACTAGGCCGAACAAGCCATTAGGATGAACCCATCTGGCCGAAAGGGTCGTTTGGCCGAAAGGGTCATTAGACCGAAAGAAAAAAGAAGAGTGAGAAGTGAGACGTCCCGCGCTTTTAATTTTTTTTTCAGTGAGAAATAAGGAATGAGGATTGAGATGTCTTTCTTCTTACTCCTAATTTTTCACTTTACAAATGACCCTTTCGGCCAAATGACCTTTTCGGCCAAATGGCCCTTTCGGCCAAATGACCCTTTCGGCCAAATGACCCTTTCGGCGAAATGATCCTTTCGGCCATACGACCCATTCGGCCTAATGGTCTGTTCGGCCAAATGGGTTTCGGCCAAATGACTCTTCCCGACAAAAACGAGGTTTGTTAGTTGGCTTTCGGCAATTTTTTTTGCTGATATTCAGCAACTTTGACAGATATCTCGGCGAAAAGCATGTTTGCTGGGGCTCGGCTATGCGAAACTCGGTAAAAGTTGAACAAATTGCTGAGATCCCGTTAAAAGAATTAAGTGTGTAAACTGCTTTTGCGAGTTTACGAAATGTATGGAAATCCAATCAGATTAGTCAACGCACCAAATTTGGAATGTTCAACTCAAACGTAAAACCTGTGTTATACGCTAGTGAGACTTGCTGTGTATCAGCAGAGATTACGCACAAACTGCAAGTATTTATCAACCGATGTCTACGTTTTATAATTCGGGCCTGGCGGCCTCACAATTGAATCTCGAATACTGAGCTTCATCTACAATGCCATCAAAAACCGATATCGACAGAAATTCGAAAGCGTAAATGGTGGTGGGTCGGCCACACATTACTAAAGAGCGGAGACGAAATCTGCAAGCCAGCGCTGGATTGGAATCCAGCTGGACATCACAGCAGAGGCAGACCCTGGGGCTGGTGGCGGCGTAGCCTCAACAAGGAAATAAAGGAAATCGACAAGAATCTGACCTGGGCCCAGGTCAAGGCTAAAGCGAGCAGCCGCCCAGGATGGAGATCTTCTACATTGGCCCTTTGTACCTGCGCATATGCATAAATCGAATTTCAGACAATAGCAAATATTAACCACTCCGGGTGGCTCAATACCCTTAATATACGCAATTAACTCTGAATGAACATCACATATTTGTATCATTGATGCCAAATCAAACCGTGGGGTGAAAACTAGACAAATGCTTAAGTGTTGCCAATACGATATGAACGAGCGGTTAAGGATGGGAATTGCAGCAAAGCGCTTTGAAGACTGAAAGAGACTCTAGGGGTTTTGCTCGCCCTGATGACATGGCACTATGGTCCATGATACAGGATTCACGCGGAAAGATGCATTTTACGCATTTACATTTTTAGAAAAAAATGTTCGGAATAGTAAGGGTGTCTGCAAATTATCCGTACAACAAGACAAGGTTTTTAAATATTTTTTGGAATAAATTATAGAACCAGCATGCATAGCATGTTATTATAATAGGACTGCATAAACCAAGCTGAATTTGTTCACATTAAAATGATCCCCTGTATCCTGAGTTGTACGCCTTCGATCGTGTTGAAAAAAAATCACGATGACCGCACGTTTCTATACAGATACTTTTCACACATTTTTGACGATTGTGACATGATTTCAAATGTCTCGATAATATGTTCAGTGTTTTGATGGCTGTTGATTTCAAGATAGACCATACCGAATGATAAATTCAATCCAAATCGGGTGAGTAGGAAGGCAATTCTTTTTTGTTCGAAAACCGGAAAAAGGCATTCACAAAGACAGAAAAATATATAAAGCTCTTTTAGTGGAATATATTCAACCGTAAAAAAATGGAGAGTACTTAATTCGTCTTAGACGGTTGTATTCACAAAGAATATTTTTTAATACATGAAATGACGCTCAGTGTTCTCAGAATATACATCTGTTACAGCCTGCTGAGTTGTTATGCCCATATAGCTACCGAATCAGTCCATTATTGTCTGTTTTTGATTTGTAGAAGCAAACTATCAATATCTGTACGGATAATTTGCAGACACCCTGTATGATGCTATCAAAGAATAGGGTGGCCCATTATATATAAAAAAAAAAAAAAAATTATGTTTTATTTTAGTTAACTTTTGAAAAAAAAACTTAATTTTGACAGAAAAATAATTATAATTTTCGATCGGCATATTTATACATAAAAAAAATGCATTTTTTGAGCTCTAAAAGTCACCCGAAGACAACTTTTTCAAAAAATCGAAAACAAAAAAATGAGATCAAAAATACTGTTTTTTTGAGGGACACCCTAATCGAAGTAGGAAAATTGCTCTAAAGCAGCCAATTTAAGAGCTACAGAAAAACTTTTTTAACAAAATTTATTGTCACTATTTTTAGGAAAATGGGCACCAAAGTCACTATTTTAAAAACAGGCTTTGCAAAAGCGAGTTGCAAACAAAGTGCAGGAGGACATGGAAAAAAAATTGAAGTGTTCATTTAGTTCAATTCCTGTACTGCCATTATACGCATAATTGTCCCATGTATATAGGGAATCTCAGCAGTGTATATAGGGCCAATTTCTTCTTCTACGCTTAACTCCTACTTTTATTGGAAAAATCTACCTGTTGCTAGAAAAATCGTATTTTAAAAATTTCTTCATTACTTTAATTTCTTTCAGTTTTTAACTAAAGATTCATAAGCTTTGGTAGTTCAAATAATTATCTGTCTACGATTAGATCATTATTTAACAGTTTAACGTAAAAACTCTAGCTTATATTAAACATAATTCAGGGTGCCTACTACTTGGAAAAGATGAGACCCCGAGAAAAATCCAGGAGAAATTTTAAAAGGAATTTCAGGAGCGATTTCCGAAAGAGAACCAAAAGGGATCCCCGAAAAAAATTAAAGAAAATTGTCACGGATTTTCGCTAACAGAATTTCCTAAAACAATTTCTTGACGAAAAGGATTTTCAAATGAACTTCCAACAACATTTTTGAATAGATTCCTGAAAAGAATTTCGAATTTAATTTCTCTGGGAATTTCCGAAGGATTTCCCAAAGCAATTTCCGAACATTCAAAGAAATCTCCGAAAGTTCACAGGAATATCTGGAAGATTTGCTAACAGAAATTCTCTAAAAATGTTCGAAAAACTGCAGGAGGAGTGTTCTAAGCAAAATTTGAAATGATTTTCTTTAGGAATTCCAGAAATGATTTCCGAAAAAAATCCTGAAGAAATTAATTAATATTTCAGAAAAAACGTAACGGAATTTCCGAAGGAATCACTAAAAGAATTTTCGTGGGAATATCCGAAACAATTCCTTAAGGTGTTTTCATAAGTTTTTCTACAGAAATGTTTGAATAAGTTTCTAAAAAAGTCCCAAGGAATTTCAAAAGAATATCAAAGCATTTTCTTAAGGTTTTTCCAGTAGAAACATAAGTACTAGGACGCAAGTGACGTTGTAACCACTGACCATTTGATGTCCATTATGTTGTAGTGCATGTCATCATCAATATCGGTTTGATGCTTATGCAGGGTGGCCACTGAAATTCGATTATCAATTTCCCGGTTTTTTCCCGATAAATTTAGTCAAATTTTCCCGGTTTTTATTTTACTTGAAAAGGATAAGGTAACAGTTTTTGAACTTTACCTAGGTGTTTTATTTTCTGACCAAACAGGAGGTCAGTTTTGTATCGAAGCAACTGATCATTTGTATCGAATCTTTGAAATAAATATTTACATTACCAACATCGTGTTATGCAAAATGCACCAATCAACAGGTACACCAAAATTTCGTAAGCTTTTTTCTTGATTGCAAAGCTTTCGTAAGCTTCTGACAGAGCCAATGGAAATGGCATGCTAGTCAAGTGTAATTCTATCTTCTTAAATCAAAATGTTTACAGAAAGCAGTGAAATTTGAAATCATGATAGGGGAAAAGACGATTTTGGCAGGTTTTGTGCTATTATTTTTCGGGGGGTTTATGTCGACCAAATTTTATGAAATTCAGCCACAATATTCTTTGATACACAAAGAATGTTTAGTCCAAATTTGAGCATAATCAGTCATAAAAACCCCCCCTGCCAATAATAGAACAAAACCTGCCAAAGCCGTCATTCCCTCTAGTTGGATTGCAACTTTTTGTTTCAAATTTGGTATTTGTTCCTTTTTCTAGAAAATTAAAAATCTTAAAGTAAAGCCGAAATGTTTTAAATATTCAGCTCTCGGTTTGATCTTATTCAGACTATTTCAAAGAATATGTTCCTGAGAAACTGATGAGGATTTTCAAATTATCGCAAAATTATGTAAGCATAGGCATTATTCTCTCTTATAAAGTGAATCAAATTAAATCGTTGTTTTTTAGAGAGCTAAGAGAACAAACTTAGCAAGTAAAGCAGTATATAACCTCATCAGAGTTATTGGTATTGCTTTTCTAAAAAAAATAAATAAAATAATACAACTAATTTGAACACAGCTTGACTCGAAGACTTATTTCTGATCAACATGATTATTTTGTGCTGAAAACTCAGATGTGAATAGGTACGTTATGTGGAGTATTTTAATACGAAAAATGTTTTGGAGGTAACCACTTTTCTTTCGATGGGACTCGAATCCACGACCGCTAAATTGGTGATTTTAACGAAGGACCTCCTTCAAAGCACCAGTCTATGGTTACCTCCAATACATATTTCAAATCAAAATCTTCTACAATATGTAAATATTCACATCTGAGTTTCCAGAACATAGTAAATTCGGGTAGTCCATAATTATCTCATTTCTAAAATAGATTTGAGCACATTTTGGGCAATCAAAACATACGATTCGTAATTGTTGCAATTTTACATTTAAGATTTTTAGAATATCGTTTTTTCAGTGTTCTATCCATTAAAATAAAATATTGAATTTATTATTTAAAAGTTTGAAAGAAAGAAAGGAACATTTTTCAATGATTTGTAGATCTTTCAAATATAATTCCAAACAACTTTTGCTATATGTCACTTGAAATTGATATCAAAATGATCTAGTGACAACATAAACTGGATTTGGGAAAAGATCTACTTAATTTTTGTACCTCACACACACGCCATGCACTAAGATCATATAATTCAGCTGGAATGCGACTAAATAATAAATATTAAAGGGTAAATCTTTTTGTTATATCAACTTTATTAAAAACTTTGAAGAGTTTTGTATGAAACTTGACGAAAATTTCTTTTTTCCCGGTACATGTCCTGAATTCCCGGTTTTTCCCGCTTTTTTTCCCGGTGACTTCAATTTCCCGTCTTTTTCCCGTTTTTCCCGGTTCGGTGGCCACCCTGCTTATGGTACCGGTACTTTGGCTTCGGTTGGGCAGGCGACCAGGGGCGACATACGCATTCTTCTTCTTATTCTTACTGGAATTACATCCCCACACTGGGACAGAGCCGCCTCGCAGCTTAGTGTTCACTTCCACAGTTATTAACTGCGAGGTTTCTAAGCCAAGTTACCATTTTTGCATTCGTATATCAGGAGGCTAACACGATGATACTTTTATGCCCAGGGAAGTCGAGACAATTTCCAATCCGAAAATTGCCTAGACCGGCACCGGGAATCGAACCCAGCCACCCTCAGCATGGTCTTGCTTTGTAGCCGCGCGTCTTACCGCACGGCTAAAGAGGGCCCACCATACGCATTCTTACCCTTTTAAATAACTGTGTTGTCGAATTCCTAAATAAATTTTCAAAGAAAATCCTGTAGGTTTCCAACTCCAAAAGAGTTTCTAAAACATTACCGAGAAAATTGCCAAAGGAATTTCTGAAAGAACTAGTAAAAGAATTTACAAAGGAATCAACAAATGATATTCTTAAGAAGTTCTGAAGGAGTTTCTGACGGAAATCCCAAAAATAATTCTGAAACAATTCATTATAAAGTTTTTTAATATTTTTTTCTGAAGAAATTACCAAACTAAAATTCAAAGGATTTCCTGAAGAAATATCCGAAAGGATTTTTTAATAAATTTCTGATGAAATTCCTTAAAGAATTCTTGAAGAAATTTAAAAAAATTTAATTATTTAATTAAATAATTTAATTAAAAATCTTCGAAGTATTTTACGAAGGTATTTCTAAAGCATTTTTTTTAAAGAAATTTCGAAAGGAGCTCCTACGAGAATTTTTGAAGGAATTTCTTTGAGTTGTTGTCTGAAGTTTTTGTAAAGGAATTTCGGAATGAAATTCTGGAGGAAGTTCCGTAAGAATTCCTGAGTGAAATTCCGACGCAATTCTAAGAATTTCCTTAGAATTTAGAATGTCTGAAGAAATTTCTGAATGAACTTGCGAAGGGATGTTTGATATCCATTTGTGAGGACTTGAATTGATGATATAGCTGCAAAAATCTATATAAGACGTTTGTTTTTACCTGGCTGGAAATGATGTTAAGCACCTAAAAAACCTGGAAAATCAGGGAATTTCGTTTTTGCAGATGAGCAGACACCCTGTTATTACCACAATGATGTAGAACTAGCTTCAAAATCGTAATTGAAATTATAAACATAATTTTGTGTAACAATTTGTAACTCACTGCCGAGAAGATACCTTTTTGTGGAATATCTATCATGATCACGTTACTGTAGCTATAGCTTCTGGCTGATTTAACGAATACCTTCCTCAATATTCAACTTCATGATATCGCTAAGTTGCTGGCCTTTTGCAAAGTTCCATCCCTAGTAATCGTGAAGATAGGCTTGGCCGATAGTAGTAATCCCCATTTATTTTTATTTTTGTCTTTTATTGATTTCTAATCGCATTCTAGATAAAAAAAATCAAAATCACTTTGATCACTTTTTCCGCAAATGAATAGTGAATAGTGGTCATTTTTTTAGTCACCTTTGAACACTAATTCACTATTTTGAACAGCCTCCCAAACGAGCTTTATTATGTCCATGTCCATTTCATTGAGATGCTAATAACAATTAGAAAGATAAGTTTGACAACTCTTGTTTGAAACATTTCATTATTCACAATATTTCTATAGTCAAAATGAGAAACTTACTGATGTACCGTGAAAAGAAAACTCTACGAATGTTTTGCTCATAATATGGCTGAAACTTAATTTTGTCTAAAGTGTCTTAATTTTGTACAAGTGCTGAAATGCCATTCGATTAACTGTCCCAAAACCCACGCTTACAACGCCGGCGCTGTCTCATTACTACATTTTTTGTACTAGATTTTACTTTTTTTCAAGAACATTTTATTTTTTCATTTCCTTGAGAAAGACTCCCACCAAAACGTTTACATTTTAGACTCTATTTTTGTCCAGATAGCCATTCCTGCTCAACGAACTTTTCGCCTTCCCCGTATTAATTTTACTCTTTTATTCTACCGTTGTATTGACTTTGCAACTGCCAATCAGATAGAATTGCCGTACTCCTTATCATGTTCATCAAAATTTGAATGTCTCGAACAAGTTTTGTTCTAGCATTCTTTCTCGAAAAAATTGAATTGACGTTTTTCGTCAAAAGTTTTACCTATCACTCATTAACTTAGTAAAGGTCAACTTTCTTAAACTACCCATTTTTTATTTATGTTTAAAATAAAAGAATGTATGATGTTGATCCAAAATCGAACAAATGTTGGGTTAAAATTAAATTGTATTTATTTTCTTTTGTTTTGAATTTTAAAAATAGTTAGTAGTAGAATAGTAGAATGGGGATTAAAAAAAATTAGGTTTTTTAGGACAGTTGACGTTAGAAAAGGTAAAGAATTGATCGGACGATTAAAAAAAATATTGATGAGAAAGGCCAATTGTCTTCTTATCATCTTCTTGTTCAATAATCGAAAATGTGACGGGCAAAAAAAAAGTTAAATGTGATTTAAAGTAATCCTCGATGTAACGTTCCTGTTGCACAATATCTTGATGTATTTTATTATATTTGCGAGAAGTGTTTGAAATCAAGTCATTGAAATAAACATGAATTAAAATAAACCACAAAAAAAACTTACGCCGAATTCCCCAGTCCATCATAGTGCCGCGTGTTTGCTGGTCGACCGCATGTGCGATCTACCGCCACCAGGATCCGTCGACTGGTTCTTTAGAACCTCACTTCAGAGGCAGCAAACTTCCTATCCTTTCGCTATCGAAAACTTTGCTCCACACTTCATCTGTATCAATTCATTCTGCTTCCAACACTCCTTCTTTTAGTGCAAAAAAATCACCATTCACCGTTAAACTTTACCACTTCATACTTCGGTACCGTGTAGGTTTGAACAGTTTCCCCAGCTCCTGGCGATACACTTCGGCTTCTTTGATATTAAATGTAGCGTGAATCAACAACTGCTTCCGACCCGGACCTTTTGGGGTTCTGCAAACAGTCAGTGGCACTTTAACGAATTGCGAGATCAAACTGCTGCCGTGTTGGAAAGGATGAAACGATGCTCGAACGGAAAATTTTCACCAAAATCATGTTCTCCGAACGTCGAAACGAGGACAAGGATCTACCGGCTGCCGCCGGTGCCACTCGCTTGCCAATCTAATGTAAACACCAATTCACGTTCGAAATGTGGTAGATACCGTGATGGATCGAATTGTGTCAGAACCCTTAATAATACAGGCACGGTAGCTTCCTTTGGTTGAACATTCATAAATTCGGATCGATTCAAATAATAGGACAGTCCTGTAATCGAATCACAGCGTTCACTCTGTAGGTGGGAGAAGAAAGCATATGCAAGCACATAAATCACCGCTGGGGCTGACTTTCCGGGGGAGCCGAGACACCAGTCAGTCGTAGCTGTCGGGTAAACAAATCGTTCTTTGGGATCTACCGCGTTGAACCGGAATTAATCGGCGTTTTTGGACCGAAAAGTTTGCTTTCATGCGATGACGACGGAATCAGTGCACTGACTGAGCGACTCCGATGGCAACCTTTTGAACAGCGGAAGGCACACACGGCGATCACGATTTGGAGCAATTTTTACTGTGGAACCAAGAGTAGCCTAACACAATACCAGAATGCACACACAGTGGGATGGATGTCTCCTCGTTGTATATAGGTTCGGTAACGCAGTGAACGAAAGCCGAACGAAAAACATCCGCAAAGAAAAAAAAATGTTGTGCTAGTGAAAGTCAGTAGCGTAATTGTACCAATAGTGGTGGGTCCCTTTAGAATCTAATGAGTAGGACAACTTTGGAAACCATCCACCATCCATCCACAGGAACAATGTTTTCCTTTAGTGGTGTAAGCAATTTTTGTTAGATAAATAACATCAATCTAATTTAAATTAGCAAATCTTATCTATCAATAATTCATTAATCAACACAAATTTTGTCTAATTATCGATTTAAAATATCTTCTTTCGACGCATAACTAATAGCTTCAAAATATGATCGTTTGACTGTAAAACAGAATCGAACAATGAAATAATTTACAGAATATAAAATATGACTGCAGATTATAAACTTGTTATACTAAATCAGATTTATTAGTTAGAAAACAAAGAGTTTTTCTTCCGACTGTCGGCCACTGTGCATCGTTCCAATCAAGAGCGGAAGAGTGCTGAGCATGAGAGCGCGCACGTGCAAGGGACAACAGCATCGGGAAATCCCGCTCTACAGTTGGGGGGACGAAAACACGATGGTGAGTTCCTCCACATCGACGTTTTCCTCTCCGGAAAAACGTGCGACTCAGCGGAAGTAATGTTTGCATATACGCAACGACGACAACGATGATCATTGGTAGTGAGTGCGTTTTCGGATGCAATTGTGTAATTGGGACAACTGTGCTGCGTGCTGGCGAACGATACCATCCTCTGACGAAAAAGAAGGAGCGCAATTAGGGTCCAATTACTTTGACGACGGTAATGGACGTTTTCGGGAATTTGATGCATGGTTCAGAATATTGGAAATGTGTTGAAAGCTTGATGAACGCGGAATGAGGAAACGACGTGAGCTGCGAACGGTGTTTGGGTTTTGGACGATTCCGGGAAGAACAGTTCCCGAGAATTAATTTGGGAATTGTTTTCATGTTTTCTTTTCAAACTAGGCTGAGCTAGAAATGCGATGCTATGACGCTGTTGAAGGGAAGGTAATTGCTCATGGAACGCCAAAAGGAATTTCGGAAAATGTGAATTCATCAAATTTAGCCATTTTCATACGGATGTGTCATACATGGTTATGCATACAACGCATTCAAACTATCCTTCAGTTTTGATCTTAATGTGCTACAGAACAATCCCGAATTCTTTAATCTGTTAAATGACATTATTACAACTTTTTAGCCATATTACAGTTTTCTTACAATATATGCGGTGCTCTACGTTGTTTATGAGTTTAGATCTTGATGTACTATATGAAAAACTGTACCAATATGGACTAATTGCTGCAATAAGTACCAGAAAGAAGGCAGAGGATTAAAAATAAAATTTTGAAAATAATTTTGAAGTTGACTGCCTGGTATAGTACCAATGATCTTCATAGAGTTTCTCATTATTAGACAATGCAACGAATGTCCAATAAAATTATTTCCAATTTTAGACAAAAATTGATACAATTTTCTATTACAACAATTCGCTTCTTGCACTCCTAGTATTGAGTTTAATTAAAACATTGTACATAATTCCTACACGCAAAAAAAAGCGTTCATGAATTCGTGAACTAACGAGTTCACGGTGTATTTTTTCGTGAACAACAGTCACGGATTCGGGAATACAATCACGTTTTCTGGAACGTTCTGGAAAACGTGACTGGTGTTCCCGAATCCATGAATTAAATCACGGTGTATTTTTGCTGGTTCACGAATTCGGGAACGCTTTTTTTGCGTGTACATGGTTCAATTTAACCAGATGAAAAACCTTAAGTGCAAGAGGCAATTGAAAAGTTAAAATGATAGCAAAAACTGTTTCATAGCAAATAAGGTCGATAGTGTTATTTTTTCGATTTCTTCCTTCTGACTTCCACCTTTCTCCTTTCTTCTTCTTTCCGCTTTTTTCCTTCTTCATTCTTCTCTCTTCTTAATCCGTTTTTCTTCTTCCATCCCATATTATTCCATATAATATTGCTTTCATCTTCCTTCTGTTTCATATCTCATCACCTCGAACATCCCAATTCTCCAACTGTCCGGCCAAACGGTGTTTGGACAAATGACCCTTTTGACCAAATGACCTCAAATCGCCACATGATATTCGAATTTCCTAATGCTAAATGGCTTAGAAACTTCACGGTTTATGATAGAATAAATTCTGATGAAGTCATGCACGGTGGTAGGCTTACCAGGTTGTAGGACAAAAGGTCGAAGGTCAAAAGGTCAAAGGACAAAACGTCGAAGGTCGAAAGGTCGAAAGGACGAAAGACAAAAGGTAGAAACAAAAAATCTGAATCAAAAGGTCGAAGGGACAAAAGGCCGAAACAAAATTCTGAATCAAAAGGTCGAATGTCAAACGGTCGAAAGAATAAAAGGTCGAAAGATCAAAAGGTCGAAGGGACAAAAGATAGAACTAACGATTGTAGGACAAAAGGTCGAAGGTCAACAGATCGAAGGTTTGAACTTGAGATGGGATAAGAGGTCGAAATTATAAAAAATAAGGCAAAACGTCGAGTATTAATCAATCATTATTTTGCATATTTATGTTTATTTGTTTTTCACCTGATAATACTAAATAGGGGGAATGACGACTTTGGCAGGTTTTGTTCTTTTATTGGCAGGGGTTTTTTTATGACTGACTAGGCTCAAATTTGGCCTAAACATTCTTTGAATATCGAAGAATATTGTGGCCAAATTTCATAAAATTCGGTCGACAAAAACCCCCCTGCTAATAATAGAACAAAACCTGCCAAAGCCGTCTTTCCCCCTAGTAGAATTATTCCTTCTTTTAATCAAAGGCTTTCCTCCAATTTCTGTCTATTCGACAACTTGTTCTGTCCACCTTTTGTCACTTCGATCTTTCGTCCTTTCGACCTTTTGATTCAGTTATTTCTTCCAACTTTATTTTGCTTCAACCTTCTGTTATTTTTTCTAACTTTTTTTCCTTCAACCTCTTATTATTTCGACTTTTCAACCTTTTATCCTTTCAACATTTTGTCCTTTCGACCTTTTGTCCCTTCGACGTTTTGAACCTTCGACCTTTTGAGACAGATTCGGCTTACCAGATAATATACTTTGGGAGGACAAGTCCTCCATTTTCACACAATGACCTCTCGCCCGCAGAATTATTTAAGGCGTTCTAATCTCGTTCTCCTACAAATTGATGGACTGCAAAGTTTGGAGACAACTATTCCAAGACAGCAATAGAGTTAAAAAATTTAAATCTATATACATAAAAATGAATTTCTGTCTGTCTGTGCCTTATAGACTCGGAAACTACTGAACCGATCGACGTGAAAATTTGTATGTGGAGGTTTTTGGGGCCGGGGAAGATTCTTAAGATGGTTCGAGACCCCTCCCCGCTTTGGAAAGGAGGGCTCCCATACAAATGAAACACCAATTTCTTCATAACTCGAGATCTAATCAGAAAATAAATCAATTTTAGGCGAAACGAAGTTCGTCGGGTCTGCTAGTGTTAAATAAAGATATGCAATATTTCGATATTGCGAAATATTGGAAGTTCGAAACGAAAACTTTGCAATATTTTGCGAAACTTGTCAATGGCGAAACATTTCGATTTTTTACATCGTTCCAAAAAAATTGTCAGAAAGAATGGCTTTTGAAGAAATGAAACAAAATTCTATGAAATTCCGAAATAAATTTAATCTTTAACCTTTGAGCAACTACCAATTGGTCATTGAATGGTTCCGAGTAGTTGCCAACTTTAAATTTAATTAAGACTTTGGTTTCGACAAATTAAAAAATTAAATTTCCATGAAGAATAAGAATTTTTCAGAAAAAATTGAGAAATTTGCCAATGAAGAAAGAAAGGGTTTTGAGCAATAAAGAAATATAAAATTTCCATAAACAATTGAGAATTTTCCACAAAACAAAAATAAATTAGCACTTTTAAAAGTAAAAACTGCAATAATATAAGACGATTTTCACAAAAAAGAATCAAAATGTACCTCGAGAAAAAAAAAACAACATTTCCATAAATAAATCAATATTAGCAATAAACAATTACAAAAGTTTCCACAAAAAAAAATATTTTTTTTTTTATGAAAGAAATGAAAATTTTCCATCGGAGACGAGCCAGCCTCGGGCCTCGGGCTCTTCCACAGTTTAAGCAATAAAGAGCAATACAAAATTAAGGAAATTTCCTAAAATTAAAAATATAAAAACGCAATAAAATTGATAAAATTTCCCATGAACTTAAAACGCTTTTAAAATAAGGTTCATCTATGGAAAAATGCTCAGTTTTATTGATTTTTCACATATCTTTAAAAAAAAATTGTTGCTTTTTATTGATATTCTCGTGACAAGTTTTTAATTTTTTGTGGAGAATTTTGTAATTGTTTATTGCTAATATTAATTTATTAAAGGCAATTTTGTTTTTTTCCGTGGAACATGTTGATTTTTTTATGGAAAATCCTTTTTTTAATTTGCAATTTTTGCTTTTAAAAGTGCTAATTTATTTTTGTTTTGTGGAAAATTCTTAACTGGTTATGGAAATTTTGCATTATTTGTGGAAATTTTATATTTATTTATTGCTCATACCCTGACTACATGTTTGGCAATTTCCTAATTTTTTACGGAAAATTTCAAATTTTGTAGGGGAGTTTTTATATTTGTCAATCGTTTCTGTAGCATTATGAAGACTAATATTTCACCACTAAGGGGGCTCAAAAAACACTTTTACATTTTTTTTGGGCCACCCTTCTAATTCCGTTCCATTTAACGCCATGATGCTGTGGACAAAATTTTAGCCGAATCGGTCATTGTTTTGGCGGTGCTAAATTCATTGGAAGTTTATATGAAAAAATGTATGAGGAAATATCGAAAAACAGTAATTTGAAGCTCGGAGGCACCATTTACAATAAGGAACTATAATACTCGCTGAAAGCCGCGTGAAGATTAGTTCTTTCCATGTTTCTCTATACTTTTTTCCATATAAACTTCTAATGAGTTTAGCACCGTCTAAACGATGACAGATCTAACTAAAATTTTGCCCGGAACATCAGGGCATCAAATAGAACAGTATAACCGGGCGGCCCATTCACAAATTCAAAATATGTTTGATTATACTGATATGAGCCACCCTAGTCACCACGCTTTAATCCTAGTTTACTACCTACATAGTTTTCTAGTTTTCAAGGAAAAGATAAACCTTTGAACTCGTCCTGTAGTGCTCCGACTTCTGCAAGTTGTTAGCCAAGCAATCGGTAAACCAAATAATCTCAGGCGCGTTTCATAGCCCATAAGAGACCATACTTATCAGCAAGTGTATTTTTTCGCATCCGTATAACTGACCTAACCAGTTAATCATAACAAAATTATATCACAATTCTATCAATACATAGTTGAAATAAGTTTAGTTTTTTCATCCTGTTTCATATGTTCTATTTCATATGTTTTTTCTGTTCAATGTTTATGTTTTCATATTTAGTAATTTGAGTAATTTGGCATAACTGTCATTTGGCATAACAGACATTTGGTATAACAGACATTTGGTATAAATTTGAACTGCAACAAAAAAGTGGGTCATATGGCATAATTTGGAACTGTAACAGGGAAATGGTTATTTGATGTATTGTTTCACATAGTTAGACTAAAGATTAGATCAAGTATATGTTCTGATAGATTAAGACTGATGACATACATTTCTAGGAAGGGTGGATAAACTAAGCGGCAAAACTACTCCCAAGAAATGGATCACATCCGTCATTAACTTATTCCAGGCAAACGCCAATCCAAAAAAGAATCTCAATTACCCTTGCTTGATGCCAGACAAACACCTACTATTGAAGAATGGGTCAAATCCAAGATTGTCTCAATTCGGGCAAATGCCTACTTTAAAAGAAGGAATTATTTCCACCATTGCCTTATCGCGGGCCAACGCCCAGGATTGAATTCATCACCTTGTTTTAGGAAAACGCCTACATCCAAAGGACGAATCACAACACATCTACTTTTGCTTTATTCTGAATAAACTTATATTTCCATAAAAGGAATTACTAATAAAATATATAAAAATACACTATTGCCCTATTGCGGACATACGCCTAAACATACGCTTAAAGGAATCGCATTTGCCTCCTTTTGCCATATGCCACCATTGCCTTAATCCGGATGAGCACCTACTTCTGAAAAGGGGATCACATCCACCATTGCCCTAATCTGGGCAACCGCTTAATTTTTATGTAGCGATACTTTTAAAGAAGTGAGCACATCCACCATTGGCTTAATCTGGGCGAGTGCCTGCTTTTAAAGAAGGGGACATTTCCACTATCGCCTAGTGCCGGGCGAACGCCTACTTTTGAAGAAAAGATCACATCCACCATTGTCTTAATACGGGCAACCACTTACTTTTAAAAAAGGGATTGCAGTCACCATTTCCTTAATCCGGGTCCCTAATTTTTATGTAGGGATACTTTTAAAGAAGTTATCACGTCTACCATTGCCTTAATACGGGCAAGCGCCTACTTTAGAAGGGATCACATTTACCATTGCATTAATCCGAGCAAGCGCTTACTAAAAAAAGGGATCATTTCCATCATTGCCTTAACCCGGGCAAACGCTTCCTGATAGAAGCATTATTTTGAATAAGAATCATCAATCTTGGCCTTCACTGGGCAAACCATAAATACAATGAAGAGATAACATTTAACATTCTTGCACACTTTTCTTCGAAAAGATTTTTTTTCATATTATTATCAAGCTGTGTTAAATTCACCATTCTGGGTTTTATTTCAGCAATTAATTACACGAACACAAAAAAATATGCCATATGTCCGTTATGACAAATGACCCTCCCTTTTGTCGCTGTTCTCAATTACGCCAAATGACCGTTATACCCTACGGCCTTTATGCCAAATGACTTGGTTCCAATCGACAAGAGTTCATGGAACTGTTAATTACTGGTTTAGAAGGCACACTTTTTAAAAGGCCTTTCCTTGGTGGGTCGAGTTTTTAGAATTTTTCAAAAAAGTATAAGAAAACAGTATTACATATCTGGGCTGTATTTCAAGAAGTAACATTTTCTCAAAGTGTTCTGGATCTCTCGAATTCCTTGGACCAAGCAGGACATAATCGCATCATTTCGCTCATTCGCTGAAAAATGATTTCGCTCCAAAAGGCATCTAAGCTCAATCAAAGCGTACTTTTTCGTTTACGTATTTTGTTTCAATTTATAATTCTAGGTGAAAACATTTAACTCAATGCATTTATAAAAGAAAAACACGTAAAAATCATGCAATGATGCAAATCGCGAGTCGAATCATGTACGATTTCCTGGGCCATGAGTCTAGTGGATATCAACACGTGCTTGATTTGATTCGTGCATACGATTGGAAAATTTGAGTTTTTCCTTAAGGGGCGATTCAAATATGTCGTCCACTACTTTTCGAGATTTCTAGAACCCCCATCCCCCCCTCTGTCAGGCTTTTTTGTATACCTAGTACATGTACTGTCACAAAATCTTAGACCCCCCCTGACATCATTTTTGAATGACCCCTAACTCACCAGTTAGTCATGACAAAATTATATCACAATTACACCCAGTTTTTTACACGGTTTGGTTTTAGTCGTTTATGACCTTCAGCGTCAATGAAACAATGGGTTAAGACCACGAAAAAATTCACAAAAAAATCAGGGGTGATTTAAAAAGCTGTGAATGCTCAGGTTAACCGAGAAATTAATTAATTCTAAACTGCGTAAAAAAATCTGGGTATATATTAAAATGTGTTACAAATAAGACTTATTGTCATTTATTTTTTAGAAGCAAAAGTCCTGCTCTCAATCAAATTGATCTGGTAAGCCTATGCACGGTATGCTATACTTTTCTAAATCAAAAAGTAATCCATACACAAAACACTAATTTCCAACAAACATGCACCATAGCTTACGGTCCTCACTTCAACATTTGCGCGGGTTGAATAATGACAAAATAATCGCCAATAATGTTGAGATTGGTTGTAAACCTAGTTACACAACATATGCACTGGTGTCCTTCTGACTTCATAGCTTCGCCAATGAGAGCATATTTCCTGGCGCAAATTAATACAAATAATATAATGTCCCCTGGAGGAGCAAACCTAAGATGGCAGCTCTATTTCGATAGGTAGAAGCTCTTATGCTAATAAAGCTCCATTTCCTAAGCTTCTGCAAGCTTATCGCTTATAGTCTTTAGCTTACAGTCGAAGACTCAACTTACTCCTAGTTGCACTTCCACAGTTACTAATTGAATGATTTTGATGCCAACAAATGCACGACTTTGTATATTGTGCCAAGAGCAGGGTTTGCACAAATCGCTCTCGAAGGATAATGAACAACGATAGAGAGGCAAAAACCTTTTCGAATCATAACAAGCCATGAAAACAAAACTATCGCACTTGCATACAGGTTAAAAAAACTGATTCGAATAGGCGGCTTCCACCGAGGGGGTTTGATAAAACACGTTTTTCTCGCTCATTTTATGTTGGGGACTTTTTTTCGCACAGCTGAGTAAAACAAGTGTAAATGCATAATCAGAACCGGTGCCCCCCGCAATTGGGACTTATTAAAAAAAATATATCATGGGTTGTAGCCCTCCGAATCAGTTCATTATCGTAACAGCTATCGAAAAACGTCTCTCATGGTATGCTACCTATCGAGAGTGTATACAGACAGTGAGAGATTTTCTCATTCTCCTTTGATATTCAAACCCTGGCCAAGAGGTGTCAACAAAATTAACTACCCGTAAGACCTCCTCGACCGGACCGTGAATCGATCCCGGTCCCTCATGCTTGGTAATACCGCACCTTCACCGATTTCCGCTACCTGACACGACGTCTCATAATACAATCCACCAGCAAATATTTAATACTCTTTGGCTAATGAAATATATTCCGAAATTAGTCGGTGTTTAAAATGGGATAATTTTTTTTTATCCATTGAAATAGAACCACTGTTTCAATCTGGGAAAACTACGTATGTAATTTAAAAAATACCACAACCAGTTCACCATTTTCCATTAGAAGAATGTAATGAAAACTACTTCTACCTACCCTGCCTATGATCGCATATTTGTAACAATCGACAAAAATAGGCATGGGAGAAATAGAAGGATAAATTTTGTAATATGCATAAGTATTCTAAAAAAAATTAAAAATTACTTAAACACTTTTTTTAGTTTAATTCTTTACTAGCAACATGAACATTACTTGTTCTTTGAGGACAAATTGCTCAATGTTACAAAACAACTTGGTAGTTTTTTTTCAAGTTTTCCAGAACATACCTTTTGATTTCATCTGGCCAACTCAAAGAACCAAAAATTGGAAGGCGATTTATCGGCTTAGATCAAAATAAAAAAAATGCAAATGTTACAAATATGCGTTCGTCGGCTGTTACATACCTATGATGGGGTCGTACATTCCATAAACGAAAATTATTCGTTATCACTAAGATTACAAATGGCGTATGCGTCGATATTTTATTGGACAATCTTTTATCGAACAGAGGCACTCAAAATTATGTGCGATTAAGAGCTAAATTTGTATTTGGTCATATTTTAAGAGTAGTTAAACCAGTAAGCTGTTTTTTTAATTCGATGAAAACAAAATTTTGAATGTAAAATTCTGAGGGACTTGTAACAACGGGTTGGGACAAAAGGTCGAAAGACATAAGATCGAAGCGACAAAAGATCAACTGACAAAATATCAAATAACAAAAGATCGAGGGGACAAATGGTCGAAAAGAACAAAGGGACGAAAACAACAGAAGGCCGAAAAGGACAAAAAGTCGAAAGAACAAAACGTCGCAGAGGCAAAAGGTCGAAAAGTACTTCCTCCTTTGTTCCTTTTTCTCCATCTGCCTTCTTCTTTTGTTGAAGAACAACATATTTCCTTGTTTCTCTTTCCAGCTTCCTTCTTCTTCCTCATTTTCTTCTTTCTTTATATTATTTCCTTAATTCTTTCTACGTATTTCTTCCTTGATATTCTTTCCTTTCTCCTTCTTTCGTTTTCTTTATTCCTTCTTACTTCTCTCTTCTTCGTCCTCCTTTCTTCCTTATTATTTCTTCCTTCTTTCTTCCTTCATCTTCCCTTCTTGTTTCTTCTTCATTCTTCTTTCTTTCGTCTTTCTTTCTTCTCTTTTAACTTATCTTTTCTCCCTTATTCGTTCTTCCTTCTTTCTTCATCTTGCTCTTTTATCCTTTTACCTTTTTTCTTTCTTCCTGCTTCTGTTTTTTAATTCCATCCATAGTTCTCATCCATTCTCCCATTTTCCTCTTTTCTACTTTTTTTTTTCCCTCTTTCTTCCATCTTCCTTCTTGCCTTTTCTTTCCTCCTGCGTCCTTTTTCTTTCATTCTTCTTTCCTCACTCTTCTTCTTGTTTCTTCCTTCTCTTCACTTCCTTCTTATTTGCTCTTTCTTCCTTGTTCCTTGTTCTACCTTTCGTACCTTCCGACCATTTGTCCCTTTCCACCTTTTGTTCTCTTCAATCTTTTATTCCTTTCGACCTTATGTCCAATTCGACGTTTAGTATTTAACCTTTAATCTTTCGACCATATGACCTTTCGACCTTTTGTCATAGATTCTATGAATAAAATTTGATAGTCATGAATAAGTAACAGACAATTTGTTGCAAAATTTAAAGCTATTTAACATAGCTTGCGAAAACTGTACACTTAATTTTTATTACCAGGATCTCTGTAATTTGTTAAACTTTTTCCGAGATTCGCACAGCCAAGCTTCAGCAAACATGTTTTTTTGTGTCATAGCTGCTGAAAATCAGAAAAAATGGCCCAAAAAAACTATGAAACGTCATTTTTGCCGGGATATCAATTTTTATTTTGCTGGGCATGCGGCTGTACGAATTTTGCCGAGCAGCAAATTTGAAAACTGAGTGTGTACTCCTCCAACACACGGTCAAACCTATTGGTCAAACATTGAGTACACCCTCAGCAAAATTGATAAGTTGGTACAATATTTCAGCGTGTGTAGAGCTGTTTGACGAACCAAGTTGTTCAACTGTTATGCAAAACAACTCTACACACGTCTTAAATATTGCCTCAACTTGTCTAGTTTTCTGGGAGGGAGTCAATGTTTGTCGAATATGCTTGACTGTGTGTATGGGAGTGGGGGGTACCCAACTGTTATTATTCAAAAGTAACTACCGAAACAGAAACCAAAAGTGTTTCAGAAGGAACAAGTAAGAAATAAATCCATTAACAGGAAACGCAGGATAGGAGAATAGGTTTAATATGGTTCAATGACGCTTCTTTGGGAAAAGTTATTTGCAGTCTAGTGATATACGTATTGAAATATCAAACAGAAAGGTACGCAACTTATTTTTTGAGAATGTATTGCCCTCCAAAAATGTATAAAACATCCAATAATTTTACGAGGTAAAACGCCTTCACAACACTAACCAAATAACGACGAAGAAGGTAATTCAGTACATATACAGTTGTATTGGTCGATCATGATTTTCTGCTTCTTTGAAACAAAAAGGGGATCCCGCGAGAAATTCCATGACTCCATGGTTGTATTCGGAAGTTAAGCAATTTATGAAATCTGCCCGCGTAAAAAGAGAGCTTAGAGCAATTGAATCTACATAGGTAATGCAACAACGTTTATTTAAACTGCAAATGTTTTCCGCCTCCACTCGCAATTATCGTTAAGAAGCCCTTTAATTGCTTTCCCATCGGTAAATATTGACTCTCACATTAACCGTAATACACATTCAGGGTCCCGTCGACCTTATTCTGAAACCGGGCGGGTATGCACTCCTCGTCAGCTGTTACTTCTCGTGGCTCCTATATACAAGCGGGTCCTCGCTCTTGTTCCCTCTCTCGAACGCGGCCCTTTTCTCCGGCTCCATTCATCAACCCTTATCTGAGTGTACACATAATTAACCAAACAGACGTCTTTTCAGAATGCTATCAAATTAGCCACCCCACGCCATCGTAGATAACAATCATCGAAGCCTTACTGCGTCTATCGTTCTCACCAATTCTGACACCAAACGACAAAGGTTATCTTTGGGCAACAAAACCATCATGTACCACATATGTGGGACACATCACACGCGACTTTATTGATTAACATGGTGGAGCCTCGTGTGAAATCCTAGCAGCAGATTGTCTGCTCCTCAAAGAACCAATCTTATCACGTCGATCAGAAACAAGCGCAATTAATCGAGGTGAACAATCACCATCGAAAGAGAAAAAAAGCGAAGAATCCTTCGGGTGGTGCCACGCCATAAAACAATACAGATCCCTCCTCCGTTGGAGGGTTGAGCCATATCAATTAGTGCTAGTTGCTTCTTCTCCCACTTTCAGTCACACAAACATATACACACACACATACAGCGAGCCAACGGAAACACAACGGTGCACAAAAGTCACGTTTTGCAATTACCACCCGGTGTTCCCGGTGGAACTTTTGCCACTTCGCGAACCGCGCAGCGCTCGAGAGAAATTATAAGAAGCAGAACTTGAATCTGAAATCAGCGCCGGAGACGTTCGCGAGCCCAATGTAAACTTCGGTACGTGTTCCGGTTCCGGTGCGTCCGTCCGACGGCGATGGAAAATGAAACCGTTCTGCCGAGCACTAATGATAGGAAAACACAAAACATGACTAAGGTCGGCGGTCGGTGGTAACTCATTATCCTCAGGTTGTTGTTGTTGATGGGAGCGGCCTTGTGTTGGCGGAGAGTGAGATCTCGGGTACTCGGGAAGAATTACACAGCTGGGTGCTTGAGGCATTTCGTTCGGCTAGGGTGGAACAAGGATATACTGTTTTACTCAATTTGCTTGATAAGGAAAAACCTCACCCCAAGTATCATAGAAGAACTATCACTTGAATTTAGATCAAAAACGCCTTTTATGAAAAAAATCTCCCAAATTCCTATGGGAATTCCGTCCATAAAATTTCCTTCGTTACCCACTCGTTAATCCATAGGCTATTCGGATCCTGGCCAATATGACCGGTTTGAACATGAGTGACCTCGAAACTGTCTTCATGCGTTTCAAACTATATTTACGAGTCGAGTGAAGCACGAGACACTGAACTTGTAGAGTTACCAAACGATTGAAAAACATAAAATAATATACTATTCAATTGTAAAAATTAAGATGTCACACGATCGGTTTATTTTTATAAATGGTCTTTGTTTTGTGGACCCCAACGGAATCTAGACTAGTTTTGGAACCAACAGACTAGTCCTTAGAAACCTATACTTGAAAATATGGCGTAATTTATCGTGAATGCAGAATGTGGACAAGAAATATTGTATTCATAGCAGCTTTCTAATTTAAACTAATAACTGAGAATATTGAGACGGCATGCAGAGAGCTGCAAAGATAGAAAAAGTTGCGAACTTTATACGAAAGTAGTGCACATAAAGGGAATGCCAAGCAGAGCGTCAATATTTTAACGATATTTCAGCCTGAATGCATGCAATTTCTATTGCATTATGACACTATTTATACGACTTAGTGACATAGTGCCATAGAAATTGCGTGCCTTTATGGCAGTGGTCCCCAGCATATCGAGGGCCGCATTGCAATTTTGAATTGTTGAAGAGGGCAATATTATGCAATATTATGACGTGGGACTACGTCTGTGTATTTTATACTGGAGTACACTTTGCGATTGAAAAATTCATTTCATTTTTTCAAAAATCGGACACCTTTACTATTTATTGTCAAAAAATGGCAACAGTTTAGATAAATTTAGTAAACAACAGATATCAAAAACTTACGGGTTTGGGTCTAATCCTCAGTTCGTATAAGATTTTTCATTTCAAATTGAATTTTAAAGATTAGTACAAAATGATGTTTTATATCCAAATAATTCCTATAAATATTTTCGGAAAAGATACTTGTAGAGACATTTTATTCTGCAGGTTTTATCGCCGTAGCTGACTACGAATCGATTATACAATTTCTGCTTTTTCAGACTTGACAGGAGATAATAATTTTGTAACACCATCTATTCGGTTAAGAAGGCAGAAAGTATTCTAAGCTATTTTTCCAAATGATCAGAATATGACCTTATGCATTTATTTTCAAGTATTGTTGTCCACTGAAGTTGTCGCGCAAATAGCGATAGCATGTTTCAAAAGTGTTATTGAAGCCAGGTGAACATGTCAGCAGTGTTGAATAAAAATCGAGTATAATCTGCATTCCGAACCTTGCTTTCAGCCTTTCCTATCAATTGAATTTTCTGAATCCTTCTCTTCATCAATATCGAAGTATGGAAACAGTCTTGATTTCGTTCAATATTTTCCATAGCTTAAAACACGTTGACATGGTAGTTGATAGCCGATAGTTGATAGTTGAACGTGTTTCCTGGAAGTAATAATCCAGAAATTTTTCAGATGAATTTTGCCGAGCCCGAGCCTCTATACACATAATCTTCAATATACATAAAAATGAATTTCTGTCTGTCTGTACCTTATAGACTTGGTAACTACTGAACTAATGAAATTTATATGCAGAGGTTTTTGGGGCCGGGTCGGTTCGAGACTTCTTTCCGCTTTGGAAAGGGGGGCTCCCATACAAATGAAACACCAATTTCTTCATATTTCGAGAATTAATCAAACAAATGGAACCAAATCCGGTATGTGGAGGTTTTGGATTGTTTTTGTGGTGATTCGAACCCCCCCCCCCCTTCTTGAAAGGGGGGCTGCCATACAAATGATATAAACATTTCTGCATAACTCGAGATCTAATAAGAGAATAAATCAATTTTAGGCGTCACGAAGTTCGCCGGGTCTGCCAGTTTATAATATTAAAAGCATCCTTTTTACGGAGAAGTGTAAGGCAACATTATTCTTACATGAAGTTCAACATTAAGCTTGTTTAAATATGCGAAGAAATAACACATGTTTGCTATTTTTATAGCCCGGGGCAATAACATCGAAGTATGTGTGCTGTTAGCCTACATAATATTTATGAAGTGTTGAATTTCGTTAATCATGATGTTAATACGATTCATGCTTTATATATGGCACTTCAATGACATAAGGGGCTTTTCACAAATTACTTTACGCTGAAGGGGGGAGAAAGGGGGTCAAGTCGAGCGTTACAAAAAATAAACCCTTCATAAAAAGTGTTAAGGGCAGCAGGGACTATGTCCAAGGGCTTGACGATCCCTCCCCAGGCCATCTGCGAGTTGTGGCGCCTGCCTAGGATGTGGTGGGCTTTGAAAGTGGGCCTTGTTAAACCTCTATAAAAAGCTGCATGTATCCCCAAGTAGGCTCCGCCAAAGCGACCGTGTACCGTTCAAAGCGCACAAGCCCAAGTCCTGGAGTTAGGTGGGACGCCCTGACACGACGGCCCTCCGACGAGACGGGAGGTTAGCGCAGGCCCAATAAGCCGCCTTTAAAAACAACCATTACGAAAAAAAAACTGTTGGACAGGACAGAAAGTGAGGAAAAGCGGGCATCGAGCGGCTACCTTCTACCAAAGCTGTGGCACTACCAACGAGCTGGGAACCGGTTTAATAGTGCTGGGTAAGATGCGCCAACGCATGATTGGGTGGCAGCCAATCAACGCAAGGATGTGCAAGCTGAGGATAAAGGGCCGATTCTTCAACTATAGCATCACCAACCTGCACAGCCCACACGAAGGGAGACCCGACGACGAGAAAGAAGCGTTCTATGCACAGCTGGAGCAGACATACGATGGATGCCCACTGCGGGATGTAAAAATCGTCATCGGTGACATGAACGCCCAGGTAGGAAGGGAGGAAATGTATACACCGGTCATCGGACCGGATAGTCTGCATAGCGTATCGAACGACAACGGCCAACGATGCATAAACTCCCGCGGAATGGTAGTTCGAAGAACTTTCTTCCCCCGCAAGATTATCCACAAGGCCACATGGAAATCACCTAATCAAGTAACGGAAAACCAAATCGACCACGTTCTAATCGACGGTTAATTCTTCTCCGACATCACGAACGTACGCACTTACCGCAGGGCGAATATTGAATCCGACCACTACCTCGTTGCAGTATGTCTGCGCTCAGCACTCTCGACAGTGTATAACACGCGTCGGAGTCGTCCGCCGCGGCTACACATTAGGCGGCTACAAGACGGTAGACTAGCCCAAAACTACGCGCAGCAGCTGGAAGTGACACTCCCAACGGAAGAGCAGCTAGGCGCAGCATCTCTTGAAGATGGCTGGAGCGATATTCGATCCGCCATTGGAAGCACCGCAACCGCTGCACTAGGCACGGTGGCTCCGGATCAGAGAAACGACTGGTATGACGGCGAATGTGAACAGTTAGTTGAGGAGAAGAATACAGCATGGGCGAGATTGCTGCAACACCGCACGAGGGCGAACGAGGCACGATACAAACGGGCGCGGAACAGACAAAACTCGATTTTTCGGTGGAAAATGCACCAGCAGGAAGATCGAGACCGTGTAGAGACGGAGGAACTGTACCGCGCCAATAACGCACGAAAGTTCTATGAGAAGTTGAACCGTAAGGACCACGTGCCACAACCCTGATATGTGTATGAACATAAACGGGAACCTTCTTACAAACCAGTGTGAGGTGATCCAAAGGTGGCGGCAACACTACGAAGAGCACCTGAATGGCAATATGGCAGACAACGGTGGCGGTATGGTAATGAACCTAGGAGCACGCGCGCAGGACATGCGACTTCCGGCTCCGAATCTCGAGGAAATCCAGCAGGATATCGGAGATCCAGCAACTACCGCGCAATCACATTGCTGAAGGTACTTGTAGCCGCCTAGCCGCCTACAAGGTACTTTCCCAAATTTTATGCCGCCGACTAACACTAATTGCAAGATAGTTCGTGGGGCAGTACCTGGCGGGATTTATGGGTGAACGCTCTACCACAGACCAGGTGTTCGCCGTAAGTCAGGTATTGCAGAAATGCGGCGAATACAACGTGCCCACACATCATCTATTTATCGACTTTAAATCCGCATATGATACAATCGATCGGGACCAGCTATGGCAGCTAATGCACGAAAACGAATTTCCGGATAAACTGACACGGTTGATCAAGGCGACGATGGATCGGGTGATGTGCGTAGTTCGAGTTTCAGGGGCATTCTAGAGTCCCTTCGAAACGCGCAGAGGGTTACGGCAAGGTGATGGTCTTTCGTGTCTGCTATTCAACATCGCTTTGGAGGGAGTAATACGAAGGGCAGGGATTGACACGAGTGGTACGATTTTCACGAAGTCCGTCCAGTTATTTGGTTTCGCCGACGACATTGATATCATGGCACGTAATTTTGAGAGGATGGAGGAAGCCTACATCAGACTGAAAAACGAAGGAAGAGGCTCAAGAGAGGTCAATGTAAGCCACCCATCACGAGTTGCTGTCGGTGGTGACGAAATCGAGGTGGTTGACGAATTCGTGTACTTGGGATCACTGGTGACCGCCGATAACGATACCAGCAGAGAAATTCGGAGACGCATCATGGCAGGAAATCGTACGTGCTTTGGACTCCGCAAAACGATCCGATCGAAAAGACTTCGCCGCCGTACCAAACTGACTATCTACAAAACGCTTATTAGACCGGTAGTTCTCTACGGACACGAGACCTGGACGATGCCTGTGGAGGACCAACGCGCACTGGGAGTTTTCGAAAGGAAAGTGCTGCGTACCATCTATGGTGGGGTGCAGATGGCGGACGGTACGTGGAGGAGGCGAATGAATCACGAGTTGCATCAGCTGTTGGGAGAACCATCCATCGTTCACACCGCGAAAATCGGACGACTGTAGTGGGCCGGGCACGTAGCCAGAATGTCGGACATTAATCCGGTGAAAATGGTTCTCGACAACGGTCCGACGGGAACAAGAAGGCGAGGTGCATAGCGGGCAAGGTGGATCGATCAGGTGGAGGATGATTTTCGGACCCTCTGCAGACTGCGTGGTTGGCGAAGTGCAGCCATGGACCGAGCTGAATGGAGAAGTCTTTTATGTATTGCACAGGCCACTCCTGCCTTAGTCTGGTAATAAATAAATAAAAATAAAAGGTGTTACGAGGGGGAGGGTGGGGGTCCAAAATTATCAAATTTAGCGTTACGTAATTTTAGAAAGAACCCTAATGGTGCTAACTTGATAAAATACTCGAATGCAACGAACAAATGGCACAAATAAAAGCTTTTCTTGTCATGTATAATGTTTATCAACGGGCCACATGTAGTGTTTTCTCTGAAATCCTCCGCGGGTAACAGGAAAAGACTTGGAGGGCCGCACTTTGGGGTTCACTGCTTTATGGCAAACTTGTTGGGAAATATACATGTACGCCCAAAATAGTGTAATTTGCTGCGTCTTTATTTGTTAATATTAATATTTATGATAAACAGTCTGAGATTGCTTGAAGAGTCGATTGGAGCTTGAATTTACGCTTCGGAGTTGTTAGTCGTGAGTGGCCGAAAAACAATAAATATGAACAGCTCATCAATTGAATAGTCTTCCTGGGATTATGACGCCATTCTCATTTTACATGATTTGAAGTATCTATCCCGAGTAGACAAAAATAGCTAAATATATATATTTTTTTAAACTTTATATTGGACACTTAACAACAGAGGGGTACATTCGTGTCTAAAATTTAGAATATTTATGCTTTGCTTCGCTTTTTCGAATACAATCCTTTGGTTGAACTCCTATCTTCTAATACATTTTTCCATTTAGTTATCTTTTACTGTTCTTTTTCGCTGTTAGCATTTCTGCAACCAAAGTGGTTGTCCATCCCGGCACATTATACGGTGGCCACGATGAATTTGCTGATGTCGATGCGGGTAACCTGTGGAACGTCTTGCCCCGCAGTGCCAGCCATTGTCGAAACTACTACACGATTGCTTCCAGAACTACCGGCAACAGCCGGCACTGGGGAAAGGCTTTGTGTAGTATCGTCAACTGCTTGCTGTTGGTTCGCTGTTTTCGCTTCTCGTCCTCTATAGTTGGTTGTAGAATCCGGTTTCATGTAGGAAGTTCAGCATCATGGATGTGTTCTTCTCGTTGTTATCCAAGGGATCGCGTAAACTGGTGGCGATGTTGTATTTGCTTCGTGTTTCGGAATACTTCCTGCAATCGAGGATAATATGGTGCCGGACGTCCAACTCTTTGACGCAATATTTACAATTCGACGGTGATTCCTTCTTCACCAGAAAGATGTGAGTTAGTGTGGCCGATCCTTAGACGTGTCACACGCTGGTCACCTGCATTACGCCGTTCTGTTCACTTGTTTGTGTCGTATTATACTTCCCTCATCTTTGAATCCCTGCAAACGAACCACTGTTCTTCCGACTGACGGCGTATCGTCTGTTTTACGGTTCGGACCGCATCCTCAGCAGGAATTGGAACGATGTTGAACGGTTGTCTTCTCCCATCGTTGACTGTCCGGTCAGCTTCCGCGTTGCCATTGGTGCCGGCGTGCCTATCAGTGTAATTTGTTGCACTTCCTGTAGTCAGGGATGTCGAGAATTCCCTGCCACTAGGTCCATCAAACAGTTGGCCGAATCGGTTAGGATTTCAAATTCATTTTCGTAGTAGGGGAAGAGGCCCCAAAACGTTAAAATTTGATGATTGTAGCTTGTAAATTTATTTTTTGGTGGCTTGTTGAAGTTAATGCTGAAAAGCATCTCCCGAACAAATTTATATGGAAAATGAAAATTTGACTAAAGTTTTTTCGGGAACGATTCGGAACGATCTGGTATCATGTATTGAAACCTATTTTTGGTCTACTTTCCGGTGGTTAGTGTGGTGATTTGCTCATAGTTGCTGTTGTGTCTGTCCGGTCTGAAGCCGTCATAAAAATTGAGTAAACAAAACTTGCCAGCTGATCAGAGCTGTCTCATGGATTGCCTTATTCGAGGCAGATTTCTTTCTCATCTCGCGATTTTGTCGAACCGAGCGAACCAAGCGGTACATGATCCATCAAGCGCCCCCACGAAAAATATTTGCGTACTGAGCAGAAATGTTATTAGGAGGGGGCTTTTTTGTCGGCTGCGTGAAACGTGACATTTGCACATTTATTAGAAAAGATTTATTGTTGATTTTCTCAACAAAATCAAATACAAAAAGGGATGGAGATGGTAGGTATCCATAATTGGTGATCTGCTAGCGGCGACTTGTTCTGCTGTTTGGAAGTCCTACTGTTAAAATGATCTGAACCATGAAATCGAAACATTTCCTTAGTCAATACACTTTTCTGCATCGCTAGTGAAAAGATCTACGAACAAATTTAAATGCGAAAGTTGTGGGCGATGAAATTCAATCATCGGGTTTCTCCCGTATTTTTATTTTTAATTGTTAGGTTAAATGGGGTTTTCGGTAAAAATGTGGTCGAGAAACGTTTCCAGCCGACGAAATAATGCTAAAAAAAATCTCGCTCAACTTTTCAAAAGGACCTAAGAAACATTTTTTTTCATACATTAATTTGAGTGCTGCAATCAAATTCTTTCATATTGGTATAAGGTTTCCAATATTCGAATTATTTCATGAAAAAAATGTTACTCATATTGTTTTTAAATTTTAATATAGCATTTATTGAACAAATACATATTTCAGCATTTTTCCACTAGTAACTTCTCTGCTACTGACAAACAGAAACATCCACATACTGCTCTATACTGAGAAATTTTTAAGAGAATTTCCAAGAAAAACAACATTGCTTTTCACCCACGTCTCGTTGAGTTACCTCTCCCAATGTACCAGAGAAAATAAACGATATCAATGAAAAATCAAAACATACGTGTTGCACCCGGCGATGTTTCCGCTCAGTGTGAGCGATTTTTATGAACTGATAGGTGGTGGGTGGAGGATCGACCAAAACAGCAAAAAAGCTAACGCATGAAGCTCGCTTGAACAACTTCAAGGAACAACCGCCAGGTGACGCTGTGATGCTGTGATGCAAAACTATGGAGCTTTTATGAATGATGGAGACGCGTAGTGGTTTATAACGAACCGAACGCTATTATCATGCTATGCAAATCCATTGAGCTTTTTATGAATGGAGGCGCGTAGTGGTTTATTACGAACCGAACGCTATTATTTTCCCATGAAACGAGGAAATACAAAGCTTTAAGGCTTTATTTCAATTAAATGCTTCAATACGTCTGATAAACATCAAATAGTTTTTGATGGATGCCTGTCTATTTGAAAATTACAGACATTTCCGCAATTGGGTAATTTTCTTTATTATTCAACTTTATTTGAGTTTAAGCTATCAATAAAGACAGAGCTTCACAGGGGATGATAATGGGTCGTATGAATAAAAAGTAGTAAGTTCAACTTTACTACATTTTCAGTAGTAAACGTCACTTGTGGAACATGTTCGTATGAATAAAAGAGACTTAACTACACTACACAGATTACTTTTTGAATGATCAACATTGCATATGACGGGTTGAGAAAAGCAAGAACATGATGAAGACGAAACATTGGAGATATTATTAAGGTGGACAATAGCAGGTAATGAATTTTGAACATATCTCAAACAACAAAACTAACAAAAAAAAAAAAAAAATTAACGAAGGAATATGCTAGAGCAAATAAAATCACAATTTGGCAATTCTGTATTTTTTCCTGCTTTATTCAAAAATATCTGACGCATTCAACCGAAGAGATAAATAATCGAAGAGTCGCTAGCGACCATGAAAACATGCTCAAAAGCGGAAAAGATCGTTAAAATCCAATATTGCTTCACTTCACCATTACTACTTGAAAAGAAAGGCCCAACATACTTTCAATGCTAGGAATTTCGGTTCGAATTTCACTTTCTGCCCGAACATATAAAATCCGCGAAGAAGTTAACGATATTTATACATCCAATTTGGACAGAAGCAATTTGCTACAGCAGTTCCTGCCGCTACGTTTTGCACAGCCAAATGTCACACATTCTCCGAACGGACATAACTTCTGCAATTGGATTAAGCATTCTGACGAGGGCGTGTATACGTACAGATACACCTACATAAATCAGTTTGCTCAATTTGTGATTGCTAGAAGAGTAAATATCAAACTGTTCTCGTCCTACGAGCGAATGTGCCGCATGCAACGAGGCCTCAACAAAAGTGACCTTGTAATCCTTACGATTGTTGAAACACCATGTTGAAACGTATACCTTCCCTCTCCGTTTTTTTGGCATCGACAATTCAACCGAATTCAAACATGGAAGCTATGAGAGGGAGCCGAAATAAATTTGATTTGTCAAACGGAGTCAAACGGTCGATGACGTTATTGTCCGCGAGGCAGTGATACTTGATTATTTTTTTCGGATTGCTTGCTGCAAGCAATAAAGGTATATCATATTACAAATGTCTTCCTGCAGCAAGCTGTAGACTATGTATATGTAAACCGATGTTTTACTTTAATGACGGAGGACTGCCTACCATTACTCGAGAATGAAATTCATGTTGAGCCGATTGCTTTAGAGTTTACGCAAAAACAAGTTAAATCAAACGAAATAAACATTTTAGCGCTTCCATTTGAGAAGCTTTGCTGTCTAGGTGCATAAAGATGTCTTCAAATGTTACTCACCCCGAGACGTTGGATGGTTCATCAGAATCGATAGCGGACACTCGTCGTCGTCCAGAATGTACTCGGAGCCGTCGCTGTTAACCTTTAAAGAAAATTAAAATAAATATAAAATTTGCTAATTCACGGTATAATACCGATTCGCCTTCTCACCTGAACCAAACAGTAGTGCAGCGGATCCACTTTATCCATACCGTACTTGGCGAGCATTTCGCGGACCACCGCCTGGGCACAGTCGCGTATCGAGAGCAGTAACGTTTTGTACGGCACGTCCCGGCAGAGGCTTTCGCCGTAGATTTTCAACGTTCCGCCGGTGTCGGGGCCACCGTCCCGGGACCGAAATTGTTGCAATTTTTTCTCGAGCTTTTGCTGACGACGCCGTCGCATCACCGCTTCCGGGTTGGAGATGGACCGGGTGAAGGACGTTTCCGGGAGTTCTGAAAATGTGATAAACGGAAGATAATCTGAATGAAGCATTTCATATTTTCTTTTTCATGGTTCCCTCCAATCTGATTAATTTTTCAATTACTGAAGTGGTAGAAAACGAGTATGATTCGCTTCGGCCACTAATTTGAGTCGACAGACAGACAGACAGGGTTTTGTACTTAGCTGGTAGTGCAGCCTGGGCACTGTTGTCCTTCTGACATCAGCTAGAGTGAGTGGGTGCGACCAAGGGGACCATCGTCCCTAACCCCTAATCCGAAGGCGTTAAGCGACCCGTGCCGAGGGGACCCAAGTAACCAAAAGTTCCTTTAAGGGTACGTTTTTCGCTTAAGCAGGTCAGTGAAGCTGATAAAGCGAAAAACTCTTGAAGGAACTTTTGGTTACTTGGGGATGCATGGCCAGGGGGGTGAAATAATGAGCTAGGCCTTAAACGGAGCCTGTGGGTACCTGGGCACCCTCCACAGTAATTGTCCCTTACCGCGTCATGCTGAGCTCTGGCGTGGTGGACCTCTTTTCCAAAGCAACTCGTAGGACCAAAATGGAAAACCAAGGCAATTCTTCTTCAATTAGTGATAGTAGTGTAGGCGACAACACCCTCGCAAGAGGTAGGTTGTTCAGGTCTCCGCCTAGAAGGTCAGAGGCTATTGTCGGCAGCTCGGTGCGCAGCACCAGCGTGGGTCACTTAACCTTCTCCTCGGCTACGCCGGTAGAGGTTATGGACGGCCCATGGCTTGTGGGGCGATGAACCGCTAACGCGATGGGCTTTCGGCCTTGGAGGTGGCGACGGAACAGCTGGACGCCATCATCGACTTTGCGTCATCGAAGCATAATATCAGTAAGGACCTCAAGAGGAGCTTGCTGAAACTTCGAAAGTCGATGTTGGACGCCAAGCTGGAGAGGGCGGTCGGAACGACCAAGTGTAAACCCGTGAAATCCATGGAGTCGAGGTCTACCCAGACTGAGGCCCAAGGATTCGCGGACTCGGGCATGGTCGAATCGACCGAAGGCGTGCCAGCGAAAACGGTGGTGCCAAAGGCTACCCAGACTGAGGCTCAAGTATTCGCGGGCGCGTCGGGGGTGACTACTCCAACGGAGCAGACACAAAAACAGGGGAGACAGTCTCCAGGGGATGAGCTCCCTGGGGGCCGCTCCAAAACGCGGAGGGTTACTACCCCGAACAAGGGTAGTGGGGCTGGGAAGCTGAACCCCGACCAGGTACCTCCAAAACCGGGGGAGGAAGGACCTGGAAAGGTCCACCCACCCAGAAAAGACGGTGGTAAGGGGTTACGGCAGGCTGAGAGCTCTCAGCCGCACCAGACCAAGGAAATAGAGGGGGTCGACGCCTCCTGGACCCTGGTCAAGAACAAGAGGAAACCGAAGACTTCAAGGGCCGAAAAGAAGGCCCAGGCGAATGAGGGTAGCAAGAAGTCTAGGGTAGGCACCAATCGCTCCAGGGGCGATGCCCTAGTTATCAAGACGGACGAGGATAAGTACTCGGAGATCACCGAAGTCGAAGAGCTCGCCACGGCACTGCGGCGACAGTGTGAAGTGGAGACACCCACCGCAGCCGTTCGGCTATGGAAAGGTCCGGCATGGACGCAGGTAACATTGGTTCGGTTATCTGCAGCGGACGCCTCCAAGGTAGTAGTTAGGGAGCGTCAAGGTGGGATAGTCGGTGTGCCCTGTGGGCATATACGAGCATCCCGAAGTTTGCTTCAAGTGCCTGGAACCGGGGCACAAGCAATGGGACTGAAAAGGCCCTGACAGAAGCAATCTCTGCCGGCGCTGTGCATTGGAAGGACATAAGGCACAATGCTGCACGAACCCTCCCAATTGTTTGATTTGTTCCAGCAAAGCTGTGAACAGCAAGCACCCATGGGGGGTTCGAAGTGCCCGGCGTTTAAGCGTGCTGCAAAATCACAGTGCAGGTAACGCAGCTGGCTTGCTCGGCCTCGCCCGAGTGTTTGGTGTGCGCAGGTTTAGAGGAAACGGCGGAACACGTGTTGTACGTGTGGCTCACGTTTTCGCGCAATGCGTGACCACATGCTTGCCACATGTGGTCTGGAAACTACCCCGGACAACCTAGTTCAGAGGATGTGTAAAGATGAAGTTGGCTGGAACGCCGTATTATCGACTATCGCCCAAATCGTCTCGGAACTTCACAGAAATTGGGGCGGGGACTGAAAAAGCGAGTCACGATGTTCGGTGCTGCAAGGACACGCAGCTAACCTCGAGGGTGCGTTGTGCACTGGCCCCCCTTTGAAGCATTACTTTCTGGTTGTACCGAAGGGACGATGGGCTTGGCGGCAATGGAAACGGTTTAGCGGGTCGGGGATGCAGTCCTGCCTCCCTCGTTTGCTGTTGGAGATGGTCACTAACCGGGCCCTGGTACCAGTTCACTGGTTCCCAGCCAGCCCAAGCGGATTCTGCCTAGGGGACGTGGCGGAGGTTTGACAGTGGGCTCTGTTGAATCTCTATAAAAAACCACAAGTCTATAATCAGCTCTGTACAAGCGACCCGTGCCGCTTCCAAAGCACTTCAGCCCATCAACAGGAGTGCCAACCGGCACATTAGGATCGATACCAGTAAGGTCCTAATTACGATATACTGGTCACGGCTTACGACAACGAACAGAATCTGGATAGTGGATTGGAAACGACGACATTGGGCTGACGGTCGTGCTGTTCTACTCCCTGAGTAAGGAAGGGTGACACCGGCTTGAAATGGCGAGTGGGCCAACAGCACGACCGCCTTCATCCGGGTAAAAAACTAGCAGTTCTCCGAATACGTTCAATACTCGTCCAACAAGTTTTTTGGCTTGGTTGAGATTTTCCCGATTGCGCGATCGGCTCTGAACACGGCCATATAAGTGCGTTCGTGTCAACCCTCGCATGGACCTCACAGCTTGCAAAGATAATCCATGGATCATAAGCAAATACGTACGACGGGTGGAGATAACGGTTCGGAGGGGGGACCCTATAGAATGAATAATTCCACAAATCACGCAGAAGCAGATGCAGGAGCAGCGAACCCGTTCGCCAGTAGTGGTCACCGCCGTCAGTGGCAGTTGTGCTACAGCAACAACAGCGGCAGAAGCAGGAGCAAAAGGAGCAGAAGAAGCAGGAGCAACTGCCAGGGCAGAGCGAGCTGGACAACCCCCACAAAAGCCGAAAATAGTGGCCGCGAAGAGAATGGTGGTGGAACTTCACAATTTCGTGGATGGGAAGAACAACGTCCATAAGGAGATTAAGGACATGGTTCACAGGATCCGTAAGGCGTTATAATCGGCAGTGAACGAATTCGATACAGCAGCGCTGAGGATCGATGTAGCGGAGCGCGCATTGGCACAAACTAAGGCACATGCTGTTTCAGTTCCGCCGGAACAGGGAGGTATCGGGACATTTCCGATATATCCTAAGAAGCAGGGGAAAGGGAAACTGCTCGGGGTGGGGAGTTCACCAGCCTCCATGACTCCCAAAAGGGCAAGAACCTCACCGGGAGACGACAGGCCTGGCGGAATCAAGAGGCAGACACGGGCGGAAGCTGTCGCCGTCGAAGGAACAGATGCTACTCCACAGGGAGAAGGATGGAGTACCGTAGTAGGTCAGAAGGAGAAGAGAAAGAAACAGCTGTAGCGAAAAGAGGCAAGGAAAATGGAGCAGAGCAGGAAAGAAAAGCCTTCACCTCGTAAAAAGACGCCGAAGGGGGAAGCTGTGCTAGTAAAGGCTAACGACACTACGACGTATGCAGCGCTTCTCAAAAAAGTTAGAGAAGATCCTGAGTTGAGGGACTTGGACGAAAACGTGATAAGGACCAGGCGCACTCAAACCGGAGAGATGCTCTTCGAGTTGAAGAAGGACCCTGCGGTTTATACCTCGGTTATGCAGGAGCGCATTGCGAAATCATTGGGCTCAGAGGCGGAGGTCATAGCCATTTTGTGCAGAGATCTACAAACATAATTTTTTTACCGGGATCTCAGCATAATGGTCAACTTTCACCGAGATTCGCACAGCCGTGCCCCAACAAACATGTTTTTTGCCGAGATTTCTGTCAAAATTGCTGGAAATCAGCAAATAATTTGCCGAAAATCAGCTAACAAACATATTTTTTGCCGGAATATCAGTTTTTTATTTAGCTGGCGCACGGCTTTGCGGATTTTGCCGAGCTGCAGAAATAAAAACTAAGTGTGTAGACGAGATCGCGTCGGAAGAAGAGCTGCGGGGTGCACTACAGGCGCAGTGCAATCTAGGCGAGGTGCAAATGTCGATCCGGATTAGGAAGGCGTACGGAGGCACACAGACAACGATGATTCGTCTGCCAGTAACCGCTGTTCATAAGGCACTGGAAGTAGGCAAACTGACGGTTGGATGGTCGAAATGCCCATTGACAGCCACCCCAGAAGTGAGCAAATCTGCGGAGAGATGCTTCAAGGGTTTGGGCTTTGGATACCGGGCAGGAGCTTGTAAAGGTCCAGACAGATCTAACATGTGCTGGAAATGTGGGGAAACAGGTCATCTTGCGAGAGACTGCACGCAAAGACCGAAGTGTATGCTTTGCACTTCAGAGGACGGAAATGACCATCAGACGGGTGGCTACAAATGCCCAGCCTACAAGAGGGCGATCGCAGGCCAGCAGTAGTGCAGATAATTCAGATCAATCTGAATAATTGTGAAACGGGACAGCAACTGTTATGGCAGTCTACAGCAGAAACAATGTGCGATGTCGCGATAATTGCAGAGCCGTATCGAGTTCCCCCTGATAACGGCAACTGCGTGACAGATAGAACGGGTTTGGCTGCGATACAAGTCATGGACAAATTCCCTATTCAAGAAGTGGTGGAGAGTTCATGCGAAGGCTTCGTGATTGCCAAAATTAACGGCATCTTCATAACGGCTATGCACCTTCAAGGTGGACCGTGGAGCAGTTCAGCCAGATATTGGATCAGTTAACCGATAAGCTGATCGGACGAAGGGAAGTTCCGGGAAGTTAGGACCACATTGAAACGGGTTGTCCAACTTAGCAAGTCAGATTGCTATAAGGAGCTGTGCCGAGAAGCAGACGCCAACCCCTGGGGGGACGCGTATCGGGTCGTGATGGCGAAGAGCAAAGGCCCATCGACGCCAGCTGAAATGTGCCCGGACAAGTTGAGGGCAATTGTGGATGGTCTTTTCCCGAAACATGATCCGACCATGTGGCCGCCAACACCGTACGACGAAGAAGGAGAAGCAAACCCCGTAGATCGACAATTGTCCAATAGTGAGCTTGCAGAAGCGACTAAACGCCTGCAAACGAAGAAAGCCCCGGGTCCGGATGGAATACCGAACGTTGCGTTAAAAGCTGAGATCCTGGCATACCCGGACATGTTCAGGAATGCGCTGCAAAAGTGCCTGGACGAAGGCAATTTTCCAGAAATGTGGAAGATTCCAATCAGGCAATCCGGCCGCGTACAGGCCTATATGCCTGTTAGACACGCTCGGGAAGCTCCTTGAGAGAATCATCCTCAATAGGCTGACGAAATGTACAGAGGGAGAACGCGGGTTGTCGAATATGCAGTTCGGATTCCGTAGAGCAGTATCGACGGTGGACGCAATTCCAACAGTGCTCGAGAGTGCTGAGAAGGCGTCCAAGCAGAAGAGACGAGGAGATCGGTACTGCTAAGCGGTCACGATAGTCCTGAAGAACGCGTTCAACAGCGCCAGCTTTGAAGCCATCGCGGCGGCGCTGCACAGAATGCGGATCCCCAACTATCTGTGCAATATCCTGAAGTTATTTTCAGGGTAGAGATCAGATGTTCGATACGAACGAAGGACATAAATCGATGCGCGTTACAGCGGGTGTTCCCCAGGGCTCCATACTTGGTCCAACTCTTTGGAACGGGATGTACGACGGAGTGTTGACTTTGCAGCTACCCAGGAAAGTGAAAATCGTGGGTTTTGCGGACGACGTGTCACTAGCGGCGATGGGCGAGACTCCTGAAGAAGTAGAGGTGTTGGTGATGGAGACGATAGCCATGACCGAGCGCTAGATGAGCAGTGTTGAGCTGCAGATAGCTCACACAAAACGGAGGTGCTATTAGTCAGCAACTGCAAAGCGATCCAGCGGATGGAGATCGTCGTCGGAGGCCATGCGATTGCTTCGAAGCGATCACTGAAGCACTTGGGAGAGATGATCGATGATCGGCTAAATTTCAACAGCCAAGTTGACTATGCCTGTGAAAGATCGGCGAAGGCAATGAACGCAATAGCGAGGATCATGCCAAACTTAGGCGGACCAAGAAGCAGCACGAGGCGTCTGCTAGCAAGTGTCTGGTCATCGATACTGCGGTATGGGGTTCCTGCTTGGAACAATGCACTGCAAACCAAGCGGAACCGGGAAAAGCTAAAAAGTGTGTTCCGGCTTATGGGGCATATAGAACAATATCGTCAGAGGCAGTATGCGTTATTGCTGGGATGCTACCCATCTGCATCACCCTGGAGGAAGACATCGAGTGTTATCGGCGAAGAGACACCAGAAACGTAAGGAAGGAGGTGAGAATCCGATCGATGGCGAGATGGCAACAAGAGTGGGACAGTACGGAGAAAGGGAGGTGGACCCACCGGCTCATCCCAAACCTGTCGGTGTGGATGAACAGAAAGCATGGTGAAGTGAACTTTCACCTGACGCAGTTTCTGTCGGGTCACGGATGCTTCCGAAAGTACTTACATCGGTTTGGAGATACTAATTCACCGTTATGTCCAGAGTGTGAGAATGTCGAAGAGATTCCAGAACACGTAGTATTCGATTGCCCAAGGTTTGCGGAAGTGCGTAGAGGAATGCATGCCCTACGGGCAGACAACATCTCAGAGCGAATGTGTCACGGAGAAGGCACGTGGAATGTGGTCAGCAGAGTCGTGACGCAAATACTGTCAGAGCTGCAGCGTAGATGGAGAAGTGACCAGCGAATAAGCGTAGTCTCGGGGGAAAATCCAGTGTGAATCCAGTGAGCAGTGTTTGGTCTCGGGTCGTCGAGGCGCCGGCGAACCGGAAGTCTTCTTCCAACCGGAATCGTTGGACCGACCTTGGCACTCGAACAGCCAACCTGCTGAAGAAAGAAGAAGAAAGCGCTTCGGGTATGTAGGGCACCGCCAGTGCGGACGTCATCCACCACCGGAACTGTCGAGCTACCTCTGTAACCCGAAGACGAAACAGGCGTAATGCGCGAAAGCGTCCCCTGCGATAGCCGCCGGTAGTCGGGGCACCATCAGTGCGGAAGTTTCCTTCACCGAAGTTAGGAAGTTTGTGGCACGACCGCCGAGGGATCGAGTAGCAGTGGATTAGCCAGCCAGTTGGCGAACTAGCATAAGCTAGGGGCCGGAATTTTAGAAGAAGTGCATGAGCACAGTACCCCCCCCCCCCACCGTTCTCAAGAAAAACGCAAGTTTTATTATACGCTCATCACGCAAAGGGTCCGTGCCGAGATGTGCAGCGGACGATGGACCTTGAAGGAAGTTAGGATACCATCCAACAGCTAAAGATCAATAAAGCAGCTAATAAGGATGGTATCGGAGCTGAGCTCATCAGGATGGACCTTGAGAAGCTGGCCACTTGCCAGCACAAATTGATTGTCATAATGTGGGAAACTGAACAGCTACCGGAGGAGTGGAAGGAAGGGGCGATATGCCCCATTTACATGAAAGACGACAAGCTGAAGTGTGAAAAAAATTTTAAGTTTTGAGCGATTTCAAGGCGGCATACGACAGTATAGACCGCGTAGAGCTATGAAAAATTATGGACGAGAACAGCTTCCCTGGGAAGCTCACCAGACTGACCAAAGCAACGGTGGATGGTGTGCAAAACTGTGTACAGATTTCGAGTGGACACTCCAGTTCGTTCGAATCGCATCGGGAACTGAGACAAGACAAGACCCGCTTGGAGATCAGTGTTACTATTTACGGGGTTACTTTTGAGGTGGTCGAGTAATTCGTCTACCTTGGATCCTTGCTAACGACTGATAATAATGTTGATTGTTGTTGTAAATTGTTGATTCAGTTTTTTCTGTTCAGATGTAAGTTAAATGGATAAATTAAAGCATCAACAAATTAAAGGAGGTGGAGACAGAAGAAAAAAATAATATTGCCCGGAACAAATAGAATTATTTTTCATTTCCAAAGGAATTTTCAGTTTAAAATATATGAAAAAGTCCCACAAAATGCTTATACCAGCAATCAAGAACTGCTGTATAACTTTTAAATCACACGATCTATTCGTGATTTAAGCTGTAGTGGTAATCGTATCTATTTTCCATTTTAACATTCAAAACTGTCGCTCCTCTCATATGGATGTCTGATTACGCTCATGGAATTATTGGCATAACAACATCAATAATTGATTTATTTCAGTAGTATCAAACAAAACCACGAACCGTGTTGTCGTCATAAAATTGAGGCATGTATCCGTTGTGTAGCATTCCCTTCCAAATCCAATTTCATCGAAAGGACTATGAAACTTAATCAATTAAACATCTCCAATCACCGTTCCAAACAATTGAAAACGAACGATCTGTTCTCGGAACCAATCTGTAAGTCTTCCTCCAGAGTTTACGAACTCAGTCTTACGTTTATCTCCTTCGCTCCCTTTTCTTAGGGCACTGTATTTACGCAATGTTTTTTTTAGAAGGGAGACGTGGGCGTTCTTCAAAGAACGTACAACGTTTTATCGTTTTTTTTTTGTGAAAAATGTGCTGGAAAACTCATGAACACGTTACAAATCATTCCCAAATGACTCTTTAACAAAGGGATTTGCGGCGCAATCTGCTCAACCCAGTGCACCAAAAGTTCACGACAACGAAAACAACCGAGCGTACGCTTTTCAATAAAGCGTATAATTCCAGGAACGCCTTCTCCAACATCAACCCACCAACCTCACTCACCGGTGTACAATTTTTCAGCAACGTGATTCTCCGAATCGGCACCTCCAGCGGACTGCATTTTGGAGAGCTTTTCCTTCTTCTTCTGCTCCTTCTTTTCTCTCTTCGATAACTTCCGCTTGAAGCTCGGCTGCTGGTCGGTAATGCTGTCGAGAGTCTGCAAAGATTACGGAAATAGAAATAATCCGTCGTTTACACCACAAAAGGGTAGGTTGCGGGTAGTGGAATTTTCCACATGCACGCTATCTCTCTCTTACGTTGGTTTTCTGGGCGCAATTTTTCAAGAGGAAACGACCTTCCCGGTCGTCATTGTGCCAGTTGAGCTGAACCAGCAGCGGTTTTTCGTCCGGATTGAGCTTCCGCTCTTCACCGTTGGCATGCACCACGTAGAGCGCATAGTTTGGCAGCGACAGCATCCGCATGTCCGGCCGGAATTTTTCGATGAGGGTTTCTGTGGAAATTTATGGAACGAAATCAGTATTGAAATTCTTCCTGTTGGGATTCGCACTTTTTGCCTACCTATCACATCGGACACGGTGGCATCGGATGCCACCCGGATACATTTGGTAGCAACCTTTTGACCTTCATCTTGGAAGTAGAACCGCATCACACCGTGAAACTCCAAATTCTGAAATGTAGCAAACAATCGGGTAAGAGACATAAAGATGAAGGACAATAATTCGTTGGTCAAATAGAAGAATGAGGTAATTATGATGAAACACAAAAAAACTAAACTATACAATTTAAAATTGCAAAAAAAAATGAGAATGACAAATAATGTTGTTCACGTAGACCTAATTAATATCGCACATACCTCGTTGGGCTCCGAGAGAGCAAAAATATCCAGCCGTACCGTGTTCCATTGCTGGATAACGGAACGAAGCGTTTCGCGGTCGAGCATTCGTTTTTCGTTCATTGACATTGCCGCACCGGCGAGGAAAGCATCAGTTCAGTTCCGTCAGGAGCATTTGGACCTCGAGCCGATGGGCCGGTCTCCGGTGTGGAGGAAGGTGGTGGTGGTGGTGGACAGAAAGACAGCAGCACTGCAAACTAACTAATTGCTCGCGGTGGCGAGCAGCCGGCTTTGGTGGTGGGGCGAAATGAGATAATCTTGGTTGGGGCTCCTATCTCCAAATAGCGAGCAACAGCAATCTGGCTATTGGCGGCGTGCGTGAGTCTGGAAAAGAAGAACGAAGAACAGAAAGGGGGAAATATTAGAGTGGTCATGAACGATCGCGCGACGACTGGTAATTGCGTTTATTAAGTTCAATTAGGCAGTCGGTTTAGGAAGTACATGTAGGTATGGTTCGCTTCAGGCAAAATTGGTGTGAGGGTGCAGTTGTGCAGCGAATTGGTTTACACGTTAATCTTTTTATCGTTTGACCAAAGGTTAAAGTTCCAACAAATTACTTCAATGAATGTTTCACTTAGCGAGTTACAAGGTAAGAGCTGTACTCGTAGTACCTCTGTTTGTTAGTGATCGTATGCTCTAAAGCTAAGACCAATCAATTGAAGTTTTGTGAATTCATTTTTGAAGATTTTGAAAGCAAAGGAAACTGTAGACTTAATAAAACGAGGATGTAATAAGGTTCAATTATTTACAATCATGCACTTCCGAATTTAGTGGCATCTGACCAAAAAAAAATTGAACGACTCAAGTACGGGTAGCGTCTGTCTTTATTGATATCCCATGCCACAACCAGGGCATTACCATCGTACGCCCTAGTGTTCATTAAACACTACAAACCTGAGCTGTAAAAATTCCAACGTGATGAATCCATTTCTGCTAGTGTCCGATGATCCACGCAACCAAACAGACATTCGACTAAACTGACATCAACACCATCTGTTACAGAAGCTAAATGTTGTTATTTCGAGAAACCAAAGCGCGCGTTCAGCAAAAACGAAAACGCAATCACTTCTGCATCTCATGTGTTTATCGAAAGTTTTTGTAGATACAACAAACGCACAAGTATGGCTGCCCCTCGCACGAGTTCAGACAGCGACCATCAGTAAAAATATTTGAAAACAGACCTGTTATTGTTTTGACTGCTATGTCGGTCGAAAAATCAGTTTCAGTTTTCATAGCAGCTATACCTCATCAGAGGCGTAATTGGAAGATCCGTTTGGAGAAAATGCTCTGGAGAAACAGCTGGAAGAATGTCAAATCGGGTTATCCAATGGCTTCACCAGCAAAATAAAATTTCCATGAAGAATTAGTTAGAAATTTTTCAAAAATACCACATATAAATTACCACAAATAATGCAAAATTTCCAAAAACAATTTAGAATTTTCCACAAAACATAAATAAATAAGCAGTGCAAAAATTGCAATTATAAAAGAAGATTTTGCCAAATTGCTCGCAAGCATAGACAACCATGAGATCACAGAGGCGACTACTTCTGTAGGATTCGATGGCAGCTGCAAGGGGGACCCATGAGCTATGTCAAGTACTCCAGTACTCCAGTTTCCAGAGGTAAGGGCGCCGTAGGCGCAGCGGGAGATCCCTTCGGTCTAGCGGAGGGGTCTAGCGAGGTCTCCTACCACTAGGGAGGAGAACGGTGTTGAGGAAGTAGCTAGTTTGCACGGGACTACGCCAGCGGGAGGGGTTGACAACCAGAGCGATGCTCAGGCAGCCAACACACCAGGCGAGCCTCTAACTGGTATCCGGTTAGTCGCCAAGCAGCTCGATGAGATCATCGAGTTCACGAGCGGTCGAAACAATATCAGCAAAGATCTGAAACAGAAACTTCTGGTACTTCGACAGTCGGTTCAAGCGGTAAAACGCGAACATGGCACGCTCACCAGGAGGGAGGTTGGAAGCGAGAAGGGTGAGACACGTACACCGGCAGAACCCTTCTCCTTTCTTGGAGGGAAGGTCTCGACGCAAGAGGTGATTGGCACCACCTCGAGTGTCGGCGAGGGATGGACTGCGGCGCGCTCCAAACGCGCCCGGCAGCAGTCAGAGGGTCGGTCCGGTAACGTTAAGCGGCGCTAACTGTTACGGACAGCGGTACGGTCGAGTTCGATAGGGCGCCCGATCGTCGAGAGAGGGCACCCAATCAGGCGAAACCACGAGGGAAGGGCAACGGTGCGGCCCAGGCTACTAAACCCAAGGGTGATGGTAGCCAATCTGCGACGGCTGCTCAGCGGACCGAAAATCCCTGGCAGCTCGTTAGCAGAGTTAAGAGGAGGGAAGAGGGTCCTCACCCCGCAAGGAAACTTAGGGACAGAGGTGAGGCCTTGTTGGTCAAGACCGACAAAGAGAGGTACGCCGACGTTCTTAAGACCATGCGAGGTGCCGAAAAGCTTTCGACACTGGATGAGGACGTGCGAAGCGTCAGACGCACCAAGGCAGGTGAACTGATCTTGGTGGTGAAGCGTGGAGCAAAGGCGAGCGGTACCGCCTATAAGAGGTTGGCCCAGAAGGTCCTGGGTGAGGGAGTGGAAGTGAGGTCCCTGGGCACCGAGGTGACCCTCCGGTGTAAACAGCTGGACGAAGTCACCGAGGCAGAGGACCTCATTTCATCGTTAAAGTTACAGGAAACTGAAGGTTGGATGGTCAATATGTCCAGTAAGCATATTCCAGCCACCTTTAGTCGAAAAGTGTTTTAGGTGCTTCAAATCTGGTCACAAGTCATGGGAGTGCAAGGAGCCGGACCGAAGTAACCTGTGTCGTCGTTGTGAAGAGAAGGGACATTTTGCGCAGGCCAGCGATAAAGCACCAAGGTGCCTTATCTGCGCTAGTAGGAAGCAAGCCCGTAACCATGTTATGGATGGACCTACTTGTCCCTTCGGTGGTGGCCGAAGGTGTCGCCATAGCTAAGATCAACGTGGTGTTCTATTGTAGCTGCTATGCCCCAGCACGGTAGCCAATAGAGCAATTCATCCGGATGGTCGATAGGCTATCGTCCGACCTTATAGGTCGGAAGCCGGTTGCCATAGCGGGGGACTTCAATGCTTGGACAGTGGAGTGGGGAAGCCGCTGCACCAATCAGAGAGGTCAAGCTTTGTTAGAGGCTCTAGCAAAGTTGGAGGTCGTCTTAGCCAATGACGGCTCAACCAGCACTTTCCGTAGGAATGGGGTGGAGTCGTCCATTGATGTTACGTCCTGTAGCCCCGTCCTAGCTGGGGGACTGAACTGGAGGGTCAACGAGGGCTACACCCACAGCGATCACCTTGCCATCCGCTACGTGATCAGCTGTGGTGTGCAGCAACCGAGGTTGAGGAATCCCCGTCAGGTAAGTGGGTGGAAGGCCCAAAGCTTCGACAGCGAAGTGTTCACCGCGGCGCTGGGACTGGAGGGTAACACCGACAGTCTTACAGGGGACGCACTGACAGCTGTCCTGTCACGTGCACGCGATGCCACCATGCAGAGGAAGGCACCACCGAGGAACGGTAGACCTCCAGCATACTGGTGGAGTGCAGCAATCGCAGACCTTCGGTCAACCTGCCTTAGCGCTAGGCGAAGGATGCAGAGAGCTCGCTCTGAGCAGCTGAGGGATTAACGCCGCTTGACGTTCAAAGCTGCGAAATTGGCCCTTAACAAGCCCATCAGTAGCAGAAAGAGGAAGTGTTTTGACAACCTATGCCTGAACGCCAATGCTAATCCTTGGGGCGATGCCTACAGGATAGTAATGGCGAAGACCAGAGGGGGGCTGGCGCCTCCAGAACGGTCGCCGGAAAGGTTGAATCGCATTATCGAGGTTCTCTTCCCGTCCCATGCCACAAGCCCTTGGCCACCTCCAGCACCGCAGAACGCGAGTGCTGCAGTGGCTGAAGTGGCAGCGGTAACGAACGAAGAATTGCTTGCGGTGGCCCGAACCCTTGATACGAACAAAGCTCCGGGGCCCGACGGAGTGCCAAACCTCGCTCTGAAGGCAGCGATCATGGCGGAGCGGGTCGGCAGTAGCTAAACCCCGTTCGCCGGTAGCCCACCGGTGTCTGGATGCAGATTTCCACCCTACTGAGAAAAAAAACCAAATCAACTGGGCTCGATACAAAGCAAATAGTAACCTATGGGATTTATACAGGCTTTTAGGCTTCTTTTCAAAACAGATGATCTAAGTTCTAGAAATCTTTCTGCAGTTTAGATAAAGTGATCTACCAGGACCTACCCAAGATCAAGGTCTACCTGGGCTCGATACAACGCTAATAGCCATGTTGTCCACACGTGCCCTTAGAGACCATGTACATGATTTAAGATTCAGATATATCCAAACCGGATATTCAAAGATCTCCAAATCATTCTGAAGTTCAGACGAATTGATCTACCAAGACAACTGGGCTCGATAAAAAGTTGTTGAAATTTCAAGCCTAAATATTTGATGGGAAAGAAAATACTTCCCGGAACGATAAACCTCCTGCACGTACATCACACAAGCTAAATCAGACCGCATTTTTTTTACAATACCAGAAGGCTTCGGTAACCGTTATCTCAATTAACCTTTCACCTTCGCAGAACTGTTATTTGCACTAGATTCGATAAAAGTGCTCGCAATGTGCAATGACCGAGAGGAGAATTTGCTAACAGACAAGACTATGGTAACAGCCAGGTGGAAGGAGCACTTCGAAGATTAATTGAACGGTGAAAATGAGGGTGTATTAAGGAGCACGATGGACATAGTCGGCGACGATCAAGCTGTGGAACCACCAACGCTGGACGAGGTAAAGAAGGCTCTAGACGAGCTGAAAAACCGTAAAGTTGCTAGGAAGGACGAGATCCCGGTCGAGCTTCTCAAACACGGAAGAGAGCCGCTGCATCAATAAATGCCTGACACAGACTAGAGTGTGGATCACCCTTCTGAACTCGGCGTACAAAATCCTGTCGCGTATCCTGTTCAACAAGCTGAGACCGCTTGAGGAGTCCTTCGTTGGCGAATACCAGGCAGGTTTTCATGAGGGCCGATCAACGATGTTTAGCCTGCGGATGATCCGGGAGTACAACTTGCAGACTCACCATCTGTTCGAAATTAATTTATTGGCTTTTACTCAAAGCGAAAGGGCCTAGATGAATGTAATGAAGGTACAGATTCGATTGACACCGCAAGCGAGCGGCAAGTGTGAAATGAATAGAAACTGAAGATTAGCAGAGGGCCATATGAGAGAACAAGCATCACCATCTGTTCTTTGATTTCAAAGCAGCGTACGATTCAGTGAAAAGAAATGAGCTGTGGCAGATAATGTCCGAACATGGTTTTCCGGCGAAACTGATTAGACTGATACGTGCAACGCTGGACGTCTCGAAATGTAGTATTCGGATTGCAGACAAAGTGTCAGTCTGGTTTGTTACCTTAGACCGATTGAATCAGAGTATTGCACTTTCGAATTTATGGTTCAACATTGCACTCGAGGGCGCTATTAGGAGATCTGACGTGCAGAGGAACTATCATCATACGGTCGCATACGCTCCAGGGCTTTGCGGACGACATCGACCTCATTGGAATCGATCGAAATTTGCTCTACACAAAACTCTGATTCTACCAGTGGCCCTTTATGGACATAAAGCATGTACGTTAAAAGAGGCGGACCGGAGAGCTTTCGAGGCTTTCGAGCGAAAAGTGATGCGTACAATACTCGGAGGGAAACTAGAAAACGGTGTGTGGCGCAGACGCATGAATTATGAGCTGTATCAAGTATACAAAGAAGAAGATATTGTGAATCGTATAAAGTACGACAAACTTCAGTGAGCTGGTCACCTAGTGCGAATGTCGGAAAAAAGAATAGCGAAAACAATATTCAACAGAGAACCATCTCTACAATACGCCTGGCATAATATGTATATCAACGCTGTAGCCAACCAGGTAGGTATCGACCAAAGATAAGACCACTGGAGCTGATACCGACGTAAAAACGCAAAATCGACTAAGGGCGATGACATACTGACGCGTCGAGCGATGCTGAACGCGTCAAAGCACTCGTAAAGCAGAATATCAGCAAGAGAAATTCTTTTGTCTAGGAGGCGTTTGCACACGCACACGCGTGAGTATGTCATCGGACTAACTCCTACAATTATCGTCCCATTGCACTTACTAACTGTATGTCGAAAATTATGCTACCAGGAGACGTCTTGTGAATTGCATTTTTTTGTGAAAAGTTTTTAATTTTCTGTGGAAAAAACATATTTATTTTGTGGAAAATTTGGTGATTGTTTATTGCTAGGGTAAATGTTCCGATGGTTGTGGGTGTACCTATAGTTGCGGTAGTGTAGCTGATCTGAAATATATTCATCAATCGCAGCAACCTACAATGCTGATCGATTAGTTGATAAGTCACAACACAATTGAGTGGAAAACATCAACGGAGTTAATTTAAAACAGGTATTGTAAACCAAATTTCCTTAAAATTTCCTGCTCTTTGCACCAATAGTTGCGGTGGTGTTCCAATAGTTGCTAATCCCAGATGAAAACAATGAGGTTCGCAACTATAGGAACACAAATTATCAAATACCGCAACTATTGGAACAGTGCATCAATAACTGGAGGAGTATTTTTAGGGCACAAATCCTGATTCTACAGCATTGGAAATATACTCTTCGCAGAGAGGAGATAAAGTGCTTTCAGATTCATTGCTCAGGTAAGTGGTGATGATTTTACATTAGCTCTGAGCACTTAAATATTGTAGGAGCATGCTTAGTTCCACCACTATTGGGTCTTTGACCCTATTATTGATTTATTTATGGAATTTATATTTATTTCAATAAAAATTTATTTCAAAATTTTGATTTCTTTTTGGAAATTTTTTATTTTATAATTGCAATTTTTGCTCCTAAAAGTGCTAATTTATTTTTATTTTGTAGAAAATTCTTAATTACTTATGGAACTTTTGCATAATGTAGGGAAATTTTGTATTTAATTATTGCTTATACATTGATTTCTTTATTGGCAATTTCTTTTTTTTTTTGAAAATTTCTAATTTTTTAAGGGAAGTTTTTATTTTAGTCGTTTATCCAAGGGTATTTGAGTTCGGTCGTTCCAAGTATTAATCGGAAACACGCGCTCCAGAGTATTCCAGGAGAAAACCGGTGTGCTGCAGGGGTCTGTGCTGCCCGAAACGTAACGTTACGTCGATAAAGAAAATATTTAATTCTGCGTGTTTATTTGCTTTTCTTCCCCTAAAGAAAATCAAATCGACCACATCTGCATCAGCCGAAAATGGAAACGGAGCCTTCTTGATGTACGGAATAAACGTAGTGCCGATATTGCGTCTAATCATCACCACCTCATCGGCGAAATACGCCTGCGCATTGCGCGGATTCGTCAGCAGGAGGAAAGAGTTGGACGACGATTCAACACACGCCGACTGGAAGATGCCACGGTGAAACGGTCCTTCGTTGAAGAACTGGAGACGCGTGCTGCAGATATTCCGGAAGGTGGCAGCGTGGAAGACCAATGGACCGCCATCAAGAATGCCTTCATCGCCACCAGCCAGAACAATCTGGGCGAACTGCGCACCCAGAGAAAACAATGGATCACCGATGAGACCTGGAGGAAGATAGAGGAGCGAAGAGAAGCCAAAGCCGCGATAGAGCGATCGAAAACCAGAGGAGCCAAAGTCTTAGCCCGTCAGCGATACGCGGCTCTTGAGAAGGAAGTAAAACGCTCATGTCGACGGGATAAGCGAGCGTGGGCAGACTCTCTGGCCGACGAAATGAGAGAGAGCCGCCGCAACCGGGGACATTAGCCTCCTCTACGATATCTCACGACGCTTATGCGGGGCGAAGATGAATGCAAGGATGCCTGTGAAAGGCGCGAATGATCAGTTATTGACCGACCCAACTGACCAGCTGAAACGCTGGTTCGAGCACTTCGAACAACTTTTTCAAGTGCCAGCCAGGCCATCACCACATCGGCATGATCTGCCTAGGATCCGACGTATAACACGCGTCAATACCGAAGCTCCATCACTACTAGAGATTACATCAGCCATCCAAAGCATGAAATCGAATAAAGCCCCAGGGGTCGACCGCATATCAGCCGAGATGCTCAAAGCTGACCCCATGACATCCGCTCAACTACTGCATCGTTTATTTCGTAATATCTGGGACACCGCAACTTTCCCGGTCGACTGGATGCAAGGTATCTTAGTGAAGGTGCCCAAAAAGGGTGACCTGACTGTATGCGATAACTGGCGAGTCATTATGTTGCTGTGTACCGTTCTCAAACTTCTGTGCAAAATTATCCTAGCCCGGATTCCGGAGAAGATCGATGCGACTCTCCGGCGGCAGCAAGCCGGATTCTGTGCCGGAAGATCTTGTGTGGACCATATTGTCACGCTCCGCATAATTCTGGAGCAGGTCAACGAATTCCAAGAGTCCCTTTACTTGATATTCATTGACTACGAAAAAGCTTTCGACCGTCTCAATCACGAGAATATGTGGGGTGCCCTGAGACGCAAGGGGGTTCCTGAGAAAATCATCGCCCTCATCGAAGCACAGTACGAGGCCTTTTCGTGTAGAGTGCTGCACAATGGGGTCCTGTCCGAACCAACCTATCCGGGTCATAGCTGGTGTGAGGCAAGGATGTATTCTATCACCGTTACTGTTCCTCATCGTAACCGACGAGATTCTGGTAGATGCGATTGACCGTGAACCAAACCGAGGGCTGTTATGGCAGCCTATAACCATGGAGCACCTAAACGACTTCGAATTGGCTGATGACGTTGCACTCCTCGCGCAACGGCGCTCTGATATGCAGAGTAAGCTCAACGACCTTGCCGAGCGCTCCTCCTCGGCAGGTTTAGTCATCAACGTCAACAAAACCAAATCGTTGGATGTAAACACGGCGACTCCTTCCAGTTTCACAGTAGCCGGGCAACCAGTGGAGAATCTTGTAAGCTTCCAATATCTTGGTAGCCAAATGGCGTCAGACGGCGGTACCAAGATTGACATAGCCGCACGGATCAAGAAAGCAAGGGCTGCCTTTGCGAGTTTAAGAAATATCTGGAAAAACAGGCAGATAAGTGAACGCACCAAAATACGAATTTTCAACTCTAACGTGAAATCTGTGCTGTTATACGCTAGCGAAACATGGTGTGTATCAGTGGAGAACACTCAACGGCTGCAGGTGTTCATTAACAGATGCCTGCGGTACATAATTCGGGCCTGGTGGCCTCACAACTGGATCTCAAACATCGAGCTCCATCGTCGTTGTCACCAGAGGCCGATAGCAACAGAAATTCGGGATCGGAAGTGGGGCTGGGTCGGCCACACTCTACGTAGGGGCGGAAACGAAATCTGTAAACAAGCATTAGACTGGGACCCAGTGGGACATCGAAGCAGAGGCAGACCCAGAGGCTCATGGCGGCGAAGCCTCAATAAAGAAATGAAAGAAGTCGACCGAAATCTAACCTGGCAACAGGTTAAAGCGATAGCCGGGCAACGCTCAGGATGAAGATCTTTCAAGTCGGCCCTTTGCACCACCGGAGGTGTACAGGATCCATAAGTAAGTAAGTCTCCCTAAATAGGGCTTGAGCTTTAAGTTAACTTGGCTTTTTGCTGAGGTGTTTCTTTAATGTGAAGTTATTTTTGGACCGGACCCCTACCAGTTTCGTGATTCCAAGCGGAGGCGCTGGCTATCCTGACAGATGCCGGTCAACTGTTACTGTTTTCTTTGAGAATAGCGATTCCTTTTAGAGAAATAAACTACGCTGAAAACATGTGTTTGGAGTCGTAAAGGTGCCTCCGAGCACACTTTTCGGCAGACATTGTGTAACCGGTTCTTTTTCAATCATCTGCCGACCTCGTTAAAAGCGGCCTGGATCTTCTTCCTCACCAGATTCGGGGTACTTCCCGATAACAATCAGCAATATATCATCAGAACACAAAATTTTTACTTATTGGTCACGTGCACCCCTAGTAGTGCAAAGGGCCAACTTGAAAGATCTCCATCTTTAGCGATCGTTATGGAGACTAGCTGGGTTCCAGTCTAATGCCTTTTTTCACAGATTTTATTTCCGTCCCTACGTAATGTGTGGCTGACCCAGTCCCTCTTCCGTTTCCGAATTTCAGTTGCTATCGGTCTCTGATGACGATGAAGCTCGGTGTTCGAGATCCAATTGTGAGGTCACTGTGCACAACTTATATACCAAGCGATCGTTTTGATGTACAACTGCGGCCGTTGCGTTGGTGTTTCCCACTGACGCACACCAGCACAGATTTTAGGTTATGGAAATAAACATTCGGATTTTGGTGCGTTCACTTAACTACCTGTTTTTTGTAGAGATTTCTTAAAATCGCAAAGGCAACTTTTGCTTTCTTGATCTGTATGCCTATGTCGATCTTGGTATTGCCGTCTGACGCCATTTGGCTACCTAGATACTGGTAACCTATAAACATTTGTCAAACCTTTACCATTTCTGAATTCCAGAAAAAATCTTCTAAGTTTCTGAAGGATATAATCTGGATTTCCAAAATTGACTGAATAAGTACAGTATTTTTGCAGAATTTTCATTGGATATTCTTTGATTGCATACGGCAAAAGCTCCTGAATTTCTAGGGGAAATGTTTCCTGTTTTCCAATGGATATCTTTTTAACGGGAAGTTCTTTTGGCTTTTCTATACAAATCCTCTTATATTAGTACGGAAAATTCTTCCGAATCTCACACGGGTAATTCTTCTAAATTAACAATTTCCCTAAGATATCTTTCTGACTTTTCCTGGTAAAATATTCTGAATTTCTGCGGCTAGTTTTCCTGATTCTTACGATTTTTCTTGATACTACTCTAGATAGTATTTTTTTCGAAAATGTTCCCTCATTTCCAAGGGAAGGTCGCATTAATTTTTATTTCTTACTAGCAGACCCGACGAACTTCGTTTCGTCTAAAATTGATTTATTCTCTTATTAGATCTCGAGTTATGAATAAATTGGTGTTTCATTTGTAGGGGGAGGGGTTTCAAACCATTTTAAGAATGATTAATTATTTTACAGCGTTTTAGGGGAAATACTACAAGGTTAAAAGACTATTATTCTTCCATTTACTTCCACTATTAACTTTTTTATGTATCAACAAGCAGATACGTATTTCGTTTCCTACTTGGAAACTTCTTCAGTGTTTGTTATCGACTGAAGAAAAACATTGCTCATTAACTTTAAATATGGTGTGTAGGTAGAACTGCAGGTAAAAATTAGGGCATGTCGCTTGGACCGATTCGTCGTCGTCCCGTGGGTAGTAATCTAAACAGCCAGGTATATCCGTTTCCTTGATCTTTGTTAAGTAAGTTTATTTGTTTTTGTTTGTAAATTTCTAAGCTTTCCGCTACGTCAAGTTTCCAAGGATTTTGTATTTGTCTGAGAAGTGATATGTTGTCTTTGGTTAATTGATGATCTTCGTTAAATATATGTTCGGCTACTTTAGATTTGAAATGATAATGTATACCTTTTTCAGTGTCTTTGTTTGTTTAGTTACTTCTGCCAAATGTTCTTTGAACCTCGTGTCTAGTGTTCGTTTCGTCTGTCCTATGTAGATTTTGTCACAGTGTGGGCATGATATTTTATAAACTCCAGATTTTCCTAATGTGTCAACGGGGTCTTTTGTGCTTCCAAGTAGTGTCTTCAGTTGGTTGTTCCTGCAACTGAAAATTTATTCGATACCAATTTTTCTAAATTTAGAGCGTAATGGTCTGGTTATATTATGGTCGAAAATTAACGGATACTCGTCGCAATTCATTTGTTATTGGTGATAATGTAGTTAATGATTTTCTGTACTGGGTTTTTCTATGTTTGTCTATAATAGCTTGAATAGTTCTAGTTGAGTATCCGTTTAGTCTAGCTGTTTCAAAAATGTAATTTAATTCTTTCTGTTTCCCTGTGACGCTGTGACACACCATATTTAAAGTTAATGAGCAATGTTTTTCTTCAGTCGATAACAAACACTGAAGAAGTTTCCAAGTAGGAAACGAAATACGTATCTGCTTGTTGATACATAAAAAAGTTAATAGTGGAAGTTAATGGAAGAATAATAGTCTTTTAACATCATTTTAAGAACCTTTCCCGGCCCCAAAAACCTCTGCATACAAATTTTCACGCCGATCGGTTCAGTAGTTTCCGAGTCTATAAGGTTCAGATAGACAGAAATCCATTTTTATGTATATAGAAGTAGAAGATAAGAAATTTTTGAGAATTTCCACGAATAATTATTCGAAATCCCCATGGTGAGGTCTCCTGATTCATAACAAGAGGGTATTTTGAATCTCCACGAGTGTTGAAAAACATGACGATTCATATAAAATAATAAAAATTCTGATAATACGTGACAAAGGGTTGAAGAAGGATTGAAGATTGCCAATTTTTAGGTGATGTACTCAAAAGGATCTTTCCTTAATCCATCTAGCAATGCAATGGTGAATGATGATGTTTTTCTCGTAAATCGTAGAATGTAAAAAGGAAACTGGACTAAAAATGGAGAATTTTTGAGATTTTGGGATTTTTTTATATACTCTATATAATAGCCCTGTTTGTCTGTCCGGTGACTAGCCAACCAGACGCAACACGCGGGGAAATTCTCACAAAAAATAAAATATTTCACACTTCAATTCTTTTTTACTATCAGATGCAGAAAACAAAACCAGTGACACCCTTAGACAACCAGACACAGTATTTGATGAAAAAAAATCACAAGCAACAGACGTTAAAAGTTTTGATTGAAACAAAAACACTTGCCACGGGCGCTACAGCGTCCATAAATAAACTAGTATTGGATATTTGACATGGGACAAAAATCATTAGATCCTACGAAGCAAAATCTGTTTTGCGCCAATAGACACATTGGTTAGAAATATTTTAGTAAGTTTTTATTCAATCGACTAAAAATGAACATGGGGATTTTGTATAAAAAATCATCAGGAAACTTAATTTTCGTAACGGTTGGACATCCTGTAGGCGTACCCCCATTTAATAGCAACCAAACCAAACAATGCATTCCATTAATCTACTTGGTACCATACCCAATTTGTCGGTATGTATGTTATGACTGCTTCTATCGGCACGCTTCCACCGTCACGACGCGGTACAAAATACCAAACATTCCACATAACAAGCCGTAGGAGCAAATAGAGACCATGAGGGGCGTTTCCCCGTATCAACGTGTAGCGTCGTCCTCCCTCGTTGAGCTGAAGCGCGAGGCAACGCACCGATTCCCACACTTGTTTCGACTGCGGGATAAGCCATACGGATTGCTGCGAGCCTGCCGTATCTTCAATGGAATTCGAGGGGGAAACACAACACTGCTAAATGCCATCAGCTCGATGCCATGCGTTGCCTTTTATGCCGCATCCGATGAGGACGAGAATGCATCGGACCGGGAATCAATGTTTATTTACATTATTATACAATATGTGCGTTTGACAGGCAAACAAAAACAAACGAGACTAGTGTAGTCGGCGGAAAAAGTGAATCTCGTCCCAACAAACGAGCGAGTCATAAATTGCTCTGCGCTTCAAACAAGCAAGCGATACCGAAAGTCAGCTATTTACGTGAGCGCGATAAACAACCATCGTATCGCTTTGAATCTTCCATATCGCACTGTTTCGAAAGAGCGAATTGCAAGAAATCTTCAATGATAAATACGTCGACGACCGTTGCTCGGGTTATCCATTTTGAAATGGCAAGCAAATCAAATTCCAAGGAATGTCTTGGCATTGAATTTTGAAATGATGATTGCGCGTTCTAATCACACTTTCTGTTCAATTTCCGCAAACCAGGTCACTCGCTGTTATTTCGATTTAACTTGAGATAGCAGTCAACTGCAAATGGACTTTTCTTACAGCGTTTTTCCTCTGTTTTCTCAAGTGTCTTTAGGGCCTTTGCAGTAACTTAATCACAAGACTTCACTTTCCGCTAGTTATAGGACAACGTTATATAGGGACGTATGACGATGTTGATTCCATGAAAATTGTTTTAGATAGAAAAAAGTGAGTAATTCACAGAACCACTTTCAACGTGAATTTAATTTTAATTACGACATTGAAAACTCAAGCAGCACATTTTTTTAGATGAAATTTACATAAAGCTTGGAAACATTTTCATCATCTAGCTTCCTATAGTAAAACTAGATAGAAATTTCATAGCGTAAAGAAAATAAGATTTATTACTGATTCTTTATTTTTATATAGATCTACAAACAGTATATAATTCATAATGTAGCACAGCAACGAATAAGTTGTCATAACTGAAATCACCACCAAATATTGCTCAGTGATCTAATGCGCAATGAGGTCAGTTCTCACGAAATCAGTATCAATGAGAACCGTCTCGTTGCTGTTGCTGCTGCTGCTGCTGCTCTCGGCATAATCGTTGTCAAAGGGGGCGTGATAATTGATCCTGTGATTCCCGGTAGGGGTCGCATAATGTGACTGGGCCAAAGTTCGGTCAACCGTTACACTGAGCAAGAGCACCACGATCAGTGCTAATATGAAGCCGAATCCAATGCTTTTCCTACGGTGTGGTGGCGTGGACATTCTGACAATGAATTACTGAATGGTGTAAATGAACCGAATTCGACAGGTTTTTAAAGGCAATGGTGGGTAATCAAAAGAACATTAGATGGAAATGGTAACATGAAATGGAACAATCAAATAAGCATTGATGCTTTCAGGAGCACTCAACCAGAGCAGCACCTCCTCAATTAGAATGCTATCCTTTACAAAATAATATTGAGCGAATATTTTATTTGCTACATGCGGGTAGTTATTCATTGAAAGTAATTATTATTCAATTGAATTGTGATAACAGACTGTGCTGGCTTCTGGTGGAATACAGTTCAAAATTAGTCTATCTGTCTTCGTAACGTCAAGACCAACAGGACCAGCGTCAAGAAGTGCATTAACTGATTAACTTCAAAACAACTTTAAATCATACCGAACGAGAAAAACTAACAATAAAACTTTATTATATTTGTATTTACGTAAAAATATAGGGAAAGGTGTGACGGTTAAATTTTTAAAAATAGTTAAAATGTTTCAGAGTAAGATACATATAAATCGCTTCCACCCCAGTTTTGCCCACCTAGACCTTCATTTCTCGAAAACTGGTTGTTGGAAACAATTGAACTTTAAGTTTTGAACTTCCAATGGAAATTTTAAAGATTTTAAAGAATATAATAAAAATGAAATGGTCTGTGTTCGTATCCGCATAACACGAAATCTGTTGAATGATTTTTAATCATTCCTTCAGCAAATATATTCGTTAGAGTTTCCGACGGATTTATATAATATTTTCTCTTACGAAAACCACGAGTGAAGTGGAAATTACATGGGCAACTCACAGCGCGCATTTTCGCCTACTATGCAGGTTTGCTGGGTCGACTACATAGTTCCTTATAAAAATACAACGAATTTCCTTCGAAAATCCGGAATTCGTGTTGAAATCACGAATAAGTTTCCGTGAGCATTTGGAAGAATTTCTCGCAGAACTACTGGAGAATTCAAGTGCACATTCCGAGAACTTTTATAAAAAGCTGCATTTATCCACAAGCAGGCCCTATCAAAGCGGCCGATTTCCGTTCAACCATAGCCTAGTCATGAAGTTTGAGGGACTTCAAACAGACCTATAGGGGATGGACAAAATAAGTAGACATGCCTGAACTAGAAAATTCATGCAGTTTTACGGTATGTCCATAGAACCGACTATGGCCACTAGATCCCGGAGATATTCCGGGTTTTTTCGGAGGTAGGTTCAAAACCGTAAATTTGGGGTGGATATTAGGATAAGTTATCTTGTCTTGTCTTGTCTTAGCACATGCACAGCCAGTATTGAAAAGCATCCTGGAAATGTCGGTTGTATCCCTGAGCATTTTCTTGTCTGCATATTATATATACAGGTCGGACTCGATTATCCGGAGACTCGATTATCCGGGGACTCGATTATCCGGGGTTCGATTATCCGGAATTTTAGACTCGATTATCCGGAGTATTTTTTTCTTCGATTTTTTTAAGTTTAATTTTAATTTAAATATTATATTATACACTATAACTATTCTAACAATATCGGACGTATCTAGGTTGTAGAAGAGGGGTTGAAAAAAGGGTTGTTTTGTATATTGAAATTTAACTATAGGCTTGTATATCAAATTCATGAATACAAATGAATATATTACTGTTATATTCATACAAAACATGATTATTGGAAAAAACATGAATGTAGCTGGAATGGGATGAACTGAAGTAGGGGTGTTTTGTACATTTCCATGGAAGTCCGTTTGCTCTCTTTTCCTTCCATGCAACTACTTGACCGATTGTCAAGTAAGCTGTTGCAGTTTAGACAAAATTTTTAAATCAATCTAATGCGGTTCTAAAACTGATGAAGCAGTCGCTCATTCGACAGATGAAAACGTAACCTCGCTAACATAGAACGATGTGTTTGGGTGCATAACAAGAATTTCAGAAATTGCTCTCATTGATTAATCTCACTGATAATAATCTAAATAATTAACGGCTATAGACGAGAAGGATAAGGCTTTTTTAATCATAGTAAGACATGAAAACAAATTGCTCGTCACCTGATACAAATGCAAAAAAGGGCCGGAAAATATTTCCCTTACCGACTTTGTGACAAAACGCTTCGTTGTAGTACAATTGCCATTGAGGACCATGGGTAAAACAAGTCGAAATGCGTCATCAGCACCGATGTCCTTACAATTGGAGGTTTTCGAAAAAAAAAACTATCTTGCAGAACGCAAAAATCTATCATTTTCAACCCCCCTTGTTCGTCCCACCGTCATACTTTTTATATCAATCATGGATTGTTACACTTTCGTAATTAATGGACGTTCCATTTAGGTAAGCAGAGTTTACTTTTAATGAACAATATTAGCAAAGTCAAACTGATGGGTTTGACCACGGCGACAACTGGCACTGTTATCTAATGAGCGAATTGTTTGATTCTCAAGCACCCTTCCTGTCAGCTTATTGATGGATCGGGCAATGGACTCAACAAGTTTCATTGCTTTCTGTTGAAAATTGACTAGATCAAACTAGGATTAATAAATAATGGCCAAATTACAATTTTTTGAACAAAAAGCCCATAAATAGCCAAGCATTTTTTTTGGCACCTATTCTCAAACAACAAGTGTCATTCAAATGGGAATCCTGTCTTATCGTTTCATATTGAAAATTGGCTGGATCGAACTATGGACTCAAAAATTGTGGCAAAACTACTACTGTTACATAATATACCAGAAAGTTACCTATACCGCTAAGTGGATTATTCATGGTTTTTCCTAAATAATTTCTTACTACACCACTGCAAATAAAATAAAACATAAGTTATTCGTTATTCAATTGAGATTTGATTTTTTTTCTGGTGATTCGATTATCCGGAGGATTTGATTATCCGGAGTGAAAAAAAAATTGATACTCCGGATAATCGAGTCCGACCTGTATATGTATATATATATATATATATATATATATATATATATATATATATATATATATATATATATATACATATATCTGTTTCTTGGGGTGGATATTAGGATAAGTAATGGCTAAAAATTTAAAAATACAGTACTGACCCGATTTTGTCACTCCCCGATTTTGTCTACCCCCGATTTTATCACGTTTTCGACCCGATTTTATCACGTCCCGATTTTGTCACGTTTTCGACCCGATTTTGTCACCCCAAAAAAATTTGTCATTCTTTTTATTTTTGTAAATAATACCAAAAACAACATTGATTTTCATGAAATAACTTTCACCGCCTGTAGTTTATTACGAACGACGTCTGAGTACCTGGGAAATATTCTGTAAGCAATTTCGACAAGAAATAAAGGGTGCCGTTCACGCATTTTGCCTTTCCAAGGCATAAAATGATTCATATTTGTGGAATGAATTAAAAAAAATGAAAATATTTTTTTTCCAATTTTGTCACATACCCTGTTTTATCACCCCAAAATTCACCAGGGGGGTGACAAAATCGGGATATTACTGTATTAGTAACCACAAATGCAGATGGGATCTTGCCAATTAGAACCATATATTGGGATTTGGGGCCCTCCTTAGCCGTGCGGTAAGACGCGCGGCTACAAAGCAAGACCATGCTGAGAGTGGCTAGGTTCGATTTCCGGTGCCGGTCTAGGCAATTTTCGGATTGGAAATTGTCTCGACTGCCCTGTCATCGTGTTAGCCTCATGATATACGAATGCAAAAATGGTAACTTGGCTTAGAAAACTCGCAGTTAATAACTGTGGAAGTGCGTAATGAAACACTAAGCTGCGAGGCGGCTCTGTCCCAGTGTGGGGATGTAATGCCAATAAGAAGAAGAAGAAGAAGATTGGGATTTGGAATCGGACCTGAATCAAGTGAGATATGGCTATTTCCTTATAATCGGTTCCGATCGATACTTATCAAAGGGGTCAGGACACAACTCCTTTGAATCTCGTTTTTTGATAGATCGTCCAATAAAGGCTTCTAATGTGTCAAGAATGAAAAACCAATTAATTGAATAAACGGATCTTGGAGTCGCTGGGATACCCCGGGGAACCTGTGAATGGGGACATTTAAGTTTTTACATCAAAATCAGTCATTCGAAGGCTCTTTTTTCATGGTTTTCGATCAGGAAGCGAAGTATGAATATAAAATGGTCCTGACCGCTTCCAGAACCTACGGATTGCCCTTAGGGAACCTGTGGAAGGGGACATTTAAGTTTTTACACCAAAATCAGTCATTCGATAGCTCATTCATTCATATAAGCAAAGTATGAGTTTAAAACGGACCATTGATGGATTTGACCACTTCCAGGACCTACGGATTGCCCCCAGGGAACTGTGTAAGGCGACATTTTATTTTTAGCTCCAAAGCCGGGACGGGTCTTTGATTATTTTTATGACAACGATTTTCTTGTTTCAAACTGAAGGCAGAAGAAAATACTAAATCGAAATTCAAATCCATGTATCGATATCCGAAATGCTCCAGTTCTAAAAAATATCACATAAAGGACATAAGCTATGGATGCATTGTCCTCAACTGCGGCCTTGCATGTTGTTACAGACCTCCAGTTGTTCAGTCCGCAACAATAGCCGAACCTGTAGAAGTACTCAAAATAATTCATCAGGATAGTTCCGTCTTCAATCAGTACACTCAAGCATTCGTACGAAGTTTAAAAATTTGGACATTTGGATCGAAAATTATTAAGTATAATTTTATTTATTTTGCTCTCTTTCCTTAGCATCTTTCAAATATCTGGTCATACAGCCACTAAATTTAAGCCCTAATTTACTTTTATGGAACGTTATTCAGTGTGGCTAATTTTCATCGAAGAGTATACTAATATTGCTCTAACTTCATTTTGAGGGGCTTGCTCGAAATTGAACTCCTGACGGCAAATACTCTGTATCCATTAGAATCAAATTAGCACTTTATCACTAGTCTCGGCGACTAGCTTTTATTGGTTCAGAGGTTCTGCAAATCACATCTATTCCTCATGGTCTCTTGTTCCATAGACTTCAATCTTTACTTGCATACCAATTGTTTAATAGGACTTTTGTTGAGAGCGGCGTTTTAAATGAGCAGATAAAATTTAATTTATTGATTTTGTTTGTTGGAATTCCGGAAATATTGATTGCATTTTTTTTTGCTTTTTTCGTAATCTAATACGTTCGTACTCATACTCAGTAATAGCTGAATTTATTTTCAATAATTGGAACGTTTTTAAATGAACTTTCGTATGAAATCTTAAAAAGTTCAAAAATCTTAAAGCTTGGATATCTTGCTTTTTTATACGATTCATGGTTAGTTAAAACAAAACTATAACATCCAATATTTATAAAAAGATAGAGCTATTTCATACTGATGAGTAATGATTAAGAATTATTGCACACATTGAATAGTTTTTCTTAAAAAAACGGAGTCAACAACATGAAAAATCTAAATCGATATAACAAACTAAATTTATTCTTCTAGTGATTTGTGCGATTTGAACGGAATTCTTCATTAAAACTGCCATTATGCTGTCACGTTTTATGTGTAATAAAAATCTTGACTTCAGTATACAAAATTGATGAATAGCAATCGCTTACTTGTTGCAGAAAAATGTTTCTTTGAAAGATTTTATAAAACAACATTACCCAAAAATAACCATCTGCTGTTTTTTTTTTGCAGATTATTAGGGAACATTAAATTGAATAAAACTGGATAGTAATATTATTCATTAAAAATTCATCTATAATGCTGATCCTTTTGCAACGATCAACAAGTTTCCTTTTGTTTACTCGTTCAAGCATTTTTGGTTTCTAAAAGCTGTTGGGGACAATAATGATCAGCAGAATATTCAAATTTTGTTTTATTTTTTATTTTTCAAACACTGCTGCAATGCATTCAAATGAAAGCAATAAAATCTGAATTGATGAAAATAATTGAGTCTATCTCCCTAAAGTGCAATTTTGACCTCTCTTATGTGTTTTCTTGTTTTATAAAAAACGAGAAAGGCACTATCACCGCTAGGTGGATTTTTTTGGGTTTTTATTGTTCACTTTGAACAAATTCAAATTCAAAATTGCCACAACATCGTTCCAAAAACACAGTTTTATGATTTTAACAAAAATCAATAAACATCTTCTTTATTTTTCTCAACTAATGGAGCCTGGAAAACATATTTAAGTAAGGAACAAAATACGTATTTATACGAAGAAGAAATGTGTTATCTTATTGAAATTGATGAAATTGAAGTACATTGGGTTTTAAATGAAAACATTCGTCTTATATTGTTTGATACTTCGTCTTTTTTTTTATGAATTCAAAATTCTATTTTTCAATCATGGAACAGTTTTTGATTGTGTGCCTTCCAAGATCCTGACTCAAGCCTGGCTTCTATAAAAAAGATCGTTTTTGGAAGGAAATTATAGCCTTTCGGTACAACTTTGTTGTACGAGAAAGGCAAAACAATATAGAACCAATAACTTAGGCAAACAAAATGATTCAACCAACGCATATCCCATACTTTCTGACCATAAAGACAAGAGTGACATCATACAGATCAATTTATATGATTAACACTAGGATTCATCCGTTCTGAAAATGGCTATATCTCAGTTGTTTTTCAACCGATTCACTCAGGTTTTTCACCAATCTTATAGCCAACTCTTTTAATTTCTGGATATTACAAGAAAAAACCAGGATACATATTCCTTTTAATCAAACATGTGTTTATGTATGATACTGCCACCCGTGTTTTTATTTCATCTTTTCAGAAATCCAGAAGTTTATTTGTCAATTTGTGAACGATGAATATTCTCCGATTTAAAACAGGACATTCCTTGACGAACTATTGGTATCTCTGAAGACAGCATAAATCTAAAACTAGCTGGTGTTGGGGCCCTCCTTAGCCGTGCGGTAAGACGCGCGGCTACAAAGCAAGACCATGCTGAGGGTGGCTGGGTTCGATTCCCGGTGCCGGTCTAGGCAATTTTCGGAAATTGTCTCGACTTCCCTGGGCATAAAATTATCATCGTGCTAGCCTCATGATATACGAATGCAAAAATGGTAACCTGGCTTAGAAACCTCGCAGTTAATAACTGTGGAAGTGCTTAATGAACACTAAGCTGCGAGGCGGCTCTGTCCCAGTGTGGGGATGTAATGCCAATAAGAAGAAGAAGAAGCTGGTGTTGAAGAAAGGTCCCCTCTCATCCAGGACATGCGAATTGAAACTTGGTGAGAAAATTCCATTTTATACATATATTTACCAAATTGCATTGAAACTATATGATTATATACCATAAAAAATAACCATCAGGGCACCCGATTGAAGCGATTTGGATGGGAAGAGTGGAATCGCCAACTTCCTATTGTTAACATCTCGTGGATAAAGGGCGGGCTCTTCTCCCCATCTTTTGGGTCAATCTGGGAAACGAGGGCTAGATTATATTATTGTATATACGAACTTTCTTCTGGAAGGAGATTCTCTATTCATCCCGTGGATTCGCATAAGTGTCTCTGCTTATGGAACCACCCACCCATTTTTGGCCCTTCATACAGGAGTTTGATGAAATACAAACAATAGTATAATCATGATCAAATCGTTTGTCAGATATGGCCAGTGCTATCGGCAGGTGCCTTGCTACAATAGATGGTAGTATCATCATCATCATCATCATCATCAAAGCCGGGACGGGTCTTTTCTCATGGGATTCAATCAGGATGTGGAATATGAATACGAAACGGACCATTGCCGGCTCTGACCGCTTTCTGAACCTATGTATAGCCTCCGTAGAACCTATGGAAAGGGACATTTTAATTTTAGCACCAAAACCAGTCAATCGAGGGCTGTTTTGATTCGCGTAGTATTTAAAAAATGATCCTGGCATTTTATATTCATACCTCGTTTCCTGAATGGAAAACGATAATTTCCACAGGTAACCCCGGGACAATCAGTAGTTCCTGAAAGCAGTCAGAGCCGTCAATGGTCCTTTTTATATCCATACTTCACTTCCTGATCGAAATCCATGAAAGAAGAGCTGTTGAATGGCTGGTTTTGGTGCTCAAACTAAAATGTCCCTTTCCATAGGTTCTACGGTGGCTATCCATAGGTCCAGAATGCGGTTAGAGCCGGCAATGGTCCGTTTCGTATTCATACTCCACATCCTGATTGAATCCCATGAAAAAAGAGCCGTCGAATGACTGATTTTGGTACTAAAACTTAAATGTCCCCATTCACAGCTTCCCCGGGGGCATCCCAGCGACTCCAGGATCCGTTTATTCAATTAATTGGTTTTCCATTCTTGACACATTAGAAGCCTCCTAGAACAAAATTAAAGTGGACGATCTTTCAAAAAGCGAGATTCAAAGAAGTTGTGTCCTGACCCCTTTGATAAGTATCGATCGGAACCGATTTTAAGGAAATAGCCATATCTCTCTTGATTCTGGTCCGATTCCAAATCCCAATAACCGGTTCTTATCAGCAAGAGCCCTACTTCATTTGTGGTTACTAATATTTTTCAATTTTTAACCATAATTTATCCTAATATCCACCCCAAATTTACGGTTTTGAACCTACCTCCGAAAAACTCGGAATATTTCCGGGATCCGGTGACCATAGTCGGTTCTATGGACATACCGTAAAACTGCATAAATTTTCTAGTTCAGGCATGCCTAAATTGTCAAAATCGGATAATAACTGACATAGTTACAACATTACTAATTTTACCCAAAATTTGCCTATCCAACTTATTTTGGCCATCCCCTGTACAATGTACATGAGCGTCTGTTCCTCATGTTAGGGGCGGCCCAAAATAGCGTCTGACCCATAGCGGGCGGCTGAACGAGAAATGCTGTGTCAGTGCTTCCGAATATATTTTATGCAAAATCCGCCGAATAATATATGTAAAAATCCATGTTTTCCAATGGATTAGCAAATCTCTCAATGCATTTTTCCAATTACTAACAGCAACAAAATTAAAATCATATTCTAGAGAACACATTTTTGCAACATCTACTTCCGACGCACGCAACGACACTAACAGCAACAAAAGCAAAAGCAGATCAATAGAGGATGCAATACATATAGGAATGTTACTTGATTAAAACTCCTCCGCCGAACTTGGTGCAAGGTGTCGACGCAAATTTGAGAATAAAATTCCCTAACTTTCCAGAATATTCCTCGAAAAATTCCAGATATGAAAAATGTTTTTTTAATGTCTAGAAGCGAATGAAAATCTCTGCGTGTGTGAGTGTTTGAAGTCCATATGAGTTCCTGAGCTACTGGAAGCCTAAATCGTTGAAGTTTTCATTATCTTTCTGGAAATTTGTGTGAAATCTTGTATCTTTTCACACGACGTTTGAACTCTTTCCAAACAGTCGTGGAAGCTTCTAGAAATCCTTCTAATGCCGTTAAAAAATCTTACGTATTAGGTGTTCTCGTGAACATCGAGAAACCTCCATTGGCTCTCAAGTATACTTCACTCCCTGTGTATTTTATACATCTATGCAGCACTTACAGTAAGGCCAGCAAAATATTCTAACCACTGCAATACTTTAAATAATTTGGTCTGAAAACACTCAGGTCGTAAAGCAATGGTCCCATGGAAAAATATCCAAAAAATTAGGCCGTTTTTGTGAATAGGTGGCATAACTAGTCTAAAATGCTGAGAGGAGCTATTCCTACTCCATTTATTTTATCGATTTTTAGTTGTTTTTCTAAAATGGTTTCAGTGAGAATTCTGAAGTAATTTCTGGACAAATTTCTTAAAGATCAACCAGAGTATTTCCTGATAAAATTGTTTTATAAACATCAAAAGCAGCGAATGTAAAACTGAAATATTACAATTAACAACAACATTATCCTTCTCTTGCGTCCAGGCATGATTATGGAGTATCGAGTAAGGGGCCGTGCACATATTACGTAAGCAATCATGGGGGAAGGTCGGTCGTTTTCTTACGGACCATATTAATAAAAAATCTTTTGTATGAAAGAAATCTTACATGAGGGAGGGAGGGTCGGAACAACATTTAATTAAGGTTTAATTGAGACAATTGATGCTTTTATCCAGTATCATTCTCTCTACATGACAATTAATTTGACCTCCTAAGGACGTGAGGGTCGACCACTGACTTTATAAGCCCATCATCAAATGGAAATTCACGAAATGTTTCTAAAACATTACCAAAAAAATCTTGTTTGGAGATGATGCCGATGCTGTGGAGTGGACCGTGCCGTCACAAGTCCACAAAGATACAATTATTCGGCGTTTTCTTCACTCAAACAAAATAATCTAAAACATAAAAGGGGACTTGAAAAAAAAACTATTCGGATCTAGTCTCAACAGTGACCATTTGAGCAACGTGGCTTTGGAACCTCTGTTATTGCTTAGAGATTAATAGAAACAAACTCGATTACCATGGGAACATGAAAAGGGCCCGGAGCAGACTTTTAGATTGCCAACGGCCACACAAAAATAAGCTTTATAGCTTGATAGTGAAGGCACAGACAAACAGACGTAACAATAGATAAATTCCCATCGACCACGACTTCAACGCTCAATTTGAATTTGATCTATTGCGCGTTTCTCAACTGGAGGTGCTAGCGTCGTAATCCTTCGAGTTTGACATTTCACTCCAGTGCCTTCTGACAATGTCATACGAAACATTGTTTCGTGTAACATGCTCGCAAGATAGTGGAGTTGGGCGATGGATTTTTCTGAAAAACGTTCAAGTTGTTACGTATGTTTGTCTGTGGTGGAGGTGTTTGTCGACTGTAACTACCTGAGTATTGTTTATCGGCTATGCAGTCTGATGACCAGCTAAAGCTGAATTAATTTTGATCCGACGATTCAGTACCTTTATTGGCCATTTTTCAATGTATTAAAATTGGTCCAGAGTTCCATTGTCGGAAGTGTTCTTAGTTTAGCATATTGCTCGAATAAAAAAAAACACTATAAATTATCAGTATTGGGGATTTATGATTTTTTCCCTGACCTCGATCAAAATTCTCTGACTTTCCCTGACATTCCAGGTATGAAAAGAAATTCCCTGACTTTCCCTGATTCTCCAGGTTTTTCCAGGTATATAACCCTTTCTTCTGCGAGTGTGGCTGTGGCCCTGAAAAGAGCCGTTTTGGTAAACCTTTTATCGTCGTTCGTGTTCAGCTAAAGCTGGTGTACTTGATGACGGATTCGATTCTATCGGAAGGCGTGCTTGACCTGCTTTAAACGGAAGAATTTCCACTTTAGCAGTTGTCGAGCTATCCGCCTTCTAGTCGTAGCCTTGTTTCGCTGGCTTATAGCCTCCAGCTCTGGTGCCAGGCCTCGCTTTTATTCGTTTCGGTCGGAACAGGTGCAGTTCGTTGGTCGCGCGTGTAGTGAATGACTCGCGCGCGGCAGGCACTGCTTCTTTCATACACAAAGAAAACCTTGCGGTGGACCAAAAGGCCCTTAGGGGCCATCCTTAGCCATGCGATAAGATGCGCGGCTACAAAGCAATACCCTGCTGAGGGTGGCTGGGTTCGATTCCCGGTGCCGGTCTAGACAATTTTCGGATTGGAAATTGTCTCGACTTCCTTGAGTATAAAAGTATCATCGTGTTAGCCTTATGATGTACGAATGCAGAAATGGTAACTTGGCTTAGAAACCTCGCAGTTAATAAGCTGCGAAGCGGCAATGTCCCAGTGGGGGATGTAATGCCAATGAAGAAGAAGAAGAAGAAGGATCAAAAGGCCCGTAACTTAAATACATGAATCTAGATGCATCTGATGTTGGGAATACATGAAGGGGAAATGTGGGTAAGCCCGTCACTCCTAAACTTTTACAAGAAATCACTTTTCAATTAACTTTATGATCTCATGTCATGTTAGCCAGGGTTCTTATATCTTGTTCTGCTAATCTGAATCACATAACACATACGGTGAACTGTCAAATGTCAAAAATAACAAAATAACGCCGCCGCGTTGCCGGATATTATATTTCACTGTAAAATTCAAATCTTTAACGTGAAAAATGCTTGCAGAACATCAGTTTTTTGTACACACATTCTTTTGTGTACTCTTTGCTGTCATCGAGGTAAAACTGAGAGGCGCATATGATCAAAAATGTATTTATTATGGTGCTTTTGGAAAAAAAAAATGGGGCTTGGGGGTAAGCCCGTCACTTATAGAGGGCGGTAAGCTGGGTATCCGTTTTGCATAACCAGAACCTGGAAAGCCTTTCCACTGATCAATTGTTTACAAAATTAAGTAAATGGTGCATGTACAGTTCTAAAAAACCCTGATTAATCCACCTAGTGGTAATATTGCTTTTCTCGGTGAAGGTAATAAAAACATGTAAGGAAAGTCTAAAATATCACTGATAGGTGAGTTGATCCAAATTTTCACATTCGTTTCACACTCACATTCGAACTTGTTTGCTGAAAAATGTCATCATCTGAAAAAATTCCAAGTCCCAAAAATGTTCTAAGAGAAAAAATCGATTTGCTTCAATTTTTTTTTAATAACATCAGATCTCGACGTTTCATGCATTTTTAAGTCATTTGGCATCAAAAACAAAAATTCGATTTTCGACTTTTCCTTCCTTGGGAAAATTTTCATGGGTAAATATTTCAAAACTTTGATGGAAAATTCGATGACAAACATTCGATTTTCGACTTTTCCTCCCTTGGGAAAATTTTCATGGGTAAATATTTCAAAACTTTGATGAATTTTAGGCACCCCTAAATCATGTCCGTTTGAGCTCAAATTTTGCATGGGGTAATATTTTGGAGTAATAAAACTTGAGCAATGTCGTTTTTTGAAATTCGATGACATTTTTTTCGCATACATTCCATTGGCACCCTAATGCAAAGATACAAGATAGATGCTAGATAATGACCGTAAGAAAAAAGTGTATGATGAAAAAGTATTCTCGGATGCAGAGAGAAACTGCTAGGTTGTAGGCGCTTTTTGAGTTAAGTTAATTTATTGATGAAAGGACAATCCGATAGAGTGGACACCAGCAGAATCAGGATTGAGGATGATGAACAAGCAGTGGGACCACCAACACTAGACAAAGTCGAAAATGCTGTACGAGATCTAAAGAACGGTAAGCCCGCTGGAAAGGACGGAATCCCGGCCGAGCTTCTAAAAGCTGGGAGTGGCCGGCTATACGCAAAATCCACCAAATAATTGAAATGATGTGGGATAAAGAAGAAATGCCTCAGAGCTGGCTTGATGACCTCATATATGTCCCATCTACAAGGTAATTTCTCGAATTCCGTTTGGGGAGACCTTGTCGGCGAATATCAAGAAGGTTTTCGAGAAGGATAATCAACAAAATACCAAACGGAACAAACTGTGGCATATAATGCTAGAACATGGCTTTCCGGCAAAACTTATTAGGCTGATTCGTGCAACAATGGATGGATCCAAACCAAGCGTCAGAATATCTGAAGAGATATCCGATTCTGTCGTGACGTTATAGAGATTAAGGTAGGACGATGCGCTCTCATAGCTCTGGAAGGTGCAAGGCGAAGAACTGGTTTGCAAAGCAACGGAACCATCATCAACAAGCCTTACATGCTCCTTGGTTTTACGGATGACATCGATATCATTAGTGTAGATCGCAGAGCAGTGGAAGAGGCTTTCGTGCCATTTAAATGGAAGACGGAATGAATAAGGCAGATCATAAACTCTGTCAAAACTAACTACCTGGTGGCTGGCAGAAAACGGGGTAATCCATAGTTGTTGATCCCGAGGTGGAAATGGATGGGTTGCGATTTGAGGTTGTCGACGAATTCATGTATCTTTTGAACACTCCATACATGTGATAATGACGTTAGCCGGAAGCTGGAAAAACGTGTTGTGGCTGCAAGTATGGCTTTCTACATCCAAAAAACAAATCTGACAATTATTGTATAAAATCTTGGCATACACAATTCTGTAAGCTTTTTATACAAATATTGTATTAAAATAATATAAATCTGTAAGATTTCAATACAACAATTGTAATAAAATCTTCCAAAATTGTATACACCCGATTCTGTTTTAACACGGATTTTTTTTACACGGCCGTGTAAAAAAAATCCCATACAATTTTTTTGCAAAGTTGCTCCATTTTGCATGATTTGTCGAGAAATTATAAAACTTTTTTTACACGGATTTTCAAATTTTGAACTGATAACTTTTTTTTACTCGAAACGCATCTCCCGTGTAAAAAAATAATTGGATGCCCAATTGTTATATAGTTTCTGTAATGTTCTTATGCAGAACTTTTTTTTTAAATATGTCATCCGCTTGTTGGGTGTACGGTTTGCGTAGCCAGCTTAAGTCTCGCAGCCTACAGACACGGAAAAATTAGCTCTGTTACATCGTTGGTTCGTCTCGTCTTTCTGTACTGCCATGATGCATGAACATTAAAATATAATTATTAATTATTATTAATTATGAGTCGACCAAAAGTAAAAAAAATGCAGATATAGACAGGCTGATAAAATACAACACATTACAGTTAAATTAGGAACAAAGATATCTAAATGTTTGAGGACGGTTTACGAAAAAGGGAGGAAAATACGAGAAAGGCAAAACATTCATTTCTGAACGAATAATTTGACCATTTCGACCAAATGACATTTTCTGCCGAATGGGATTCGGCCTAATGGATTATTCGGCCAAATCACATATTCAGACATATTGTGGCCTTCGACTAAATGGTTTTCAGCTGAATGACTTCCTGCCAAATGGCCCTTCACGTACCTTGGCCTGTGGTGTGGCCGAAAGTAATCACACGGAAAGCAATTTGTTCGAATGTCACTTGGTCGAATAACACGTTAAGCTAAAAGTCATCTAGCCGAAACCTATTTTGCCGAAACGATTATTATATCAAATATTGTATGACTGAAAATGTCATTTGGATCAAAGCGACATACTGCCGAAAGAGACATACAGCTGAACTGGTAATTAGGCCAAAAAGTCGTCTAAAAGATCTTTTTTTTGCTGTCTGGGGTCTTGTCTTGGGATGCGGAAGTATAACCTCTGAAAAAATTCCAAACCCTTTGTGTGAATTTGGTGAAGTTCTCGGCGCACAGTTTTCTTTATCGTCAACCTCAGCAAACGAATCCACAGATTCATGGCTGCATAAGACCGCCGGGTTTCCGTCGTTTTCTTTGTCAGGGGTACGCAAGCTTCAACACCATCGCCGATTGCATCTCGATCACTTGGTCCGCCTGTTCCGGGAAACCAAACCCATCTTGACGAATTCGTTGATTGCGATTGTTGCGTTGCATGTTTTAATGTAAGCCTTTCCAAAAAGTTCGATCAGTTCATTTACGGTAGCGACCTTGCCTGAGTTTTCTTTAAGGTATCCCCCTATTGCCCTGTACAGATGCGTCTCATGTGGCCTCATAAAGGTTACATCGAACAGTTGCCTCCGGTGACTACACTGCGGCGGGAAACAGATAACAGTCGCTTGGTACCGGCTTGCCTTTTCCAAAAATGCATAATGTTTTTGGTATGTGAGCTGAGACCAGCAACAATATCGGGCTCGATTCTGTTGGTCTGTGTGTTCTAGGAAGCGATCGAAATATTTGTCGAAGTCAAATGCCGTCATCCATCCCATTTTGATGCAAGGAAACAACGTTTCCGATGAAACGCCCTTCTTCAAGCCTTTCGTCATTCGAGCTCTTGCAAAAGAAGCATCACAGGGACGAAAATTGTGTTCGTTGACGTGGCCAAGTAGGCCGGTAGTCATGACTCCGTGTTGCGCTGATGTTATTCCGCTAACTATGTTTTTACCTTACCAGAACTCGTGAGTTCCACATTAAGAACGCTTCTCAGAGAGAACTTTTGGCTTCCTGTTTCCTCAAGGAAATTAACTTAACCAGCGCTATCTACTAGCTCAAACGCACCACGAGGACCAATTTTGTAGCAGCGTTTGCAAACTCCAAAGTGTGGTTTACCAATTTGACAGTGTTCCCCAGTTAAGCTTAAGGTTCTTCGTGTTCTTTAGTGGCTTGTTTCACCAAAATGCCTTCTTCTGTCACCTCCATTCTGGCCGCCGACCAAACTTCTTCGGGACGAGACTCGGTGGTATTTGAGCACCATCCTGCTTCGCTGAGAACGCAACAACTGTGTTTACGTTTTTAACAGCTATCCTTTTCAGTTTCCAAAAAAGTAACAAACACAGCGATGGCCCTTTGGTCACAACATTTTCAAGTTTCGAAAATTAACTTTTTTCGTGAAAATTATATAAATATTTCCTCTGATTGACTGCTAGAAATATGCCAGTATTATAAATTATTTCAAATTTATCACTTCATAGTTGCCACACTTAGTCCTTCCAGAATCAATTTTTGGATTTTCCTCGGTTGAACGAACTGATTCTAAAATTTAGATAGAAAATCATTTATTTTTATGTATGCTATCGATTAGTGGAGGTGTTGTAGTTGTAATGAATCAGTTCAAATCAAATGCTGTTCTAAGCACACCAATGACTATCTAATTATTTATCACAAGCGTCAAGCTCATTAATTTGAATGAGCTCCAATAAATTTCTCAAACTGGCAGCTTTAGTGCCGTTTCCATTTCCGCATCATATAAACAGTTCAAATATAACTTTCATCTCATAAATTGTATTACGAATCGCTTCATGAAATTTCTCTCGAAATTGCTATTGCCTACCAGAGGATGCCTTTTCCAGACCATCCAGCATCTGAAGGTACCTGCTTTGATGGTGCAACACTTTTAGTGCTGCATTTACCATATTACCATCACCCCCTTCACCCATCGCCGAGTTAGATATTGCATATGACTACTGGCACTGAGCTACTAGCCGGTCGTCCTTGATTCGGGTATAATGTTGCAGCAACCCCGGCTCTGCTGCCGGTCAGCATTCCTCCATATCATTCGGTCCGATCCAATGAAAAGTCAAGACTCAGCATTCAACGTATGTATCGTGATGCGGGGGTAAATTAATCAGTTTTGAAATAATATGACCAATCTAATTCCCATCAGAAATTATTTGCTTTAAAAAAATCGTAGATTCCAACAAAAATTTTCTTCGGTAAACCGTACATTGTGGGGCAGAAAATCTACAAATTGTTTCAACAACTTTTCACCAATGCTATCAATTTGTCCCCAGATTACGGTAGCTCTGCACTCGTCGATTGCGGCGCTGCTATATGAATAACTATCATCCCGATGATGGAGTGGAGTCCATGATGAATGCACCGGCCACTTGTTTTCTGTGATCACCAATCATAAATAATCTGTGCAACTACAAGTGGACAACGGAATGCGATGTGAGCCCATACGTCAGCAGCAGTTGTTCGGTTTAGTATGCAGACTGCCGTAGATTAGTACTTCAGGGCTGATGGGCGAATGTTGTGAAGTTATTTTCAATCAACAGCAATCCAAGCTGTCAATAACAAATAAAAAGTTTGTTTTTCTTAAAAAATCAATGCTCAAATTTCATTTAAAAAAATAGCAGAACAAAATACATATTTGAAAATAGTTTTTATTACTTTATGGAACATTTGCAAATATCTGAACTTCTATCAAAAGAGCGATATTGGTTTCGTTTTTGCTGTTCATTTTTTTCCTGATGAACTGGTTTAGAACAAAAAGGGTGAATCGATCAAATTAGGTTGACTCATTTTCTGAATTTCCAATCGAGCGTTATTATTCGCACTATGTGGAATCCAATCAAATGTATAACATTGATTAGTGGTGATAAATAAACGATAATAGCTGAAACAACCTGCCTGTCAACAATAGGTGCCTACAGATTTAATTATTTTATTTTCCTGGCAGTCAAGCTTCGACGTAGCTCTCTGTGCTGAGGCATGATGATGACAATGATTGATAGTAAGGAGCTCATTTAAATCAAAATTAATTTCAATAAACCGTTATAAACAATGGTTGATAGCAGCCAACAGTTCGTCAATGACTGGATTCACGTAGGTGTGCTTACTATCTTTTCTAATACGGAATGATGAACTTTTGAGCATTCGCATGAGGTAAACAGGAAATGGAATATTACGGGATGCTCTCAATAGTTTGGACTCAGCGGCGGGGATCTATCGACGTAGCCGAAACTTCAGCAATGGAAACGTTTTTTATTATTTGCACGACGTTTGAATGGGCATGCCATCTTTATCAATAGTTTTTGTGAAATTCCTGCTTGAAATCCGAGAAAATGCGTCGCGGAATATCAAAACAATTCGTCGAGAAGTTCTGGAAGAGTTGCACTAACACTAAGGGATTCCGAAAGATTTCTTCAAGAAATTTGGGAAGAATTCCCCCAAAAATTCCGAAAAAAATCAACCAGGAATTCCGCAAGAATTCTTCCAGGAATTTCGAAAAAAATACTCCAGGAATTCCGAGAAAAATACTCCAGGAATTTTGGAAGAATTCTTCTAGGAATTCCGGAAGAATTCCTCTAGAAATTCCAGAAGAAATCATCCAGAAACTACTGAAGATTTCCTACAGGACTTACAAAGAAATCCGAAAGAATTCATACACGACTTTGTAATGCCAGGAACTCCGGAAGGATTCCTCCGGGAATCCCGTAAGGATTCCTCCGGGAATCCCGTAAGGATTCGTCCGGGAATCCCGTAAGGATTCGTCCGGGAATCCCGTAAGGATTCGTCCGGGAATCCCGTAAGGATTCGTCCGGGAATCCCGTAAGGATTCGTCCGGGAATCCCGTAAGGATTCGTCCGGGAATCCCGTAAGGATTCGTCCGGGAATCCCGTAAGGATTCGTCCGGGAATCCCGTAAGGATTCGTCCGGGAATCCCGTAAGGATTCGTCCGGGAATCCCGTAAGGATTCGTCCGGGAATCCCGTAAGGATTCGTCCGGGAATCCCGTAAGGATTCGTCCGGGAATCCCGTAAGGATTCCTCCGGGAATCCCGTAAGGATTCCTCCGGGAATCCCGTAAGGATTCCTCCGGGAATCCCGTAAGGATTCCTCCGGGAATCCCGTAAGGATTCCTCCGGGAATCCCGTAAGGATTCCTCCGGGAATCCCGTAAGGATTCCTCCGGGAATCCCGTAAGGATTCCTCCGGGAATCCCGTAAGGATTCCTCCGGGAATCCCGTAAGGATTCCTCCAGGAATCGTAAAGATTCCTCCGGGAATCCTGTAAGGATTCCTCCGGGAATCCGTAAAGTTCCTCCGGGAATCCGTAAGGATTCCTCCGGGAATCCTGCAAGGATTCCTCCGGGAATCCGCAAGGATTCCTCCGGGAATCCTGCAAGGATCCCTCCGGGAATCCCGTAAGGATTCCTCCGGGAATCCCGTAAGGATTCCTTCGGGAATCCCGTAAGGATTCCTTCGGGAATCCCGTAAGGATTCCTTCGGGAATCCCGTAAGGATTCCTTCGGGAATCCCGTAAGTTCCTTCAGAATCCGTAAGGATTCCTTCGGGAATCCGTGCAGGATTCCTTCGGGAATCCGTAAGGATTCCTCCGAGAATCCCGTAAGGATTCCTCCGGGAATCCGTAAGGATTCCTCCGGGAATCCTGCAAGGATTCCTCCGGGAATCCCGTAAGGATTCCTCCGGGAATCCCGTAAGGATTCCTCCGGGAATCCCGTGCAGTTCCTCCGGGAATCCTGTAAGATTCCTCCGGGAATCCCGTAAGGATTCCTCCGGAATCCCGTGAGTTCCTCCGGGAATCCTGCAAGGATTCCTCCGGGAATCCTGCAAGGATTCCTCCGGGAATCCGTAAGGATTCCTCCGGGAATCCCAAGGATTCCTCCGGGAATCCGTAAGGATTCCTCCGGGAATCCTGCAAGGATTCCTCCGAATCCTGTAGGATTCCTCCGGGAATCCTGCAAGGATTCCTCCGGGAATCCCGTAAGGATTCCTCCGGGAATCCTGTAGGATTCCTCCGGGAATCCTGTAAGGATTCCTCCGAATCCTGCAAGGATTCTCCGGGAATCCCGTGATTCCTCCGGGAATCCTGTAAGGATTCCTCCGGGAATCCGTAAGGATTCCTCCGAATCCTGCAGGATTCCTCCGGGAATCCTGCAAGGATTCCTCCGAATCCTGTAAGGATTCCTCCGGGAATCCTGCAGGATTCCTCCGGGAATCCTGCAAGGATTCCTCCGGGAATCCCGTAAGGATTCCTCCGGGAATCCCGTAAGGATTCCTCCGGGAATCCTGCAGGATTCCTCCGAATCCTGCAAGGATTCCTCCGGGAATCCTGCAAGGATTCCTCCGGGAATCCTGCAAGGATTCCTCCGGGAATCCTGCAAGGATTCCTCCGGGAATCCTGGGGATTCCTCCGGGAATCCGTAAGGATTCCTCCGAATCCGTAAGGATTCCTCCGGGAATCCTGTAAGGATTCCTCCGAATCCCGTAAGGATTCCTCCGGGAATCCTGCAAGGATTCCTCCGGGAATCCCGTAAGGATTCCTTCGGGAATCCGTGAGGATTCCTTCGAATCCGTGAGGATTCCTTCGGGAATCCCGTAAGGATTCCTTCCGGGAATCCTGTAAGGATTCCTCCGGGAATCCGTGCAGGATTCCTCCGGGAATCCTGTAAGGATTCCTCCGAATCCCGTAGGATTCCTCCGGGAATCCTGTAAGGATTCCTCCGGGAATCCTGCAAGGATTCCTTCGGGAATCCCGTAAGGATTCCTCCGGGAATCCTGCAAGGATTCCTCCGGGAATCCTGTAAGGATTCCTCCGGGAATCCCTGTAAGGATTCCTCCGGGAATCCCGTAAAGATTCCTCCGGGAATCCCGTAAGATTCCTCGGGAATCCGTAAGGAGTTCCTCCGAATCCGTGATTCCTCCGGGAATCCTGTAAGGATTCCTCCGAATCCGTAAGGATTCCTCCGGGAATCCCGTAAGGATTCCTCCGGGAATCCCGTAAGGATTCCTCCGGGAATCCGTAGGATTCCTCCGGGAATCCCGTAAGGATTCCTCCGAATCCTGCAAGGATTCCTCCGGGAATCCTGCAAGGATTCCTCCGGGAATCCTGTAAGGATTCCTCCGGGAATCCGTAAGGATTCCTCCGAATCCTGTAAGGATTCCTCCGGAATCCTGCAAGGATTCCTCCGGGAATCCGTAAGGATTCCTCCGGGAATCCCGTAAGATTCCTCCGGGAATCCTGTAAGGATTCCTCCGGGAATCCCGTAAGGATTCCTCCGGGAATCCTGTAAGGATTCCTCCGGGAATCCTGCAAGGATTCCTCCGGGAATCCTGTAAGGATTCCTCCGGGAATCCTGCAAGGATTCCTCCGGGAATCCCGCAAGGATTCCTCCGGGAATCCCGCAAGGATTCCTCCGGGAATCCCGCAAGGATTCCTCCGGGAATCCCGCAAGGATTCCTCCGGGAATCCCGCAAGGATTCCTCCGGGAATCCCGCAAGGATTCCTCCGGGAATCCTGCAAGGATTCCTCCGGGAATCCTGTAAGTTCCTCCGAATCCCGTAAGGATTCCTCCGGGAATCCGTGCAGGATTCCTCCGGGAATCCCTGTAAGGCTTCCTCCGGGAATCCCGTAGGGACTTCCTCCGGGAATCCCGTAAGGATTCCTCCGGGAATCCCGTAAGGATTCCTCCGGGAATCCCGTAAGGATTCCTCCGGGAATCCCGTAAGGATTCCTCCGGGAATCCCGTAAGGATTCCTCCGGGAATCCCGTAAGGATTCCTCCGGGAATCCCGTAAGGATTCCTCCGGGAATCCCGTAAGGATTCCTCCGGGAATCCCGTAAGGATTCCTCCGGGAATCCCGTAAGGATTCCTCCGGGAATCCCGTAAGGATTCCTCCGGGAATCCCGTAAGGATTCCTCCGGGAATCCCGTAAGGATTCCTCCGGGAATCCCGTAAGGATTCCTCCGGGAATCCCGTAAGGATTCCTCCGGGAATCCCGTAAGGATTCCTCCGGGAATCCCGTAAGGATTCCTCCGGGAATCCCGTAAGGATTCCTCCGGGAATCCCGTAAGGATTCCTCCAGGAATCCAGGAAGGATTCCTCCAAGAATCCAGGAAGGATTCCTCCAGGAATCCAGGAAGGATTCCTCCAGGAATCCAGGAAGGATTCCTCCAGGAATCCAGGAAGGATTCCTCCAGGAATCCAGGAAAGATTCCTTCAGGAATCCAGGAAAGATTCCTCCAGGAATCCCGGAAGGATTCCTCCAGGAATCCCGGAAGGATTCCTCCAGGAATCCCGGAAGGATTCCTCCAGGAATCCCGGAAGGATTCCTCCAGGAATTCCGGAAGGATTCCTCCAGGAATTCCGGAAGGATTCCTCCAGGAATTCCGGAAGGATTCCTCCAGGAATTCCGGAAGGATTCCTCCAGGAATTCCGGAAGGATTCCTCCAGGAATTCCGGAAGGATTCCTCCAGGAATTCCGGAAGGATTCCTCCAGGAACTCCGGAAGGATTCCTCCAGGAACTCCGGAAGGATTCCTCCAGGAACTCCGGAAGGATTCCTCCAGGAATTCCGAGCGGATTCCTTTGAATATTCCCACAATTGGTACAGGAAATTAAAATCATTAAGGCTAGAAAGTTAATTCAGCATTTTAAATAAATTTCCCTGCAACTCCCACAATTCTCCGATAAGCTGCTAGCTCCACAAACTAACTTTATACTGAATCTTCCTGATAGACCTTCAATAATCTGTTGGATTGATTCCTAATCCTTCCTAACATTTTTTTAGCTTCTTTTGAACTTTTCTAAATTTCTTGATGAAGGATTCCTGTTTAAATGAAAATTCTTTCAATTCTACTTAGCAAGGCAATTTCCAGATTCGCCACTCCTGCAATTCCTTAATCCTTGCCATCAGCATAAGGTTTTCAAGCGAAGGATTTGCATCTACAGGCTTCCTGGAAAATAAACCTCTTCGAATGAAAAACATCAACATTTCCATAAAGTTGTAGTAGACGGACTACATACAGGAAGGGGAAGATCCATTTTCAACCCCGCCCCCTTCTTTCTTTACATTTTTTGTATTAAAACTCTAACATGTTTGTATGAATCGCAAACCCCCCTCTCCTCTAAAAGCGTAACGTACTTTGTGGATAGCCCAAGACTTTCAGACGGGCGATGATGCCGGCAAATCATGAATAAAATGGAACAACAACTGGGAAAATGTTGGATTTTTGGTCTTTTATCTATCTTCAACGGTTCGCTAAATAAAAATGTCAGCAATACAACTCTCGTAAAATCAAATCCATCTATGTCGTTGTTGTTTTTACGTAGATTTTGTAATTTATGTGAATTTATGCCAATCACGTGGTTCTTTACTTGGTTTTGAATTACGCGGCACGTATCACCCGCGTAAAAACTGACTTCAGTATAATACAAGCACATTTATAATTTCGAAAAAAAAATCCTTTTGTTGCCAGCATCAACGGCTGCATTCGGAATACAATTCACAGACCGCTCATTTTGCATACATTACCATTTTTGGTGCCCCGAGTTGCCGAAAGCGCATACAACCCGCAAGCAAGTGCATCTGTGGCTCATTATAAACGAAGCATCTTCTTTTTTTTTTGCTCCATCGTGTTTGTCATGACCGAGCTCGTGGGAGGCATTTCCATGCAACCGGGATACGGGATGCAAAACGAATCCGGTACCAAACTGAATTTCCATCGCTGCTAGTTTACCGCAGGATGCACGAGTGGACTAAAGCAGCTACGTGCCTACCACTTTCTGTGGTAGAACGATTGGAAAGCCAACGTTCGTTATGGCTTTTGAGAAGTTTTTTTGCCCGCAAATATTGCATCAACCTTCAACATTCAAGAGTAGGTAGAGCTCGCAGCAGGTGACAGTTGGCCATCACATTATGATCAACAGCGTTATATCGCGTCACACCATAAAAGCCACTCACATTCGTGCTTCTGACGCTAATATCGGAAATGTAATTAAATGATGGTCTTTCGTGGCTTTCATCCTGCATTTTCATTCCCATACCTACATATTATCAATTATGAAGCTACATTCGTCCATCCTGTTCGATGGTGAGTTGGTACTTCAGCCAACTGGAGAGCAAATATTTAGTTACATACGTACGTAATATTGGTGCGGGGGTTTAACAACCAGCTGCATAAACACGATGGTGCATCCACATGGAAGCTGGTAGGTTGGTCGTAGCTGATGGTTCAGACAATTACCTGAAAAGTGAAAAGGTAGAAATCAAAATTAATACACAATCCATTACAGTCTCATGGGTGTCTTGCTTCACAACTGCAATCAAGGATTTAAAATGCTGATACCCATAAAGCTTCAATTTCAAAGTTACTTATTGCCAAGACGACTGCTGATCCTTCCGTGTTCTGTACGTCCCTGTGCGATAGGAGATAGGACACGTACCCTACTTGACTGCATGATACTGCCACAGCGTCCTCGGTAAAAGACCAGATGGATGAAAGTTCGAGGGGGCAATTGGATGAACATATTTTTAAAAACTAAACTAATTCCGGAAATCCCGCTCAATCTCAGAATCTCATATCAGCATCCGAACTGTCAATATCGCTTAATTAGTCGATTTCTTGCCACTTTTGTTTAAATCTGAACGATTCTGTTCGTTGAAAGTAATGATGAAAAAAAATTATGACGCATTCTGCAATCAAGTTTTTATACGCGAAACATTATACATAAAGATTATATTCAAACAAACAATTTTCTATATCATGTATATAAAATATCCTTTATTAGCTCGAATCGAATGGATCAAGTATTTTTTATCCTGATTTTTAGTCAAAATGGAAAGGTGAATCATTCAAAACATTGATACTTCAGCAATATTATGGTGCGAAACTTTGAAAAGATACTAATTTTAAAACTTGATTTTTCTGGATCAAAATAATTTCGATCATACTTACAGCAATCCCAGGGCTGGTAGCGACCAAAGCCACTCAAAATAGTGACTTTAGTGACCAAAGCTGACGAAAAAAGGGACCAAATAGTGACTTTCAGTTGCAGAAAAAGTGACCAAATAGTGACTTCCAATTCCAGTTAAATGAGACGAAATCAAGCGTTTTTGAGTCGAAGGAGAATAATTTGTGGCGAAAAACATGTTTCACTCACCACTCTTTTTTCTTAGAACAAACTCAGAAGAGAAACGAAAATCGTACACGCTAACTTTTGTCTACTCAGTGACTAAGTAAAATTGTATTGCCCTCTCTTTTAACCCCACGAAAATTTTACTCAATATCAGTTAAAAGCAAATCAAAGTTTTACTCCACTGGAAGTGAGTGAAATATGGTTATAACTCATAACACCTGTTTTTCTTTCCCGAAAATGATTTCTCGGCGAAAATCTGCGTGAATGAGCATTTTCTTCTCTTGAGAATGAGTGAAAATCCAATGATCGATTAGCTGAACACCTACTTTAGAAAGATGCAGAGAAATATACGATTTGTCACTGGTGCCACGGAAGTTTTTGTAATTTTTAGTGCGACAGGAACAACAGTACGGATCGTTTTGGTAGACAACGAAACAAAAAATATGAAGATTCATGTACAACGAGCCTGGGATTGAACGCTCGACCTCCTGCTTGTAATGAGAACCATGCTCTCTGAACTTTTAAATTGTTTCCCCCTTCCGCAGATTTTCCGACTTGCAGTGCGTATTCATGAACGATTTTTGCTATGGAATTCGACAGCGCATGCAATCTTCAAAATTGGGGAGACTTGATCTCCTTTCTATAATATCTACTCAATAAATATTTTTTACAGCAAACCCTTCATTACATCTGTCCAATTACAAAAAAATTGAGAACAAATTATATTTTCTCGAATTTTTTAGACAAAATTTTTATATTATATTATATATGGATGACTAATGAGGGATCAAGTCTCCTCAAATTGAGGCAACAACTCAAAATCCAAAAATCCTGAAATTGTGGTGGAGTGTTGGCATTTTTATCTCTTCATTAAGCATATTTATGGATTTTTGCTGTGAAAAAATGATAGCATTTGGTCATTATCGGGAGAAGTTGTTCAAATTTTGCGTGGCCACTGAAAAACAACTTTAGGAGGAACAAAACACAGTAAATAATAAAGTTAATAAGGTTGTCTATCAAAAAAATAACCACATAACGATCATTTGTCTCCCCACCTTCCCATACTGTATAAAGATTGAGTTTTAAAATAAAATTGAAATCGACAGGTCTTCTGCTTGCATGACTGTATACCAATTTACAAACTGTGACGTCAGGGAATCAATATTCGAGAAAACGCATAACAATACACCCTTTGTCGTCAACAGATTTTGTTACTGACAAACACACCTCGCAACAAGCCTTTATCAGAACCCTGACATAATATGACAAGAATCATTTGCCTCGCATGCTCTCATGTTTCCCAGAATACGACGCTAATTCTGTAACCATAGTTAGATTCTCGAATATTTCCATAAAAGCAGATAGCATAAAACCAAAGTTTGCTGTAGAGATAATGAAAAATAACGGGATGAATAGTTAGCAACAAAATTGTCTACTTTTTGTAGCTGACAAAAACTTTCGGATCTTTGTCATTATTATCTTCGACAAAAACAAAGCTTTGTCGTTGGTTCTCTTTTGTCGCTTGTTTCGCTTGCGCATCCAAGAAAAATTGATTCCCTGGACGTAAAACACAATAAGAGCAGCGAGTTAAATGGCTCGCGAAATTTCTGAGCGATAATTTTTCCAAGATCCATAATTTCATTTCTACATGAACAAAGCATCATCCGATAGATACATAAAGCTTTATAACAAAAAATCTTGGTCAATAGTTTCAAAATAGTTGAAAATAGTGACTTTTTGCGAGAAAAAGTGACTTTAGTGACCTGAGGTCGAAAAAAGAGACTTTTTAGTGACTAGCCCGAAAAAAGTGACCAAGTCACTAAAAAGTGACCCGCTACCAGGCCTGCAATCCATGTCATTTAAACCGAACAAGTTGAAGTTCTGTGACATCCAGAAAATGTCTTAGAATAAAAAGAACGATAGAAGATAAACTCCACATTGAAAGCATTCCATCTATGTGATCTGTATGATTCTAAAACAGATCAGAGATGACCGACCACAAAGCGGACCAAAACACCATCGGGAGCTATAACAGCTATAACAAATATAAGCGATAGCACTGTGATGGAAGTTCGTCGTGATTCATCCCCGTTTTTTGTATTACTTTTTATGTAAAGATTACGTTAAATTGTGTATACGTTGTTCCTGTTATAGCTTTATAAACTTTTTATCGGAATATCTAGTTAGTTTGTTCAATAGTGATCGATATAAATTCGGAAATCAAGTGCAAATAATTACATCGGTTGTGTACTGATTACCATTGGCAACAACAACAGCTTAGATCTTGGGAGCGGGGACTGGGCGGAGGCCCCACGCCTTTGCCATGACGTCGGTAACATGTAGCGCGTGTGCCTTGAAAATCACAAGCGAGAGTGATCGAGTATACTGCTTCGGAGGCTGCGAACAAATTCTGCATGTACGCTGTTCTGAGCTTAACACATCAGGAGCGACTGCTGCGAGAGAGAATGGAGCATTGAAATATCTCTGTTTTGGTTGCCGTAAGCAGCTTACATGCCTCAACGATATCCAGAAAAAATGCACAGAATTGATGGAGCGAATGAATGCAGTAGATAAGCTCATGGCAAAACAAGAAGCTGTTTTTGTTGGCTTCGGCGACAATATTTGCCTAAAAATTGAAGAACGCATACTACCACGAATACTCGCTGCGATAGATGAGAAAAAAATGCCTGTTCAAAATTGTACCCCTCATACGCTACCGCCAAACCGTACCTATGCCTCTGTGACATACTCCTCAGCCGGTACATCATCAGCCGAAATGTCGAAAAAGCGAGCCATCAATGATATAGACTGTAATGTGAATGCGAATACGAATGTGCCTGTTCTGCAAGATGAAGGAGGTTTATTGAGATCAGGGAAACGGCGAAGACTAGTCATGCAATCGGGAATAAGTACTGCTCAGATTGTCGCAGGATCGCCGTCCGCGGAATCCATGAAAAAAAATGCTCCTCAATTCTCAGCTACACCCCGGAAGTCTGGAACAGTTGAGAAAATGGAGAAAACCGTGGTTATAAAACCGAAACAGGATCAAAGCTCTGAAGTTACTCGAGCAGATGTCCGTAATCAGCTCGACCCTGCATTATTCGCTGTTAAACTTGCGCTTTTCAAGGAAAACGGTGAGGGGTCTATACGATGTGAGAACATGGAGTGTGCCCAAAAGCTTGCCAATGCAGCTTCGAAGGTGTTGTCTGAAAAATATGAGATTTCCATATTGAAGCCATTGAAGCCCAGAGTTAAGATCACCGGCTTGTCTGATGACGTGACTGGTGACGAGATAGTTGATAATGACAATAAATAACTGGAAAACAAAAGTTTTTTGGCGCAAACAAGTCGTTTGAAAAGAATATTCGTTAATACGATTGCAAGGCTGTTAAAAGCGAGAAGTTTTTAACGGAGATGTTCCATCATAGCGAAAAGGCACTTTATGCACACACAAAATACGTCTACAGCAGAGCTGCTGTAAAATATTTTAGTGTGTTATTTATGAAATATATGAACAAAAATGTGACCATCAAGCTGTAAAAGAACTAATTTATTTTTGGTATATGAACAAAATATTAAAAATATTCAAACAATTTAGCCTACATTCGAAGAATCATTTACAAAATAATAACACAAATCAATAAAATTTTACCGGAATAGCAATGGTCTCCAGGGTAGAATTTCGGCTTCAGGCCAGAATTTATAGCTCCAACTCTTACAATAATATCTATAGTGCTCGTCAAATCAGAAGCGGTACGGATTCATTAAAATCTACCGTAACGCAAAATTAAATAATTTTCAGCTAATTTGATATTCGTTTGTGAAATCCTAGTCCCCCCCCCCCTTCTCCCCATGTAAAGAATTGACTTTCAACAAAATGTGATGGGAAAATCATGAACATTAGAGTGATTTAAATTTTGACTTTTTCGCTCTCCTGTGCTTAAACGATTGTTTTTGCTACTTTAATAGTCCTCCCAAATTTTAAGCTGATTTGGATGTAATTTTATTGTGCACGTGCCATTTGAAGGTTATATAAAAATTACTATGAGAATTGCCACTTATGTAAAGGATCGTTTCGTGAAGCAGCCCAGAATATATTTGAATATATTTAACACATCACTATCATAGAACACATCCTAAGCTGAAAGTCAGTTGTTGTTGCGAAGCAATCTGACTTTTGTGAGCATTATTATAAAGAAAATAGAAATGCTCATCCGGCCGATACAAATATTAAATTTATTTTATGTCATCCCCCTCCCCTCCCCCCTTCAACTTTCCCAAAATATTATTGATCTTTATGCGTTACTGTTTGTATATTGATTCGAAATTTATCATTTATAGATCATTAATGTGTCCCCAATAGTATTTTAAATAAAATACGAATTTTAAATAAAAATATCTCTATCGGCATAAATATTCTATATCCTATCCTTACAGATTCCGTCTAAGCACCTTGCTTGGCCGACCCATTTCCATCCACGTTTTCGAACATCTTTTGTTATCGATGTTTGATGGCTTGACACTGTAAGTCCGTTCGAATTATAAATTTTAGACATCATCTGCGTTGTCTTTGCCTAATCACAACAAGCTTCACGATAGAGTAGTACATTCGAATTTTGGTGCGTGGATCAATCCGGTTGGGTCTTCAAATATTTCGAAAACTTGCGAAGGTGGCCCCAGCCTTTCTGACTTATGGTTCCATGTCTATCCCAATTTCGTCATCTGATGATATCAGACTGTCAAGATATTGAAGTCCTCCGATCGCCCGGCTACTGCAAAGTTTGAGGGGCTTTTTCCGTTGACACTCAACCACCTGATCCTGCGGGCGTTGATGGTGGACCCGCCGCAAAAAAAAACATATGGTCAGCTCGTTAAGCACACACAAAAGAGCATCGCAATACTAATAAAGCGTTTCGTGTTCATTAGCCAAATCAGAGTCGTCTATATGTTCCACAACAATAACAACTAAAGCAGCTCAAGGTATGATACACGGTCAATCGCACCCACCAACGCACCCACGATTACGCTGAGAAGTAACAGTGCAGATGAAATGCATCCTTGCCTCACATCAACGATTACCAGAATGAGGTCAGACAAAGCTCTGACCCTTTTTGAAAATCCCTAGCATCCCTGGGCGCCAAACAAATCTTTATGATTCAGACAGAGAAAAACAAACAGCATAGGGTCACCTCCGCCAACTGCCGATCGATCTTGAAGCCCCTTTAGATTTTCTGCATCGGATGGCTGCTTTTTGAAGAACGAAGCTGAGGCTATAAGAAGCTGTTCGAAGTGATCAAACCAGCATTTCAGCTTTCTAAGTCATGGAGGTATCGAGGCAATAATCTTCGGTTGATGCAGCCATCTTTTCTCCATCGGCCAGGATGTCCATCATGCCAGCCTGTCCTGTCTGCAGCAACGCCCGGCTCCCACTTACTGTCATACATACCGTAGACGGGACTCGTACTCTACTCCTCTGATTCTTCCCGTTGCTAAGCCTTTGATTCTATTCGCTTCTCAATCTCCAGTTGAATTACATTTATAATCTATTCTATTCACTGAGTGCGCAGCTCATTCACGTTGATGTCGCCGATTTCGATAAAAGTATTCTTCGGCGCCCACTTCTATTCTACGCTGCCACCTTTCAGAACGTCCACTACTTGGGTTCGAACGATCTCTTCATAGCTGGATCTTCTAGCCGATCTATGGAGAATCGATACCCGAGTGAATTCTCCTGCCGCTGAATTATGGAAATGTATGGTATAGGCTCTTGCCCATTTAAAAGATGATAGTGCAACACGATGTCATCGCTAGCGTTTATTACGGACTCAAGACCGGACGGACACCGTCTCCATTTTCAGGTGATCCATTTCCAGAACAGCCAAATACTAGTCCTCACAACTAAAAGCGGTTCTAGAGAAGTAATTATCTTATTTTTATCTTCGAGTTTTGACGACTTATCCTAATTCAGATATGGGGAAAGGTTGACAATTCTCCGCCGGCAGTAGGCAAGATTCCGCCCGGACGCTCATGTGAGAACCATACTGTCATGCTTTGCATCACCCTGGAGCAGGTCAATGTATTTGAGGAGTCCTTCCATTTGGTTCTGATTGACCACGGAAAATCCTTCGATCGTCTGAATCACGCAAAACCGAGGAGCGTCTCTAGAAGGAAGGAAGGTCTAGACAAATCCAGAGTCCAGCACAATATAATCGCTAAAGTGAGGCAAGGCTGGATGTATTATATCTCTGTTGCTGTTGCTCATAGTAATCGACGACATCATGGGCCGCTCTGGCAGCCCACCACTTTAGAGCAATCGTACTAACTCGACCCAGATGACGATACTGCAAAACTAACCCAACAGTGGAATAAACTGAATGACCTGGTTGAACGTTCCCCTCATCAACATCAACAACACCTAATCATTGAATGTGAACAACTCCAACTCCACGTCAGTCGCCAGTCAACGTTGGGCGGTGGTCTAGGCAATGCCCCAAATCCCGAATACTCAACTCTAACATGGAATCTGTAATGTTATACGCCAGTGATACTTGGTGCGTATTAGCAGAGATCACATAGATTTGCAAATATTCATCAACCGATGTCAACGTTTCACAGCCCGGACCTGGTGGCGTCACAACTGGATTCTGAATGTTGAGTCCTACCGACGACGCCATCGAAATCCGATACCAACAGCAACTCCACAATGTGACGTATAGGCCTGCCACATAAGAGCGGAGACAAAATCTGCAAGCAAGCGCTGGAATCCGTCCCACTTTATAAATACCACGTGTACATGGGACTGAGAAGGAAACCAACATAGCCTATGTATTGTATTATATTTATTTAGCTATTTTTACAAAGCAAGAGATTTATTTTGAAACTCTTTGGAAGAATGTTTTATTTTCCATAAATCAATTGGAATTGTAACTCTCAAAAAGCAGGGTTATCTTTAGTGTATCGTACCTTTGCTTGGAGAAGGTTAACGAAAATCTGCAACCAACGAAAATCTCCAACGGAGCAGACACAAAAACGGGGGAGACAGTCTCCAGGGGATGAGCTCCCTGGGGGCCGCTCCAAAACGCGAAGGGTTACTACCCCGAACAAGGGTAGTGGGGCTGGGAAGCTGAACCCCGGCCAGTTCTCAGCCGCGCCAGACCAGGGAAATAGAGGGGGATGACGCCTCCTGGACCCTGGTCAAGAACAAGAGGAAACCGAAGACGTCAAGGGCCGAAAAGAAGGCCCAGGCGAATGAGGGTAGCAAGAAGTCTAGGGTAGGCGCCAATCGCTCCAGGGGCGATGCCCTAGTCATCAAGACGAACGAGGCTAACTACTCGGACGTCTTGAAGGCGATGAGGAGTGATGTCAAGCTCGGTGAACTCATCGCCGACGTACGTCGAATAAGACATACCCGAATGGGCGAGATGATCCTCGAGCTGAAGCGGGGCGTCTCGCAAAAGGGCGCCGCCTACAAGAAGTTGGCGGAGGAAGTCCTAGGCGAGACGGTCAAGGTGAGGGGGTGAATCTAAGGGTTAAAGACCTGGACGAGATCACGGAAGTCGAAGAGCTCATCACGGCACTGCGGCGATAGTGTGAAGTGGAGACGCCCACCGCAGCCATTAGGCTACGGAAAGGTCCGGTAGGGATGCAGGTAGCATTGATTCGACTATCTGCAGCGGACGCCTCCAAGGTAGTCAAGGTGGGCATATACGAGGGACCCGAAGTTTGCTTCAAATGTCTGGAATCAGAGCACAAGCAATGGGACTGAAAAGGTCTTGACAGAAGCAAGCTCTGCCGACGATGCGGATTGGAGGGACATAAGGCACAATGCTGCACGAACCCTCCCAATTGTTTGATTTGTTCCAGCAAAGCTGTGAACAGCAAGCACCCCATGGGGGTTCGAAATGCTGGGCGTTTAAGCGTGCTGCAAAATCACAGTGCAAGTAACGCAGCTAAACCTGAACCACTGTGATGCAGCCCAGCAACTGCTGTGTCAGACAGTTGCTGAATGGGGGACGGATATCGCCATCATAGCGGATCCTTATCGGGTACCCGTTAATTGGGTCACCGATGGGTCTAAAATGGCGGCGATATGGTCAACGGGGAAATACCCAGTCCAAGAGTTGGTGTCTTCGACACACGAGGGCTTCGTCATTGCCAAAATTAACGGGGTCTTCTTTTGCAGTTCGGTCGTATGCTAGATTGTTTGACGGCTAACTTGATGGAGCGTAGGCCGGTGGTGATATCGAGGGACTTCAACGATTGGGCCGTGGAATGGGGAAGCCGATCCACGAATCAACGGGGGTAGATCCTGCTGGAATCACTGGCCATGTTGGATGTGGACTTGGCTAATGTCGGTACCAAAAGTACCTACAGCTGGAACGGGGCCGAGTCGATTATCGACGTTACGTTCTGGAGCCTGGCCAAACGAGTAGTTGGAACTGGAGGGTAGATGATGGCTACACTCACAGCGACCACCTGGCGGTTCGCTACAGTATCGACTATACGACCAGCATTCAGCGGACGGAAGAAGGGGCGAGGCCTAGCCCTCGTATGTGGAAGACATCATACTTCGACGACGAGGTGTTTAAGGAAGCGCTCCGCCGCGAGCACAATACTCTCAGTCTGAGCGGCGAGCAACTGCTAACAGTACTCTCCGTACTCTCGCGTGCATTTGATGCCACCATGCCGAGGAAAGTCAACCCTAGGAATGGGAGGCCAACAGCTTACTGGTGGACTCAAGCAATTGCGAACCTGCGGTGCGCCTGCCTACGGGCACGAAGGCGGATGTAGCGAGCACGTACAGAAGAGGAGCGTGTTGAACGACGGGTGGCGTTCGTGGCTGCTAGAGCCGCTCTGAAGACTGAGATTAGATCAAGCAAAAAAGCCTGCTTCGAGGGACTGTGTCAAAGTGCCAACGCGAATTCATGGGGTGATGCCTTTAGGGTCGTAATGGCCAAGACACGTGGGGCGATGGCCGCTACAGAGAGGTCTACAGAGATGCTGGAGAGGATCATCGCGGGGCTCTTCCCACGTCATAACCCAAGTATCTGGCCTCACTTTGTGGACCTGCCAGGGGCCAGGGTGGCCGACGAGGGAAGAGTAACTGTGGTGGAACTTGCGGGGATTGCGCAGTCCCTTAGTATAGGTAAGGCGTCAGAACTGGATGGTATTTCGAACCTGGCTATCAAAGCGGCCATTGCTGAGGCTCCCGAGATGTTCAGATCTGTCATGCAGAGATGCCTGGACGAGGGAGTCTTCCTTAAAGCATGGAAAAGGCAGAGTTTGGTCCTATTGTCAAAAGTGGGAAAACCACCGGAGGATCCGTCGGCATATAGACCAATATGCCTGCTTGATACGGCGGGGAAGGTGCTCGAGAAGATCACCCTCAAAAAGTTTTTGATACGCACGGAGGGTGCGGATGGTCTGTCGAGTAACCAGTTTGGCTTCTGAAAGGGTAAGTCGACCGTAGACGATATCTTGTCGGTTACCAAATCCGCGGAGATAGCTATCCACCGTAAGAGGAGGGGAGTTCGCCATTGTGCAGTAGTGACTCTCGACGTGAGGAATGCATTCAATAGTGCCAGTTGGGCAACTATTGCAGATGCGCTCCTGCGTCTTGGAATTCCCGACTACCTGTACAAGATTCTCGGAAGCTACTTCCAGAATCGAGTACTGGTATACGACACGGAGGGGCGGAAGTGCGTTGACATAACCTCAGGGGTTCCGCAAGGTTCCATACTGGGTCCGGTGTTATGGAACGTCATGTAAGATGGTGTCTTGAGGTTGAAGTTCCCGGTGGACGTGGTAATCGTCGGCTTCGCTGACCCCCTCAAATGGCCACATCAGTTCAGCTTTCAAATTTTCAGCTCTCTTGGATAACAAACGAAGGCTATTTGGCAGCGTTTCCCTCGCCCTCGCCGTTTCCCTCGCCCTCGCCCGATTGGAAGCTTGGAACATGGAACTGCAAGTCGCTAGGCTTCGCAGGTTGTGACAGGATAATCTACGATGAATTACATCCCCGCAACTTCGATGTCGTAGCGCTGCAGGAAATCTGCTGGACAGGACAGAAAGTGTGGAAAAGCGGGCATCGAGCGGCTACCTTCTACCAAAGCTGTGGCACCACCAACGAGCTGGGAACCGGCTTCATAGTGCTGGGAAAGATGCGCCAACGCGTGATTGGGTGGCAGCCAATCAACGCAAGGATGTGCAAGCTGAGGATAAAAGGCCGTTTCTTCAACTATAGCATCATCAACGTGCACTGCCCACACGAAGGGAGATCCGACGACGAGAAAGAAGCGTTCTATGCGCAGCTGGAGCAGACATACGATGGATGCCCACTGCAGGACGTCAAAATCGTCATCGGTGACATGAACGCTCAGGTAGGAAGGGAGGAATGTATAGACCGGTCATCGGACCGGATAGTCTGCATACCGTATCGAACGACAACGGCCAACGATGCATAAACTTTGCAGCCTCCCACGGAATGGTAGTCCGAAGCACTTTCTTCCCCGCAAGAATATCCACAAGGCCACATGGAAATCATCTAATCAAGTAACGGAAAACCAAATCGACCACGTTCTAATCGACGGTAAATTCTTCTCCGACATCACGAACGTACGCACTTACCGCAGTGCGAATATTGAATCCGACCACTACCTCGTTGCAGTATGTCTGCGCTCAAAACTCTCGACGGTGATCAACACGCGTCGGAGGCGTCCCCCGCAACTAAACATTGGGCGGCTACAAGACGGTAGACTAGCCCAAGACTACGCGCAGCAGCTGGAAGTGTCACTCCCAACGGAAGAGCAGCTAGGCGCAGCATCTCTTGAAGATGGCTGGAGAGATATTCGATCCGCCATTGGAAGCACCGCAACCGCTGCACTAGGCACGGTGGCTCCGGATCAGAGAAACGACTGGTATGACGGCGAATGTGAGCAGTTAGTTGAGGAGAAGAATGCAGCATGGGCGAGATTGCTGCAACACCGCACGAGGGCGAACGAGGCACGATACAAACGGGCGCGGAACAGACAAAACTCGATTTTCCGGAGGAAAAAGCGCCAGCAGGAAGATCGAGACCGTGAAGAGACGGAGGAACTGTACCGCGCTAATAACGCACGAAAGTTCTATGAGAAGTTGAACCGTTCACGTAAGGGCCACGTGCCACAGCCCGATATGTGTAAGGACATAAACGGGAACCTTCTTACGAACGAGCGTGAGGTGATCCAAAGGTGGCGGCAGCACTACGAAGAGCACCTGAATGGCGATATGGCAGACAACGGTGGCGGTATGGTTATGAACCTAGGAGCACGCGCGCAGGAATGCGACTTCCGGCTCCGAATCTCCAGGAAATCCAGGAGGAGATCGGCCGGCTGAAAAACAACAAAGCCCCTGGAGTTGACCAACTACCAGGAGAGCTGTTTAAACACGGTGGTGAAGCACTGGCTCGAGCGCTGCACTGGGTGATTACCAAGGTTTGGGAGGATGAGGTTCTGCCGCAGGAGTGGATGGAAGGTGTCGTGTGTCCCATCTACAAAAAGGGCGATAAGCTGGATTGTAGCAACTACCGCGCAATCACATTGCTGAACGCCGCCTACAAGGTACTCTCCCAAATTTTATGCCGTCGACTAACACCAATTGCAAGAGAGTTCGTGGGGCAGTACCAGGCGGGATTTATGGGTGAACGCTCTACCACAGACCAGGTGTTCGCCATACGTCAGGTATTGCAGAAATGCCGTGAATACAACGTGCCCACACATCATCTATTTATCGACTTCAAAGCCGCATATGATACAATCGATCGGGACCAGCTATGGCAGCTAATGCACGAAAACGGATTTCCGGATAAACTGATACGGTTGATCAAGGCGACGATGGATCGGGTGATGTGCGTAGTTCGAGTTTCAGGGGCATTCTCGAGTCCCTTCGAAACCCGTAGAGGGTTACGGCAAGGCGATGGTCTTTCGTGTCTGCTATTCAACATCGCTTTGGAGGGAGTAATACGAAGGGCAGGGATTGACACGAGTGGTACGATTTTCACGAAGTCCGTCCAGTTATTTGGTTTCGCCGACGACATTGATATCATGGCACGTAACTTTGAGAGGATGGAGGAAGCCTACATCAGACTGAAAAGCGAAGCTAAACGGATTGGACTAGTCATCAACACGTCGAAGACGAAGTACATGATAGGAAGAGGCTCAAGAGAGGTCAATGTGAGCCACCCACCACGAGTTTCTATCGGTGGTGACGAAATCGAGGTGGTTGAAGAATTCGTGTACTTGGGCTCACTGGTGACCGCCGATAACGATACCAGCAGAGAAATTCGGAGACGCATAGTGGCTGGAAATCGTACGTACTTTGGACTCCGCAAGACGCTTCGATCGAATAGAGTTCGCCGCCGTACCAAACTGACTATCTACAAAACGCTTATAAGACCGGTAGTTCTCTACGGACACGAGACCTGGACGATGCTCGTGGAGGACCAACGCGCACTGGGAGTCTTCGAAAGGAAAGTGTTGCGTACCATCTATGGTGGGTTGCAGATGGCGGACGGTACGTGGAGGAGGCGAATGAACCACGAGTTGCATCAGCTGTTGGGAGAACCATCCATCGTTCACACCGCGAAAATCGGAAGACTGCGGTGGGCCGGGCACGTAGCCAGAATGTCGGACAGTAATCCGGTAAAAATGGTTCTCGACAACGATCCGACGGGAACAAGAAGGCGAGGTGCACAGCGGGCAAGGTGGATCGATCAGGTGGAGGACGACTTGCGGACCCTCCGCAGACTGCGTGGTTGGCGAAGTGCAGCCATGAACCGAGCTGAATGGAGAAGTCTTTTATGTGCAGCACAGGCCACTCCGGCCTTAGTCTGATGATAAATAAATCCCTCGCCCTCCAAAGCGCACTTGTGATTCAGTTGCCAACAGCAGCAAAACCAAAATCAGAATAATGATACTCATATTCTAACCAACAAAACAATAATACTTTAGCTAATACTTAAATCAGAACCATAATAAAAATATGCGTTTTATGCTACAAAAATATCCCTACGTTGTCCAACGTTTATCTCGCAGTCGTGTCTTATACACAACACTTCTGATTTTTGCCTTTCTCGTACAACAAAGTTGTACCGAAAGGCTATCATTTCACTCCGAATACGAACTTTTTATATAAGTCTCGGCGACCCATAGTGTTATATACCAATCGACTCAGCTCGACGAGCTGAGCACATGTCTGTCTGTCCGTGTGTATGTATGTGTGTATGTGTGTGTGTGCTGTGTGTATGTGTGTACACAAAAGCTAAGAAAAACATTAGACAACTTTTCATATAGTAATCCTTAACCGATTTTCTCGCAACAAGTTGCGTTCAACAGAGGGCAAGTCCTAGTTGATCACTATTGAATTTGATAACGATCGACCGTTGCCTTTAGAAGTTATTAAGAAAACTGGTCCATCGAACAATATTAGCTCCTTATAAGGTTGGTGTCTTGACTAAATGCGAGAAAGGCAGTATCACTACTCGGTGAATTAAGTTGGGTTTTTTATGATCGTTTTGAAACTTAAAAAGCACCAGTTAATCATTACCTCTTGATCTGGATAGCAAACCAATGAATATTGAGACCGAAGTCATCTTCTTCTTCTTCTTCTTATTGGCATTACATCCACACACTGGGACAGAGCCGCCTCGCAACTTAGTGTTCATTAAATACTTCCACAATTATTAACTGCGAGGTTTCTAAGCCAGGTTACCATTATCATTTTAAGCCCAGGGAAGTCGAGGCAGTTTCCAATCCGAAAATTGCCTAGACTGGCACGCGCGTCTTACCGCACGGCTAAAGAGGGCCCGAATATTGAAACCGAGGTTACTCCATTGCAATTCGCCCAACATCGCCCTACGCCCGTTTTTTCTTCAGTCAGATATATTCATCAACATCTAATCAATCCGAATTCATAATTTTATTTCTTCTTATTTCTAATAGTTCCAAAGGTACGACGCAGTAAACATCAGCGCTAGATGGTTTAATGTTGCGTTTTTCAAACTTGTTTGCTCGTTTCTTTTAGCGCCACTCTTATCGATGCGAACTTTAGTAAAAACAACAAGACCGGAAATTCATTCCGGTTCTCGTTTCCTTTTATCAGTTTCACCGTCGTCGTCTTGTCAGTGGATATAAGTATACGGCAGATCACTCTCAGTGAATCAGTGGATGATATAGACGAGAGTTGGCCCACTTCGAGTGGGTGACCCAATAGCCTCGTGCTGATATATATGTTATTGCTCTCGATAGAAAATCCTTATTCTAGTAAATAGTAGACAGATGCAGACTGCAATCAACTTCAGGTGCAACGAATTCCCCGCCTCTGTTATCTTCCTCTACTTATCGTCACTGACTTGCTGTAGAGAATCATTGAGCTGCTCTTGACATTATTACTTTCCTCGGAAAAGGTTTCCTTCCCGGTAACGATGTTTTGCAAATTGATAGCATTTTATTATAAGTGTTTTCCAGACTTTGATAATTTACTCGAGAGATAAACTCACTCCGGTGGAAACAGAAAAGGCAAAACAACAGGGAAGCCTAATTGGACGACTGAGTAAACGAACTTCTTTCCGTTCGCATTCCTGTGACTAAATTGACTGCCGACACGGAACTAGTTGAGAACCTCAAGACCATAAATTTTCCACCCGACTGGAAACCACAAAACAGTCCAAGTCTCCACAGAACACTCCGGCCAGACGGAATCAGGGAACTTTTCCGAAAGTATGCTCTGTCGGTGGCGGGTGAGCGAGCGCTTCGGAACAGAAAAGGGAAATTCTTTCACGTTCCCAACGGCTAGGCCACTCCCTGCTGCTGCTGCTTGTGGCTCGGTTGGTACTTGAGGGAGTCGAAGAACGTAAATCACCGGGATATGAACAGTTAGCAGTACAAAGCGAGACGGGCGCGTACCCGCGACACAGAAAACAATGTAACCGTGTACGATAATTATAATGCTTTTTCAAGCCGCCCTCCCTCCGTGCACTAAGCACAATATGCTTGTTTTCGTTACACACATTTTGGAAACTACAATTGCCATAAGCGGAGACTAGTGAACGAACCATGACGAAGAGCACCATCCAGATGACACACAAATGTATCGGCATGGAATACGCCGTCGCTGATCGAATGACTAAGTCGATTGCTATGTGATGATTTACAAACTTGCTGTGGTGCCCCATAGTTCGTTCGGTGGGTGGAGTACCTACGTGAAGACGAGTGCGGTTTCGAAGATTTGTAAGCCCGGAACATATTGGCGATAATAGTTATGGTAAATTGTTAATAGGCTGCTACAGTGTAGTGGTTCGTGACGGTAGGAAAGTTTATGGACGAGGAAATTTGAAGATGCAAATCACGCTATCACTAATCGTTTTTTGGTCACGCAAATTCAGAAACAATAGGTGTATGGCTTGAATATTCGTTTTAACGTAGTTTGACCGATATTTTAACTCTGCGGTTTTAAGAAATCCAGTTGACTGAAAATTGAATACGTGCCAGAGAGAGTTAAGGGTAAGACCCATTCATTAGACCATATCAAAATTGGTTATTTTCAACATACAGGGGCGATATGCCAATTACGTGAGGGTATTTTAGTATTTTTCATTTTTTTTCCGCCTAGTGAGACTTTTCCTAAACTATTTTGTTTTGCAATTGGCAGAACCTCGTTTCGATTTGGCAGAACCTCGGCCACTTATACTTTGTTCTACTATTTCGTGATGAGCTGAAATTGTTGCAGAAAGATGAAGAATGAAACAGTTCTTCTACGTGTAAAGACTGCAGGATCACTTCACAACCGAACAGTGTAGAGCCCGGGCCATGGTGCCTGGGCAGATGAAAATAACTCAATAATACCTAATTCAGATATTGAAGCCTTACACCAGAGGTTTCCAAACTTTTAAGATTTGCGACCCACCTAGCAGAATCCCATATTGCTTCCGACCCACCAGGTGCAAACTGCATTGAATTCTCGCTTAACTTTTCAAAAGGATCTAAGTAACATTTTTTTCATGAATTAATTTGAATACTGCAATCAATAGCTTTCATGTTGTTCTGTTGATTGCGCTATTCAAATTAATTCATGAAAAAAATGTTACTTAGGTCCTTTTGAAAAGTAAAGCGAGAAGTGTAAGAATTGAATAAAAATAAATTTGCGTAACAAAGAGCAAATTATAATGAATTGCTTTATCATACTGCTTCATCGTATCAGTCAAAATTTCAATCAATATTTTATTCTATTTAAAATGTATTTCGAATTAGATTTGCATTGGATTTGGAATGTATTTGTATTGGATATGGATTAGATTAGAATCGGATTTAGAAAGGCTTTGGATTGTAAATGGATTTGGATTGCATTTGAATAAGATTTGGTTTGGATATTAATACAATTTGGATAGCATATGAACTGAAATTGAATTAGATTTGGATCGATTTATTTTTTGGATTTTGAATGGGTTTGGATTGCATTTTGATTTGGCGCTAGATTGGGTTTGGATAAAATTTGGATTGGATTTGGAATGGATTTGGAATGGATTTGGATTGTATTTGTTTTGGATTTGGATTGGATTTCAATTGGATTGGGATTGGATTTGGATTGGATTTGGTTCGTAATTGCATAAGATTTGGATTGAATTTGAAATGTATTTGGATTTGGATTGAATTTGGTTAGAATCTGGATTGGATTCGGATGGGTTTCGGATAGGATTTGGATTGGATATGAATTAGATTCGGATTAGAATTGGATTGGATAATAATGGGATTCGGATTGGATTTGGATTGAATTTGAATTTAAATTGCATTTGGATTTAGACTGGATTTGAATTAGATTTGGATTGGATTTGGGTTGGATCTGGATTGGATTCAGGTGGGGTTCGGATTGAATTTGGATTGAATAAGGATTGGATTTGAATTGGATTTAAATTGGATTTATATTTGGATTGGATTCGGAATGTAATTGAATTGGATTTAGATTAGATATGAATTGGATTTGGATTGGATTTGAATTGGATTTAAATTGGATTTATATTTGGATTGAATTCGGAATGTAATTGGATTTAGATTGGATATGAATTGGATTTGGATTGGATTTGAATTAGATTTTGATTGAATTTGGATAAGATTTGATTTGGATTGGATTCGGGTGGGATTCAGATTGATTTGGATTTGCATTGGATTTCAATTCGATTTGAATTGGATTTACATTTGGATTGTAATTGGATTGGATTTGGATTGGTTTTGAATTGGATTTGGATTGGAATTGGATTGGATCTGGATCGGATTTGGAATGGATTCGGATTGGATCTGGATTGGATTCTGATGGCGTTCGGATTGGATTTGTATGGGATATGGATTGGATTTGGATTGTAATTGGATTTGAATAAGATGTGGATTGGGTTTGAATTGAATTCGGATGGGATTCGGATTGTATTAATATTGGATTTGTAATGCATTTGGATTGGGATTGGAATTATTATGGGTATGAATTGGATTTGGATTAGATATAGATTGGATTTGGATTAAGATCTGGATTGGATTTGGATTGTATTAGGGTGGGATTCAGATTAAATTTAGATTTGGAATGGATTTGGATTCGATTGGATTTGAATTGGATTTCGATTGGATTTAGAAAGAATGTGGATTGGATTCGTATGGGGTTCGGATTGGAATTGTATTGGATTTGATTTGGATTTAGGTTAGATTTGTATTGCATTTGGATTGGATTCTAATTAGATTTGGATTGAATTTGGTTTGGATTTGGATTGGATTTAGGTTAGATTTGTATTGCATTTGGATTGGATTCTGATTAGATTTGGATTGAATTTAGATTGGATTCGGATTGGAATTGAATTGGATTTAGATTTGATTTTGATTGGATTTGGATAGGATTTGGATTGGGATTAGATTGGATTTTGATTGGACGTGGATTCGTTTTGGATTAGATTTAAATTGGATTTGGATTGGATTTGGATAAGATTTGGATAGGGTTTAGATTGGATTTGGATTGCAATTGGATTGGACTCGGATTGGAATTGAATTGGATTTAGATTTGATTTTGATTGGATTTGGATTGGATTTCGATTGAATTCGGATTGGATTTGAATTGGATTTGGATTGTGATTGGATTTGGATTGTGATTGGATTTGGATTCTGATTGGATTATGATTCTGATTGGATTTGGATTCTGATTGGATTTGAATAAGATTTGGATTGGATTTAGAATGAATGTGGATTGGATTCGGATGGGGTTCGGATTGGATTTGGATTGGAGTTGATTTGGATTTGGATTGGATTTGATTTGGATTTAGATTGAATTTGGATTGTATTTGGATTGGATTTGGTTTGGATTGGATTTAGGTTAGATTTGGATTGCATTTCGATTGGATTCGGACTAGATTTGGATTGAATGTGGATTGGATTTGGATTGGATTTGGATTGGAATTGAATTGGATTAAGATTTGATTTTGATTGTATTTGGATAGGATTTGATAAGATTTGGATTGGATTAGGATAGGGTTTGGATTGGATTTGGATTAGATTTGGATAGAAGATGGATTGGATTTGGATTGGATTCGGATTGGAATTGAATTGGATTGAGATTTGAATTTGATTGGATTTGGATTGGATTTGGATTGGATTTTGATTGGATGTGGATTCGATTTGGATTGGATTCAAATTGGATTTGGATTGATTTTGGATAGGATTTGGTTTGGATTGGATTTGGATAAGATTTGGATTAGATTTGGATAGGGTTTGGATTGGATTTGAATTGGATTTGGATTATATTTGGATAGAAGATGGATTGGATTTGGATTGCATTTGGATTGGATTCGGATTGGAATTGAATTGGATTTAGATTTGATTTTGATTGGATTTGGATAGGATTTGGATAAGATTTGGATTGGATTTGGATAGGGTTTGGATTGGAATTGGATTGGATTTGGATTGGATTCGGATTGGATTTGGATTGTGATTGGATTTGGATTCTGATTGGATTTGGATTGGATTTGAATAAGATTTGGATTGGATTTAGAATGAATGTGGATTGGATTCGGATGGGGTTCGGATTGGATTTGGATTGGATTTGTTTTGGATTTAGATTGAATTTTGATTGCATTTGAATTGGATTCGGATTAGATTTGAATTGAATTTGGATTGGATTTTGATTGGATGTGGATTCGATTTTTATTGGATTTGGATTGGATGTGGATTGGATTTTTATTGGATTTGGATTGGATTTTGTTTGGATGTAAATTCGATTTGGATTGGATTTAAATTGGATTTGGATATGATTTGGATTGGATTTGGATTGGATTTGAATTGGATTGGGATTGAATTTGGATTGGATTTGGATTGGATTTGGATTAGATTTGGGTCTGAATTGGCTTTGGATTGGATTTGGACTAGATTTGGAGAGAAGTTGGATTGCATTCGGATTGGAATTGAATTGGATTTAGATTTGATTTTAATTGGATTTGGATTGGATTTGGATTGGATTTAGATTGGATGTGGATTCGATTTGGATTGGATTTAAATTGGATTTGGATTGGATTTTGATAGGATTTGGATTGGATTTGGATTAGATTTGGATTGGATTTGGATAGGGTTTGAATTGGATTTGGATTGGATTGGATTTGGATTAGATTTGGATAGAAGATGGATTGGATTTGGGTTCCATTTGGATTGGATTCGGATTGGATTTGGATTGGATTTGAATTGGATTTTGATTGGATTTCAATTGCATTTGGATTGGATTCGGATTGGATTTTTATTGGATTTGGATTGCATTTGGATTGGATTCGGAATAGATTTGAATTGGATTTGGATTGGATTCGGATTGGAATTTTTATTGGATTTGGATTGCATTTGGATTGGATTTGGGTTGGATTTAGATTTGATTTTTATTGGATTTGGATTGCACTTTGATCGGATTTAGATTGGATTTTGTTTGAATTTTGAATGGTTTTGAATTGCATTTGAATTGGATTCGGATTGGATATGGATTGGAATTGGATTGGATTTGGATTGGAATTGGATTGGATTTGGATTGGAATTGGATTGGATTTGGATTGCATTTGCATTGGATTGGGAATTAATTTGGTTTGGATTTTGATTAGATTTGGATTGCACTTGGATTGGATTTGGATTGGATCAAGATTGGATTTGGATTGAAATTGGATTGCATTGGATTGGATTTTAATTTGATTGGGATTGCAATTGGATTGGATTCGGATTGGATTTAGATTGGATTTGGATAGGATTTGGATTATATTCAGATTGGATTTGGATTGGATTTTGATTGGATTTGAATTGCATCTGGATTGGATTTGGATTGGATCAAGATTGGATTTGGATTGAAATTGGGTTGCATTGGATTGAATTTTGATTGGATTTGGATTGCATTTGGATTGGATTTTTGTTGGATTTGGATTTGGATTTTGATTGGATTTGGATCGGATTGGATTTGGTTTGGATTTTGATTGGATTTGGATTGGCTTCGGATTGGAATTGCATTGGATTTCGGTTTGGATTTAGATTGGATTTGGATTGCATTTGGATTGGATTCGGATTGGAATTGATTTAGATTTAGATTTGATTTTGATTGTTTTGGATTGGATTTAGATTAGATTTGGTTTGAATTTTGAATGGTTTTGGATTGCATTTTAATTGGATTTTGATTGGATTTGGATTGGATTTGGATGGGTGTAGTTTGAATTTTAATAGGATTTGGATTGGATTTGGATCGGATTTTGACTGGATTTAGATTGCATTTGAAATGGATTCGGATTGGATTTGGATTGGATTCAGATTAGATTTGGATTGGATTTAGATTGAATTTGGATTGGATTGACATTGCATTTAGATTGTATTGTGATTGCGTTCGGATTGGATTCGGAATGGATTTGGATTGGATTCGGATTGGATTTTTATTGGATTTGGATTGCATTTGGATTGGACTCGGAATAGATTTGAATTGGATTTGGATTGGATTCGGATTGGAATTTTTATTGGATTTGGATTGCATTTGGATTGGATTTGGGTTGGATTTAGATTGGATTTGGATTGCATTTGGATTGGATTCGGATTGGAATTGAATTGGATTTAGATTTTATTTTTATTGGATTTGGATTGCACTTTGATCGGATTTAGATTGGATTTTGTTTGAATTTTGAATGGTTTTGAATTGCATTTGAATTGGATTCGGATTGGATATGAATTGGAATTGGATTGGATTTGGATTGGAATTGGATTGGAATTGGATTGGATTTGGATTGCATTTGCATTGGATTGGGAATTAATTTGGTTTGGATTTTGATTAGATTTGGATTGCACTTGGATTGGATTTGGATTGGATCAAGATTGGATTTGGATTGAAATTGGATTGCATTGGATTGGATTTTGATTGGATTGGGATTGCAATTGGATTGGATTCGGATTGGATTTAGATTGGATTTGGATAGGATTTGGATTATATTCAGATTGGATTTGGATTGGATTTTGATTGGATTTGGATTGCATCTGGATTGGATTTGGATTGGATCAAGATTGGATTTGGATTGAAATTGGGTTGCATTGGATTGAATTTTGATTGGATTTGGATTGCATTTGGATTGGATTTTTGTTGGATTTGGATTTGGATTTTGATTGGATTTGGATCGGATTGGATTTGGTTTGGATTTTGATTGGATTTGGATTGGCTTCGGATTGGAATTGGATTGGATTTGGGTTTGGATTTAGATTGGATTTGGATTGCATTTGGATTGGATTCGGATTGGAATTGATTTAGATTTAGATTTGATTTTGATTGAATTTGGATTGGATTTAGATTAGATTTGGTTTGAATTTTGAATGGTTTTGGATTGCATTTTAATTGGATTTTGATTGGATTTGGATTGGATTTGGATGGGTGTAGTTTGAATTTTAATAGGATTTGGATTGGATTTGGATCGGATTTTGACTGGATTTAGATTGCATTTGAAATGGATTCGGATTGGATTTGGATTGGATTCAGATTAGATTTGGATTGGATTCTGATTGGATTTAGATTGAATTTGGATTGGATTGACATTGCATTTAGATTGTATTGTGATTGCGTTCGGATTGGATTCGGAATGGATTTGGATTGGATTTAGATTGGATCTTGATTGCTTTTGGATTGAATTCGGATTGGATTCGGGTTGTATTTGGATCGGATTTTAATTAGATTTGAACTGGATAAGAATTGGATTTGGATGGGATTTAGATAGGATTTGAATTGCGTTTGGATTGGATTTTGATTGGATTTGGATGGGACTTAGATTGGATGTGGATTTTGTTTAGATTGTATATTGGATTTTGATTGGATTTGGATTGCGTTTGGTTTGGATTTGGATTGGATTTGAATTGATTTGGATTGAATTTGGATTGTGTTTAGATTGGGTTTGGTTCGGATTCGGAATGGATTTGGATTGGATTATGTTTGGATTTGGATTAAGTTTGGATTAGATATGGATTAGGATTGGATTTTGATTGTTTTTTGGATTTGATTTATGTTTGATTATATTGAACTTTATTGCATTTACCAAAAACTCGTTTCCAATTCTGTTTTTGAGTGTCCACATCAATTCAGCATTCATATTTTCAACTATCTTGGATAACAAAAGAAGGCTATTAACTTCGTAAAATTTGTTGTTCTTTAGTCATCCGTCTATTACTTAGATTTGAATCTGAAAGCTGCTACATATACATTTTTTGGAATACAATGGGGGCTAAATTATGAATTAAGATTTCTTTCTCTTGCAAAAAGATGAAGGCTTCCGCTACATGGTCGTCATGGTAGTTTGCCTAACCGAAGAAAACTGGGCTTAGAATCAGTGAAAGAAGGCTTTTTTATCTTTCGCTTATAAGCCGTAATCCCGGTTCACGCCAGATTTGTCTTTCACGACCCATCAATGATCAGTTCACGAACCCCTGGGGGTTGCAACCCAAAGATTGGGAACCCATCCCTTGTTCGGAACTCATTAAACATAAGAGGAAAATACCAAAAATTAATATGAAAAATATTTCAGGCAATCGTGCACTGATATACTGTCTAGGGTAAGGACCCTGTCGTCACCAGAGCGAACATTCTCACTCAGCCAGACAGCTGCCAAGCTTCTGCAAATAAAGGGAACCATTAATTTTGAAGAGCCGGGGAAGTGAGCAATTCGCTGCTATCGTTATTCTGTGGCATAGGAGGGACTCAACTGAACGGGTAAGTGTTCCAGGTGGGTCACTGGCCACATGGGCTTGACTGTGATGATTGAACTACACGCTTTCTCATGACTGATGACGTCTGCGTCCCGCGTTGGATGTGCTCAAGACGACAGAGCGTGATGTACGAGGGTGTTGGGGAGTTTCTCCAGTATCTAAATCTCCTCTGATTACTGACGAAAAAAAAGCCCAGAATCGATTCCGAGTGGCCGGATGATTGAATCGGATCTGCAATAGAACTGCTGTGGATCAATGTTGACTCGTCGTTGGGCCAAACTGGAACAAGAAGAGCCTGACAAAATCGCTCGCGGTTTTCGGGAGCCTCTCGTAATAATGTAAAGATAGTAAATGTCAATAAAGAGCTGGATTGAATGACCACAACGCCACCAAGAGGTAAAAAAGTGGAAAGCATGCATTTTCCCATATATTTAGTCATTTTTCCCATATAAAGTTCATTCTCGTTGAGCATTAGACTTGACGGATCTGGCTGAATTTTTTACAGTAGCTTCTTGGAGCAAAAAACTTTATTTGCAGGGGATATACGTCTCGAAAAAATGATATTGATTTTTTTCATATAAGAGTGGCCCACCCTAATACACACGGACAGACAGACATGTGCTCAGTTCGTTGAGCTGAGTCGATTGGTATATAACACTATGGGTCTCCGGGCCTTCTATAAAAAGTTCGTTCTTGGATGATATTTCAGGTCCCAATCGAAATCCCGTATCCAGGTTTTCAAGTAGAAAACACTCTGATTTAAGTGCGGCGGTGCGATTCATCGATGATTAACTACCGCTTTTCAGCCATCAAAAATCATTACACTTGGGAGCAATAGCGTTTCGGTTCAACTTCGTTGACAAAATTGTCCCTTCATTACATTATTGCTAACTTTATCCTCGAAATCATCATCAGTTATCTGGAAATCATGCAACCCAAGCACCGAGCAGCTGATATGGCTGTTGGCCTGGATGTCGAGCAACTATAAATAAATTTCTTCCAGCCTGCAGTGCTAGGCACCACACTGCAAAGGCCAAAGCAGCACTCATGCAATATGGGAAATAACGTTCGCAGGAGTAGTGCGTTTTTCATGCCGAGGAGCAGGGAAAGCTTTTAAGCACAAACGGTTGATATGAACTTTGTTATTATATACAATGCAACGATTAATGATTCAATGCCAAAGAAGGATGCGGTGTAACAGTTTTCCCACAACTAAAAACAATATGAACTCTAGCTCGTAATCCTACCGTTGCTGTATTGAATAAAACTAAGCATACGATCCTCACGTTGTATGCTGCGCTGGACAAAGCAAACCAAATTGTAAAGAAAAAGTCATAAGACTAGCTTATGTTTCATGAAATCGAATAAACTATTCTGTCACCACCAGAATCAACATGAAGATTGAGAATGAGGTCAAAATCAAATGACTAAAATAATTTAGTTTAATTTGTTGGTTTCCTAACATATGGAATGGTTCCACAGAATTGACTTGTGTAACAGATATTTTAGATATTTTAATCAAGACTGCTAAGTTTTCAATGGAACATGGTTTGATTTAGCAAAACCCCAGCTATCTAAGTAAAATTTATAATTTTCAATTAGGGTATCACATTTTATTCCATACTAGTCAGGTTTACATCCGCCGTCCCACATGTGTGAAAAGTTTGAACCGGTGCATACACTTTCATACCGTTCCAGCTATCGTGTAATCAAATTAACATTTCATCATGAAATTTTTAACTTTTACAGCACCTACATTTCAATTCCAACGTCTGAAGGACTAAACTAAAGCGAATGATCGGCCGCGGGGGAAAACCTCCCACTTGACATTTGACATTAGCCTTTCGTAGCCTGACCCTCGCTGCTCTCGATATAGCGCCGAGAGCATCTCTCGGAACATCGACCGTGAATGCAATAAGTTGGTGTAATCCAGCTTTTCTGTTTTGTTCTGCGCTGTAAGTAGCTAGGAACGGACGAGCATATCGAGTTTCGATTCGTTGAATTCGCTGGCCGTCCCTGGTGGTAGCGTCGTCGTCGTCATCGTCGCAGGGAACGTTGCAATTAAATTCGCGATGGGTGACTGCCGGTTCCCGGTTTAATCCAATATTCAATGGCGAAACATGCCTAGCCTATAGTTGGAGTAGCGTGATACTTTCATTGTTCTTTTGCCTCGACGCAGCGATGCGTAGGATGTGAATCAATTTTTCAAGTTGAACCCAATTGGATTTGATGGGTCAACGACCGTGGGAAATTTACGGACGCTGCGCTTCAGTCCACTAACAAGCCTCCAACTAATTGCAGCTCTTGAGCTTCTCTAGCAACATTTTGATTATGTTTTTTTTTTATAATCAGGAGAGCAATATATCATTTCAAGTCACAAATTAATTGCCTAATCTGATCATACACAATTTCAAAATGTGAAAGTAAATCCATTTATGCATCCGAAAATTTGCCGAAGCAAATGTATAACTAGGCTAATGTGTTTCCCCTCATACGAATGACTCCAGTAAGACTGACAGGCATAAATTGCCCCTACGCGATATCCCACGAAGACAGGTGGGTTGCCACATAACTTTGACACATTTTGACAGGGTGTGACGAACCGAACCAACAACGCATCGCATGGCCGGCTAACGACATCCGAGACGGGCCGTTGATGAGTTGCGATGACGGTTCGTTTCGGAGCAATCTCTTTACATGTGTACCAACAATGCAATGTTTCGCGTACAACAAACATTCACATAAATGGTCAAACTTTCGTAGTTTGAGGCGTTTCGTCACAACACAACCGAAACAAGCAGACTTTCTCGGTTTGGCATCGGATGTTGTAACATGAGCTGTCACGTGTGGGTAACATCGTTCATGTTGATCTTTGAAAAGTGAAATGTAAATGTTTGGACACGCAGTAGCGAAAAAAAAAAGATACCGAACCTGATAGACGTACGACGATTTGCTTCTTCCGCAGAGATGGCGGAAATACTAATCACTATCTACATGCTACCGTGCAGCAGTGCTTGGAAAAAGAAGAAAGAAAAACACATTTAAAAACATTGAGGTGAAAATGTGTTTTCATGGAACGAAGCAGATTTCATTTGAGATCGTTAACGTTTTTCATTCGAGGATTGTATTTCGACTGATAGATTTGCTACCCATCTTTGACAGTTGCATGCATTACTTAAATGTTTATTGCGATGAAAGTTATCCGCCACATGCATTGGTCACATTATTTTTGAAGCACATTTATTGTGGATTTACTTGACCAATGGATTCGAAGGTCGGTTCACTTGCCTATTTCAAACGTTTGCCAAATTCAATAAATGTTTAGTAGATTGCCTTGTTTTTGCTCCTTGACTGTCAAAACATCGGAAAAAGAAAGAGAAATCCGAGGAAAACAGCAAAAAGTACGTGGCAGACTCGTCAGTTTTGACAGATTTCACTATGAAAACGGCAATTTTAACGACTGTCCAAGGAGCGACTATTTCGAACTATTTCATGAGGAATTCTTGAAGAAATTTCCAGTGGATCTGTTGAAGAACAAATTAAATTTACTCAGGAAATTCCTGAAGTAGATTACCGTGGAATTATTTGAGAAAGTCAGACAGACAAATTCATTTTTATGTATATGTATATAGATATATAGGTTTGCGCATAGATTTCTGAAGGAATTTCTCGAGAAATTCCCGATGAAATATCCTAAAGGAATTTACTGAGGAATGTCTAAGGAATTTGCATAGTATTATGCCGTCAGCAAAGCCGACAATCTTAACATATTTGATCCCCAGAGCTTCGTCGAACACCACGACTACGCAGTACCGAGTACGTTGGATCGATAATTCCACGATTTTTACAACGGAGAGAGCATCCATCTTAGACTTACCCTTACCGAAACCAAACTAATTACTGTCAGGTTCCTCTCAAGCAATTTTCAGGTTCAGGTTCGCTTATACGCCAATGGGTCACCTGGCGATTTTCCAAGATCCAGCAGTAGCAACACTTTCTTTCATCTATCAGAGAAATCTCACTCGTTCAGGCATTTGATACTTCAGAATTTGATACTTCATTAGGCTCTGGAGCTTTATTCATTGCCAGGGATTTCGCCACCGCAAGCAACTCTTCTTTCGTCCCCCGGTGCTATCATTTCGGCAGCACCAGCAGTGCCCGGCGGTGGTGGAGGTAAATTCGATAATTCGCGTCAGCCTCGCCAGAGACCATCCATGGCGTGGAGAACTGCCTCTGGTCTTGGCCATCACTGTAGGCGTCATCTCAGGAATTTGCATCGGCGCTCTGACATTAGTTGCCAAAACACACTCTCTTGCTGATTCTAATCGCTTCGTTAAGGACCAGTTCTACTGCCCGAAGCGCTACACACGGCGTCCCACATCTAGGTACCTTTTCGGTGCAGGTCTATTGCATTCTTCGCCTAGCCATTTGTTTGGAGGAGGTTTGCGCAGGGCCAAGAAGCCTACTTTAAAAGCCACCAATCCAAAATGACTCAAATCCCGAACATGACTCATACTCTAAACACTGGCGTTTTGGCCCCACTAAACTAATGTTTTTATCGGTTTTAGTTACGGAGAATCAAGATTACAAACAAATTTAATATCCTATGGTAGCGATTCTCAACCTTTTTCTTAGGAGGTACCCCTCAGTACTTTTGCATTAATTGAGGTACCTCTTATTTTTCCTGCGAAATAAGCGTTATTTTGTTATTCCGTAAATATCTAATTCGTCAATTCAAATTAAGTTCAAACATCAAGCTTCTTACAAGGCTTTGAACATTTTCAAAGGCTCCCGAAGGCTCCGAGCTTCTTGAAAGCAGACTTCCGAGCCTTTTGAAAGGAGGTTTCCGAGCCTCTTGAAAGGAGATTTCCGAGCCTTTTGAAAGGAGGCTTCCGAGCCTCTTGAAAGGAGGCTTCCGAGCCTCTTGAAAGGAGGCTTCCGAGCCTCTTGAAAGGAGGCTTCCGAGCCTCTTGAAAGGAGGCTTCCGAGCCTCTTGAAGGAGGCTTCCAAGCCTCTTGAAAGGAGGCTTCCGAGCCTCTTGAAAGGAGGCTTCCGAGCCTCTTGAAAGGAGGCTTCCGAGCCTCTTGAAGGAGGCTTGAGCCTCTTGAAAGGAGGCTTCGAGGCCTCTTGAAAGGGAGGCTTCCAGGCCTCTTGAAAGGAGGCTTGAGCCTCTTGAAAGGAGGCTTCCAGGCCTCTTGAAAGGAGGCTTGAGCCTCTTGAAGGAGGCTTCCAGGCCTCTTGAAGGAGGCTTCTGAGCCTCTTGAAAGGAGGCTTCCAGGCCTCTTGAAAGGAGGCTTGAGCCTCTTGAAAGGAGGCTTCCAGGCCTCTTGAAAGGAGGCTCTGAGCCTCTTGAAAGGAGGCCTGGAGCCTCTTGAAAGGGAGGCTTCCAGCCTCTTGAAAGGAGGCTCTGAGCCTCTTGAAAGGAGGCTTCTGAGCCTCTTGAAAGGAGGCTTCTGAGCCTCTTGAAAGGAGGCTTCCAGGCCTCTTGAAAGGAGGCTTCTGAGCCTCTTGAAAGGAGGCTTCCGAGCCTCTTGAAAGGAGGCTTCCAGGCCTCTTGAAAGGAGGCTTCCGCCTCTTGAAAGGGAGGTCTGAGCCTCTTGGAAAGGAGGCTTCTGAGCTCTTCAAAGGAGGCTTCCGAGGCCTCTTAAAAGAAGGCTTCCGAGGCCTCTTGAAGGAGGCTTCTGAGCCTCTTGAAGGAGGCTTCCGAGCCTCTTGAAGGAGGCTTCCTGAGCCTCTTGAAAGGAGGCTTGAGCCTCTTGAAAGAAGCTTCCAGAGCCTCTTGAAAGGAGGCTTGAGGCCTCTTGAAAGGAGGCTTCCGGAGCCTCTTAAAGGAGGCTTCCGGGCCTCTTGAAGGAGGCTTCCGGGCCTCTTGAAGGAGGCTTCCGAGGCCTCTTGAAAGGAGGCTTCTGAGCCTCTTGAAAAGAAGCTCTGAGCCTCTTGAAGGAGGCTTCCGAGGCCTCTTGAAAGGAGGATTCAGAGCCTCTTGAAAGGAGGCTTCCGAGCCTCTTGAAAGGAGGCTTCCGGGCCTCTTGGAGGAGGCTGAGGCCTCTTGGAGGAGGCTTCCAGGCCTCTTGGAAGGAGGCTTGAGCCTCTTGGAAGGAGGCTTCCGAGCCTCTTGGAAGGAGCTTCCAGGCCTCTTGGAAGGAGGCTTCCTGCCTCTTGGAAGGAGGCTTGAGCCTCTTGGAAGGAGGCTTCCAGGCCTCTTGGAAGGAGGCTCCGAGCCTCTTGGAAGGAGGCTTCCGAGGCCTCTTGGAAGGAGGCCTGAGCCTCTTGGAAGGAGGCTTCCAGGCCTCTTGGAAGGAGCTTCCAGGCCTCTTGGAAGGAGGCTTCCAGGCCTCTTGGAAGGAGGCTTCCAGGCCTCTTGGAAGGAGGCTTCTGAGCCTCTTGGAAGGAGGCTGAGCCTCTTGGAAGGAGGCTTGAGCCTCTTGGAAGGAGGCTTCCAGGCCTCTTGGAAGGAGGCTTCCAGGCCTCTTGGAAGGAGGCTTCTGAGCCTCTTGGAAGGAGGCTTCCAGAGCCTCTTGGAAGGAGGCTTCCGAGCCTCTTGGAAGGAGGCTTCCAGCCTCTTGGAAGGAGGCTTCCAGGCCTCTTGGAAGGAGGCTGAGCCTCTTGGAAGGAGGCTTCAGGCCTCTTGGAAGGAGGCTTCTGAGCCTCTTGGAAGGAGGCTTCAGGCCTCTTGGAAGGAGGCTTCTGAGCTCTTGGAAGGAGGCTTGAGGCCTCTTGGAAGGAGGCCAGGCCTCTTGGAGGAGGCTTCCAGGCCTCTTGGAAGGAGGCTTCCGAGCCTCTTGGAAGGAGGCTTCCAGGCCTCTTGGAAGGAGGCTTCCAGGCCTCTTGGAAGGAGGCTTCCAGGCCCTCTTGGAGGAGGCTTCCGAGCCTCTTGGAGGAGGCTGGAGCCTCTTGAAGGAGGCTTCCAGGCCTCTTGGAAGGAGGCTTCCTGAGCCTCTTGAAGGAGGCTGGAGCCTCTTGAAAGGAGGCTTCCTGAGCCTCTTGGAAAGGAGGCTTCGGAGCCTCTTGAAAGGGAGGCTGAGGCCTCTTGAAGGAGGCTCTGAGCCTCTTGAAGGGAGGCTTCCTGAGCCTCTTGAAAGGAGGCTGAGCCTCTTGAAAGGAGGCTTTGAGGCCTCTTGAAAGGAGGCTTCCAGGCCTCTTGAAAGGAGGCTTCCAGGCCTCTTGAAGGGAGGGCTTCCAGGCCTCTTGAAAGGAGGCTTGAGCCTCTTGAAAGGAGGCTTGAGCCTCTTGAAGGAGGCTTCCGAGCCTCTTGAAAGGAGGCCTGAGCCTCTTGAAGGAGGCTGAGCCTCTTGAAAGGAGGCTTCCGAGGCCTCTTGAAAGGAGGCGGCCTGAAGGGAGCCTTGAAGGAGGCTTGGCCTCTTGAAAGGAGGCTTGAGGCCTCTTGAAAGGAGGCCTGAGGCCTCTTGAAGGAGGCTTGAGCCTCTTGAAAGGAGGCTTCTGAGCCTCTTGAAAGGAGGCCTGAGCCTCTTGAAAGGAGGCTTCTGAGTCTTGAAAGGAGGCTTCCAGGCCTCTTGAAAGGAGGCTGGAGCCTCTTGAAAGGAGGCTTCTGAGCCTCTTGAAGGAGGCTTCCTGAGCCTCTTGAAAGGAGGCTTCTGAGCCTCTTGAAAGGAGGCTTCTGAGCCTCTTGAAAGGAGGCTTGAGCTCTTGAAAGGAGGCTCTGAGCCTCTTGAAAGGAGGCTTCTGAGCCTCTTGAAAGGAGGCTCTGAGCCTCTTGAAAGGAGGCTGAGGCCTCTTGAAAGGAGGCTTCTGAGCCTCTTGAAAGGAGGCTTCTGAGCCTCTTGAAAGGAGGCTTGAGCCTCTTGAAAGGAGGCTTCCGAGCCTCTTGAGAAAGGAGACTTCCGAGCCTCTTGAAAGGAGGCTTCTGAGCCTCTTGAAAGGAGGCTTCTGAGCCTCTTGAAAGGAGGCTGAGGCCTCTTGAAAGGAGGCTTCCGGGCCTCTTGAAAGGAGGCTTCTGAGCCTCTTGAAGGAGGCTTCCAGGCCTCTTGGAAGGAGGCTTCGAGCCTCTTGGAAGGAGGCTTCTGAGGCCTCTTGAAAGGAGGCTTCCTGAGCCTCTTGAAAGGGAGGCTCGAGCCTCTTGAAAGGAGGCTTCTGAGCCTCTTGAAGGAGGCTTCCAGGCCTCTTGAAAGGAGGCTGGGAGCCTCTTGAAGGAGGCTTCCGAGCCTCTTGAAGGAGGCTCTGGCCTCTTGAAAGGAGGCTTTCCGAGACTCTTGAAGGAGGCTTCCAGGCCTCTTGAAAGGAGGCTTCGAGGCCTCTTGAAAGGAGGCTTCCTGAGCCTCTTGAAAGGAGGCTTGGAGGCCTCTTGAAAGGAGGCTTGAGCCTCTTGAAAGGAGGCTTCCGAGCCTCTTGAAAGGAGGTTTGAGCCTCTTGAAAGGAGGCTCTGAGCCTCTTGAAAGGAGGCTTCCTGAGCCTCTTGAAAGGAGGCTTCTGAGCCTCTTGAAAGGAGGCTTCCAGGCCTCTTGAAGGAGGCTGAGCCTCTTGAAAGGAGGCTCTGAGCCTCTTGAAAGGAGGCTTCTGAGCCTCTTGAAAGGAGGCTGGGCCTCTTGAAAGGGAGGCTCTGAGCCTCTTGAAAGGAGGCTCTGAGCCTCTTGAAGGAGGCTTCTGGGCCTCTTGAAAGGAGGCTTCCTGAGCCTTCTTGAAAGGAGGCTTCCAGGCCTCTTGAAAGGAGGCTTCTGAGCCTCTTGAAGGAGGCCTGAGCCTCTTGAAGGAGGCTTCCAGGCCTCTTGAAAGGAGGCTTCCAGGCCTCTTGAAGGAGGCTTCCAGGCCTCTGAAAGGAGGCTTCCAGGCCTCTTGAAAGGAGGCTTCTGAGCCTCTTGAAAGGAGGCTTGAGCCTCTTGAAAGGAGGCTTCCAGGCCTCTTGAAAGGAGGCTTCCTGAGCTCTTGAAAGGAGGCCTGAGCCTCTTGAAAGGAGGCTTCCGAGCCTCTTGAAAGGAGGCCTTGAGCCTCTTGGAAAGGGAGGCTCTGGAGCCTCTTGAAAAAGGCTTGAGGCCGAGCCTCTTGAAAGGAGGCTGAGCCTCTTGAAAGGAGGCTTCCAGGCCTCTTGAAAGGAGGCTTCCAGGCCTCTTGAAAGGAGGCTTCCAGGCCTCTTGAAAGGAGGCTTCCAGGCCTCTTTAAAGGAGGCTTCCGAGCCTCTTGAAAGGAGGCTTCCGAGCCTCTTGAAAGGAGGCTTCCGAGCCTCTTGAAAGGAGGCTTCCGGGCCTATAAGCTGTACCGTTCGCTAGCACCCCATGTTTTAGCAGCAAAATAAAATCCTCAAACTGACGTAAGTGTCTGACGCTTCGCACGTCCTCGCCCAGTGCTGAAAGTCTTTCGGCACTTCGCATGGGTTTCAGGACTTCGGCGTACCTTTTTATGCCAGTTTTAACTAAGCGCCTCTGACGCTTAGGCCGTTGACATACTCACGCGTGTGCGTGCGCGTCCAAGACAAAAGAATTTCTCTTGCTGGTATTCCGCTTTACGAGTGCTTGGCACTCCTTAGCCGTGCGGTAAGACGCGCGGCTACAAAACAAGACCATGCTGAGGGTGGTTGGGTTCGATTCCCGGTGCCGGTCTAGGAAATTTTTGGATTGGAAATTGTTTCGACTTCCCTGGGCAAAAGTATCATCGTGCTAGCCTCATGCTATACGAATGCAAAAATGGTAACTTGGCTTAGAAACCTCGCAGTTAATAACTGTGGAAGTGCTCAATCAACACTAAGCTGCAAGGCGGCTCTGTCCCAGTGTGGGGATGTAATGCCAATAAGAAGAAGAAGAGTGATTGGACGCGCTCCGCATCGCTCGACGCGTCAGTATGTCATCGCCCTTAGTTTCTTGGCCACGTGCCACTTTGCTTCGCTCTCCTTTGACCAGCGCCTTCTCGTGTCATTGTTTCCTGAGCTCAGCCGATCCGTAATGACCGAACGTCGACGCAGCTCTCTCGAAGAAATCGCAGGCCTTCCATCCGGCCGCCACGCACTTCGCAACTCTAGTTTGATTTTTCTGCCACCGCCATCGTGAAGGACAGCTACGTCGCCATCGCCACGAACAGGTTCGACACCACCGTTCCGAACCGTTTCGCCACCATCGCGCTGGCGAAACCACCCAGCAAGTCGACGAAGAAGAAAACCTGCGCAGGTATGTGACTAGTGTGTAGACATGACCATGACCTAGAATCGTTTCCTTTTCCGTACCAACCCCAAATATGTGTTCAGCCCGAAGCAAATAAAACCCAATATTAATTAAATGTCGAGAAAGAAGATCGAGTAGTTCCGTAAGTTTTTTAGATGGAGTAATCACTGAGAGATCATTCCGTTTTTTTCTGCCGGGATTTGTTAGCGAGTTGGAAGAGTTTGATAGTTCCAAGTGGGAGTAAAATCAATTGGGAGGTGGCCAAGTTGGTGAAAACACTGTCGTTTAAAATTTAGGTTTATGATAAATTAGATTCGGACAGGGCTGTTAGAAACTGAACAAATTCCAGACCGCGAAATCCGCGACTAACAAATTGAAATCCGCTACTGCAAAACAAAAACCGCGACAAACAAAAATAATGGCGTTAGTACATAGAAACTCATTTTAATATAAAACTACACCCGGGGTTAACAAAGTAACTTGAATTTTTATTTTCCATGTTACTGTTGCAATAATGTATTGAATGGTAAAGCAGGACTAATTTCATGGTTCGTTGGTAACTTTGAGGAATACCCAAAAGCCTCGTGTTGTGGAAACTTACTCCCTTACTGTTTACTTACTGTTTCTGTAGGCCAACATCTTTTAAGAAACAGATGAGTGCGACGAATATGGCAGCTTCCCTGATGCAAGCTGGTATCCTACGTAGGAACCTGATATTCGGGACATTGGCAGACAAAGTGTTCCGCAGTGTTGCGAACATCACATACGACGTAAGATGTGCGGAAAGGGCTCTCATCGAAGAACCGCGTCCCAATCAATCAAAAGTTCACATTTTACTTGATTTTGTTCCTAACCGAACCAATTGGTTCACTTCACATTCAGCTCCAAGCACCCAAGATCGATCTTCAACTTCAAAGTACACTTTTGCGCTCCAACCATACAAAAAAAATACTCAAAATGCAAGCTGATTAAGCCAAAACATCCCATCTTATCCGTATATTTGGTTTGGGGTGTGCTCAGAAGGGCAGAAACGTTTTTAACCGGAAAAAATAGTTGATCAATTTATGATGGGAATTTAGTTATGCCATTGCAAACAACTGAATAGCGACTGAGAATGATCATTGCATTTGATCCGAATGAAAACACCCTTGGAGAACAACAAAAAAGTTGGTTCCCCAAAACATAATAATAAATCGTGATTGTCGCTACACTAATAGGAACCATTGTCAAAAATATTGGAAACGAAGACTAAGTTCTAAACACAATCCAATCAACTTCATAAAACTAGAAAATTGCAATTTAAAAACCCAGATTAATCCACCTAGCAGTGATGATGCCTTTCTCGTGCATTATAAAATATATTGAAAAAATCACTTTAAAAAGGTCAAAAAAGCTCTTTGGGTGAATAGATCACATTTTTTCGATCATTTTTAATATTTTTGCCTTGCCACAATTCAAAAACAATTGTTTTTGATTTTTTCAAAGGGGACCTGTGGGAAAAACAATGATTTTCAATAATTCCGAAAAGCAATGATCGGGCCCATTTTCAATAGCAAACAATTCCCTGTCGAATGCAACTTGTTGCAAGTAAATCAGATAATTCTAAGTTCTAAAACGTGTGTCTACAAAATTTGTACACATACACATACATACACAAAAAACAGACATCACCTCAGTTTGTCGAGCTGAGTAGATCGGTATATAACACTATGGGTCTCCGGGCCTTCTATCAAAAGTTTTTTGGAGCAATCATATAGCCTTTCGGTACAACTTTGTTGTACGAGAAAGGAAAAATGCATATGTTACAAATATGCGATCGTGGGTAAATAGTACAATAATTAGCGCAGCGGCACGTTTTAAAAAATACATTATAAAATACAATATGGATTAACTGTCCAGACAGCGCGTCTACAATTGTTTTAGGGCCGATTCCACGTAGTGTTTTTCACCAATGTAATATTAAAGTTCAATAAAGCTAGTTGTATGTCATACATTGATTTTGCATGCCTTTGTGTAATAATTGTACAAGTACATTTGTGAAAATTAACAACACAATTCACATAAATATCAATGGAAAAAAGCCGCATAATATGGAAATAATGAGGTGTATGAAAACGAACGTTATGTTCAAATCACCCAAATGCCCAAACTACACCATCATTCCACCCAAACCACAAAACCCAATAAGCAGTTAGCCTCAATGACACGCCTCTTCTTTCCTTCCAAAGCAGGAAAAAAATGGCAGCAAACGTAACGAGCGCACGAGAAAGCATGTACGAATGCGATTTTTATTTCCAACGATGAAATTTTTACAACTGTGTTGATGCGAGCGGATAAAGTCATCGGCTTCGGTCTCTATAGCGCGTGTGTTAGTTTTCGTGTTCCACATTTGAAGCTTTGGAAAGCTTTGCTTGAGAGGTTAGCATCATCAATAAAGCACGAAAGAAGCAACACAAACTTTAATGCTGTCAGTATACACGGTGCGAAATTTATTCATTGAATGTGGAAATGCTACACACTTAATTTGTTTTACTCAATATTGTGCGGTTACTTGCTGAGTTTTTACTTTATTAAACTGTTTTTTTAATCTACAGATTATATTCAACACCATACTTGCTAAATGGACACGGTCGGTTAAAGTGGCTGGTCCTTATTGCCTGATTTTCTCAAAATTGCACGCGGCGAACCTTTCATGAAACCTTTCCGTTTACTTGATTCTTATGGATGAATAGCATTGCGGTGTATCGTTTGTCGCGGCCGTACCTTTCGACAGTCATTCGCCGCGTGAAGTTTTGTGCAAGTACCCATTTGGGAACATAACAAACGCCGCGCAGTGTATCATATCCAGAAAATCTGACAATAAAGTGTTCGTGAAAGTAGTCGTTAGATTATTCGCTGTTGGTTTGAGCGAGACAGAGTATATGACAAAAAAATCAACCAGCAACTTGCGGTTTTTGGTTCGAAATGAACGTTTGTCAGCAATGGAATAATCCATCTAGATTTTCTACTAGATGGCTTTTTGCTGTACTATAAATCTCGCATAACTTTTCAAAAGGGCCTAAGTAACATTTTTTTTAATGAATTAATTTGAGTGCTGCAATCAACAGAACAACATGAAAACTATTGATTGCAGTGCTCAAATTAATTCATGAAAAAAATGTTACTTAGGTGTTTTTGAAAAGTTAAGCGAGAATTCATGAAAAAATGTTACTTAGGTCCTTTTGAAAAGTTATGCGAGAAATGTAATAGAAATGCATGAAGCCAAATAGGACTTTTTGGGAACTTGCAAGTGTTCTTATTGTTAAGTTGACTTTTTGTCAATTTATTGGTCAATACTTAAAAGGTGCTGTAAAAAGAAAAGTGCATACTTAGGTTTTCCAAATCTGATGCAGACTATCTTTTGAAAAGGGTGAAACTTGTTTTACTGATTTTTCAAATGGATATAATCGATAAACGACGCTTCCTACAAAAAGTGTTGTATGGGTGACTGTCGCAAAATCATTCAAACTTTCTAATAAAACTTTTGAAAAACTCTAAATAGAACCCTACACTAAAAAATCAATTTAAAAAATAAAAGTCAATTTGCAAAAAACGCTCTTTTGATTTGGAAGAAATTTTGTCTCAAGATAGGTGATTATATTCCCTACCAACCGTCCATACATCGCAAGCCGGGCACTTTTAAGGGAAAAAAGTTTTTCTAACAAAAACTTTTTCTTGACGGAATTGATTTTTTCAGTGTCTTTAAGGGGTGGATTTAACATATGTATACATATGATGATGATGATGATGATGATGATACTACCATCTATTGTAGCAAGGCACCTGCCGATAGCACTGGCCATATCTGACAAACGATTTGATCATGATTATACTACTGTTTGTATTTCATCAAACTCCTGTATGAAGGGCCAAAAATGGGTGGGGTGGTTCCATAAGCACTTATGCGAATCCACGGGAGGATTATAGAGAATCTCCTTCCAGAAGAAAGTTCGTACATACAATATTATAATCTAGCCCTCGTTTCCCAGATTGACCCAATAGATGGGGAGAAGAGCCCGCCCTTTATCCACGAGATGTTAACAATAGGAAGTTGGCGATTCCACTCTTCCTATCCAAATCGCTTCAATCGGGTGCCCTGATGGTTGTTTTGTTTATTTTTTGGTTTGTGGTATATAATCATATAGTTTCAATATAAATTGCTAAATATATATAATGGAATTCTCTCACCAAGTTTCCATTCGTATGTCCTGGATGATGGAGGATATTTCTTCAACACTAGCTAGTTTTAGATTTATGCTATCTTCAGAGTATATTTCATTCTGGTTCAAAGATCGAAAAATAGACTTCTTGATTTCTGAAAAGATGAAATAAAAAGACGGATGGCAGTATCATACAGAATAGCATGAGCATTTGAATAAAATTGAATGATTAAAAATGAAATTAAAATGAATATGTATATACTCTATACAATACTATAACACACCTTTTTTTTCTTTTCTCTATATAAACTATACTCTTCTTTCGAACACATTTTTTAATTTCGTGATAATCTAAGGATTTATAAACGTAAGTAGCCAAAATCGAATATAGCCAAAATTGAATATTGCCAAAACGAATTGGGTTGAACTGTGTTTGGAATCTTGATTTCAATAGCAGGAAACCATTAATTAGAAGAAATGTGATAAACTTTATTTTAATTTAATTTAATGAAATTAATATACAGTATATGATGAATATCATGCCGCCGAAATTCTTATAATCAAAAGTTACATTTTTTGAGCTCTAAAAATCACCCGAGAACGAGTTTTTCAAAAAATCAAGAACAAAAAAAGTAGATCAAAAATACTGCTTTTTTGAGGGACACCCTAGTCCAAGTAGGTAAAAATGCTCTAAATCAGCCAACTTAAGAGCAACACGAAAAACGTTTATAGCTAAATTTATTGGAATTACGCAGCTTACAACTTTGTAAAACATTATATGTCAGTATTCCGAAAAATAAAAAAATAAATTGTATTTTACCCTATTTTTTGGTAGCACCATAATGATTTTTTTTTTTGTCTTTATTTTTGTGATTTTTTTATTGGCTAATAAGTTCATCACATAAGCCATAATGATGGTAGAATGTAATAACCATTTAGGGGTATAATGCAAGATATATATATATATATATATATATATATATATATATATATATATACTCATATTAAGTATTCCTGTACAGTCAGGCAGAGTACAATGTTTTGGTCGTAACTGGTCGCAACTAAAGAATCTAATAATGGAATATAATATTTTTTTGAAGATATAAACCCCTTTTTAATATTACTCTTAATTTAATAACAAACTATATTTAGTGACTAAATTAGACAATGTATCATAAAAATAGATTTGCTTGGGGTTCTATAACGATGGCTTTCATTGGTTTAGTTTCAGATGAAAATACACTGAAAATAATTCCGACAAGAAAAAGTTTTTGTTAGAAAAACTTTTTTTCCTTAAGAGTGCCCAGCTTGCAATGAATGGACGGTTGGTAGGGAACATAATCACCTATCTTGAGACAAAATTTCATTTAAATAAAAAAGAGCATTTTTTCGCAAATCGACTTTAAAATTTTTAAACTGATTTTTTTCAGTGTAAGGCTCAATTTGGATTGTTTCCGATATTTTCACTAGAAATTTTGACTGATTTTGCGATGGTCACCCATACAACACTTTTTTGTGGGATGCGTCGTTTTTCTATTATATCCATTTGAAAACATTAGCAAAAAAAATTTCAGCTCTTTTCAAAGGATAGTCTAGATTAAATTTGGAAAAACATTTTTGTTTTCATTTCGGATCATCTGGTGATTTTTCATTTCTTACTTCTTACTTTTCACTCATCACTTCGCACTTCTCACGTCTCACTTTTCACTTCTCACTGCTCACATCGGCCCATAGGGGAAAGAAATGGCAGAAATGACGCTTAACTTCTAAAAAGAACATATGTCACCTTTTTTTCATGAATTAATTTGTGTACCGCAATCAAAAGCTATCATATTGGTCTGTTGATCGCAATATTAAAATTCATTCATGAAAATATGTTTCTTAGGTCATTTTGAAAAAATAAACTAGAATTTTCAGTGTATACATGAAATCTTAAAATAGGTACTTTTTAATTCATTAATGGGTTTCTATGTTTCTTTGTGATTTTTTTTTCTTCCGTGTAAGCTGTGTATTCTATGCTGTCAGTGTGCCGGTTTCGAATAAATTGTGTCTTGGGAGAACATAACCTAGAAAATCGATAGCTTATTTGTTACGAAATAATGATGTCTCATAACTCTTTGAATATTTACTATTTTTTGAGCCGTGCCATCATTATGAAATTCAATAGCGAACAAGAAGAAAACATTCCCCATCGAATGCAACTTGTTGTAGCAAAATCGATTCAGGTTTAGTACTAGAAAAATTGTCTAATGGTTCAATGTGCACACACATACGCACACACACACGGACAGACAGACATTTGCTCAGTTTGTCGAGCTGAATCGAATGGTATATAATACTATGGGTCTACAAGCGCTCTATAAAAAGTACGTTTTGGGAGTGAAATGAAAGCCTTTCAGGTACAACTTTGTTGTACGAGAAAGGCAAAAAAGAAGTGCGATAATCGAAATCCGCGATTTTCGCGACTGGAGGAGCAAATCGTCAAATTCGTGAAATACGCGAAAAACGCGAGAATCGCGAAATAGCGACTGTTGTAACAGCTCTGAGAATGATATATTCTCCAACATTAATCACGACTAGAAACATACTCCCGAAGAAATCTCGAAACAAATTTTATCGAATTTTCCTGTATCCCAGCAATTCATCGTGATAAGTCAATAATTAGGTATTTAGAGCTGTATGATTCGTTTTCAGAGACAGCCTATTAAAGCACAAGTAACAAATAACACTAAAGCAGCACAAACATTAAATTCGTGCACTATTTGCAGAACTGATGAACCCCTTGGTAATCATTTCGAAGCGTTTTAGTTTACGTTAATGGCTCAAGTGAGGAGTGTTTGCGCTGTCCGTTGGATAAAATTTGGCGATGCACAAAGTGGACTATGTTGTTGTTTTGCGGTATGAAGGGGAATGAGGCACAAAATATCACTGGAGCGTGAATCTTGTAGAATTCACGACTCGAATTAGATTTTTAGTAGTGAAAATTAAGAAAATGCTCATACGTCATCTTAAGAAACCGTACAACTTTGTCCCGTAACCCCTTCAATATTTTTTCAACCCTATGACTGATGCCAATTTCGAGGGCTTATTCCACAGTTCCCACGCGACCCTGCTGTTGTAGATGTTGGCGAAATTTTCCCATAAATGGAACGCTTCACCCGAGAAATAAAAAAAAATATGGATGGAAGAGAAACGACCAAAGTTCACGCCTCGGTATCAACTTAATATGATAGCCGCAGCCGCAAAACGCTCTCCATACGCTTCCTCCGGCCGGACAGCAAAAGCAGGTGGTCCACAACCCCAACCAACAGCACTAAGCAAATTGGTAATTGGTATGGCCTTGACTGGCCTAATTGCTTTTTCATCTGCGGATTGGTTCGGTGCATTTTGTGGTTTACCGGTAATATGAAAAAGGCGCGCTGAAATGAAATTGTTTGGAAACCGGTAGTTTAACTCGTTTTTTTTTTGCATTGAATGAGTTTATTAAATTAGCTAGGAAACAGCAACAATTTGTCTGATATTTATTCAGCACCACGACGCCAACGCTGTGGAAAAATGTCATATGCTTGCATTTATACAAAGTTCAATAATTCAATAATAAATTAACAAAACGAAATGACATAGTAGGTAGGCGATACTTTTGGTTCCCACATTTCAGTCAGAATAAGCACCCCACAAATTGGTAAAAATAATCAAAAATGACTAGAATCTCGGACCATCTACAAACCACATGTGTCGCAGTTTAGGGGCATATTTTTGACCGTCAATTGAGATAAATTCTAGACCACCCGAACCCACGGGTGCCCAATACAGTAATATCCCGATTTTATCACCCCCCTGGTGAATTTTGGGGTGATAAAACAGGGTATGTGACAAAATTGGAAAAAAAAATTTTTCATTTTTTTTTTAATTCATTCCACAAATATGAATCATTTTATGCCTTGGAAAGGCCAAATGTGTGAACGGTAACTGTTATTTGTTGTCGAAATTGCTTACAGAATATTTCCCAGGTACTCAGAAGTCGTTCGTAATAAACTACAGGCGGTGAAAGTTATTTCATGAAAATCAATGTTATTTTTGGTATTATTTACGAAAATAAAAAGAATGACAAAATTTTTTGGGGTGACAAAATCGGGTCGAAAACGTGACAAAATCGGGACGTGATAAAATCGGGTCGAAAACGTGATAAAATCGGGGGTAGACAAAATCAAGGAGTGACAAAATCGGGTCAACACTGTACTGACAAAATCACAAAGAAAGAAACAAATCAAATAGCTTTTCATTGCATTGTTTTTGTGGGTAATCTCTGGAGCAAATGCATTCAATCGTATGGAAATATTTACGGCATAAGTTATTTTTCGTCTCTCACTCAAGAAATGAACTTCCGACAGATCAATATTATGAACAAAACTAATGAGATCCATACAAAAAGCTAAATTTCTAGCAATCGATCAAAATCCCTTAATCAACACGTTGTCATCGTCTGAATCACTTCATTTGTCTCTATGAAAGCGACAATGACGGTGGTCCGAATTTCGCCTTTCCGCGAACAAGCAATTTAACACAAAAAGTCAACATTCCGTATCACTCAAAGATCATCCGCTGTCACTGAAACCGCACGAACCGGTTGGACAATGACACCCCAACAACGTGGTAACGCGGCACCGGTTGTGGACCTGCTCCCCCGATGGAAGGATGGATGCTAATGAGCATTTCCGAAGGAAGGCAATCAACAACATCGAGCGACGACGAGACCGCACAAAAACAAACACTTGCCGCACCACGCCGCGACTGCAATATTGTGAACGGCCGTGACGTTAGATTTGATTGCGCGCCAGTTCGAAAGGTTTCAGTGGCGGCCAATGCAGTTTCTGTTGTGTCATTCCGCAATTTGACGGACGGAGGTCCGTCGAAGTGGTCAGCGTCTCCGAGCTCGTACGAACGTTACACACGCCCTTCGTCCGAGAGTGGTCGAAGATTTGACGAAAGGGAAAGTGTGAAGAAATCTCCGCTTTATCGCTGTCACACGGTCCAGAGCCCATGAGATCCAGTTCAGTCGATAATCATTTTTATGTAGTCTGGCGGATATGAAAATTTAAACGTCTTTTTTTTGCAAAACAACCATTGCCATTGTCAACAAAAACGTAAATAATAAGATTTGTTTCAGATTGGTATTGCTTTTTTGCATTCTTTACCTGTGATTTTTTAAAACGAAATTTCATAATTTTAGAAAAATCTTTGAGTATTGAATCCGATTTATTTCCGACGCTCTCTAATGATATCATCCACTATCTGACGTCAGGATTGATTGGAGGCCGCCATACTATCTGCCGGACTATAGTGAACTGAGTACATAGTTGATCCAGCGGAAGCGATTTAGAGTGATTACATAATGGAGCGAATTGCAGCGGCAGCGAACTTTAATCTGAGTCGGAGAAAGAGCGACACACACACATCGTGGAATGCTGCCTATGCGAACGATCTCAGCAAAACGACCAGTCGGACTCTAATTGCTGCGTGGAGTGCATTATGTGGGAATTAGCGCGAAATTGCTCGTAGGGAGTGTATTGCTGACGAAGGCCTAATGACATGAGCAAAGCGTTTTCATGAAAGGGTGATGAAACATACTTTGACGTATGGAAAATCAGATGTTTAAAAACGAAGATTAGTTGCGCTTCTTAATAATCCATAACGCAATGTGATATAAGGCATAGTTTATGACAAATATAGTTCGATTTTAAAATATGTAATGAAAATATAACGCTGCATTAGATCAGCTAATACCAGGCAGATTTTCGTGAGGACCGATCAACGACATATCAGATGTTTAGCCTGCGGATGTCACCATGAGTTCATTGATTTTAAAGCAGCATACGATTCAGTGAAAAGAAACGAGCTGTGGCAGATAATGTTGGAACATGGTTTTCCGGCGAAACTGATACTTGCAACGCATGATAGCTCAAAATCGGATTGCAGACGGAGTGTCAACCTCGTTTGTGATCTAAGCTGGATTGAAGCAGGGTGATGCACTTTCAAATTTATTGTTCAACATTGCACTAGAGAGCGCGATTAGGAGATCTGGCGTGCAGAGGAACGCCACTTCCATCACACGCTTGGCAGTAGTGGAGGCTTCTGTCCCACTGAAGAGGGAGACGGCAAGTACAGGCTGAAACATTAACTATGCCAAGATAACGTACATGGTTGCGGGCAGAGATAGAGGGAGATCTAGTAGTGCTGGTACTGAGGTTGTACTTGATGGGGATGTGTTAAATACATACTCATGCAATGGCGGGCATAGACAGTTTTCAATTATTAACTGAGGAAATGCTAATAGAATACTAAGTTGAAAAGCAGACCAAGTTCCAGTTGGAATGTGGAGCCGTCTAAGAAGAAGAAGAACGTCCTTGCAAATGTTGAGGAAGGGTAAGAATGGATTATTAGACACCTACTTAAGAAGGATGCATAGAACTCTGACCTTTCAAAGAAGCCACGAGAGGTTTTAGTTTTAGTTTGGAATGTGAAAGTTATGTGAACTGTTACAGTAGGAACCGCTTGGTAGTATGTTAAATACAGCAAGAGCAAACATTGAGAGGAAAGGGACGTGTCTGGGATTGAATCATCAGCATCTGGCTTATAATGCAGAAGCGATTGCTACAAACCACGGTTGGTCAAAACGGTTATTAGGCCGATAATGGTTTAGCCGAAGCCGTTTGGCTGAAATGGTCGTTTGGTAGAAAGAAGCATTTGGCCGAACAGATTATACTATCGTAAATGTTGTTTGCTGAAAGGGTTGTGTAGCCAAAAATGTTGTTTGGCCGAACAAAATTTGAAATTGAATTTGAGTTTGAAAAGAGCGAAGTTATTAATGATAATTAAGAAGTGAGAACTAATAAAAAATGAAAAAGGACGAATGTGAAATGATTTACTTCACACGCCGCCTCATTGCACACTTTCCATTTCGCGCTGCAAAAAGTAAAAAGTGAGAAACGAGAAAGGAGAAAGTCATTTGACATTTTCGGCCGTATGACCCTTTCGGCCATATGACATTTTCAACCAAAAGGCCCTTTCTGCCAAACGACCTTTTAGACGATTTCTGCCATATTATTAACTTTATTACAGTGTTTGTTTATTTCTTGATTAGGTTCAAAACTAGGATAAAAGACGACTGGAGAAGTCCCCTTTGCGGGCCAGCCTAGGTCCCGCCAGTTGCAGTGGAACCAACGTATTTAAGGGGAAGAGTAGGCCAGAGGGGCCACCCTAGCGTGTCAACCAAGGGAATCGCCATTAATAGTAACTTAACTTGAACACTTTAAAATAATCGTGATTATCGAACTTTAAAATTAACCCTCATAAGGTATACGTCTGACGGTAAGGGTAAAAATTAACTTAAAAGTTGAATATCTCTGGCGTTTCTGAACCGATTTGTATATTTTTTTCTTAGAAGAACCGGATGGGTTTCTAGATTATGACAAAGCTTCTGCTGGCAAAATTATGACATATGATGTGTCGCAAGCCATTTTTGGACTTTTCTCAAAACTAGTCCACCAGGACCGGATTCCGGATGCCCTAGGACCATGTCAATGTGGCCAGGTTAGGTCATATCAACTCCCGGAGGTCACTTTCAGCTTCTGATCGCAAAATTATGACATATGATATGTCGCAAGTCATATTTGGAATTTCCGCAAAACTGGTCCACCGGGACCGGATTCCGGATGCCCAAGGACCATGTCAATGTGGCCATGTTAGGCCATATCAATTCCCGGAGGTCACTTTCGAGCTCCTGATCGGAAAATTATGACATATGATGTATCGCAAGCCATATTTGGAATTTTCGTAAAACTGGTCTACCGGGACTGGATTCCGGATGCCCTAGGACCATGCCAATGTGGCCAGGTTAGGCCATATCAATTACCGAAGGTCACTTTCGAGCTCCTGATCGCAAAATTATGACATATTTGGAATTTTCGTAAAACTGTTCTTCCGGGACCGGATTCCGGATGCCCTAGGAGCTAGGACCATGTCAATGTGGCCAGGTTAGGCCATATCAATTACCGGAGATTACTTTCGAGCTCCTGATTGCAAAATCATGACATATGATGTGTCGCAAGCCATATTTGGAATTTTCGTAAAACTGGTCCACCGGGACTGGATGCCGTATGCCCTAGGACCACGTCAATGTGGCCAGGTTAGCCCATATCAATTCCCGGAGGTCACTCGCGAGCTTCTGATCGCAAAATTATGACATATGATGTGTCGCAAGCCATATTTGGAATTTTCTCAAAACTGGTCCTCCTGGACCGGATTCCGGATGCCCTAGGACCATGTCAATGTGGCCAGGTTATATCAATTTCCGGAGGTCACTTTCGAGCTTCTGATCGCAAAATTACGACATATGATGTGTCGCAAGTCACATTCGTAATTTTCTTTACAATTCGGCCATCACCGGATATAGATCCCTTATAGCTGGTTCTGGAAGGGTGATAGGTACCGATAGGAGTACCAAACTTCGTAGAACAATCCGGCATCCTTCAAGAAGCAAAAAATGGCTGCCATTGCAGCTCCGTCATCTGCCAGTGCGTCCCGAATACTACCCGCTATCCCGAAACTATTTTGGGGGTTGTCGTACTTGGGACACTTGCAGATAAAGTGCTCCATGCTGTTTTCTGTTTCGCAGAGATCACAACGGGACATCAACCGAAGTTGTGGGAAATCCTTGTGTGGTCAGACCGAATCCTCAATATAACCTCGATATAACCTGATCTTTTTTAGTAGCTAGAACATTCCAGGAGCCGATGGCTCCTTCGATTTTCCTCCAAAAGAGTCCTCTGCTATTGCTCCAAGTACGAGCCCAGTCCTGGCCGACGACGCTATTCGTCCATTTCTTAACGTCAACCAGCGGGACGGAGCGGGTGTAAAATAGACCCTCGTATCCGACACTGGCGAGGGCATCCCCTAATGCCGCAGTGGCCTAAGGATTCTATGGATCTAGGGGTGTTTTGGAGTCTCACTTTGAATGGCGGAAATTACACCGCGATTGGCTTATTCGCCGGAAGGGTGGACGCGACAAAAACGGCGGCGACTCCGGCGGAAAAAATATTGCCCGGGCGAGGTAGCCTTTCCGATTTGGCCAGATTAGGTCCACAGACTCCAAAGTCAACTCCTCGGCTGGAGACGGATCTGTCGGTATACCGAAACTCACTATTTCGGAAGCGTGTTGCAATGAGTTCCAGTACGGATCTTCGAAGTTCACCTGCGTTATCACCTCTTTTAAACCGGGAGGCGATGGTGCGGTCGATGTTAATAGGAGGCATCAGCCAGCCCTTTGCTCCGTGCCAGTCGACCCGCGTCACTGGTGGGAGACTGGTCAGCTTCGGCGAGGAGAAGGATCCTGCCATTTCCTGAGGTGGCAGCAGCGAAAGAGGCGGCTTTGCGACAGATGGCCATCAAAATCCGATGTCGGAAAGAAAGAATGCCGGCAGCTTCAGCGGGAGTGGACGGAAGTAGACCAGAAGCCAACCGGACGTAGCTGTTGAAAACAGGCGAGGTTCCGGTAGACAGAACAAGTTAGCTCAAGGCTGTAAAATAACCAGCTGTCAACGATAGCTTGCCCACGTTCAGTCTGGTACTCCTATTATTGGAACGGTTTTTTTTTTTCTAGGGGGGTTAAATGAGACTAAGGCGGAATTTGCATGCTACCTTCACCACCCGAAAGTGCGGTAAAAAGGTTATTTTCCGGTGGATGTCGACACCAACATGCTTGCCATCCTCATACGCTTCTTGGAGCACACTGCCCAGGTTGGCAAAGTATGTGCTGGTGCCATAGCGAAAATCGTGTTGACGGTAGCCAAACCTTCCCTCGTCTTCCAGTTTCTCCCTGAGTCGCCGATTGACCATCCTCTTGACGGTTTTGGATGTACGCGAGGGCAAGGAGATTGGCCTGAACTTGGAAGTATTACGGCTAGTCACGCTGCTCTTTGGGAGAGACACAACGAAACTTTTCCTCCACTCGTCCGGGAACTTGAAGTTTTTCCAAATGTTATGGACGAGCTTGAGAATAAGAGCTTTCGCGGTCGGGGGAGCCGTTTAATCATGGGATACCCCAACTCATCCGGTCCGGATGTAGACTATGTAGACCGACATGTAGACTACGAGTAACGATGGTCCTCTGAAATTCGGCTGGGTACTGAGAGACTGCTACCAGGGAGGCGAAATAAATACCGAGAGCATTGGCAACTTGTGCAGGGTCAGAAATTGTGCGGTGGATGGGAGCCGCTCTAGATTTACCACTCATTGGTCTGGGACGGGTTGATGCTGTCGACGAAATCCTCCTATTACTTGGATTTCGCCTCCCTAATGATAATCTTACATTGCCGATGCTTCTCCATGTACGACTCCAGGGCGTCAGGTCTAAGAGAGTGATCGCTGCTGAGCCTCCCTAAACCACGTAAGGCCTTGCGTTTGGCTTTAACAGCGTGCCTAGTCTCCTCGGTCCACCACCTAATTGTTCGCCGACCGGGACGGATTGAGGGATAGCTTGTCGGGCGGCGGCGAGAATCGTGCCAGTGAACTAGGTGAGCGACGAGGGGGGTTGGTCCGCGTAGACAGACGACAAAGCGTGCTTCCCATGTAGAAGCTGTGATATTGATAACGAAACATGATATTAACTTGTTTGAAATAAGAGTAAAAATAACAAGCAAAAATAACAAAAATTAGCACCGAAATATCATGAAAATATCAGATTTTGCTATTAACAAGAACAAACTAATAGCTCAAGATATTGATAAGTTCTTGTTGATGACAAAACCTGATAATTTTATGATATTTCCGTGCATTTTTTTTTTGTTATTTTCACTTGTTATTTTTACTCTTATTTCAAACAAGTTAATATCATGTTTTGTTATTAATATCACGCTTTATTGTTATTGAGCAATTATCGTCTACCCGGGTCGTACTCCTCCCAATCCGCTTCACCATATTTCCATTGGCGATGCCCACAGGAGAGGAGCGTTGGTGGAAATCTGCACCGGGTAGTGATTACTACCGTACAGATCGGTGCCGGCTTTCCGCCGTGGCGGAATGTCCGTTGAAGAGGGTGGAGGATCCGTCGTTGAGAGTCACGAAGTCACCTTCCAGGAATGCTTCGCCTAGAACGGAGCCTCGAGAATCGGAGCTTCACACTCCCCACATGGGATGGTGGGCGTTTATATCCCCAGGGAGAAGCGTTTTCAATGAGGTTCCTTATTTAGCTTTTACGGCGGGGAAGGCGCCAAAGGGGATGTAGACGTTGCTAATAGTGATTGGTATACTACCGTGCAGCCGGACACCAACAGCCGGCAGGTCTTCTTCAATGTCAAGGACATCGAAGGTGATATCTTGTAATACCCTGATGGTGTAGCCTAACGTTGTTCCCAACTTTGCTGGTCCAACGGTATTTGTCCGATCCATCCAGGTTGATGCTGATCTTGGACGTACGGTAAGCCGGGGCCAGTGGAAGAAGGAGATCCTCTGGCTGACCTGGAGATCGATGCGTCGAGGGGTGACGACGAGGAAGAACTGGATCCACTAGGCGTTACATTATGCGTCCGAGAAAGGCCAGCTCTGCTTGTACCACCTAAACTGGGAGTGAAATGGCGAATGTGGGACTTATTGCCTGGGTTGAAGTCCCCGGGAAGCCCAGGACGCTGAAACAGTTGGGACTTATGGCCCGGGTGGAGGTGCCAGGGTTACACGGAACGCGCGGCCTTGATGGGAAGGAGATATTCGTTCTGTCCAGGAATTTCCTGCTTTGCGCTTGAATTTTACCACGCAGCTTGCGTCCCACGTCGTCATTCGGGGGATCAAATCGCGACCCGAGAACGCGAACGAGTTTTCACTTGTGTTGGAAATAAAATAATAATTTCCTTCAGTGTGCCAGTGAGCCCCGTTTACCCCATTGTACGAATGCATAGAAATTAGATTAGTATGATTGCAAAACAGCTTGAGAGCAGTGAAAATCTACTGTTCTGCAGTTCCTAGTTATTTTAGTAATGAATTCGTTAGGGCAGTCGTAACCCGGGAATAAGACTTAAATGTAAGTTTACTGAAATGAATTTAATTATAGTAGTTAATTATGTATAATAAATTATAGTCTTGAAGCTGCTCATACAGAAGCTGCTATTGAGAGGTCTTCATTTCTCCCGACACATTTACACCCTAACAAACTTCAAGAATTTAAATTACCCATATCAATGCAGCTATGGGACATTCTGGCTGTGATAGAAGTATCCGTAGAGAACGGATTATGCATCGGCTGCAGTTGCTCGAAGAGGAACACCAGCGGCGAATGGCAATGTACGACGAAGTAAGTCGACAATCACGGCTGGAATACCAGAGGAAACTTGAGGAGATTGAGCAGGCGGCGAAGTGTGCTGCTAGAAGAATCAAACTGCAGTATGAAGCTAGAAGGAATACGAGGAAAATTAGGTGCGATGGCAGGGAAGATGTCGGCGATAAAAATCCTGTGCAGCAGAATTCGCTCAGTGACAGAACCCAGTCAAATCATCAGCTATCCCCGGCTGATCATCAGTTTCCAACAACTATGTCTCAACCCTCGAATGTAGTCACCGGCGGGGATCAAGTGGTTCCTAGTCAAAAATCTGTACCCGAAGTGTGTTTAAAACCATTATCTCCGCTCGTAGTTAGTGTGGAAATGATGAACTCACACACATCGATGGATACTGCAACGATGTGCACGATTTCCCAACGTAATCAGACAGACCAGCTGTCGTACAATCGATGCGTCGAATATGTATCGTTCGCTGAAATAGACTCAAGCTCTGATGAAGAAAACAATGAACAGTTTCGTAGTATGAAACCCCTGAATGTATCTCCAGGGGCAATATTAAACACTTGCAAGGGAGGGCTAAATACCATCGAGCCGGCAGAGTTTGCAACGGAAAATATAAATAAAAATCACATCTGCCCGTTTCGAGAGAGGATAAACCGCAATACTGGAACTATTGAAAGTGCTGACAAAGTGATGTGGACATCCAATACGATGTTGGTTACTCAGTTGAAGTTTAACCACAACTATACAATATTTGTAAATACGGTATCGCACACTTCTATACGTCTCAGCTCTATATCAAATAGATTAATAGCGCGGAAGATGGTGCTTGAACGAAGTGTACTAATAATAGACGTTGATGGTAGAAATACCGATAACATTGGGTTTGATCCAGGAGGAATTCATGAGACGATCGAGTACTCGATCTAGAGGACTCTTCATGCGGAAAACAATAGTGTGCATAGCTGAATATGTTAAACTGCCAACATGTCGTAAAATCAACACCGTCGAAAATCGGATATATCGGAGTAGACTGCACACACTTCCAAGATGTTCATCTGCTACTACACAACTACGCGAAAGGAAATTGAAAATTGAAGATGTTTTTAAATTGCTACTGAAAATTTGATTAAGTACAGATATGCAGCTGTACCTTTGGTTTAGCATTAGTTATATTTGAATATTGCCACATGCGCGGATTGGGTACTAGTTAGTAAACAAATTAATTTAAATTTCGACAGTTCAGTAGTATTACGGAGTTAGGTGCACACATTAGTGTAAAAGAGGAAGCTGCATGATCACGATCACGACGCACAGTGGGCGCAGCAAGCCAAAAACGTGCGTTTTTTTTATTTGCGTGCAAACGGTTGATTTTACATAGGTGGTGTCTTCGGAAGAAAATTTTACCAAAAATTAAGCTATCTTTTAGAAGATTAGGGTGACCCAAAAATTCGTCTGTTAGGGTGATAAAAAAAATTTTTTTTTCCTTTTCGTTCAAAAAAATTGAGCCGCTACAAAAGTGATAGAGCTTGAAAATACAAACAACTTTGTAGAATATACCAACTCTCTATCTTTTAACGGTAGCGAGTTATGATGAAATTTCAAAAAATCGTATCTAAAACCAGTTTTTTTCAAGAAAACTTTTTTTCTTATTTTTTTTCGACAAGGACATGTTCTACAAAGTGAACAAGTACATCAAATCACACGTTTTCCTAAAAAATGTGGATATTTCGGAGGTATATTAGAGAAGTTATTCGACTTTTTCACATTATATAATGCAATTTTGCTATGTCCATATCTTTAATTGAGGCAAATAGTGGCAGATCAAACACCAAACATATGAAAGTATAGACATCCAACTACCAAATGCACTCTGTTTTATTAGGAGGAATTCGGAGGAAATAATGATTTGACAAACATTAAGGTGACTCAAATTAGCATAAAAATATTTTTTTAAATATATTCATGGACCACCCTATTCTTTTATTTCGCTTGAAACACTGATGGTATGCACATATTTGCACCCGAATTGATAAACGTTTTGTCGTCACAAAAAATATTAGAAAGTTTTTGGAAAAATGAGTGGGGACATATGTAGATCTGAACTGTTTTTCATGCATTTTCTCATTCGTCACCGCAATGTGCTTAATATCGTTCAAACGATAAGAATATAGATGGAAATGTGAGCAAAGCATCAGGACTTTGAGAAAAATAAAAGCAAGAGGATGGATATGCCAAATGCATTCTGTTATAATATAAGCAACTTGGAGGAGCTATTGGTTTGATTGTATAAAAATGACTCAAGCTTATATAAACATGCTAAAACACTATTGTTGGGAATAATCACGTTTAAATACTTTTTGAGAGCAGACTTCATTTCGATCAGCTTCAAAGCTGTAACATAATTTGTTGATTATACATTTACATTATAAATTCATAGTTTTAATCTTACATTCTAGTAGAAATGAACACTCCCGTGAAGTCACTTGAAGGGTTGAACAAAAAGAAAGGTATCAACATAATAAAAAGAACATCATTCAGAATCAGTGTAAGCAGATCCTCTTTGCGCAACATCGAGAGCATCGAGCGAAATAATTAAAATGATTAAACGGTAGGGTGTTCCACGAATATATTAAAAAAAAAATGTTTATATTAATTTGAGTCACCTTAATGTTTGTCAAATCAATATTTCCTCCGAATTCCTCCTAATAAAATAGATTGCATTTGGTAGTTGGATGTCTATACTTTCATATGGTTGGTGTTTGATCTGCAACTATTTGCCTCAATTAAATATATGGACATAGTAAAATTGTATTATATAATATGAAAAAGTCGGATAACTTCTCTAATATACCTCCGAAATATCCACATTTTTTAGGAAAACGTGATTTGATGTACCGTGCACGCACCCAACTTTGCGCAGCTCCTAACTTTGCGCATTTTGCGGATATTTTTGTAATAGAATGCGTTAGAATAGCATTTCGAAATATAATTATTACTTGTCAGCACAATATACATGTTATCATAACAGTGCATGCATTTTTTCGCTGTTAAATGACATATTTTTCATTTTAATAGTCGAAACTTGTGCTGAAAACAGTGAAAATGACCAAAATGGCGTGTTCTTAGCACAAATGACAAGTTACGGTTTACCCGAAAAACTGTTTTTTTTTGTAAATTTTTACATTCGCTGACTACTGATTACGCATGGACCCAATAATTATAATATTGTAGAAGCCATCTCATGAGAATTTGGTTAGTTATTTACATTTCTCTTGAAAATAGATGATGCGCAATGTTAGGAACAAATTTTCAATACAGTGTACCTAATTTTGCGCACAACTCGTATTTCTTCGATAATTTCAACATTTATGATATACCTCGTCGGAATAGGGTTTACGCAAAAAAGTACTGTTGTTAGCTATGGCCAATGTACATAAATGAGGCTGTACATACACCAACAGACGTGAAAACATACTAAGTATGACGAATCATAAGAAAATAATGCCGGGCATCCTCATATTCTCAAATATGCTTAAATATGCCTAGAAATAGAATGAACATAAATTGTAATAGTAGTATTAGCCGAAAAAATAAAATTTGGATGAAAAATTGTATGATAGACGCTTGCTTCGTGTTGGAAATTTTCCAAGTTATGTGCGCAAAGTTAGGCATATAATAAGGGGTCTGCTTTGAAGTTCAATTTATTATTTATTTTAGATTTTTGAACCAAATTTAGTTCTCAAACAATAATATAATAATAATACTACAGCATGGAAACTATTTCAGGCAGATAGCTACTTTCTGTAAGTTGTACGAGTTGATTCAATTTTGTATTTCCTTAACTGCGCAAAGTATGGTGCGTGCACGGTACTTATTCACTTTGTAGAACATTTCCATGTCGAAACACAATAAGAAAAAAAGATTTCTTGAAAAAAACTGGTTTTAGATACGATTTTTTGAAGTTTCATCACAACTCGCTACCGTTAAAAGATAGAGAGTTGGTATATTCTACGAAGTTGTTTGTATTTTCAAGCTCTATTACTTTTGTAGCGGCTCAAATTTTTTGAACGAAAATGAAAAAAAAATAATTTTGGATCACCCTAACAGGCGAATTCTTAGGTCACCCTAATCTTTCAAAAGATAGCTCAATTTTTGGTAAAATTTTCTTCCGAAGACACCACCTATGTAAAATCAACCGTTTGCACGCAAATAATAAAACGCACGTTTTTGGCTTACTGCGCCCACTGTGCGACGGTGTAAGTCGAAATAATAATATTTTTCGCATAATCTCAAACGTGGTTCCCTATTAGCAATACTTTAATCATGGGCCTTAGGGATAACAATGCGATTATGGTATCAACTCTTTCTCCAGTAAAACAGAGCTGACAGAGTTGACTGTTGATGAAAGAGACAGATTCAAAATAGTACATCATGAAGATTAGTCGAATACAAGTAGACTCAGAGATATTGTGAGCAAAAAAAATGAAATGAAATAAATTAATCAGGAATGCAATGGAGGAAATCAGGACTACACGGGTGGGAGTATGTTGGAAATAAAATAATAATTTTCTTCAGTGTGCCAGTGAGCCCCGTTTACCCCATTGTACGAATGCATAGAAATTAGATTAGTATGATTGCAAAACAGCTTGAGAGCAGTGAAAATCTACTGTTCTGCAGTTCCTAGTTATTTTAGTAATGAATTCGTTAGGGCAGTCGTAACCCGGGAATAAGACTTAAATGTAAGTTTACTGAAATGAATTTAATTATAGTAGTTAATTATGTATAATAAATTATAGTCTTGAAGCTGCTCATACAGAAGCTGCTATTGAGAGGTCTTCATTTCTCCCGACACATTTACACCCTAACAACTTGCTTCCCGCGAGATCCACCGGAGAAACAGCGGCTTGGAACTTTGCGCTTGACAAGTTTGCAGGGGGAAAATGCGTTCCTCTTCAGTCTATCCAATGATGCTGGAGGTTGCTCCCCAGTTCCGATGTGGGAATGCCGTCCGCACAGGGGGGCCCCGACTACCAAAGGATCTGGACAGGCTCTTCTTATATCGATTTCAAGGACGGATACGCAGTCTTGGATTATTGAAACAAGATGTATATTTATCCGACGTTTCGACACGGGAATGGTGTCTTCATCAGGGGAAACATACGGGGTTTGTTCCTAGTCTATTGTTTAGTCTAGGAACAAACCCCTTATTTTTCCCCTGATGAAGACACCATCCCCGTGTCGAAACGTCGGATAAATATACATCTTGTTTCAATAATTCAAGACTGCGTAGCCGTCCTTAAAATCGAAATTAAAATATACAGTCGATTACTCAACAGCTCTTCTTATATTTTTCGTCCACTGGATGCCGAGGTCGGTTCGGTCGTTCCGGTTGGATCTTGGCGTCCAGGACTACACACTGAGTTTCTTCGTCCTCGGCCTTTCCAAGCGCCGGGGTCGATCCAAAGGTTCTGGTTGGGGTGTGGCTTCCGGTCCAATGATGCCTCGGCTACCTGGGTCGGACATCGGCTCGTTGGCGTTGGTGGTGTTTGGACTTTGTGGCACGTTGGAGGCCCAGTTACTTGGCGGTTAAACCGCTGTTCTTAGCCGCTGGGTTTTCGGGATGCTCTTTGGTTCCGCAGTGAGATCTGGCGATGTGCTAGCGATATTCCACTTTCCGGCAATCCTGAAGCCAGAACTTTGAGTGGATAACTGCACTTTTGCTACACTGGTGAGTGTCGAATTGGCCGGTTTCTCAATGGGAATGAGTGTGTCGTCCATCGAGTCTTGTTCATCAGCTCCGGTTCATTTTCATTCATTTATTTAGTTAACATCTAAACAGATAACACTGAATCAACAATTTGACGCCACAATACACGGTTCGAGGCCGCATCTCTCCATCCTCGGATACGCCCCACGCTCGCCAAGTCGTTCTGCACCTGGTCTGCCCATCTCGCTCGCTGCGCTCCACGCCGTCTCGTACCTGCCGGATCGGAAGCGAACACCATCTTTGCAGGGTTGCTGTCCAGCATTCTTGCAACATGTCCTGCCCATCGTACCCTTCCGGCTTTAGCTACCTTCTGGATACTGGGTTCGCCGTAGAGTTGGGCGAGCTCATGGTTCATTCTTCGCCGCCACACACCGTCTTCTTGCACACCGCCAAAGATGGTCCTAAGCACCCGTCTCTCGAATACTCCGAGTGCTTGCAAGTCCTCCTCGAGCATTGTCCATGTTTCATGTCCGTAGAGGACTACCGGTCTTATTAACGTCTTGTACATGACACATTTGGTGCGGTGGCGAATCTTTTTCGACCGCCGTTTCTTCTGGAGCCCGTAGTAGGCCCGACTTCCACAGATGATGCGCCTTCGTATTTCACGACTAACGTTGTTGTCAGCCGTTAGCAAGGATCCGAGGTAGACGAATTCCTCGACCACCTCGAAGGTATCCCCGTCTATCGTAACACTGCTTCCCAGGCGGGCCCTGTCGCGCTCGGTTCCGCCCACAAGCATGTACTTTGTCTTTGACGCATTCACCACCAGTCCAACTTTTGTTGCTTCACGTTTCAGGCGGGTGTACAGTTCTGCCACCTTTGCAAATGTTCGGCCGACAATGTCCATGTCATCCGCGAAGCAAATAAATTGACTGGATCTGTTGAAAATCGTACCCCGGCTGTTACACCCGGCTCTCCGCATGACACCTTCTAGCGCAATGTTGAACAACAGGCACGAAAGCCCGTCACCTTGTCTTAGTTCCCGGCGCGATTCGAACGAACTGGAGTGTTCGCCCGAAATCTTCACACAGTTTTGCACACCATCCACCGTTGCTTTGATCAGTCTGGTAAGCTTCCCAGGGAAGCTGTTCTCGTCCATAATTTTCCATAGCTCTACGCGGTCTATACTGTCGTATGCCGCCTTGAAATCTACGAACAGATGGTGCGTAGAGATCTGGTATTCACGGCATTTTTGAAGGATTTGCCGTACAGTAAAGATCTGGTCCGTTGTCGAGCGGCTGTCAACGAAGCCGGCTTGATAACTACCCACGAACTCGTTCACTAATGGTGACAGACGACGGAAGATGATCTGGGATATCACTTTGTAGGCGACATTAAGGATGGTGATCGCTCGAAAGCTCTCACACTCCAGTTTGTCGCCTTTCTTGTAGATGGGGCATATAACCCCTTCCTTCCACTCCTCCGGTAGCAGTTCGGTTTCCCAGATTCTGACTATCAGTTTGTGCAGGCAAGTGGCCAGCTTTTCCGGGCCCATCTTGATGAGCTCAGCTCCGATACCATCCTTACCAGCTGCTTTATTGGTCTTTAGCAGTTGAATGGCATCCTTAACTTCCCTCAAGGTGGGGGCTGGTTGGCTTCCATCGTCCGCTGAACTGACGTGTCATCTCCTCCGCTGCCTTGACTTTCACTGCCTGTACTCTCAGCGCCATTCAGATATTCCTCGTAGTGCTGCTTCCACCTTTCGATCACCACACGTTCGTCCGTCAAGATGCTCCCATCCTTATCCCGGCACATTTCGGCTCGCGGCACGAAGCCTTTGCGGGATGCGTTGAGCTTCTGATAGAACTTGCGTGTATCTTGAGAACGGCACAGCTGTTCCATCTCCTCGCACTCCGCTTCTTCCAGGCGGCGTTTCTTCTCCTGAAAAAGGCGGGTCTGTTGTCTCCGCTTCCGTCTATAACGTTCCACGTTCTGCCGGGTACCTTGCTGCAGCGCGACCGCCCGCGCTGCGTCCTTCTCCTCCAGAATCTGTCTGCACTCTTCGTCGAACCAATCGTTCCGTCGACTTCGACCCATATACCCGACGTTGTTCTCCGCTGCGTCGTTAATGGCTGCTTTGACTGTACTCCAGCAGTCCTCAAGAGGGGCCCCATCGAGCTCACCCTCTTCCGGCAACGCTGCCTCGAGATGCTGCGCGTATGCAGTGGCGACATCAGGTTGCTTCAGTCGCTCTAGGTCGTACCGCGGCGGTCGTCGGTACCGAACATTGTTGATGACGGACACTGGCGTGCACTGGGGGGGGGGCAAGGGGGGGCACTTGCCCCCCCCTTCTATAAAAAAATAATTTAAAAAAATTACCCGTAGAGTGTATTGGGAATAATAAAATAGTTTAAGATATGTATAAAAAAAATAATTTAAAAAAAGGCTACGCAGCCTTGGACGAGTTACGAAAAATGTATATTGTGCCACGTTCCGACACAGGGATTGTGTCTTCATCAGAGGAAATTACATGTTGGATATTAAGTCGTGTGATAGAAATGAGTGTCAAAGTTTACCAACGTGCGAACGTAGCAACAAGGTGCATGAAATGGTAAGATGAAACATGCTGCACCAAGATGGTGCATGGGATGGCAAAGTGGTGCACGGTTTGACCAGATGGTGCATGGTTTTGCACGGTGGCGCATGCTGCACCAAGATGGTGGATGGGATGGCAAAGTGGTGCACGGTTTGACCAGATGGTGCAGGGTTCTGCACGGTGGCGCATGCTGCACCAAGATGGTGGATGGGATGGCAAAGTGGTGCACGGTTTGACCAGATGGTGCATGGTTCTGCACGGTGGCGCATGCTGCACCAAGATGGTGGATGGGATGGCAAAGTGGTGCACGGTTTGACCAGATGGTGCATGGTTCTGCACGGTGGCGCATGCTGCACCAAAATGGTTGATGGGATGGCAAAGTGGTGCACGGTTTGACCAGATGGTGCAAGATGGTGGATGGGATGGCAAAGTGGTGCACGATTTGACCAGATGGTGCATGGTTCTGCACGGTGGCGCATGCTGCACCGAGATGGTGGATGGGGTGGCAAAGTGGTGCACGGTTTGATCAGATGGTGCATGGTTCTGCACGGTGCCGCATGCTGCACCAAGATGGTGGATGGGATGGCAAAGTGGTGCACGGTTTGACCAGATGGTGCAAGATGGTGGATGGGATGGCAAAGTGGTGCACGGTTTGACCAGATGGTGCATGGTTCTGCACGGTGGCGCATGCTGCACCAAAATGGTGGATGGGATGGCAAAGTGGTGCACGGTTTGACCAGATGGTGCAGGGTTCTGCACGGTGGCGCATGCTGCACCAAAATGGTGGATGGGATGGCAAAGTGGTGCACGGTTTGACCAGATGGTGCAGGGTTCTGCACGGTGGCGCATGCTGCACCAAGATGGTGGATGGGATGGCAAAGTGGTGCACGGTTTGACCAGATGGTGCAAGATGGTGGATGGGATGGCAAAGTGGTGCACGGTTTGACCAGATGGTGCATGGTTCTGCACGGTGGCGCATGCTGCACCGAGATGGTGGATGGGGTGGCAAAGTGGTGCACGGTTTGACCAGATGGAGCAGGGTTCTGCACGGTGGTGTATGCAGCACCGAGATGGTGGATGGGATGGCAAAGTGGTGCACGGTTTGACCAGATGGTGCATGGTTCTGCACGGTGGCGTATGCAGCACCGAGATGGTGGATGGGATGGCAAAGTGGTGCACGGTTTGACCAGATGGTGCATGGTTCTGCACGGTGGCGTATGCAGCACCGAGATGGTGGATGGGATGGCAAAGTGGTGCACGGTTTGCCTAGATGGTGCATGGTTCTGCGGGGTGGCGCATGCTGCACCAAAATGGTGAATGGGATGGCAAAGTGGTGCACGGTTTGACTAGATGGTGCATGGTTCTGCACGGTGGCGTATGCAGCACCGAGATGGTGGATGGGATGGCAAAGTGGTGCACGGTTTGGCCAGATGGTGCATGGTTCTGCACGGTGGTGTATGCAGCACCGAGATGGTGGATGGGATGGCAAAGTGGTGCACGGTTTGACCAGATGGTGCATGGTTCTGCACGGTGGTGTATGCAGCACCGAGATGGTGGATGGGATGGCAAAGTGGTGCACGGTTTGACCAGATGGTGCATGGTTCTGCAGGGTGGCGCATTCTGCACCGAGATGGTGGATAGGATGGCAAAGTAGTGCACGGTTTGACCAGATGGTGCATGGTTCTGCGGGGTGGCGCATGCTGCACCAAGATGATGGATGGGATGGCAAAGTGGTGCACGGTTTGACCAGATGGTGCATGGTTCTGCACGGTGGCGTATGCAGCACCGAGATGGTGGATGGGATGGCAAAGTGGTGCACGGTTTGACCAGATGGTGCATGGTTCTGCACGGTGGCGTATGCAGCACCGAGATGGTGGATGGGATGGCAAAGTGGTGCACGGTTTGCCCAGATGGTGCATGGTTCTGCGGGGTGGCGCATGCTGCACCAAGATGATGGATGGGATGGCAAAGTGGTGCACGGTTTGACCAGATGGTGCATGGTTCTGCAGGGTGGCGCATTCTGCACCGAGATGGTGGATAGGATGGCAAAGTAGTGCACGGTTTGACCAGATGGTGCATGGTTCTGCGGGGTGGCGCATGCTGCACCAAAATGGTGAATGGGATGGCAAAGTGGTGCACGGTTTGACCAGATGGTGCATGGTTCTGCACGGTGGCGTATGCAGCACCGAGATGGTGGATGGGACGGCAAAGTGGTGCACGGTTTGGCCAGATGGTGCATGGTTCTGCACGGTGGTGTATGCAGCACCGAGATGGTGGATGGGATGGCAAAGTGGTGCACGGTTTGACCAGATGGTGCATGGTTCTGCAGGGTGGCGTATTCTGCACCGAGATGGTGGACAGGATGGCAAAGTAGTGCACGGTTTGACCAGATGGTGCATGGTTCTGCGGGGTGGCGCATGCTGCACCAAAATGGTGGATGGGATGGCAAAGTGGTGCACGGTTTGACCAGATGGTGCATGGTTCTGCACGGTGGCGTATGCAGCACCGAGATGGTGGATGGGATGGCAAAGTGGTGCACGGTTTGACCAGATGGTGCATGGTTCTGCACGGTGGCGTATGCAGCACCGAGATGGTGGATGGGATGGCAAAGTGGTGCACGGTTTGACCAGATGGTGCATGGTTCTGCGGGGTGGCGCATGCTGCACCAAAATGGTGGATGGGATGGCAAAGTGGTGCACGGTTTGACCAGATGGTGCATGGTTCTGCACGGTGGCGTATGCAGCACCGAGATGGTGGATGGGATGGCAAAGTGGTGCACGGTTTGACCAGATGGTGCATGGTTCTGCACGGTAGCGTATGCAGCACCGAGATGGTGGATGGGATGGCAAAGTGGTGCACGGTTTGACCAGATGGTGCATGGTTCTGCACGGTGGCGTATGCAGCACCGAGATGGTGGATGGGATGGCAAAGTGGTGCACGGTTTTCCTGGGTGGTGCAAGAAATAGTCAAATCGCATCAAGATGGTTCATGGGTGAGAAAGTGGCACTTGGCTTCCCTAGCAGCACACATGTTCCACATGGATTACTGCAACTCATATGTGACCCGATCTAGTCACAATCAAGTTGCTGCAACCATTTTTGCCTTACTTGTGCTGCTCGGGTTGACTTTATTGTTTTCAACTGAAATTCGTTCATTCCCAAAATACAATAGATGTGCCGGTGCAGGGCCATACCGATATGAGTGGGTTTGTGTATGGAAAGACCGAAAAGAAAACCGAAAGACTCGGTTAGTTTGCGTGACGGAGGGGAATCCGCTCGCGTGAATTTCAATGTTTTCAGCAGGAATTTGTTAGTTCCAAAAATGCATTTGTTGTTCCGCTGCAGGAATCAGACAATCCGGATGTTTAGGATTATGGGAAGCACGGGGAGGGTCACCCGCACATTCTCCGGGTGCAATCCGGATGTTTGCGATTATAAAAATAGCGGGAAACGCCGTCCGGAACACCGAGCGGAACATTTTGTTTACAAATCGCGGGGGTTTTTTTCTCATTTTCAACAGAAATTTGTTGATTTCCAGGAGGCGTTCGGTGTTCCGGTGCTGGGGCAGATCGATCTGGACGGATTTATGTTTGGGAAGACCGAAAAAGCAATCCAAAAGACTCGGTTAGTTTGCGTGACGGAGGAATCCGCTCGCGTTAATTTTAATGTTTTCAGCAGGAATTTGTTAGTTCCAAAAATGCATTTGTTGTTCCGCTGCAGGAACCAGACAATCCGGATGTTTAGGATTATGGGAAGCACGGGAAGGGTCACCCGCACATTCTCCGGGTGCAATCCGGATGTTTGCGATTATAAAAATAGCGGGAAACGCCGTCCGGAACACCGAGCGGAACATTTTGTTTACAAATCGCGGGGGGATTTTTTTTCTCATTTTCAACAGAAATTTGAAACTACCAGAGAAATTTCTGAAGCAACTGTCACAGGAATTTCTGTAGTAACTTTCAGGGAAATCCTGGAGGAATTCCTTGAGGAACTGTCCGGAGAAGTTCCTGGTGCTATTTCCGAATGAATTCATGAATGTACTTCCGAAACAATTCCTGGAGAAACTTTCAGAGGACTTTATGAAGAAGCTTCCGGAGGAACTCCTGGAGTAACTTCCGTAGAAATTCTTCAAAAGAATTTCTGGGGAAACTTCTGGAAGAATTCCGGGAGGAAGTTCCAACGGAATTCCTGGAAAAACTTCCTTGGAATTCCTGGAGGAACTTCCTGAGGACTTTTTGGGGGAATTTCCCGAGGAATCCTTGGAGGAAGTTTCCAGAGAAATTCTATGAAGAATTACTGTTGAAACTACCAGATAAATCTCTGAAGCAACTAGCACAGGAATCCCTGCAGAAACTTCTGGGGAAATCCTGGAAGAATTCCTTGAGGAAGTTCCAGAGGAATTCTTCTTATTCTTATTGGCATTACATCGCACACTGGGACATTGCCGCCTCGCAGCTTAATGTTCATTAAGCCCTTCCACAGTAATCAACTGTGAGGTTTCTATGCCAAGTTACCATTTTTGCATTCGTATATCATGAGACTAACACGATGATACTTTTATGCCCAGGGAAGTCGAGACAATTTCCAAACCGAAAATTTCCTAGACCGGACCGGGAATCGAACCCAGCCACTCTCAGTATGCTCTTGCTTTGTAGCCCCGCATCTTACCGCACAGTTTAGGAATTTCTGATGTAATTTACAGAAATTTCTTCTATGAACTGCCGGAGTATTTCCAGAAGGTACTTACGAAAGAACTCCTGGAGGAACTTTAGGGGAATTACTGGATGAAGTTTTGTAGGAATTTCTGGATGAACTTACGGAGGACGTCTGGAAAAAAATTTGGAGGCATTCCATTAAAATTCTGCCAGAAGGACTTCGAAGTGTTCGAGAAGGAAGTTTCTGAGGACTTCCCGGATGTTCTTTCTGTAGAATTACTGGATGAACTTTCGGAGAAATTACTAGAGGAACTTCTGGAGGAATTCTTGTAGAAATATTTGGAGGATGTTTTTAAGAAACTTTTCAATGTAATTTTGGAGATATTGCTAGAGGAACTGGTAAGATTTCTGACTGTAGGAACTTCGGAGAAATGCCCAAAGATTCTTCTGGAGGAATTCTTGGAGGTACTTCCAGGGGAGTTTCTGGAAGAACTTTTGAAGGAATTCGTGGAGAAACTTCTGGAGGAATTTCTGAAGGAGCTCATGGAGGAACTCTTGAAGAAACACCCGGGGAATTCCTGGAGTAACATCCGCAGAATATCCTCGAGGGAGTCCGGGAAGACCTTCCGGAGGAATTTCTGGATAAACTTTCAGAGGAATTCTTGGAGGAACTTCTGCTGGAATCAATGGAAATACTTCCGGTAAAATTTCTTTCGGAAGTTGTTATGGAATTCCAGAAGGAAGCTCTGGAGCTAAAAAAACAAGGGATTTATTTCCTGGAAAATATAATGATTTTCATTTTTTCTTAGAAGTCTCTTAAAAATTTTCAAACTTTTTAGCGATATCCAAAAAATGTCTGATATTTATACAAAAACGCCCAATATCTACAGGGAATTTCCACCCATTTTGTTAGTGAATTTTCAAAAATATTAAGGAATTGTTAAAATTATACTAAAAAAACAGAGATAATTTAAAAAATGCCAATGCAAAGAAATTCTCATGAATGTGTATATTTCGTGATATTCTGAAATCCTAATAAAATCTCACATATTTCCAGTAAATCCCTGAATTATTTACGATTTTTAATTTATCTTCAACGTCCAAAAACTCATTTATTTAGATCCTAAGGATATCCTGAATACTGCAGAAGGCTTCAGGAATTTATCATAATCAATTTTAAGTTAATGTTCCGGGGCTATATACCAAATTAGTTACCTTTTTCTTGAAGACACTGAACGTTGTATTGCTACCAGTAAGCATTTCGCCCTTTAAAGGAAGCATCACACTAGATAACGGACCAACGCTACCAGCATATAACGTCTTTGGCTCTGCCGAACAATGTTTCCTTACAAAATGTATAGCGACTGAGGTGGTAATCGCACTTATCGCACGAATGGTAATGCAGCACAATGCCTTTTGATTGCATGTAAACACTAATCACACGGCCATGAAGCCCGTCAACTATCTTCCTTACACGCTGAAACTCAAGTCACCCATGGGTCTTTTTCTTTGCTATCCCTTTCTCTCTGCTGTAAAACGCATAGTTTTTTTTTAAGTTCAGGCATAGCATAGCTCGTTTAACAAGTTGTGCCATCAAGTTATACCACTGAACATAAAAAATGGGTAAATTTCGCAGCAGCGAAAAAGAGATAGCATATAAAAAGTACTTAATCATGGGATGAGTGCTCAATCAATCGGTTTCTCGAAGCAAAGCGTATACTTAAATTTCGATCACTACTGCAGAAGAAAAAAAATACCACTAAAATTCACGGCACTACCAAAAATCTACAAAAATTTTTTGTCAAAAACCATCGACTCAACTGATGCACACATAACCATTATAACCACACATCCATTATGTAGGTAGATGTTTTTCTCAGTGTACACTTCGTAAACAAAAAGCCCAACCGAAACAAATGCGTTGCTTTCTTCCCGCCGCGGAAAGCAACGATTCAAAACAAAACAAACCCCACGCACTGCCGAATTAATCATCATTCGCTTTGTATGATTCTATTTATCGCGAAGAGTAACAACGCGAATTACCTACGCAACGCTAATGAATTCCGATTGTTCACTGTATGAACAAAAAACATTCAACTGCCGCTTCCCCACGAACTACACGGTACAAATAAATTTCGATTATTTAAAACACACTACCAGAGTGTATGTCATTAAGAGTGGCGACATGTGCCGCATTTGACAGGTCTCCTGCTCGTTTGGAACACGATTTTGTATGGGAATGACAGATGAATTTTGATCCAATTCTGACAAAGTCGCCACTCTTAATTACATACACTCTGCACTCTACAATTGTTAGTAAACGGAAATAATGGAGAGCCTATAAATGAGCTAAAATTGTATTTTGTATTTTGAAATTACCAGTAGATAGTACATAGTATAAGTATTATAATAAACATTGTAATTAAACATCTTATTAATACTCCTCCGACCGAGATAGGTTTTACTTTCACGAACGACCATTATTCGAAATATATATCAGCCGTTAGTGATCCGATTTGAACAATTTTGGGACTCACAAATCTTCCCGTCCATCAAGATTTTTTTGAGATGTCGAGACCTCCGATCGGACCAAAAATGACCTTTGATGTTCATGATAGTATTAGTAATATATTTCTCAATCCATAGATTTAGAAAGGTGTCGTCTTCTACAAACTTGTTCACGAGGTCAATACCATACTGTTGCAAATCATATTATTTCGGAACTCGTCCATTTGGCGACGATAGTGTATATGAAAAACTCGTTGAGTTAAATATTTCGGAATCCGTAATATTCAAAAAGTTGCCGTCATTTACAATTTTTTTAGCAGCTCAAAACCATTTTATTAACCATATATTATTTTGAAACCTATGCGCTTGGTGGTGTTAGTATATATGGCAATACTCGTTTGGTTCGAATCCGTAATATTTAGAAAGTTGTCGTCGTCATCAAATTTGTTGATGAAGAACATATTATTCGAGACGAGCCAGTCTCGGGATGAAAGTCTCGGTAATAAAGAATTAAAAAACATGTTATTTTTTAGTTCATTCGCTTGGTGGCGCAAGCTCCTCTGCAAGACCCTCCAGGAATTACTACGGAAGTTTCGCTAGCAATTTCTCCGGAAGTTCCTCTTGGAATTCTTTCGGACATTCCTCTGGGAATTCCTCCGCAAATTCTTCTAGTAGTTCGTCTGAAACTCGTCTCCAGAAACTCTTTCAAAAGTTCCTTCGGGAATGCCTATGGAAGTTACTCCGGTAATTCCACCGGAAGTTTATCTGGAATTTTCTCAAGAATACCTCCGGGAATTCCTCTGGAAGTTCAAAAAAAAATTCTTCAAAAATTCCTCAAGAAATTCTCTCGGTAGATCCTTAGGAAGTTCTTCCAATAAAACTTCTGGAAGTTGCTCCGAAAATTTCTTGAAGTTCTTCAGGGAATTTCTATAATAATTCATTTGAAAGCTTCCGGAATTTACTCCAGGCATTCCTCTAGAAGTTCCTCTGTGGATTGCTCCGGAAATTCCGCTCGGAATTCCAACGGAATTTCCTCTGGGAATGTCTCTAGAATTCTTCTGGAAGTTTTTTTTTTAGAAATTCCTGCGGAAGTTCCTCCAAGAATTCTTCGGGAAGTTCCTCTAGACAATCCTCCGGAAGATTCTACGAAAATCTCTACGGAAGTTGCTCAGAGAATTGAGAATTTTTAAGTTCTTCAGGGAATCCCTACCGAAGTCCCTCCTCTTGGCATTTTCCGGAAGTTCCTCTAAGAATTCCATTGATAGTCCCTCTGGGAATTCCTCCGACAGTTCCTCTAGGAATTCCCTTAAAATTTCATCTGGGAATTCTTCTGGAAGTTCGTCTTAGAACTTCTTGGACGTTATTCTGGCAATTCTTCTGGAAGTTATTCTAAAAATCCTTCAAGTAGCTCCTCCGGGACTTCCTTCGGAAGTTCCTCAAAGAATTCCTTCGGGAATTCATCCAGAAATTTCAGCATCATTCCTCCGTTCAATGCTCCTCTGGGAACTTCTTCGAAAGTTCCTCAACAAATGACTCCAGAAGTTCTTTAGCAAATTTCATCGGGTGCTCTTCAGGAAATTCCTCCAGAAATTTATCCGGAAGTTCCTCCGGTAATTCTTCCGGACATACTTTAGGAAATTCATTCAAAAATTCCTTTGGAAGTTCTTAAGCAAATGCCTACAGAAGATTATCCAGAAGTTCCTCTGGGAAGCTCTACGAAAGTTCACTTAGGAATACCTCCAAAGGTTCTTACGTGAATTCATCCGTAAAATTCCCCTATAATTTCTCCAGAAGCTCTTCAGGATATTCCCATGGAAGCTGTTCCGGACTCCTCTTGGAATTCTTTTGTTCTTCTTGTAATTCCTTTGAAAGTTCCTTTGGGAATTCCTTCAGAAATTCCACCCTGAAAATTCGTACAAAATTTCCTCTGGGAATTCCTCCGAAATTTCTAAGGAAATTACAACGAAAATCTCTCCGAAAGATCCTTCGATATATTCTATTGAAGTTCTTCAGGAAATTCATACGGAAGTTTCTCTTGGAATTCTTTCAAAGGTTCATCTAAGAATTCCCCCAGAAGTTCATCTGAGAATCTCCATGGAAATTCCTCTAAAATTTCCTTCGGCAGTTCTTCGAGAAATTCATCCGAAGTTCCTCGGAAAATTCCTGCGGATATTGCTCCGAAATTCTCTCCGGAAGTATTTCGCTTGAAGTTCTTCTTACCAATTTAATCCCATGATTTAAGGATGTCACTGAATATTTTGAGGCGAAGCAATTCTAAAAATAACTGTAGTACATGTTACCGTTAACTCGATAATTATAGATAAATCAACGAATACACGATAACCATCGTACAACGACACAACTGCTTCCGGTGCATCGCTCGCGCAGTTCCGCCAATCTCCACGAAGGATGTCAATCCCCAACGAAGGATACACGATTTCGCATGTTGTTCCATCTCTTCTCGACTCAGGACACCAGCTCAACCGACTGACTGGTCCAGGTAAAACTTTAAACAGTATATGTCCGCCCGAAGCAGACGAAGATACTGCACCCGCCCTCAATCGAGTGACCGCCTTCCAGAATGATCCCGCGTACAACGACACAACTGCTTCCGTTGCATCGCTTGCTCAGTTCCGCCAATCTCCGCTTCCCGACGAACGCTTGTATGACACAACTGTCTCCGGTGCATCGCTTGCTCAGTTTCGCCAATCTCCACGAAGGATGTCAATCCCCGACGAAGGATACACGATTTCGCATGCTGTTCCATCTCTTCTCGACTCAGGACACCAGCTCAACCGACTGACTGGTCCAGGTAAAACTTTAAACAGTATATGTCCGCCCGAAGCAGACGAAGACACTGCACCCGCCCTCAATCGAGTGACCATATTCCAGAATGATCCCGCGTACAATGACTCAACTGCTTCTGGTCCATCGCCCGCTCAGTTCCGTCAAATTCCGGTTCCCGACGAAGGATACACGACTTCGCCTGTTGTTCCATCTCTTCTCGACTCAGGACACCAGCTCAACCGACTGACTGGTCCAGGTAAAGCCTTTAACAGTATATGTCCGCCCGAAGCAGGCGTAGATACTACTCCCGCCCTCAATCGAGTGACCGCATTCCAGAACGATCCTGCAAACCTCGACGCAGTTCCTACTACAACTGACGCACCCCAACATCCCAGTACTATGCACTCTCACATCAGTAACGTCAACGGGAGTTTGAGCATCTATTATCAGAATGTTCGCGGACTTCGCACCAAAATAGATGACTTCTTTTTGGCGGCAAATGAAGGAGATTACGACGTCGTTGTGTTAACCGAAACTTGGCTTGACGACGCCATACACTCAGCACAGCTTTTTGGGTGCCACTACTCGGTGTTCAGAACTGATCGCAATCCTATGAATAGCCGTAAAACCCGTGGTGGTGGTGTACTCATCGCAGTCTTGTCAAAATTCAATTGTGTTCGTGAATCTGCTGCCGTCAGTGACACTCTTGAACAGTTATGGGTTCGAGTCATTATGCCTGGATACACTATCAGTATTGGGGTTGTGTACTTGCCACCTGATCGTATGAGCAATCTTGACGATATTCAAAGCCATCTAGAATCTATCGAAACAGTTACTTCTACTCTTGGAGCTAACGACAAGGCCCTGCTGCTCGGTGACTACAATCAATCTGGGATTCGGTGGTTTTCAGCTGATAGTTCTTACCCGTCGGTCGATTTGGAACGCTCTCGCCTCTCAGGCGCCAGCTGCGCATTGTTGGACGGATTCAACTTTCATGGACTTACACAGATTAACTCTATCGTTAACTCAAATGGTCGAACACTTGATCTCGTACTGGCAAACGATTCAGTGCTTCCGAATTGCGCACTACACCATGCTCTTGAACCGTTAATACCTGTTGATATCAACCATCCACCGCTTACATTGGAGTTATCGTATGTGCCGCCAATTACCTTCGATTCGGGACACGATTCGAGCAGTTATGACTTCCGAAAAGCGGATTATTCCGCGCTAAATGAACTGCTACTTGCAGTTGATTGGGGTTGCATGAACTCATTTAATAACGTCGACGATGCCGTGGATTTTTTCACCGATAGTATTGCTCGTGCATTTGCCATTCATGTTCCGATCGTAGGACCTGCACGAAAGCCTGCGTGGTCCAACCACAGATTACGAATACTGAAACGTCGTCGTTCCTCTGCACTTCGTAGATACTGCAATCATCGTTCCATATATAACAAGCAACAGTTCAACAGTGCCAGCAGTGCGTACAGAAGCTATAATCAGTTTTTGTATTCCCGATACATCAGCCGTACCCAACGAAATCTACGATTAAATCCCAAGCAATTCTGGGCATTTGTGAGGTCCAAACGGAATGAAGATGGTCTTCCTAGGTCAATGCAACTGAATGGTGTCCCTGCTGAGACTCCTGCGGGCAAATGCGAACTCTTTGCTACACAGTTCAAGACATCTTTTAACGATTTCATATCTCCGCCCTATCATGCCATTGAGGCTACTCGTGACACCCCTCGTGATGTTTTGGACCTAGACATCTTTTCCATCAGTGATGAAGATGTGTGCCGAGCTATCCGGAAACTGAAATTTTCGTTCTGTGCTGGACCAGATGGGATACCCGCTGCTTTACTGCGCCGGTGTTCGAGTGCTTTTATCAAACCTTTAACAAGAATCTTCAATCTCTCTCTTCGCACCAGAACGTTCCCCATGCGCTGGAAATCATCATTTCTTTTCCCAATTCATAAGAAAGGAAACAAATGCGATGTGAACAACTATCGTGGAATAACTACTCTCTGCTTGTTCGAAAGTTTTTGAAATCATAGTAAACGACACGCTCTTCGCCTGCTGTAGGCAGTACATCTTTACGGATCAGCATGGATTTTCCCAAAGAGATCGGTAGCGACCAACTTGACTGAATTCACAACAACATGTATAGAGGCTCTTGACACCGGGAGACAAGTGGATGCAGTATATTTAGATCTCAAGGCTGCTTTCGACCGTGTTGATCATAGTATTCTACTCAGCAAACTGGCGAGGTTAGGCGTTTCCACTGCGTGCGTTGATTGGTTTCGAACTTACCTGACGGATAGAACATTACGTGTGAAAGTCGGATCATCTTTCTCGGATCCTTTCATCGCTCCATCTGGCGTACCACAAGGTAAAGTAATCTTGGACCACTATTGTTTTCGATATTCGTCAACGATGTGACACTGGTGCTACCACCTGGAGTGAGGCTTTTGTATGCTGATGACGCCAAGATCTACATTGTTGTTAATTGTCTTGATGACTGCATTCAGCTGCAAATGCTTCTAATCCGTTTTGAGGGGTGGTGCGTGCGGAACTGCTTGTCACTCAGTATCCATAAATGTCAGATAATAACGTTCAGCAGAAAACGAAATCCTATTATCTATAACTACATGTTGTCTGGGACAGTTCTTGAGCGAGTGCAGCGTATCAGGGATTTAGGAGTTATACTTGACGACGCACTAACTTTTCGTTTCCATTACGATGAAGTGATTTCCAAGGCAAATCGACAACTTGGCTTTATGATGAAAATTGCCAATGGGTTTCGTGACCCCTATTGCCTACGCTCACTCTACTGTGCCCTTGTACGATCAACTCTAGAGTTTGCTGTTATTGTCTGGAGCCCTTATCAAACCACCTGGATTTCAAGAATCGAATCTGTGCAGAAAAAATTCGTGCGCTTTGCTTTGCGCAATCTTCCTTGGCGTGATGGACAACATTTTACTCCATATGAAAACCGCTGCCGGCTGCTTGGGCTGGATACTTTAGATGTTCGACGCCGTGTGGCACAGGCCATATTCGTAGCTAAAATTCTCAATGGTGCTGTAGACTCTCCAACATTGCTAAACAAAATCAATTTTTATGCTCCTACGCGCACACTAAGGAGGAGAGACTTCATTCAGCTCGATGCTAGAAACAGTCGTTATGGTCAGCATGACCCAGTTCGATATATGTCGTCCAATTTCAACGCAGTGTTCCATCTATTTGATTTCAACCTTTCGCCAGCTGCTCTACAACGACTTTTCGCAGAACACTTTCGTGGTACCAATTGACACATATACTGTAGATTGCTAAGTCTTTTTTTTATTATATTGATGCATTTATTGTGTATTCTGATTGATGTATTATTTGTATATTTTTATCCATGTTTGTATAATAATTAGGTTTTTGGAACATTTTTACCCTTATAGTCATTGAGACATTAGATGTCAGATGACGATTATCATAAATAAATAAATAAATAAATAACGATAACGTTGAATTAACGCTCACTTTATCGCCAACGAAGCATCATCGTACAACCGTTATCGTCATCGTAGTGGACGTTAAATTAACGATGATAATTTATCTATTAACAACCCTGCATGAACACCTCACCAGGAAAAGAACATCTGAGGTCCACCGTCTGACCGAGATTAAAACATTGCAAGATCACTTTGGTGAGCACAAAGAAAAGTTTAGGGTCTGTTGCTTTTCCTCTGACCAAGATGCAATTAGGGCGCTCGTATCAAATAAGGTTATCAAATTTTATCGTACTGTATATAGAATAGTTAGAATATCAAATTTAGTTTTAAGTCTTTTTTTCATTAAACAAATCCTTGCTCAGGCTACTATGTAGGATTAACTTCCCCGGTGCGAAAACTTTAATTATATAAAGAAATTAATAATTCTTAAGATCAAGGGCCATGTGGTCAACAACTTATAATGTAAAATTATTGTTAAAAACAAATACTAGAAAATAAATACAAATTAATCGTTAAAAAATCGAAGTTTCGTGTGAAAAATCGAAAAAAAAATGCTCATGAAAATATCTAAAAAAAATGCCTGGAGAACATCCGGTGAAGTTCAGAACAAGTTTCTTACGAATTTGATTAGAATTTCCTTTCCTTGATTAGAATGTTGAACATTTTGAACTTTCTTTGAAAATGTTATAATTTACCTTGACAACTTGAGAAAAATCCCGTGGAGTTTTAGTAGAATTACTTCTTCAGTCTCATTTTCAGTGAAAATTCAAGTAAGAAAGTGCTGCGTGCAGAGAAGTATTTTCGTGGAAATTCAGAAAAAAATCGCGTTAAAATGAAAAATAATTTTCCTTAGAAAGTCAAAGAAGTACTATTGTGGTTTTGCTTGTGTGAATATAAAAGAATCCCAATAAAGCATTTCCTGATTAAAATAAAAAAATTACCCGTGAAAATTATAAACCATATCCCGTGAAAATTTGTGTAGCATGCTCTAGTCTGATTATGAAGCTGCAGAAAAAGAAATAGACATCATCCACAAAGTACGTCCCGCTTCTAAGTGGGAGCGAGGGGGGTTAGTGTTCCGAGCAGTGTGGCGATCTATATAAAATTTTAAAGGTTTAATACAAAAAGTGTAACGGAGCAAAACCAATTATAAAAAAACCTTAGCATGTACAAAAGACTGCCCGAAAAAGTGTCTAATAAAAAAATGTAAGTTTCTCCAGAGACTAGCCCACAGGCAAGCTTGCGGCTATTACCGCTCGCGGAGAATTGGATACACGGTTCGAGGCCACGGTTGCGCCCCACGCTTGGCAAGCCGTTCTGCACCTAGTCAGCCCACCTCGCTCGCTGCGTTCTACGCCTTCTAGTACCTGCCGGGTTGGTCGAAAACACCACCTTTGCAGGGGTTGCTGTCTGGCATTCTTGCAACATGTCCTGCCCATCGTACCCTTCCCTGGGTTCGCCGTGTAGAGTTGATCATGCTCGTGGTTCATACTTTCCCGCCACACACCTTTCTGCACACCGCCAAAAAAGAAGACCACCTCTATCGTAACACTGTTTCTCAGACGAGCCCTGTCGCACTCGGTTTTGCTCACTAGCATATACTTAGTCTTCGATGCATTCACCTCGGTCCAACTTTTGCTGCTTCACATTTCAGGTGGTATTCTGCAAGGTGTTTTTGTACATATTTAGCAAGGTAGATTGAGTTTACCACCTTAATATTATTGTGAAACTAAACAGAACACTCTGGCGGTGGGGTGATTTGTTCTAAAATCTCTTTCTTTCATCAATATCTCCTTGCACCTTATTCTGTGTGATCATTTTTACACCATCTGATAAGCTATTATTACCAGATACCTTTTATTGCATTATGCACCTTTCGCACCTCGCACCACGCCACCACTTTGGACTATTATGCACCTTTGTCATTCCGTGCCCCCCCTTCATATGATCGCTGTGCACGCTAGTGATGACGGATAGTTTTGGGCGCAGTTTAACCATCACCAGATAGTGGTCAGAGTCGATGTTAGCGCCACGATATGTCCTGACGTCGATAATGTCGGAGAAGTGCCGTCCATCAATCAGAACGTGGTCGATTTGTGATTCTGTCTGCAGTGGTGATCTCCAGGTGTACCGATACGGGAGGCTGTGTTGGAAGTAGGTGCTGCGAATGGCCATATTCTTGGAGGCGGCGAAATCAATTAGTCGTAGGCCGTTTTCATTCGTCAGCCGGTGAGCGCTGAACTTTCCAATAGTCGGTCTAAACTCCTCCTCTTGGCCAACCTGAGCGTTCAAATCTCCTATGATGATTTTGACGTCGTGGCTTGGGCAGCTGTCGTACTCACGTTCCAGCTGCGCGTAGAATGCGTCCTTATCATCATCAGTGCTTCCGGAGTGTGGGCTATGGACGTTGATTATGCTGAAGTTGAAGAACCGGCCTTTGATCCTCAACTTGCACATTCTTTCATTGATCGGCCACCACCCGATCACGCGCCTTTGCATATCGCCCATCACTATGAAAGCTGTTCCCAGCTCGTGTGTGTTGCCGCAGCTCTGATAGATGGTATGATTACCTCTAAACGTTCGCACCATTGATCCCTTCCAACAAACCTCCTGCAGCGCTACGATGCCGAATCCACGGCCCTTGAGCACATCGGCGAGTATGCGTGTGCTCCCGATGAAGTTGAGAGATTTGCAGTTCCACGAACCGAGTTTCCAATCGCTAGTCCCTTTTCGTCGCAGTGGTCTTCGCCGATGGTTCCGGTCCGTACTCTCTTGTTGATTATTCGTTGCTTAAGTTTTTTAAAGGCTGGCTTGCAGGGCCTGGCACCAAACCCCCTAAATTTTCGGAGGGCCATTCCTCCTTATTCCCAGTGGACCATGGTGCACAGTTTCACTTAAGAGTCCCTCGCTGGCACTCGGACGATGATCAGCCACCCCTAACATGGAGAACAGACGCTGTTGTGAGCCGATCCTGACATGGAGAACAGACGCTCAATAAGATTTGCACCTCCGGAGAGGAGCAAACCCCCCCTTCCCTGTCAGCATACGACCATAGCTCCCACCGGGGTTGGTTACCCGATCTTCCCTAAGGTTGCTCGTATCCCGGCCAGCACCGCGGGGAGGTAGGGATAGGAGTTGCTGGGTAAGAGGCTAAGGACCGCGAGATGGGGTCTATTTTATTCCTTCAGGTACGCGAAGTACCAATGGTACGCTTTACCCAGCATTTGCCGTGCCGGTTGGTTGGGGAGTTGAAGCTGTTAGAAGTAGCTGGATATCAATGATTTTATCGAGCTAGTTCTGGAGCTCAGCGTTCCAACGGATTTCCTTAGAATTTCCTTGAGATTCTTTCCACATTTCTCGGGAAATTCCTTCGAACTTCCTTCGAATTTCCTCGGGAAATTGCTTCGAATTTCCTCGGAAAATTCCTTCGAATTTCCTCGGGAAATTCCTTCGATTTTCTTCGGGAAATTCCTTCGAATTTGCTCGGAAAATTCCTTTGAATTTGCTAAATTACAGCCGATCGATTGACTCTACTACCACTATACATAGTTTAATTCGCACCTTGAGAAGCGATTGCTATGATTTTTTCCCACTGATTTTGCTTTATTTATTGTTAATACCAGTTTGAATACTGTATTTAACTTTTTTTGCTTTATTTTTTGTTATTACCAGTTTGAATGCTGTATTCAACTTCTGAACTACATTTTCTGGGTGATGATTTGTTTTCTATTTTTGTTGAATAATTTCAAAGCGTACTCTTCATTTTAATGGCCAAAAAGCGTACTGTCAAGTATATGAACAGGACATTTATTTATTCATTTATTTTATTGATTTCTATTTATTTTATTGATTTCTGCTGAGGTGGAAGTATTTTGGTGCTATACGGATTTCGGTCCCCCTAGCTAGTTCGAACAAAAAAAAAATAGAAAAAAACTTCAAAATCGAATGGCTTTGTTACTTAGATCAGCGGTTCTCAACCTTTTTCTTGAGAGGTACCCCTTTGAACTTCTGCGTATATTGAGGTACCTCCTATTTTTTTCTGCGAAATAAGCGTTATTTTGTTATTCCGTGAATATCTAATTGAAAGAAGGCTTCCGAGCCTCTTGAAAGGAGGCTTCCGAGCCTCTTGAAAGGAGGCTTCCGAGCCTCTTGAAAGGAGGCTTCCGAGCCTCTTGAAAGGAGGCTTCAGAGCCTCTTGAAAGGAGGCTTCAGAGCCTCTTGAAAGGAGGCTTCCGAGCCTCTTGAAAGGAGGCTTCGCGCCTCTTGAAAGGAAGCCTGAGCCTCTTGAAAGGAGGCATCCGAGCCTCTTGAAAGGAGGCTTCTGAGCCTCTTGAAAGGAGGCTTCTGAGCCTCTTGAAAGGAGGCTTCCGCGCCTCTTGAAAGGAGGCTTCTGAGCCTCTTGAAAGGAGGCTTCTGAGCCTCTTGAAAGGAGGCTTCCGAGCCTCTTGAAAGGAGGCTTCTGAGACTCTTGAAAGGAGGCTTCTGAGCCTCTTGAAAGGAGGCTTCTGAGCCTCTTGAAAGGAGGCTTCTGAGCCTCTTGAAAGGAGGCTTCCTGAGCCTCTTGAAAGGAGGCTTGAGCCTCTTGAAAGGAGGCTTCTGAGCCTCTTGAAAGGAGGCTTCTGAGCCTCTTGAAAGGAGGCTTGAGCCTCTTGAAAGGAGGCTTTCGAGGCCTCTTGAAAGGAGGCTTTGAGCCTCTTGAAAGGAGGCTTCCTGAGCCTCTTGAAAGGAGGCTTCTGAGCCTCTTGAAAGGAGGCCTGAGCTCTTGAAAGGAGGCTTCCGAGCCTCTTGAAAGGAGGCCTGAGCCTCTTGAAAGGAGGCTTCCGGAGCCTCTTGAAAGGAGGCTTCTGAGCCTCTTGAAAGGAGGCTTCGAGCCTCTTGAAAGGAGGCTCTGAGCTCTCTTGGAAGGAGGCTTCCGAGCTTCTTGAAAGAAGGCTTCCGAGTCTCTTGAAAGGAGGCTTTTGAAAGGAGATTTTCAGGCCTCTTGAAAGGAGGCTTCCGAGCCTCTTGAAAGGAGGCTTCCGAGCCTCTTGAAAGGAGGCTTCCGAGCCTCTTGAAAGGAGGCTTCCGAGCCTCTTGAAAGGAGGCTTCCGAGCCTCTTGAAAGGAGGCTTCCGAGCCTCTTGAAAGGAGGCTTCCGAGCCTCTTGAAAGGAGGCTTCCGAGCCTCTTGAAAGGAGGCTTCCGAGCCTCTTGAAAGGAGGCTTCCGAGCCTTTGAAAGGAGGCTTCCGAGCCTTTTGAAAGGAGGCTTCCAATCCTCTTGAAAGGAGGCTTCCGAGCCTCTTGAAAGGAGGCTTCCGAGCTTCTTGGAAGAAGGCTCAGAACACTTGATAGCAGGTTTTTGAGACACCTAGAAGGAGGCTTCCAGACTGCTTGCAACGACGCTTCAGAGCTTTTCGGTAAAGTCCTTCATGTCTCTCAAATAGAGGCTTCAAAACCTTTAAATCCTATTCAGTTCAGAAGCATATTTTTATCATATGATTAATCATTTTGTCTTAATCAGATAGATTACAATTAAGTTTTTTTTTAATTTCTTCTCTCGACGTTTTGTCCTTTCGTTCTTTTGTCCCACAGCCCTTCATACACTGCCCTGTGCTGATTTTGGTGGGCAGGGTTCTGAAGCTACAAGTTTTAGAATAAACAAGTATCGAAACTTTATCAATGAGTTGTTATTGGAATTGCAATACATCCGCCATTACGCATTTTTGTCCGAGGTACCGCTGGGGCCAGCGAAGGTACCCCCAGGGGTACATGTAACCCAGGTTGAGAATCGCTGACTTAGATCGAATGCTGCCAAAATCAAATGGTAAAATGAACGGCAAATTCTGGTGGATAAAGGTAAACAGGATTTCATCCTAAATAAAAAATAAGCTTGAGCTTGAGCTTGAGCTTGATTGACTGCTCGTAGTTGCTACTCCATTATGACCAGATCAGCTGTTCTTGCACAGGGAACCAACAGATGTTTGCTTGGGACTAGCACACATCTTCAATGTACAGGTACTGGTGATCTCATTTGTTAGGTCATACTGGCGCCTGCCACGTCAGAATGCAAGTCAATGTAGGGAAGGGGGAGGAAATGATGATGCAATCACTCGCCCACTGCAAGCCGAATATACCTCTGCACTTGCCACGAGTTCATGCGGAATTTGTTGGAATTTCTGGATTAGGTTGGAGAGGCAGAGGTCCGTCTTGGTTAACGAGCTGCCAATGTGATAGATAGGAGAAGGTAACTGATGGAATTTCTAATTGGATGTAGGAAACGAGCTCTATAGTTCATTTCCAATTCTAGCAGATTGCTGTTAGAATACTCAAGTTGAAGGTATAGGAATAAAAATGGAAACGGTATGAAAGTCCATTTCCAGTTCTAGCGATTGCTAGAACATGAGAAATATAGAGGAAGATACAAAGTAGGAGAATGGAACGGACCTGGGATTGAACCCACGACCTCCTGCGTATGAGGCAGAAGCAGTAGCCATATGACTACCAAGCCCGCTACGGATTTCATCCTAAATAAAAAATAACCAAAAATACTGAACTTGCTTCTACTTTCTTCACTCTATGTCTATATGTTTACTGTTCAACATAGCCGTTGTTATCGATAAGATAGCATTGGAACAGCTTAATTAAATGACACAGTTTGTCAAATTTTTATTGATTCTTTGATAAGCTTAGTTGGCTCCATAAGTGGTTCACTTTAATATCGCTTTAGCTGGCGTAATTGATTGCGTTTGAAGTATTCTGAAACTGATCACTGATAAGACTTCCTACGGTAGCATCAATAAGGCCCGGCCAGTCCTGCTATCATAATGACATGTCTATTTAGTTCGTTTTGGCTCGAAAAAAATGAAACGGCGCGAGTACACGAAAACGTGGATAGCAGCCTGCGAACCGGTTCTCCATAGGCCCCCATGATAAAGGCAAATGTTGTGATACAAACCTGTACAAGCGAATACGCAGCAACGACGAAAACGAAGATTACGACGACAACGGGCGGCAGTGCTCAAAACCGTGGAAAACGGGCGACGAAGCGTGTGAGTACACAACACGATCAGGATCTACAATGCCAACAACAACAACACAACACAACAGCACTGCATGGAGAGACAGAGACTCGAAACAAAAATGCTAATTTATGCCATCACGTTTTGAAGAGCCTCACGATGCTTTCGACTTTGTACAGTGAAGGTATTTACACTGTGCAGTGGCACCAAAACTGTAACGATAATCCAATTAATACATTCACACATGCGCGCTGACTGTATCTCGCACTTCTTGGCACGGCGGCCACCTCGATTCGGTCGTTTATGTCGTTTCTTGTGCGATCTCGTCACTTGCACAAAACCAGGGATGCCAGGCGATTGTTGCTTTAGATTTCTACCGGTTAGTGGCGCTAGCCTTGAAGTGTTTGGTATTTCAGTAAAATCAGGTTATAATTAAACAAGTTGTCCTATTGGAAACAACTCGCTGCAATAATGATGCGATCTCATATGCCAGTGATTTCTATGCTAAAATTCTGGAAATTCAAAAATAAGTAACAATACTTTTTACATTTCAATTGTTTTGGAATGCGATTTGATGAGACAGAAAAAATCAGTCAGAAACAGCAAGATGTTTGTTGTTATTTAAAACAAACTGAGATTTCAAACCAAAGCACAGATTCATTTCATGAGCGCTTGTCAAAAGTAAGTAGCTCACTCGTTTTACTTGGAATGGTAAACAAATAGGATTAAAATAAATTGTCACTTCTGGCATCCCGGTTTCCACGCCACCTCTTTTCTCTTCGTCAGCTTCAGCTGCTTTTCATCACAACACGGCACAGAAAGGGCCTTGAATTAGGAACACCAGAAGCGGCGCTCGTTTATCTGCATCACGCACCTTTTTCCACCTAGTAGAGATAGACAACCGATCTTCGACGTATTATCGCTTCACAACCATCTGCTCCGGATATCCACTTTGTATGCACAACATGTAATTTCTCTTTAAACTTGCAAACTTCTCCTCTTGAAACACAAGCCTCCTTGTTCGATCACTTCGCGAATTCAACACATGAGGTCATCACTGCTCGTAATGCTACCAGAAAACGCCAGACTCGCTACGAAGTTCACCGGACTTGTGACTCACTGAAATACCGATGGGCTCAGTCTAGCAAACTATGCACATTCTTCGCAAATTAAGTAGTTAACAAAAAAAACGTGCCACAGGTACGACTGGTACGTAATGATGATGATGATGACCTTGCTTGAAGCACAAACCATTCGCCCAATATCCTTGCGAGGTACCTGTTCGACGCTGAGACCTCGCAAAAAACACCAGGTTACCTGACTTGGGCGACAATTAATCCACACGATGAGAGAAAGGCTCCTCTATTTTAACGAACGGTTATCAAAATACGACAATTCGACACGGTTGTTTCATAAGGGCCAATGTCGCAAACGTAAACAATGCCTTTTCCTGCAAATTCCTCGACAACTAGGACCACTCCCAGCTAACAACCACTTGGAACTGGTGGCGCTCCGCGCCTTCTATCGAACGGAAGTGGAAAATACCGCCAGAAGTCTCTAATCTCCCAGAAATCAGCAGAAGAAGTCAATGTTTACGTTTGCGACTTTCGCCCTTTTGAAACAACAATGTCGAATTATGACGCGACGGAACGAACCACTTGGAAACGCAACGCGACGAATACTACTAACCTGTCCGACTTGGAAACCTGCCAAAACCTATGACGACGACGATGACTGCTGGGTGGAGGCACACTATCGCACACAAGACACCTCAATACGAAGACGACAACAGAACAAGCAGACGAGGACGACGGGCCGCTTCGATCGTGACAACCTCCATTCCACCACACGGACGACGGTCGGACGAACGCGCGGCAGTTAAAAGGGGAGGTTGTTTGTGTTGTGTTATGGTCTTGCACGGAAGAGCAACAGAGTCCAGAGCGGTGCACTTATACAAGCGCCCGGGAACACCTCAACCAGAACATGCATGGAAGCCAGCAGTCAGCAGCGATCGGAGTGTGTGTGACGAGGTAACCAAGTAACGGTAGTGGTTGGATTCTACAACACCACTGGCTGACTGGACGAATGATGATGGTCGATGATGATGAAGACGGGCGGGCGGCAACTGTTGTTTTTGCTGTTGTCCATGGATACGCGGCGAGCGTCGACAACTTGAATGACGATGGTGATGAGTCGCGAAACAACAGGGGGTGGAAAAAATGCATGGGTAAATAACTATGAATGCTATAGAGTTGAAGCAAAATGCGTTACTGATTAAATTTGTCCTCACGTCAAGTGTGAATAACATTTAAAATAATTATAATGTATAACGTTTTTGACCTGATTTTGTTGACATTCTAACACAATGTTTACAAACGAGAACATCAGTTCAATCAAAGTTAATTGCCTATTTCCGGGGATTAAACCACCCGACTTGGACGTTAATTTACAATGTTATGGAAACTCATATGTGAATATGTACGTTATGTGGAAGATATTGATTTGAAAAATGTATTGGAGGTAACCACTTTCCCTTCGATGGGACTCGAACCCATGACCCTACAGTCATGGGTTCGAGTCCCATCGAAGGGAAAGTGGTTACCTCCAATACATTTTTCAAATCAATATCTTCCACATAACGTACATATTCACATATGAGTTTCCATAACAAACGAGTACATATTTTGCGCACGGTAATGTTGCCTTGAATTCCTTTGCGTTATCATTTTGTTTGTTGAGCAAACAAATGGAAGGGAATTCTCCGAAATCCGGAAGGGAATAATCTCAAATTCCGGAAGGAAATTCTCCCAAATTCCGGAAAGGTATTCTTTCAAATTTAACCTTTCCCGTCAACAAATTTTATTTGCTCAATCGATTTTTTATATTATTTAAGGTCAATTTTCCCAAAGAACCCATATTTTTTGCAGCACTTTTTCGGATTTTATTTTCGATTTTTAAAATAGGGAGCGGAACCATTTGGGCCCTATTCCCGTCCGCAATGTAAGTAACTCGACCAACGTTCCAACAAAATGGCTTGATTTTTTGTACATCATCATCGACAGAAACTAACCATTTCTCGGGTACTTATTCAAAAGGACGTATGTGATTTTGTAAACAAAGATTCAAACGTCGATTTATTCCCTCCCCTCGGATATGTGATCTTGCCGCGATGGGTGGGCTTACGCCATTAGCACTGATATGGCAAACAAAGACATATCCTGTCGTGATGGTATCACATGTGGACTATTTTTGTTCAATGCCGCGTCACAATTTGGCATTGACGCACTGATTTTACAGATGGGCATGTGATCCAACGGACATCATCGTGTCTTGGAGCCTGGAATAGTGATGCAGTAAGGTGGGCTTCTTTCCTCAGTAATAATGAAATGAGATCTCCTCCTTTTTTGCAATACTTTTCTAGTGTGTTCCCTGAAGATGATGGGTCGTAGCTACGCTTAAATCTAGCTAGATAGGTATATATAGAGAAATTGTAATCAACTTTATCGACATTAATAGGAAATTGACATTAATAGGATTCACTGAGTAGAAGTTTTTTCAAAACTAGGAGCGTGGCGCTTATTTTATTTTGTTATGTTCAAATTAAAGAGCCATAATATAAAATACCACACTTGACAACAATGGTATACAAACAATCTAATAATGGCTTCATTCTCGATAAATTTTATTAACAGATAGGGAATAGGCGTGATGAAGCTTTATTTTGCCACCGAAAAGTGAATCCTATAGCTGACCACGACTTAGATAATGATAGTTATTTTACTTGTAAGGATTTGAGACGATTAGATACGGTAGGGCAAATTTCATTATCTTCGCTCAACTTTAAAGCGATGCTCTTTCAAACTTTAAAACTAGGTTTTCATATATGCAGAAACGACCCTGGGAGATTAGTATTAGACAAATAAAATGAAGGAACGACGCAACATAATCTACAATGAGTATCGACTTAAACTGAATTACGTAGAAAACAAAAAACTAAGAAAGACAATGTGATAGGTGAATTAAACAAGATAAAACAAATGACATCTTACGAAATACTTGACTAAATTAGAAGTAAACTTACTGTTTGACTATTAAAACTTGTAATACCAGACATCACTGCAATTGCTAGAAGACATAAAGATAGGCACAATTCTCCAAACTACTTCTTTAACCGCATCAAAATGTGTGAGAGAATGTATGTATGTTTTTATAAGTGTGTGTGTATATATCATCATCTGAAGAGTGTTTAATCTGTGAATCACACTATGAAGAACTGAATGTTTAATACGCTCATCAAGCTAGTTATCATTACAATTAATTGCATATTATTCGGCAACTCGGCCGTACGAAAACCATTTTTTTGTTAAATATCTTGGCTGTGCATATGCACAGCATATGTTTCGAAATGGACAAATTGATATGAAATTTGCGAAAAAGAATCCACGTGTCTTGGGGGACTCGAACCCTCAACCTCCTTCTCTGTAGATAGGCGTGATAACCCCTACACAACAAGACCACTCGCGTTTGCGGAAAAGCCATCAGAATCCGAGTACCAACCTCCACCGTGGGTAGCTCTTTTTTGCAAATTGAATATCTTTCGGATGCTTGATTTGTCCAATCTCCACATTTGCTTTACTGTTGTATATCCACAGCCAAGCGAGTGCACATTGTTTATTAAACGAGAGGATCGCACTCCATGCCCCCCAGCAACGGACTGGGCGGGACGGTATAGAATGCGAATTCAATCGCACTCTGCTGTGCCAAAGGCTTGCTTGGCTAAAGCATTTGATGAGTTTGATTGCCTTTACGTAAACGGTCGCGTGTATTCAGACGACTAATGACGGTGAAAGACCGACACTTGATTACAATTAATTGCATATAATTCGGCAACTCGGCCGTACGAAAACCATTTTTTTGTTAAATATCTTGGCTGTGCATATGCACAGCATATGTTTCGAAATGGACAAATTGATATGAAATTTGCGAAAAAGAATCCACGTGTCTTGGAGGGACTCGAACCCTCAACCTCCTACTCTCTAGATAGGCGTGATAACCCCTACACAACAAGACCACTTAAAGGTCACGTTTGCGGAAAAGCCATCAGAATCCGAGTACCAACCTCCACCGTGGTTAGCTCTCTTTTTGCAAATTTAATATCTTTCGGATGTGATTTGTCCAATCTCCACATTTGCTTTACTGTTGTATATCCACAGCCAAGCGAGTGCACATTGTTTATTAAACGAGAGGATCGCACTCCATGCCCCCCAGCAACGGACTGGGCGGGACGGTATAGAATGCGAATTCAATCGCACTCTGCTGTGCCAAAGGCTTGCTTGGCTAAAGCATTTGATGAGTGTGATTGCCTTTACGTAAACGGTCGCGTGGACTCAGACGACTAATGACGGGGAGAGACCGACACGTGAGTACAATTGATTGCCTATTATTCGGCAACTCGGCCGTACGAAAACCATTTTTGTTAAATATCTTGGCTGTGCATATGCACAGCAACATATGTTTCGAAATGGACAAATTGATATGAAATTTGCGAAAAAGAATCCACGTGTCTTGGAGGACTCAAGACCCTCACCGTCATTAGTTGTCTGAGGCGTGATAACCCTACCGACCATGAAGTCGTTTACGTAAAGGCAATCAAATCATCAAATGCTTTAGCCAAGCAAGCCTTTACAGCAGAGTGCGGATTGAATTCGCATTCTATACTGTCCTGCCCAGTCCGTTGCTGGGGGCATGGAGTGCGATCCTCTCGTTTAATAAACAATGTGCACTCGCTTGGCTGTGGATATACAACAGTAAAGCAAATGTGGAGATTGGACAAATCACATCCGAAAGATATTCAATTTGCAAAAAGAGAGCTAACCACGGTGGAGGTTGGTACTGGATTCTGATGGCTTTTCCGCAAACGTGACCTTTAAGTGGTCTTGTTGTGTAGGGTTATCACGCCAATCTAGAGAGTAGGAGGTTGAGGGTTCGAGTCCCTCCAAGACACGTGGATTCTTTTTCGCAAATTTCATATCAATTTGTCCATTTCGAAACATATGCTGTGCATATGCACAGCCAAGATATTTAACAAAAAATGGTTTTCGTACGGCCGAGTTGCCGAATAATATGCAATTAATTGTAATCAAGTGTCGGTCTTTCACCGTCATTAGTCGTCTGAGTACACGCGACCGTTTACGTAAAGGCAATCAAACTCATCAAATGCTTTAGCCAAGCAAGCCTTTGGCACAGCAGAGTGCGATTGAATTCGCATTCTATACCGTCCCGCCCAGTCCGTTGCTGGGGGGCATGGAGTGATCCTCTCGTTAAATAAACAATGTGCACTCGCTTGACTGTGGATATACAACAGTAAAGCAGATGTGGAGATTGGACAAATCAAGCATCCGAAAGATATTTAATTTGCAAAAAGAGAGCTAACCACGGTGGAGGTTGGTGCTCGGATTCTGATGGCTTTTCCGCAAACGTGACCTTTAAGTGGTCTTGTTGTGTAGGGGTTATCACGCCTATCTAGAGAGTAGGAGGTTGAGGGTTCGAGTCCCTCCAAGACACGTGGATTCTTTTTCGCAAATTTCATATCAATTTGTCCATTTCGAAACATATGCTGTGCATATGCACAGCCAAGATATTTAACAAAAAAATAGTTATCATTAATTAATTGTGTTTTCAAATATTTGGATCTGCTTCAAGAACAATAGCATAAAATTTGATTTAGGAAATGAGTGGAAAATTATGCTGAAGTGTTTTGGGTCATGACTTAGAAGTGCAAAATATAAATAATGTAAAAATTGATGAATCGATGTTAGATGGTGTTGGCAGTCATGGGTGACATTAAGTGAATCAACTCATCAATAACAATATATGCAATATATGTTCAACAAAATAGAAAACAGGGACTTATATACTTATTAAGGAGTGACGTGAATTTGGAAATGTTGTACGGGATTTTGAACAAGGATGGTTCTGAAGATTTAGTTATTTGATTTTGACTGTTTGGTGATTTTTCGGTGACCCGTTTCTGGGGATGGTTTTCCTGCCTAAGAGAGTTATAATAGTGGAGAAGTTGTAAAAGTGAAGAAATAACGATACGGTGATAGTGACCGCAATATTGTTGGTGATCACGATGACTATGCCAAGATTTACGTAATGATAGTAGGTGAATAGGATGAATGATTTCATTGCTTATACTGAGTGAAGTGATTGAGGTGATTAGTAGTGTCAGAAAAACTTATATATTTTTTAAAGGTAGAAGAGAAGAAAAGAGTGATGTTGATGTTAGTGATAGTAGTTTGACAATACTAAGTGCTTATAATGATGCGGGGGTGAGCTGTTAAACAAATCCTTGTTTTCATCAACACGGCCCACAACAGTGACCACATGAGCAACATCGCTTAGGAACGTCTGTGTGGTGATGAAAAACGGGAGGCTCATAGAAGCCAATATGGGCGGGGTACAGTGTAGATTAATAGCAAGGGACAGCTGCCACTGTAAACACAAAAAAAAAAGAGATTCAAACGTCAATTTATCCAATCTGATAGCACACTCCCACGCAAACCATCACCACCCACAGACAGGTAGAGGAAGCCTTCGGCTACCTGTTGTTTGTGTTGGTTTGCGTGGGAGTGCTATCAGATTGGATAAATCGACGTTTGAATCTCTGTTCACAAAATGACATACGTCCTTTTGAATAAGTACCCGAGATTTACTAAAAAACAAGTAATTCGTTCGAAAGTCGCTCGAGTAATAAACGTTGCGGACGGGAACAGGGGTTGCTGCCCAAATGGTTTTCTACCCTAGTTAGAGACTTCGAAAAAAATTGGGTTCTTCGGGAAAGTTTACCTTAAATAGGTCAAAGAATCGACTGAGGCAATAAAGCGTGATACAATTTTTGACAGAAAAGGTCAATTTTCCCGAATTCTAGAAAGGAATTCTCTCTCACTCATGAAGGGTATTCGCTCGAATTCCGTAATGGAATTCTCCCGAACTCCGGAAGGGAATTCGCCCGGATTTCAGAATGGAATTCTCTCAAATCTCCCCCTCCCGAAGCACCCGAATTTCGAGAGGGAGATCTTTTTGAATTCCGGAAGGGAATTCTCTTGAAATCCTAAAAAGAATTCTCTAGAATTCCGAAAGGGAATTCTCCCAAAGTCCGGAAAGAATTTTCCCGAATTCCGGAAGGGAATTCTCCCGATTTTCGGAAGGAAATTCTCCCGAATTACGGAACGGAATTCTCACGCAATCCGAAAGAAAATTCTCCCGAATTCCGGAAAAAAATTCTCCCGAATTCCGAAAAGGAATTCTCCCGAATTCCGAAAAGGAATTCTTCCGAGCTTCCGAGGGGAATTCTCTCGAATTTCGGAAGGGAATTCTACCGAATCCCGGAAGGGAATTCTCCTGAATTCCGAAAGAAATTTCTCCCGAATTCCGAAAAGGAATTCTCCCGAATTTCGGAAACTAATTCTCCCGAACTCCGGAATCTGCTAAATTCTAAAAAGGAATTCTGCTCAATTCCGGAAGGGAATTCTACTGAATTCCGAAAAGCGATTCTCCCGAATTCCGGAAGGGAATTCTCCTGAATTCCGAAAGAAATTTCTCCCGAATTCCGAAAAAGAATTCTCCCGATTTTCGGAAACTAATTCTCCCGAACTCCGGAAGATAGTTCTCTCGAATTTCGGAAGGAAATTTTCCCGAATTTCGAAAGGAAATTCTCCAGAATGTCGGAAGAAAATTCTCTCGAATTTCGGAAGGGAAGTCTTCCGAATTCCGGAAGAGAATTCTCCCGAATTCCGGAAGAAAATTCTCCCGAATTCTGAAAGAGAATTCTCCCGAATTCCGGAAGAGATTTCTCCTGAATTCCAGCAAGGAATTCTCCCGAATTCTGAAAAGGAATTCTCCCGAATACCGGAAAGTAATTCTCCCGAAATCCGGAAGGAAATTCGGCAGAGTTTCGGAAGGAAATTCTCCCGAATTCCTGAAGAGAATTCTCCCGCATTCCGAAAGAAAATTCTCCCGAATTCCGAAAAGAAATTCACCCGAATTCCGAAAACTAATTCTCCCGAACTCCGGAAGGGTATTCTCTCGAATTTCGGAAGGGAATTCTCCCGAGTTCCGGAAGGGAATTCTCCTGAATACCGGAAGGGAATTCTGCTGAATTCCGGAAGGGAATTCTCCCGAATTCCGGAAGGGAATTTTCCCGTATTCCAGAAGGGAATACTCCCGAATTCCGGAAGGGAATTCTCCCGAATTCCGGAAGGGAATTCTCCCGAATTCCGGAAGGGAATTCTCCCGAATTCCGGAATGGAATTCTCCCAAATTTCGGAAGGGAATTCTGCTGAATTTCGGAAGGGAATTCTGCTAAATTCCGGAAGGCAATTCTCCCGAAATCCGGAAGGGAATTCTCCCGAAATCCGGAAGGCAATTCTTCAGAAATCCGGAAGGGAATTCTCCTGAATTCCGGAAGGTAATTCTCCCGAATTTCAGAAGGGATTTCTCCCGAATTCCGGAAGGAAATTCTCCCGAATTCCGGAAGGGAATTCTCCCGAATTCTGGAAGGGAATTATCCCGAATTCCGGAAGGGAATTCTCCCGAATTCCGGAAGGGAATTCTCCCGAATTCTGGAAGGGAATTATCCCGAATTCCGGAAGGGAATTCTCCCGAATTCTGGAAGGGAATTATCCCGAATTCCGGAAGGGAATTCTCCCGAATTCCGGAAGGGAATTCTCCCGAATTCCGGAAGGGAATTCTCCCGAATTCTGGAAGGGAATTATCCCGAATTCCGGAAGGGAATTATCCCGAATTCCGGAAGGGAATTCTCCCGAATTCCGGAAGGGAATTCTCCCGAATTCCGGAAGGGAATTCTCCAGAATTCCGGAAGAGAATTCTCCCGAATTCCGGAAGAGAATTCTCCCGAATTCCGGAAGGGAATTCTCCCGAATTCTGGAAGGGAATTATCCCGAATTCCGGAAGGGAATTCTCCCGAATTCCGGAAGGGAATTCTCCCGAATTCCGGAAGGGAATTCGCCCGAATTCCGGAGGAGAATTCTCCCGAAATCCGGAAGGGAATTCTCCCGAATTCCGGAAGGGAATTCTCCCGAATTCCGGAAGGGAATTCTCCCGAATTCCGGAAGGAAATTCTCCCGAATTCCGGAAGGGAGTTCTCCCGAATTCCGGAAGGGAATTCTCCCGAATTCCGGAAGGGAATTCTCCCGAATTCCGGAAGGGAATTCTCCCGAATTCCGGAAGGGAGTTCTCCCGAATTCCGGAAGGGAATTCTCCCGAATGCCGAAAGGAAATTCTCCCGAATTCCGGAAGGGAATTCTTCCGAATTTTGAAAGGGAATTCTCCCGAATTCCAGAAGGAAATTCTCCCGTATTCCGGAAGGAAATTCTCCCGAATTCCGGAAGGGAATTCTCCCGAATTCCGGAAGGGAATTCTCCCGAATTCCGGAAGGGAATTCTCCCGAATTCCAGAAGGGAATTCTCCCGAATTCCAGAAGGGAATTCTTTCGAATTCCGGAAGGGAATTCTTCCGAATTCCGGAAGAGAAGTCTTCCGAATTCCAGAGGGGAATTCTTCCGAATTCCGGAGGGGAATTCTTTCGAATTCCGGAAGGGAATTTTTCCGAATTCCGGAAAGCAATTCTTCCGAATTCCGGAAAGGGATTCTTCCGAATTCCGGAAAGGAATTCTTCCGAATTCCGGAAAGGAATTCTTCCGAATTCCGGAAAGGAATCCTTTCGAATTCCGGAAAGAAATTCTTCCGAATTCCGGAAAGGAATTCTTCCAAATTCCAGAAAGGAATTCTTCCGAATTCCGGAAAGGAATTCTTCCGAATTCTGGAAAGGAATTCTTCCGAATTCCGGAAAGGAATTCTTCTGAATTCCGGAAAGGAATTCTTCCGAATTCCGGAAAGGAATTCTTCCGAATTCCGGATAGGAATTCTTCCGACTTCCGGAAAGGAATTCTTCCGAATTCCGGAAAGGAATCCTTTCGAATTCCGGAAAGGAATTCTTCCGAATTCCGGAAAGGAATTCTTCCAAATTCCAGAAAGGAATTCTTCCGAATTCCGGAAAGGAATTCTTCCGAATTCTGGAAAGGAATTCTTCCGAATTCCGGAAAGGAATTCTTCCGAATTCCGGAAAGGAATTCTTCCGAATTCCGGAAAGGAATTCTTCCGACTTCCGGAAAGGAATTCTTCCGAATTCCGAAAGGGAATTCTCCTGAATTCCGAAAGGGAATTCTCCCGAATTCCGAAAGGGAACTCTCCCGAATTTCTGAGGAAATCTTCTGAATTCCGAGAGGGAATTCTTCCGAATTCTGAAAGGGAATTCTTCCGAATTCCGAAAGGGCATTCTTCCGAATTCCCAAAGGGAATACTTCCAAATTTCAAAAGGGAATTCTCCCGGATTCCGAAAGAGAACTCTTCCGAATTCAGGAAGGGAATTGTTCCGAATTCCAGAAGGAAATTCTTCCGAATTCCGGCAAAAAATTCTTCCGAATTCCGGTAGAAAATTCTTCCGAATTCCGGAAGGGAATTCTTCCGAATCCCGGAAAGGAATTCTCCCGAATTCCGGAAGGGAACTCTCCCGAATTCCGAAAGGGAATTCTTCCGAATTCTGAAAGGGAATTCTTCCGAATTCTGAAAGAGAATTCTTCTGAATTCGGAATTCCGAAAGGGAATTCTCCCGAATCCCGGAAGAGAATTGTTTCGAATTCCGGAAGGGAATTCTTCCGAATTTCGGAAGGGACTTTTTCCGAATTCCGAAATGGAATTCTTCAGAATTTCGGAAGGGAATTCTTCCGGATCTCGGAAGGGATGTCTTCCGAATTCCGAAAGGGAATTTCCCGAATTCCGGAAAGGAATTTCCCCGAATTCCGGAAGGGAATTCTCCCGAATTCCGGATGGGATTTCTCCCGAATTCCGGAGGGGAATTTTCCCGAATTCCGGAGGGGAATTCTCCCGAATTCCGGAGGGTAATTCTACCGAATTCCGGAGCGAAATTCTCCCGATTTCCGGAGGAGAATTCTCCAGAATTCGGGAGGGGAATTCTCCCGAATTCCGGAGGGGAATTCTCCCGGAAAGGAATTCTTCCGAATTCCGAAAGGGAATTCTTCCGAATTCCGAAAGGGAATTTTTCCGAAATCCGGTAGGGAATTCTCCTGGATTCCGAAAAGGAATTCCTCCGAAATCCGAAAAGGAAATCTTCCGAATTCCGGAAAGGAGTTCTTCCGAATTTCGAAAGGGAATTCTTTCGAATTCCGAAAGAGAATTCTTTCGAATTCCGAAAGGGAATTCTTTCGAATTCCGAAAGAAACTCTTCCGAATTCCGAAAGGAATTTCTTCCAAATTCCAAAATGGAATTCTTCCGAATTCCGATAGGGAAATCTTCCGAAATCCGAAAGGGAATTCTTCCGAATTCCGAAATGGAATTTTTCCGAATTCCGAAAGGGAATTCTTCCGAATTCCGGAAGGGAACTCACACGAATTCCGAAAAAGAATTCTCCCGAATTCCGGAATGGGATTCTCCCGAATTTTGGAAGGGAATTCTTCCGAATTCCGAAAGGGAATTCTCCTGAAATCCGGTAGGGAATTCTCCTGGATTCCGAAAAGGAATAAAGTTGGTTATTTTGTATGAAAATCCTCCTTTGCTGCTATTATTTTGAACACCGCTGTATAACAAGTCATAATCAAAACGAGTCTCATCTAACTTCGCAAACTCCAATCAGCTTGCTTTATCTAATATTGTTGGACAGAGTATGGCTTACCCTTACCATTTTTCAATCAGGTCAGATATTTACAACTTTTACTACTCAAATGGCGCTAGAAAACCACTTCCGCAAATCTCTAAACATAGCTTTTCTACCGGAAAAAGTTTCAAATTGTTCACTCAATTGCGTATCCAACCACAGGTGTCAATTCATAAATAATTTAATTATTATCGCCTGATGACATTGATTACAGCCAAGGCTCCTGAAACGCAGTCGACGGAGACGACCTCCTACTGTGTTTTCTTATAGTTGTCTTTTAATCAACCGTTTTCATTCACAACTCTAAAAATAGAACTTTTCATGATGCTAAAAATGCATGATAAGATCATAACAGATTCAAGATTCTATGCAATTAATGTAAATGGTACATAAAAACGTTTGTTTGAAATATGAATCATAAATGGAACAGATTATAGCGTTTGTGGAAATCGCGAAAAGCGGCCGTCATGTCACCGTCATCCGTGTGGTATGAAATCCGACTGTACATTATTTCAACAGCTGGTCACCACAGCAGCGATAGCAGTAGCAACATATAGGTAGCTGAATAAATATTTTGATTCTGCGGTTACAACTCTGCGACAAGTTTAAATAGCGAACCGAAAATTATCGATAATACTCTTTATTAGGGTGGCTCAAATTAGTATGGGAAAAACTTTGTTCAATTTTTTTGATGGGCCGCCGTCTTATTCGATTCTATTTGATGCCCTGATGCTCTGGACAAAATTTCAGCCAAATCGGTCAACGTTTGGGCGGTGCTAAACTCGTTGGAAGTTTATATGGAAAAATGTATGCAGAAACATCCAAAAACAGTAAATTGCAGCTGGACTACACAACTTACGATGAAGAACTATGATACTCATTCAGATCTTGGAGAATTTAATACAGAATGTTATGCAGACAACCGCGAGAAGATTCGAGTTTGCCCGGCTAAGTTATTAGCATTTCTCTGCAGTGGGGTTTGAGCAAATTTCGTTTCTTTTACCTTTGAAAAGAAATAAATTCACCCCTACAACACTCCAGTAAAATGCTAATATCTTTGCGTAATAAAGTCTAATCATCTCGCGGTTTTCAGCATAACTTTCTGTATTTTATTTTACAAGAACTGAATGAGTTCTTGATCGTAAATTGTGCTGTCCAACTGCAAATCACTGTTTTTGGATATTTCTGCATACATTTTTCCATATAAACTTCCAACGAGTTTAGCACTGCCCAAACGTTGCCCGATTTGGCTGAAATTTTGTCCAGAGCATCAGGGCATCAAATAGAACCGAATAAGAGGGCGGCCCATCAAAAAATTAAAAAAAGTGTTTTTTGAGCCACCCTACTCTTTATATTATTGATAGAAAAGATCGATCGTGTGAGTTTGATACCAAAATATTGTGACTCTTGCCGGCATTTTCGTCTTTTGGATCCTCTCAATGCGTCCATAAGAGATGATAGAGGATAAGTCCATGCGTATTTGGCAAGATATTCTTCTATTTAATTTGCAGTAAATATGTTGATTGAATTAAATATTTGATGAGAAGATGTATTATAAGACCAATACCGATACAATCCAATTTCGTGAACGCAATTCTTCGTCATTCCATTGGTTTCGTTATTTTCTTCATCAATAATCATCATCATCGTTATCATCATCATTGCCATCAACGATTGCATAGTTACACATGTACATAGTCACCCCCTTTTGTGTGGAGGTTCCACACAAGAGCAAAAACAGTCACGCTTCGTGTATTCTTGAATAGTTCCACAACTGGGAAGACGCAAAAACGATCTGCCGCAGAAGCGGTTAAAGAATTTTGCAAGTGTTCACATTCTCTCGCATGTCGGTCGGTTTGTTCTCGTGAGACGCTTTCGTTCGACGAGATGCCATTCTTCCTCACCGCCAATTGAGCCGAATTATGTTCCGGTAATTGGCGAGGGACGGCTGGCTGTGGGGACTCGACCCTCTATCGCAGAACAACCTGATGGCATCGGCGTTATCGTTGCACAACGAAATATTTCAGTCGGAAAGTTGGTCAAATTAATGGATAGGATCGTCTTTCCGCACATTTAGATTCTTGACAAGTTTCTACTAAGTAGAGACCAGCCAGCCTCGGTTGGAAGCCCGATTTATTCGCGACGTGATTCTCTGCAGAACTAAATTGTATATAGAAAATCAAGAACAAAAAAGGAATTGTCTGAGTAAACCTGTTACTAAATTCATTCCAGCAAAAATAAGATGCAGTGACAAACATCAATGATTACGACGAGTCTCGCTAACCGATAGACAGTGTGTCTAAGTCCTACGCCATATGTAGCTTCCCTTGACCTGCTCTCCGTTGCAGCGCGCAAGCACATCACAATGGATCATCAGAATTGCAGGGCTGTTACAAACTAGTCGAATTCCAATCCGCGAAATTCGCGACTGGCAAATTGAAATCCGCGACTGTAGAAACAAATCCGCGACAAACAAAAATATAGTTTATTACTTCAAAACACGCTTTATAAACGCGAAATTTCAATATTTTTGCTTCCAATCTATTCCAATCCAATATTCGTTGATAGAAAAGAAAATTAAAGAACATTCGCTAATTTTTGTAATACCCAAAACTGCATATAGTTAGCGCTTCAACCATATCACAAGCCACAGAAAATATATGTGCAGTGTTGAACTATGCCCGAAAGAAATTCAAGTTTTAATTTTTCCGGGAAACCCCCCATTCTAATCGATGATGTATAGATGTATTTAGTTATAAGATGGCAGTCTGTTGTCATAGGTAAATGCCAGTTAGATCAAGGGTTATATTTGAATTATACTTTTCAGTACGCTATATAGTTTTTTTTTCTAATCTCTACCATTGTTTTACAAGGGCATGGACGCATCAATAATTCGTCAGGCTATTTATTGATCAGTCATTGGATTTTGTACTTCCATCAATCCGCCTGTTAGGAAATAATAAGACCAATTTCTTCAAAAGCAAGCGACATAGCTCTGCAGAGGCCCGAACAAAGCTTGACGAATCTGATTTAAAAGCACTCAGGCGAAATGATGCCAGAGGCGGACAGGAACGGTTCTAAGACCTACGAATTTTTAAAAACTTGGATAATGTTCACGATTTGAAAAATTATGTCATTACCACTACGTATGAGATAATGGATGGGAATTGCTAAACTTATATAACACGGCAGACTCGACACGTTGTTCATTTGCCGGAATAGCATCAATCGAAGATAACATGCACTAGAGGTACCAAAAAACCGTAGGTGGGCTTAATGGTAGGTCGCGTACACGATGGTGTTTTGCAATTGAAGTAGATCTGAGGGTACTAAACTTCAGTGCGCCTTTTAGCAGTTGGCCCAGGATTAACTGAGTACGTAAGAGTTAGGGTCGATTTCTTCACTTCCGCTTAGATCTTAAACCAGGTTTAAGCGTATGGGTAAGCACCGCTTAAGAATTAAGCGGAGGTGAAGAAATCGGCCCTTAGTGAATCTATATCGGAGTGAAGCTTAGTAAGCGGAAATAGTTAGATTCTGCCCCCACATGTGCAAACTAGCTCGTAAGTGAGTAATCTCCCAATCGAAGGAGGGACTTGCCAGGATCTAGCGATTAGCCATCTATAGTGAGCATTACAACGCCGTATGTGCTATCCATCGTAGGAGTCTTCTGGAGTCTCAAGGCTCAAGTTCAGTCAGACAGTAAATGGAACAGGTAATAGAACAAAAACACATGGAACTGAAAAAAAAACTAGCCTATAAAAAGTTATTGGAATACATAATAAAACAAAGGGTGAATACTGAATGGTTTGAATGAGATGCATGCAATAGTGGGGGTTATTAAGCGTGGTTCAAAAGTTGACGCAACTGATGGTCGGGCAATGAAAAAAACCTATCTATCGTTCAACCGACGATATTCGGATTTCTGAATATCGCCCCAAACATTGACATGCGATCCGATCTTTTCTCGCGAAAGGAATCCTTCTGATTCCTTTCCAAAATAAATAATTCTTGGCATTTCAGTAATCTATAAATGCAATTCGACAGACTTTCTATGTGTCCACTTAAACCAACATCCATACGACTATTGAAAGGTTATTCGAATATCATGTGTTTGGATCTTTGACGGATTGCTTATTTTCCAAACGCCCAAATAATCGACATGTTAAATTCATCCTAAAATTAAATTGAGGAAATCGCGATTTTCGCGAGAGTGTAGTTATAAATCCGCGATTTTCGTGAGAGTGTAGTTATAAATCCGCGATTTTCGCGACAATGTTTGACGGAACCGCGATTTTCGCGACTGGAAGGGTAAATCCGCGACAAATCCGCGAAATTCGCGAAAAACACGAAAATCGCGAGATTCGCGACTGTTGTAACAGCCCTGGAATTGGATCTCGTCAAATTGCTTCTCGGGGACGTTCACGAATTACGTAACGCTTACGTGTCGTCCCGAAGCTTCCATTTTCGTGTAACGCAATTTTCGATCGACCTCTCTCTCGTTGCATCTTTCGATTATTGAATGGCGCAACTGAGGGGCGGCGGTCGACGACGGGAAAGTAGTTACCAAGTAAACGGTTTCTTCGTCTTCCAGGTTCTGCTTCTTGACATGCCCACCGTAATTGCTTGCAACTGAAGCACGGAAAGAACTTGTTTAGAGGATGACGACGACGACGTTCCTCTCTCGTTGCAATTTCCATTCCATGCGGAAGGGTGCCGCCGCAGGAGAAGTCCACACGAGAGTGCCGTAAAGTAATTAGATTCGCTCCAGCAGCGATGAGCAAGCGGATCGTCATCGTGCGCGAATCGCGAATCGTAGACAACACTCGCCGCCACTATGCGCTGAATGAAACTGGTTCTAGTGGATGAATCTGGTTGGGCTTGGAAAAACTGGCGAAGGTTAGGGTGTGTCTGAGGTGCAGTTCGTTTCGACGAATACATCGGGTGTTGTTCGTATGCGAGACAATGAACTAATAAGGAAGGGGGGTCTTCCGTAGCTCAGCGGCACGATTCGTGGTTAGAAAATTGAGACACTGACAGGGATACAATGTTTTTTTTTTCGGTATTTTTCATTTGATTTTTAACAGGTAGCTACCCGCGGGAAAAACTATTCCGCAAGAATATTCCAATGCATTTTACTGATGTTTTAACCTTTTGAGAATATAACATCTTTAACTTCTCGTCCTTAGGGGCCCTCCTTAGCCGTGGGGTAAGACGCGCGGCTACAAAGCAAGACCATGCTGAGGGTGACTGGGTTCGATTCCCGGTGCCGGTTTAGGCAATTTTCGGATTGGAAATTGTCTCGACTTCCCTAGGCATAAAAGTATCATCATGATATACGAATGCGAAAAATGGTAACTTGGCTTAGAAACCTCGCAGGTAATAGCTGTGGAAGTGCTTAATGAATACTAAGCTGCGAGGCGGCTCTGTCCCAGTGTGGGGATGTGATGCCAATAAGAAGAAGAACTTCTCGTCAAATATGAGCGAAACAACCTATCTAAAAGACCAGATTTAGACGTTTTAGCAACCTTGGCCCAACGGAAAAGCAACAAATTACAAATTTGCATACTTGGCTTGCAACCTGAACATCACAAATGATTTCCATGATAATAATAAATCCAGTTTTTGATGTTTGTAGTACATTGTCGCGGCTCAACTAGCAACTCAGAAAAGCTACCCACTTATGATAAGACCTATAGGACAGGTAAGCCACTGGATAAAGTTCATTGACATTTGAAGTTCTACAGAAAATTAATCAAACATTCGTCAGGATATCATCAAGGCTTTCATTTGAATTTGATGCAGAACAATTAATCTGAAACTCCAAAGGCCTCCTTTCAAGAGGAGTCCGGGAGCGTCATTTCAAGAGGCCCGGAAGCATCCTTTCAAGAGGCCCGGAAGCATCCTTTCAAGAGGCTCAGAAGCCTCCTTTCAAGAGGCTCGGAAGCCTCCTTTCAAGAGGCTCGGAAGCCTCCTTTCAAGAGGCTCGGAAGCCTCCTTTCAAGAGGCTCGGAAGCCTCCTTACAAGAGGCTCGGAAGCCTCCTTTCAAGAGGCTCGGAAGCCTCCTTTCAAGAGGCTCGGAAGCCTCCTTTCAAGAGGCTCGGAAGCCTCCTCTCAAGAGGCTCGGAAGCCTCCTCTCAAGAGGCTCGAAAGCCTGCTTTCAAGAGGCTCGGAAGCCTCCTTTCAAGAGGCTCGAAAGCCTCCTTGCAAGAGGCAAGGAGGCCTCCCTTCAAGAGGCTCGGAAGCCTCCTTTCAAGAGGCTCGAAAGCCTCCTTTAAAGGCGCTAGGAAGCCTCCTTTCAAGAGACCCGAAAGCCTACTTACAAGAGGCCCGGAAGCCTCCTTTCAAGAGGTTCGGAAGCCTCCTTTCAAGAGACCGGGAAGCCTCCTTTCATGATGTTCGGAAACCTTCTCTCAAGAGGCTCAGAAGTCTCCTTTCAAGAGACTCAGAAGCCTCCTTTCAAGAGGCTCGGAAGCCTCCTTTCAAGAGGCTCGAAAACCTCCTTTAAAGACAGAGTCCCGGAAGCCTCCTTTTAAGAGGCCAGGAAGCCTTCTTTCAAGAGACTCGGAAGCCTTCTTTCAAGTGGCTCCGAAGCCTCCTTTCAAGAGGCTCCGAAGCCTCCTTTCAAGAGGCTCGGAAGCCACCTTTCAAGAGGCTCGAAAGCCACCTTTCAAGAGGCTCGGAAACCTCCTTTTAAGAGGCCAGGACGCCTTCTTTCAAGAGACTCGGAAGCCTTCTTTCAAGTGGCTCCGAAGCCTCCTTTCAAGAGGCTCCGAAGCCTCCTTTCAAGAGGCTCGGAAGTCTCCTTTCAAGAGGCACGGAAGCCTCCTTTCAAGAGGCTCGGAAGCCTCCTTTCAAGCGGCTCGAAAGCCTACTTTCAAGAGGCTCGGAAACCTCCTTTAAAGACAGAGTCCCGGAAGCCTCCTTTTAAGAGGCCAGGAAGCCTTCTTTCAAGAGGCTCGGAAGCCTTCTTTCAAGTGGCTCCGAAGCCTCCTTTCAAGAGGCTCCGAAGCCTCCTTTCAAGAGGCTCGCAAGCCACCTTTCAAGAGGCTCCGAAGCCTCCTTTCAAGAGGCTCGGAAGCCACCTTTCAAGAGGCTCGAAAGTCTCCTTTCAAGAGGCTCGGAAGCCTCCTTTCAAGAGGCTCGAAAGCCTCCTTTAAAAGCCCTCTGAAGCCTCCTTTCACGAGACCCGAAAGCCTACTTCCAAAAGGCCCGGAAGCCTCCTTTCAAGAGACCCGGAAGCCTCCTTTCATGAGGTTCGGAAGCCTCCTTTCATGAGGTTCGGAAACCTTCTCTCAAGAGCCTCGGAAGTCTCCTTTCAAGAGACCCGGAAGCCTCCTTTCATGAGGTTCGGAAGCCTCCTTTCAAGAGGCTCGGAAACCTCCTTTCAAGAGGCCAGGAAGCCTTTCTCTCAAGAGGCTCGGAAGCCTTCTTTCAAGAGGCTCGGAAGCCTCCTTTCAAGATGCTGAGAATGCCCTTTTCATGACGTTCGGAAGCCTCATTTCAAGAGGCTCGGAAACCTCTTTTCAAGAGACCCGGAAGCCTGCTTTCAAGAGGTTCGGAAGCCTCCTTTCAAGAGGCTCGGAAGCCTCCTTTCAAGAGGCTCGGAAGCCTCCTTTCAAGAGGCTCGGAAGCCTCCTTTCAAGAGGCTCGGAAGCCTCCTTTCAAGAGGCTCGGAAGCCTCCTTTCAAGAGGCTCGGAAGCCTCCTTTCAAGAGGCTCGAAAGCCTCCTTTCAAGAGGCTCGAAAGCCTCCTTGCAAGAGGCTCGAAAGCCTCCTTGCAAGAGGCTCGAAAGCCTCCTTTCAAGAGGCTCGAAAGCCTCCTTTCAAGAGGCTCGAAAGCCTCCTTTAAAGGCGCTAGGAAGCCTCCTTTCAAGAGACCCGAAAGCCTACTTCCAAGAGGCCCGGAAGCCTCCTTTCAAGAGACCCGGAAGCCTCCTTTCATGAGGTTCGGAAACCTTCTCTCAAGAGGCTCAGAAGTCTCCTTTCAAGAGACTCCTTTCATGAGGTTCGGAAGCCTCCTTTCAAGAGGCTCGGAAACCTCCTTTAAAGACAGAGCCCCGGAAGCCTCCTTTTAAGAGGTCAGGAAGCCTTCTTTCAAGAGGCTCGGAAGCCTCCTTTCAAGTGGCTCCGAAGCCTTCTTTCAAGAGGCTCGGAAGTCTCCTTTCAAGAGGCTCAGAAGCCTCCTTTCAAGAGGCTCGGAAGCCTCCTTTTAAGAGGTTCGGAAGCCTCCTTTCAAGAGGCTCGGAAGCCTCCTTTCAAGAGGCTCGGAAGCCTCCTTTCAAGAGGCTCGGAAGCCGCCTTTCAAGAGGCTCGGAAGCCTCCTTTCAAGAGGCTCGGAAGCCTCCTTTCAAGAGGCTCGGAAGCCTCCTTTCAAGAGGCTCGGAAGCCTCCTTTCAAGAGGCTCGGAAGCCTCCTTGCAAGAAGCTCGGAGGCTTCCCTTCAAGAGGCTCGGAAGCCTCCTTTCAAGAGGCTCGAAAGCCTCCTTTAAAAGCCCTCTGAAGCCTCCTTTCACGAGACCCGAAAGCCTCCTTTCAAGAGACCCGGAAGCCTCCTTTCATGAGGTTCGGAAACCTTCTCTCAAGAGCCTCGGAAGTCTCCTTTCAAGAGACCCGGAAGCCTCCTTTCATGAGGTTCGGAAACCTCCTTTCAAGAGGCCAGGAAGCCTTTCTCTCAAGAGGCTCGGAAGCCTTCTTTCAAGAGGCTCGGAAGCCTCCTTTCAAGATGCTGAGAATGCCCTTTTCATGACGTTCGGAAGCCTCCTTTCAAGAGGCTCGGAAACCTCTTTTCAAGAGACCCGGAAGCCTCCTTTGAAGAGGCTCGGAAGCCTCCTTTCAAGAGGCTCGGAAGCCTCCTTTCAAGAAGCTCGGAGGCCTCCCTTCAAGAGGCTCGGAGGCCTCCCTTCAAGAGGCTCGGAGGCCTCCTTTCAAGAGGCTCGGAGGCCTCCTGTCAAGAGGCTCGGAAGCCTCCTTTCAAGATGCTGAGAATGCTCTTTTCATGACGTTCGGAAGCCTCTTTGCTCGAAAATCTCCTTTCAAGAGGCCCGAAAGCCACCTTTCAAGAGTCCCGGAAGCCAGACTCGGAAGCCTCCTTCCAAGAGGCTCGAATGCCTCCTTTAAAGAGGCTCGAATGCCTCCTTTAAAGAGGCTCGGAAGCCTCCTTTAAAGAGTCTCGGAAGCCTCCTTTAAAGAGGCTCGGAAGCCTCCTTTTAAGAGGCTCGAAAGCCTCCTTTCAAAAGGCCCGGAAGCCTACTTCCAAGAGGGCCGGAAGCCTCCTTTCAAGAATCCCGGAAGCCTCCTTCCATGAGGTTCGGAAATCTCCTTTCAAGAGGTTTGGAAGTCTCCTCTCAAGAAGCCCGGAAGCCTCCTTTCAAGAGGCTCGGAAACCTCCTTTCCAGAGTCCCGGAAGCATCCTTTCAAGAGACCAGGAAGCCTTCTTTCAAGAGGCTCGGAAGCCTCCTGACAAGAGGCGCCGAAGCCTCCTTTCAAGATGCTGAGAATGCTCTTTTCAAGAGGCCCGGAAGCCTCCTTTCAAGAGTCCCGAAAGCGTCCTTTCAAGAGGCCCTGAAGCCTCCTTTTAAGGAGCTCGGAAGCCTCATTTCAAGGAGCTCGGAAGCCTGCCTTTAAGAGGCCCGGAAGCATCTTTTCAAGAGGCTCGGAAGCCTTTTTTCAAGAGGCCCGGAAGCTTCCTTTCAAAAGACCCGGAAGCCTCCTTTCATGAGGTTCGGAAACCTTCTCTCAAGAGCCTCGGAAGTCTCCTTTCAAGAGACCCGGAAGCCTCCTTTCATGAGGTTCGGAAACCTCCTTTCAAGAGGCCAGGAAGCCTTTCTCTCAAGAGGCTCGGAAGCCTTCTTTCAAGAGGCTCGGAAGCCTCCTTTCAAGATGCTGAGAATGCCCTTTTCATGACGTTCGGAAGCCTCCTTTCAAGAGGCTCGGAAACCTCTTCTCAAGAGACCCGGAAGCCTCCTTTGAAGAGGCTCGGAAGCCTCCTTTCAAGAGGCTCGGAAGCCTCCTTTCAAGAGGCTCGGAAACCTCCTTTCAAGAGGCCAGGAAACCTTTCTCTCAAGAGGCTCGGAAGCCTTATTTCAAGAGGCTCGGAAGCCTCCTTTCAAGATGCTGAGAATACCCTTTTCATGACGTTCGGAAGCCTCCTTTCAAGAGGCTCGGAAGCCTCCTTTCAAGAGGCTCGGAAGCCTCCTTTCAAGAGGCTCGAAAGCCTCCTTTCAAGAGGCTCGAAAGCCTCCTTGCAAGAGGCAAGGAGGCCTCCCTTCAAGAGGCTCGGAAGCCTCCTTTCAAGAGGCTCGAAAGCCTCCTTTCAAGAGGCTCGAAAGCCTCCTTTAAAGGCGCTAGGAAGCCTCCTTTCAAGAGACCCGAAAGCCTACTTCCAAGAGGCCCGGAAGCCTCCTTTCAAGAGACCCGGAAGCCTCCTTTCATGAGGTTCGGAAACCTTCTCTCAAGAGGCTCAGAAGTCTCCTTTGAAGAGGCTCGGAAGCCTCCTTTCAAGAGGCTCGGAAACCTCCTTTAAAGACAGAGCCCCGGAAGCCTCCTTTTAAGAGGTCAGGAAGCCTTCTTTCAAGAGGCTCGGAAGCCTCCTTTCAAGTGGCTCCGAAGCCTCCTTTCAAGAGGCTCGGAAGTCTCCTTTCAAGAGGCTCAGAAGCCTCCTTTCAAGAGGCTCGGAAGCCTCCTTTTAAGAGGTTCGGAAGCCTCCTTTCAAGAGGCTCGGAAGCCTCCTTTCAAGAGGCTCGGAAGCCTCCTTTCAAGAGGCTCGGAAGCCTCCTTTCAAGAGGCTCGGAAGCCTCCTTTCACAAGGCGCGTAAGCCTCCTTTCAAGAGGCTCGGAAGCCGCCTTTCAAGGGGCTCGAAAGCCTCCTTTCAAGAGGCTCGGAAGCCTCCTTTCAAGAGGCTCGGAAGCCTCCTTTCAAGAGGCTCGGAAGCCTCCTTTCAAGAGGCTCGGAAGCCTCCTTTCAAGAGGCTCGGAAGCCTCCTTGCAAGAAGCTCGGAGGCCTCCCTTCAAGAGGCTCGGAAGCCTCCTTTCAAGAGGCTCGAAAGCCTCCTTTAAAAGCCCTCTGAAGCCTCCTTTCACGAGACCCGAAAGCCTACTTCCAAAAGGCCCGGAAGCCTCCTTTCAAGAGACCCGGAAGCCTCCTTTCATGAGGTTCGGAAACCTTCTCTCAAGAGCCTCGGAAGTCTCCTTTCAAGAGACCCGGAAGCCTCCTTTCATGAGGTTCGGAAACCTCCTTTCAAGAGGCCAGGAAGCCTTTCTCTCAAGAGGCTCGGAAGCCTTCTTTCAAGAGACTCGGAAGCCTCCTTTCAAGATGCTGAGAATGCCCTTTTCATGACGTTCGGAAGCCTCCTTTCAAGAGGCTCGGAAACCTCTTCTCAAGAGACCCGGAAGCCTCCTTTGAAGAGGCTCGGAAGCCTCCTTTCAAGAGGCTCGGAAGCCTCCTTTCAAGAAGCTCGGAGGCCTCCCTTCAAGAGGCTCGGAAGCCTCCCTTCAAGAGGCTCGGAGGCCTCCTTTCAAGAGGCTCGGAGGCCTCCTGTCAAGAGGCTCGGAAGCCTCCTTTCAAGATGCTGAGAATGCTCTTTTCATGACGTTCGGAAGCCTCTTTGCTCGAAAATCTCCTTTCAAGAGGCCCGAAAGCCACCTTTCAAGAGTCCCGGAAGCCAGACTCGGAAGCCTCCTTCCAAGAGGCTCGAATGCCTCCTTTAAAGAGGCTCGAATGCCTCCTTTAAAGAGGCTCGGAAGCCTACTTTAAAGAGTCTCGGAAGCCTCCTTTAAAGAGGCTTGGAAGCCTCCTTTTAAGAGGCTCGAAAGCCTCCTTTCAAAAGGCCCGGAAGCCTACTTCCAAGAGGGCCGGAAGCCTCCTTTCAAGAATCCCGTAAGCCTCCTTCCATGAGGTTGTAACGTACGTTCTGAGCTCACACAAACAGCAGCTTATGCGCCACTTCCTAGTCTAAGGAAGACTGCTGTTGCTGTTGGGATCCCGGCTAAGAGACCCTCTTCTAGGGCGAGTTATTATTTGCTCAAACACCGCAGTTAATCTTGAACCCAAACGATCACCCAACTTACCTGTAAACCCTCCCTGTAAACCGAGAGAACCCTTTTATCTATAATTTCGAAAATCCAAATATTCCGCGATCAATTATTCATTCACCAAAACCGCTCAAGTAACGATTCGAAATCAATGCGAAAACGTGTGCCTTTCTTAGGACCACTGCACGAGTTAAAATTCAAAAAATCTTTATTGGTCCAATCTCTCGTGCACATCGATCTCCTAATGCTAGCCTGATCTTCTCTTTCTATCTTAAACCTATTTCCCACCAAAAGGTACTTGCCGGCGACGTCGTTCCAACGATGCGTTGATCGGGGCCCCGGCGATAGAATTTTGAAGCGTTTGCCTTGCGCGTGTCAATCTCAACCCACGTGATCGGTGTTGTATCCCAACGTGCTTTGCGACCTTTTTCCACTCTAGAGCTCGTCGAATCCCAGCAATCGTGACAGAGTGTTCAGCCACCAATGGTAATGCAATTTCGTCCAATAAGACTGCCCAAATCTACTCGGCGACAGCAGTGTGCCGAAACGAGGATTGTGCAGATTTGCAGTTATTGCTTTCGAGCAGTTTTGAGGCGTATGATTCGATTCCGAGCGTAGAAAACGAAAGCCGCGAGAGTACACAGTGACGAGAGGCTCTCACTGGATCTCTCCGGACCGGGTGGTTAGTTGCAACGCAGTCAGTAGCACGTGGTTTGTATGTGGGCCGTTGATACTCGTGGGTGTGAAACCAAACAAACACCCTACGTTGTAGGGCTGTTCCTGCAACGCAACTTTTAGAACTTAAGCTTCAATTTGGTTGTCACATTTGCTTACCTTGTAATTTACAATGGTTATTCGCACTTAGTATACAATACAATGTACGAAATCGGTGGCCTATCAGTAACTGAATTTAAAATACAATATTATAATACCAGCAGAATCTACTGAATAGGATTATTTTATCCTTACCACTTCTTCAAGGTAATACTTATTAATAGGCACTTTTGAAATTTCTAGTTACTAGATCTTTAGATATCACTTCGAACTTTTAGGTGATATAATGCATCCGCACTAAGCTAGAATCTGCACTCAAGTGATGAGATCTGGTTTGGCAATTTAGATATTGTTAAAATTACTGCGTAATACCGCTAGAACAAAAGATTCTCGGTAGTTTAACAATAAGAACAATGATCATCCCAAAATCGCACGTATTGCATTGTGCCACGTATTACTGCACAATTTAAATTTTCAGGTGGGGGTTTCAAAGTTTAATTTTCAAGAGAAACGAGAGCGGAGCTCAAAGTTAAATTATTATCACGACCACTCAGAAATTTCCCTCTTTCGAAGAAGAGCGAATACTGGTGCTTGTCTGTGCTGAGCTTTGAAGTTAAGCTTTTTGCTTTTCGAATTAATAATGGAGATCGAGTATAATAAATAGCCGAGGAAAATATGTTGAAGTCGTTCACAAATTAGACCGTTCGTTTTTATAGCATTACAAGGTTCGTTCTCCTTTCAAGAGGTTTGGAAGTCTCCTCTCAAGAAGCCCGGAAGCCTCATTTCAAGAGGCTCGGAAGCCTCCTTTCCAGAGGCTCGGAAACCTCCTTTCCAGAGTCCCGGAAGCATCCTTTCAAGAGACCAGGAAGCCTTCTTTCAAGAGGCTCGGAAGCCTCCTGACAAGAGGCGCCGAAGCCTCCTTTCAAGATGCTGAGAATGCTCTTTTCAAGAGGCCCGGAAGCCTCCTTTCAAGAGTCCCGAAAGCGTCCTTTCAAGAGGCCCTGAAGCCTCCTTTTAAGGAGCTCGGAAGCCTCATTTCAAGGAGCTCGGAAGCCTGCTTTTAAGAGGCCCGGAAGCATCTTTTCAAGAGGCTCGGAAGCCTTTTTTCAAGAGGCCCGGAAGCTTCCTTTCAAAAGGCCCGGAAACTTCCTTTCAAAAGGCCCGGAAGCCTCCTTTCAAGAGGCCCGGAAGCCTCCTTCCAAAAGGCCCGGAAGCCTGCTTTCAAGAGGCTCGGAAGCCTCCTTTTAAGGGACCCGAAAGCCTCTTTTCAAGAGGCCCGGAAGCCTCCTTTCAAAAGACCCGGAAGTTTCTTTTTAAGAGACTCAGAAGCCTATTTTCAAGATGCCCGGACCTCTTTTCAAGAGGCCCAAACGCCTCCTTTCATGGGCCCGTAAGCTTCCTTTCAAGAAGCCCGGAAGCTTCCTTCCAAAAGGCCTACTTTCAATAGGCCCGGAAGCCTGCTTTCAAAACGCCCGGAAGCCTCCTTTCAAAAGGTCTGGAAGCCTCCTTCCAAGAGGCCCGGAAGCCTGTTTTCAAGAGGCCCGAAAGCCTCCTTTTAATGGGCCCGGAAGCCTCTTTTCAAGAGATCCGGAAGCCTCCTTTCAAGAGGGCCGGAAGCCTCCTTTCAAGAGATCCGGAAGCTTCCCTTCAAGAGATCCGGAAGCCTCCTTTCTAGAGGCCCAGAAGCCTTCTTTAAAGAGGCCCGGAAGCCTCCTACCAAGAGGTTTGGAAGCCTCCTTCCAAGAGGCCCGGAAGTCTCCTTTAACAGGCCCGGAAGCCTCTTTTCAAGAGGCCCAGAAGCCTCATTTCATGGGCCCGGAAGCCTTCTTTCAAGACGCCCGGAAGCCTTCTTTCAAGAGACCTGGAAGCCCTTCTTTTAAGAGACCCAAAAACCTCTTTTCAAAAGGCCTCCTTTCAGTTACCCCAAAAGGCTTATTTTTCGGCCACTTATCCTTAACCGATTTACCTGCAGCAAGTTGCATTTGACGGGGAATCATGTCCCATTATCGACCCAATCGCACAATGGACTCAAAAACTATGGCCAAAATACATTTTTTATAAGAAAAACCGTGCAAAAAACTCAATCATTTTGCGAGTTCTTGCCGATTTGCTCGCCACAAGTTACATTCGACGAATTAGCTAGATCGGACTATGATCTCCGAAGTTATGGTCAAAATACATACACGAAAAAAGTGTTAAAAAATCTCACCCTTTTTTGGGTTCTTATCCATCATCGATTTGCACGAAAGAAGTTCCATTCGACGCGGCATCCTGTCCCAATATTTTATATTTAAAATTGGCCAGATTGGACTATGGGGTCCTGAATTATGACCAACTATTTTGTTTACAGAATAAATACGTCTGAAAATCTAACTCATTTTTTTCGTACTAATCCTTTACCGATTTGCACAGAACAAGTTGCATTCAACGGGTAATCCAATCTCTATCGCCTGTCATATTACGAGATATGTGCTATTCCATTTTATTCCACCACGTTAATGAATGTTCTATAAAGAGTGGCATAGCAAGTTTAATGTTCATGGAAATTAAGCGAGTATTGTCCAATTACGTCTATTTATCTTAAATTTTTCAAATAGTATGTTTCATGACTCTTGTTGAAATATAATATTATTGTCAAAGGAATGAATTTAATTAATGATAAGCAAGTGAAGTAAAATAAATAGGTAAAGTAAAATTCTAAATGGGACATAATGATATAGATGTCACAATTCCATACCTATGCGTTAAACATTCTTGGTTTTCTAAAAAGGGATAACAGTAGCTTATAGTCTGTTCAGATTTCGAGCTTTATAATCGACTATATACAAGAGATGTGTGAACTTTAACATCAAGATAATCCTTATCAATTGATAAAAGTTATAGTCTGAATAGCAGTGGCGTTTCCCTAACCTCAATCTACCTGTGCACTGGACTTAAATTTAAAGAATTTTCGTGCGAAAATGTATAGAATAACTAGATTTCGATTAGTTTAAACGACTTTGATAATTTTATTTTCCATTTGGGCTGTAGAAATATCCAAATTTTCTTTTTTTTTGTGTCAGTTATATGTATTATCAATATTTTGAAAGTAATGTGTGCTCGGCGTGTTTGTCCGAAGATGCTTATTTTCAAAAAATCAGTTTCTCTAAAACACCCACTACTCGAAAGTATAGGTTTTTCTCTTTCACGTAGGTGTATTTTTAAAATGTTCTATCGGTGGTCATTTTTTCATACATTTTTAGGGGTGTTAAATTCGCCATCATTTGAGATTTTCTTTGGAGTTTGCACCAAGAATAGTGAAAAAAATAAAAATTGTTCTAGATCCCCCGATAGAACATTTTAGTGTACCCACTATATGAAAGAGGAGAGCATATACCTACTTTGGCGTGGTGGGTGTTTCAGAGTTACTTACTTTTGAAAAATAATATTACCAAATAGAGACACCGTGGTACATTTTATAATGAACGAGAATGGCATCATCGCCGCTAGGTGGATTTATCACTCTCCTAGGACAGTACGACCTTTTCTTAGCTCGTCAAGCTGACTCAATTGGTATGTATCACTATGGATCGCCGAGGCTTCTAAAAACAGTTTGTTTTTGGAGTGAAATTATAGCCTTTCGGTACAGTTTTGTTGTACGAGAAAGGCAAAAAGATTAAAATTCTAAAGATGCGAAATAAGAAGATTTATTATTTTTCCAAATAATTGCAGTAATTAGTAGTTGAAATTCACACCCTATTATAAATGAATACTTTTAACGTTGCATTACCTTTAAAACCGGCCCGACGTATGGATCAATAAGTCTCGCCTATTCCAACTTCAGTTCTCGTTCATTATCCAGGTGCACGCTACAGGTTCGTACCCTCTGTGTTGTAGAGACTCTTGGCTCTGAGGTCACAACGTTTTCACATAGGACAATAAGAAAGAAAAACAGCCGTTTGCAAATCACTGAACCAGAACCTGTGTTGGAACGAACCGGCAACGCAAAGCACACCAACACAGCAATTAGCACACAAATACAATTTCACTCTGCGTTATTCCTTTTTCGCATGGACGACGATCAGAAACGGGAAAAGTGGGCTCTCCTTTGTTTGGCTATCGTGCTTTTACCTTTCGTTTTGCAGTGCGAAAAACCCCCTTTTCTTTTGTTTTCTTCTCTTTGAGCGGAACACTCTCTTCAATGATCAATCTCGATTTGAAACTGCTTTTCACTTCACTTCATACACACGATCTTTGCGTAAAACTTGATCAAATAAACAAAAGCCTTCGCATTATTCTTCTCCTCTTTTGTATGTAACTTTCTTTAACGAATTATTCACTGAAAATATTTGCATTCACTGCTTTCGTGTGATGGTATTTAACAATTTCCCGCGGGTGACGGTATTTTGATGAAACCAATCGCTTCACTTGGTTTTTCCCTTTTCCATTCACATATTCTCCGCGATATTTTTCACACACTGCTCACCCACTTTCTCGTGTCACCCCTTTTCACGCTTTGTATAGGTTGATAGCTATAAAACGATCAAAAACACCGGAGGGACACCGCGTATCAACTCAATCACACGTACAGAGAACTCGAAATCGCGAAAGTAATATCGAACGACCGACCGAACGAACGAACGCGAATGCTCCGTGAAAGAGAAACCTCAAAAATGATACTTTTACATGGACGACGAAAATGTTAGCGACTCAGATCACTGTCACCCAAATTGGCGAAAATGTTTTCGCGATTTTATCCTCCAAACGTCGCTATTTCAAATTGAAAAGTATCGCAAAATGAAGCGCTGAATATTCACTACGCAGTTAGATACAACTCGATCAAAATGAGGACACTATTCACACGATTTTTTCACAAAAACAACGATGCGCGATTTTCTGTTTGCAACGATACCGAGCGAAGAACCGTGTTTGACAAGATCACCACCTTGAAATTGTTGCGGCAGTACCGCTAGTCGACGATAGAGGCGCCCTGTGGTAGCCGATGTAAACAAATATGGCGGCGCGCGCAGCTTCGAAACGATGATGATGATGGCGTCGTTCGTGCGAGGGATGATACGTGCGGTGGGTATCTGTGATTTGAATGGATAGTTGATGAATATGTTGAATTGTTGAGCCGTATTCTTTATTCTTTATTTATGAATACATTCACAGCTAATATAGAGCCCGAATAATGATAATGTTAATCTAATCTTATCACATGTCATAGAAAAATACATTTGAGTTTGAAAATTGAGTTTCAGAGGTGGGGCACCACGCGATGCAATCACACCATTGATCTCGAAGGCTATTGTTCTTGCGCTTAGTGGTGCCCCACCAAAAAACAATAGCTGGCTCCGCCAGTGCGCACAGCAAGGCTACATCAGCTTTACTCTCGGTAACCGACTGTTGTGGTAGCAGTTGAGTCGCCTCGCAGTGGTTTAGGTTTAGCTGTGAATACTATCGACATACATATGATTTCCGCACAATGATTTTCGTATCACGCTGTACGCGTACAGTGACGAGATGACACACATCTTTTCTTTCCACCGTTGTATCTATTTGACAGCTTGTTTTGAATCTGATTCTACCGCTTTCCAAAACCATATTTTTCAATTAATTGCATATTATTCGGCAACTCGGCCGTACGAAAACCATTTTTTTGTTAAATATCTTGGCTGTGCATATGCACAGCATATGTTTCGAAAATGGACAAATTGATATGAAATTTGCGAAAAAGAATCCACGTGTCTTGGAGGGACTCGAACCCTCAACCTCCTACTCTCTAGATAGGCGTGATAACCCCTACACAACAAGACCACTTAAAGGTCACGTTTGCGTCACGTCTTTCACCGTCATTAGTCGTAGGCCCGTCAGGCCCGTAGGCAGGCGCGACGCAGGTTCGCAATTGCTTCAGTTCACCAGTAAGGCGGTGGCCTCCCATTCCTAGGGTGGACTTTCCTAGGCATGGTGGCATCGCATGCACGCGAGAGTACTGTTACCAGCTGCTCGCCGCTCAGACCGCGAGTATTGTGCTCGCGGCGGAGCGCTTCCTTAAACACCTCGTCGTCGAAGTATGATGTCTTACACATACGAGGGCTAGGCCTCCGCTGAATGCTGGTCGTATAGTCGATACTGTAGCGAACCGCTAGGTGGTCGCTGTGAGTGTAGCCATCATCTACCCTCCAGTTCGAAATTCTCGTTTGGCCAGGGCTCCAGAACGTAACGTCGATAATCGACTCGGCCCCGTTCCAGCCGTAGGTACTTTTGGTACCGACATTAGCCAAGTCCACATCCAACATGGCCAGTGATTCCAGTAGGATCTGCTCCCGTTGATTCGTGGATCAGCTTCCCCATTCCACGGCCCAAGCGTTGAAGTCCCCCGCTATCACCACCGGCCTACGCCTCATCAAGTTAGCCGTCAAACAATCCAGCATTCGACCGAGCTGCTCGATCGACCATCGAGGAGGCGCATAGCAGCTGCAGAAGAAGACCCCGTTGATTTTGGCAATGACGAAGCCCTCGTGTGTCGAAGATACCAACTCTTGGACTGGGTATTTCCCCCTTGTCCATATCGCCGCCATTTTAGACCCATCGGTAACCCAATTACCGTTCCTGGCGGGTACCCGGTAAGGATCTGCTGTGATGGCGATATCCGTCCCCCATTCAGCAACTGACTGACACAGCAGTTGCTGGGCTGCATCACAGTGGTTTAGGTTTAGCTGCGTTACCTGCACTGTGATTTTGCAGCACGCTTAAACGCCGGGCACTTCGAACCCTCCATGGGGTGCTTGCTGTTCGCAGCCTTGCTGGAACAGATCAAACAGTTGGAAGAATTCGTGCAGCATTGTGCCTTATGTCCCTCCAATCTGCAGCGTCGACAGAGCTTGCTTCTGTCAGCGCCTTTGCAGTCCCATTGCTTGTGCCCCGGTTCCAGGCACTTGAAGCAAACTTCGGGTTGCTCATATATGCCCACAGGGCATACCGACCACCCCACCTTGACGCTCCCTAACTTGACTACCTTGGAGGCGTCCGCTGCAGATAGCCGAACCAATGCTACCTGCGTCCCTGCCGGACCTTTCCGTAGCCGAACGGCTGCGGTGGGCGTCTCCACTTCACACTGTCGCCGCAGTGCCGTGACGAGCTCTTCGACTTCGGTGATCTCGTCCAGGTCTTTAACCCTTAGATTCACCTCCGTCGTGAGTGCCCTCACCTTGACCGCCTCGCCTAGGACTTCCTCCGCCAACTTCTTGTAGGCGGCGCCCTTTTGCGAGACGCCCCGCTTTAGCTCGAGGATCATCTCGCCTATCCGGGTACGTCTTACTCGACGTACGTCGGGGCCGAGTTCACCGAGCTTGACGTCACTCCTCATCGCCTTCAAGACGTCCGAGTACATAGCCTCGTCCGTCTTGATGGCTAGGGCATCGTCCCTGGAGCGATTGGCGCCTACCCTAGACTTCTTGCTACCCTCATTTGCCTGGGCCTTCTTTTCGGCCCTTGACGTCTTCGGTTTCCTCTTGTTCTTGACCAGGGTCCAGGAGGCGTCATCCCCCTCTATTTCCCTGTTCTATGTCTGGATGTGTGGATGTGATTTGTAGCGGGATTGTAGCAACTACCGCGCAATCACATTGTTGAACGCCGCCTACAAGGTACTCTCCCAAATTTTATGCCGTCGACTAGCACCAATTGCAAGGGAGTTCGTGAGCAGTATCAGGCGGGTCCAGGTGTTCGCCATTCGCCAAGTACTGCAGAAATGCCGCGAATACAACGTGCCCACACATCATCTATTCATCGACTTCAAAGCCGCATATGATACAACCGATCGAGACCAGCTATGGCAGCTAATGCACGAACACGGATTTCCGGATAAACTGACACGGTTGATCAAAGCGACGATGGATCGGGTGATGTGCGTAGTTCGAGTTTCAGGGGCATTCTCGAGTCCCTTCGAAACCCGCAGAGGGTTACGGCAAGGTGATGGTCTATCGTGTCTGCTATTCAACATCGCTTTGGAAGGGGTAACACGAAGAGGACCTATGAGAGGAAGTGCCGAGCCTTTCCCTACATTCAATCGGATTTCCAAAAAGAAGAACGATCCGATTTCTTATCACAGATATAAATTTAACCTTTAATATTATTTAATTTTAATTTTAATCAATTATATCTTCCAAAGAAAATGAAGAAAAAATTGCCAAAACAATTTAGTTCTCTTATCAAAACTTGTAAATACATAATACATAATACGGAAGGGGCTGACCAGCAGAATCGCAGATGTAGTTCAAAAAAATATTAACAGATCTAATGTTCGTACAGATTAAAAGAGGAATGTTTCTCTACTAAAAACATCAAGCAACTACAAAAATTGAAACTAATAAAAAAGCATGATCTGCTTTTATTACACATTTCACATAACATGCACAAATACGAATACATATATTTCAACAATATAACAACACTTTAAATAGCCCATCGAGTGAAAACCTCTTCAATCTTTCCACCACTTCAAGTTCAATTTAGGAATCTTATCTGACCGACACGAAACAAGTGGATTCCTGTAATGAAATAAAGTCAATTAATCACATCCATAGCCCAATGCCTAATGGTCCGTTTACATATACGCTAGTTCTAGCGGACAATGCACTAGCCGACAATACTAGCGCGATGTTAGCACAATGTAAACAGGAATTGTCATCGGCTAATTGTGTTTACATTATGCTAATTTCGCGCTAGTATTGTCGGATAGTGCATTGTCTTCTAGAACTAGCGAATATGTAAACGGGCCATAAGAAATAGTTGTTCCCATACTTGCTAGCGTGCGGCAGATTGAGCGCCTCCGGTGCCACTTCAAAGCTGTTCTTATCGTTAACGTTGGCGCAGATAATCCCAGCCATGGTCATCTTCTGCAGCTCCTGCAGCTGCGGCTTCGTAAAGTGACCCGGATTGCTCTTGCGACTGTTGCTGTAAAAGTAACGATCGCCTTCCTTCAAGCGCACGAACTGATCGCTTATAATTTCGGCAAACGTCTGTCCCACCACACCACCCTTGACCGGTTTCTCCAGAATCCCGCCCACATACAGGTCGACGTCGTCCGGACTGGCGTAGAGTTTGGCCAGCTTGGGGCCATGCACCGGACCGAACTCCTCGAAAGTGCGTTTAACTTTCCGTTTGTTTAGCTGGAGGTAATGGTTGTATGGCCGGACAGCGTGATCCTTGGCTCGCTGGATGTTGATTGCGGCCAAATCCATTCCATAGGGATGCCCTTCTTCCGGGTTGAGGAGCCTCGTCAAACTATGCGTGAACATGTCGTCTACTTTCTGCATCGGCTGTTGCATGATTCCGTGGAATAGTTCATCGAAAAACTTCGGTTCGGTGATCGCCGATGGGTTGAAGAACGTCTCGTGGATATTGATGACTGCTTTTGGTAATCTACAGGAATCGGAAATAGGTTAAATGGGTTTAGAAGGTGGGTTACATATGCGAAAGCATTTACTCGAGTTGACCGGGTACAGTAGAGTGTCCGAAACGGAACGCAGCGGTTGCGAATTCACTTGTCAGAGCAGGGTTCTTCTTCGAATTGTAGAATTTGCTGAATCCCTTGGAAGTGTGCAGATCGTACATCTCTATGAAATCTGGCCCCACCACTTTCGGCAGATATTCGTTGTAGATAATGTGTTGAAATTCAGCTGCTACGATACGTCGCGTTTCGTGGAAAAGAATGTCATCGGACCAGTGTGGATTGATTTTCTCCATCTTTCGAGCGATCCGATTGTGTTCCCGCAGGAATAATGTATGGAGGGCAACCAGCGTCAACACTTGATTGATTCTCGTGTCACCTGCTTTGAAACAAGCTTTTGCAGCCGAGGTACACATTAAAGGTTCGTCCAGTGGGGGAAGTTCGTTATGGGCGTGTTTATGTACGAGAGACTTCAGCCGCCCACCTTGATGAGCACGTAGTTGATCTGCCTCTTGCTTCGAGCTACCGTAGATCATTGATCCGTCGATGAAGTGTGTTACTTCGGATATTTGTCTACCGTGTCCAACGTGGCACTGATCGAGGGGTGCCATAGCCGTTCGCACGAAATGCATGCATTTGACGTTAAATTGCGAATAGAAAGAATCCTTAGCAGACACCCGAATCGGTGAGCATGCCTTGTGGGGATGGGGATCTCGGTGACTGTTATCGGGCAAACAGCACCTGGAGTTGGTCATGGCAGCTTTGTTCCGGCTGATATCGTGCACCAAGAACTGTCCCAACTGCATCATCAGTACGTTATGCTTACGGTGTGGGATGTGGAGATCTCCGAACATGGTATCCGACACGACTCGTGAGCTTGGCAGGAATCGACCGTCAGACGACAACGTTCGGGAGGAAGAAATTCCGTTGCCATATGCTGGGGGAAGGATTCGTTCCATGGGGTAGCCAGCTGAGCCCCAAAGAGACCTGCCAGGGTGAATGTTGTTGCAACGGCCATTGAATCGACGGTAGCGGTGGTCCTTGACTGCACATTCTGGCCCAACGAGGCAACGCTTGGACCGGGTTTGAGGTTGCTTGTATGGTGCATAGCTGGAAGTAAAATTTGAAGAGGATACATTCCATACATGAAGATCAGAACGATAATTTCCATAAACCAGTTCTAAAATAACGCTTAACTTTTTATTTAATTTCATTTGTCAAAATTATATAAAAAGTTCCGTCAGTATACCGAAACGAAATGGAGTCGAATTCTACAAGCAAACGCTGGGTTGAAATACGGCTGGATATCGCAGCAGAGGCAGACGAAGTCTCATGTCAGTTTCGTGGTGACAAAGTCTCATCAAAGAAATGAAGTTTATCGAGGCTAAAATCAAGGCTTAAGCAAGCAGCCCCAGGGTGGCGATCTTGATGAATCTCTAGGGGTGAGAGTGTAAGTGAGGTATGCTGAATGAGACTCGATGCCCATGTAACGGTTATGAGCGTCCATTGCAAAATGCAATCAAAACATAATTCGCATTCAATTTAAATCCAATCCGACCCGAATCCAGTCCAACATCAATACAATGCCAATCACCCTAAACTCCAATCAAATTTAAACTTAATCTCAATTTAATTTAAATCCATTTGAGATGAATTCTAATTGCAGTCTGGGAGTCTCTCCACAAATTTCCTTCGAATTTCCTTTCCCCCACCTCCTAAAATCGGTCCACCTAAGTAAGACCTACCCTTCGGAAAAGGTCTAGAAGACGTACACACGGCCGTGTAAAAAAAATCCCATACAAAATTTTTGCAAAGTTGTTCCATTTTGCATGATTCGTCGAGAAATCATGAAACTTTTTTTACACGGATTTTCAGATTTTGAACTGAAAACTTTTTTTACACGGAACGCATCCCCCGTGTAAAAAAATAATCGGGTGTATTTACATCTGAGATACGACACCGAACCGAAGTTAGGCTTTTTCGGCTTATTGGCGTTTTCAAAGCAAATCGAGGAAATTTGTTAACGCTCTGCTAGTCATTCGGCGGATGGCGGAATGGCAACTTTATCCCTCACCCACGAAAGCTCCCCCTGCCTCTTTCAATTTGTCCCCTACCCTATCCCACACCACTATTTGTTGTACGATATTTTTACACCCTTATTCTTAAGGGTTAAGTATAGGTATAAGGAATGTCAGCAAGGTCTGGGGGCTTCCCTTGGGAGAAGAAAGGGGGTTTTCTGCTTCAGGAAATCGACGAAATCCTCCTTTTCGATTAGTCGGCCAAGCAATTCTTGAATAGTTAATACCGATATTCTATTTTTCCGGAAGGTAGATGCAGGACGTATGCCATAAAAGTTCGGAACCACCTGCTGTTTGAAATTTTGCAAACGATATTGCAATACTTCCCTGTGGATCCTGACGGTTGAAGGGACCTCAAGACCGGAATATATCCACTCTGGTTTCTTGAGGGGCCCAACCCGTCCATACTATCCGTCTTTGATGCAGTTCTTCATCTACTGAAAGGATCATAAGTGCGTTGCAAAACCAACGATGGCCTATGCGGGAACTGTAGAGGATCATCCCATCATCTGATTAGACAACCCCCTGGTCGATTTGAGGCACCTGGAACATCTGTGTTGGACTTATTAGAATAATGAAGCATTCGCAAGGGCTCTAGGGACTAATATGGACACGCTGGGTTGATATCAGCTTGATACCAGCCGTAGTTAACCTGGTAAAGCAACTGGTCTCCCGGACAATTTGGAGAACCTAGAATATCTGCGTTGGACTTATTTGAATGGTGAAGCATTCATAAGAGATCTAGGGATCTATATGGATATGTTGGATTGCTATAAGTTCATGTATCATGCACATAAAATTTTCATTTATTTAGAGCAATTTCATCGCAATTTTCCAGATGTATGGGAGGCCTTACGATAGGCCTTATAATAGTTCTTATTACATTACTGGCGAGAGAAACCTAGCGTTGCTCGGGTGTTGCAAATGTCACAATGAACTATTTGCAGCACCGCACTCTAGATCAATTTTCTTGCATTTTTTTGTTTTTCTGAACAGCTGACCCAACATTGTATTCTAATGATTTTTTTACATTTCCCCGTTAAATTCTCCAACTTTTGTATATACAAACCTTGTGGATCCCAAAACGAATCGATTAGGGAAAAAAACAAATCGGTTACCCCGGTCGCGGGTTAAATCGTCAGGAAGGAAATCTCAACTTATTTTTATTAAATTGATTTGCACCAGTCTTATACAATTGAATTATATTGAATAGCCCTGGACCACCTAGTTTTCTCAACCATAAAAAGGGGGAGGGTGCGGAGAGGAGGGTTTGCTTGTACATAAAAGTATAACTGTTCTCCGTGCAGTGGAAATTCCAAGCAAAAATCTCTAAAATCCTCCGAGATACATGGTTTTCAAAATATAAAATTGGTCCAGGGCATTACCCGAGCAGAATACATGTTGTAAACAAGTTTTAATTACTTCTGTATAACATAATTCAGTCATATATGAGTTACTGTAATCAAATCTGTCTAAATTGGGCTGCTAGGGTAATGGATTAAGAAAGAAGCAAATTCAGAAACGGGCGCAGTACAGACAAAACTCCGAAAGACGCCAGCAGGAAGATCGAGACCGTGGAGCGATAATACAACTGTATCGCGCTAATAACACACGAAAGTATTATAAGTGGAAAGAGTTGTTTGGCCGAAAGCCACTCGGCCGAATGCCACTAGGGCGAACAAACCTTCTGGCCGAATCTCCGAACAGGACATCCGGCCGAATAAGTCATTTGGCCGAATAGTACATTTGGTCGAACAGGACATTTGGCCGAAATGGACATTTAGTCGAATAGGTAACATGGCCAAACAGATCATTTGGCCGTATAGCCCATTTGATTGAACATGTCATTTGGCCGAATAGGAAAAGTGAGAAATGAGGTGAAACGGATTGTACGACAATTCCCCGGAAACCAATTCCCCGAATGCAATTTCACCGAATGCAATTTCCCCGAATAACAATTCCCCGAATGTAACATTTCCCCGAATGGAACATTTCCCCGAATGAAACAGTTCCCCGAATGCTTCTCTCTTCTTTATGAGGCGGAACAAAGCGATGGGTATCAAGATAGCCATGCAAACAAAGACGTAAGATTGTCGATCCGGAGGTTGCGAGTTCGATTCACGGCTCGGCCTAGGATGCTTCCGGGTGGGAAGCATTTTCGGCTCCTTGAGCACAGTGTATCCATTGTACTAGCTATGTTGAAAAACAGCCCAAAGCAAAGAGAGGAGATATTGCTTTCTTTAGATGTATATGTTTGTTCGGTATAATGAACGTATCTGCCCGTTTATAAGCAAAGGGAAAAGATGATGTCTTCTTAAAATGGACGGGTCTGCCCGGTATAAGATGAAGGGAGGAGATATTGAATTCTTTAGATGATAGCGTTGCCTGGTATTAGGGGAAGGGAAGTGATAATGCCTTCCTCATATGAATACGTTTGCCCGGTATAAGGCAAACAGGATAGTTAGTCCCTTCTTTATTTGAACGTTTGTCGTTATCGTTTGACTGGGATAAAGTGAAAGAATGAGACAATGTCGTCTTTAAATTATCGCGTCTACCCGGTGTAATGCGAATGGAGGAGATATCAGTAAAGGAGCGCGCTTGCCAGATATAATAAAGGATTGATAAAGAGCAATTTTATGTTTCAAAACTGCTACTATGCTACACCACACATTTCTAATAAAATGCCAATTTGTTTAATAGAACATTCTGAAAAAAAAACGGCATTCCGCCAAAAGTACAATCCATCAAATGTCATACTGCGAAAGTTTAATACCGCCTAATAATAGTATTGAATAGTTCCGAATAGTCCGAGAAAATGAATTCCGCAATATGTTGTTTCGGTAAATTTTTATGCATTCAATACATATTGCTTAAGACGGTATTTTATATATATTTTTCTTGTTCGGGCCAAATTCACCCTACATCAAAATTCTCATTCTCATTCTCAACTCATTAATCTTTGCATTGTTTCGAGCTTACGTCTATTTCTGAAGAAGGGACCACATCTACCATTGCTTTACTTCGTGAAAATGTCTTATTTTAAAGAAAGGATCACAACCCCCATTATCTTATTTCGGGTAAATATATTATTAAAGAAAGAATAATAACACTGATTATCTGGGGAAAAATTTTTAAAGAAGGAATCACATTCACCATTTCCTCTTTCTGGGCAAACGCATTATTTTTGTTTCAAAGGATTCGCATCCACCATTGCCTTATATTTCTTGAGATAGTATATCTACAGGACGTAAGTTTGATTTCGAAGATAGAAAAAATATTTACCAAAACACTTTCAATCAAATTGCTGCTTGCCATTCTATTTAAAAAAAATCAGTTATTTGAGCTTCCTTGGAAATCACTTAGAGATCTTGGAGGATCAAGAACCTCTAATAGGACTACTAAAGGATACTGGGCTGATGATGTCCAATAAGACACTCTTGAACGTATCTTTTAACCCTGCTCTTTTTGGATGCATACAGTCGATGGCGAAGATGTGTTTGCAAGAGGTACTTTTTTCGGGGAATTGTTCCATTCGGGGAAATGTTACATTCGGGGAATTGTTACATTCGGGGAAATTGCATTCGGGGAATTGTTACATTCGGGGAAATTACATTCGGGGAAATTGCATTCGGGGAATTGGTTTTCGGGGAATTGTCGTACAATCGGTGAAACGTATTACTTCTCACTACTTATTTCAAAGTGAGAAGTGAGTAGTGATACGTTTCACTTCTCACTTCGCACTACTCACTTTTTACTGTGAGAAGTGGGAAATAAGTAGTGAGGAGTGTTTTATTTTTCACCACAACTTTTCAAATGGCCTTTCCGGCCAAATGTCCTATTCGGACAAATGTCCTATTCGGTCAAATGTCCTATTCGGCTAAATGACCTTTTCCGCCAAATGACCTATTCGGCCAAATGTGTTATTTTGCATAATGTGCTTTTCGGCCAAATGTCCTATTCGACCAAATGACATATTCGGCCATATGACCCTTTCAGCTAAATGACTTTCGGCTTAATGGTCTGTTCGGCAAAATAGCTTTCGGCCATCCTGGTGGCCTTCATCCTAATGACATTCGGCCGAACGGTATTCGACCAAACGGCCCTTCTCCAAGGGTTATTCGGCCGAAAGACATTTGGCCGAAAGACATTTGGCCGAATACCACTAGGTCGAACAAACCATTAGGCCGAAACCCATCTGACCGAAAGTTATGTGGCGGAACGGGTCAACCGGCCGAATAAGTCCGAATAGGACATTTGCCAGAAAAAGACATTTGGCCGAAAAAGACATATGGCCGAATAGGACATTTGGCCGACTAGGATATTTGGCCAATGGGACAATTTGCCGAATAGGTTATATGGCCAAACAAATCATGTGGCTGAATAGGTTATTTGATCGAACATGTCATTTGGCCGAATAGGTCATTTGAAAAGTGAGAAATGAGGTGTGAAAAGTAAAACGTCTCACTTCTCATTAATTAATTCTCACTTCTCACTTCTCACTGTGAGAAATGAGAAGTGAGAAGTGTGTAATGAGACTTCCCAATTCTGACTCACACTACTCACTTTTCACTACTACTACTACAACTCACAAATGTCACTTATTCGGCCAAATGTGCGGATCTTATTCGAGAAATCGTTATTTTTGAGGTCCACCATTCTGGCCTTGATAATTTTTGTGATTCGATTGCAGCGTACCTTAGGCTCAGGCAGTCCAGTACGCTGGAACTGCCAGCGAGAGACATTCTGCAATCGAATCATATCTTTGGTGAGTGTATCGATGATTAGGGAGTTGCTTACCTGCCTAGTCGGCGGTACATGTTGCTCTCAGGAACGCAGCTGCCGATCGATTGCTTCAGGCGTTACCGGCCGCACATCGTAGTCGACGGTGTTTTCCACGCACCTTTGGAACCGGCCCCAGCGACTCGGTGGTAGTTTCGCCGGAACTGCTGATGCAGATTGACCGAGGAGCCAACTTCCGCTACCACCGGATAGTGATCCGAACTGAGATCCTGGTAGACGACCGGTTGCGAGACGTGGTCGTTTATGTTGGTTATGTATAGGTCGATGGTTACGTGGACACCGGACCGACTCAGCCGAGTGGAGCAATCCAGGTTCAAGATCGTGTAGTGGCCTTCCTCCATGTCGTTGCTCCAGATGGTGCCGTTTCGATTGCCGCGACTGTTGTCCCAGGCTTGATGTTTGGCATTCAGGTCGCCGGCAATGATATACTAGCCTTGCCTCCGCGTAAGCTTGACGTTGTCCCTCCGAAGAGCAGCCGATGATCCATCGCCGGTTTTGGCTTGCGTTGGACAGTACGCCGCGATGAGCGTGATTGTGCCGACGGAAGTGGTCATTTCGACACCGATGACCTCGATCATGCTCAGCTGACAGCTTGGCAGCAGGCGACAGTTGATGTTACATATATCGAAGTGCGATGGCCACACCGCCTACCCAAGACGGCCGGTCGTGTCACACGATGTGGAAGTTCGGCATGTGGACGCTCACCTCCGGTTTAAGGTGCGTTTCAGTGATGAACGCCACGTCGATCTCCTTCTCGTCGAAGAAATCTCCCAGTTCGATGCTTTTGCTTTTGAGCGAGCAAGCGTTCCAGTTGATCAGGCCCACCCTAGCAGCCATTTTCAATAATGAACATGCCAAGAGTAAAGACCTGGTCGAAACGAGTTTTGCAGCCGCGCAGCCGAGTGGCGAGCTGTGCAAAGATCGGCATCAGTTGCTCCGGAGTGTTGTGCGGAGCAGATTCTTCCGGCGGGTCAGTTTGGTTTTCTGGCTGCCGACGGAATCGAGGAGGAGGAAGCGGGGGCCATTCCCTGGAGGATGGAGCTGGTGGTGCTGGGGCTTGAATCGATGGGCTGCTGCGGCCAGTCGCTTGTGCGGCTGCAACGGTGGAAGTGCTGGTACCGCTCGTCGGAGAGCCGTGATAGCAGGAAGGTTCACCTCGTCGATCATTGGAACACGGTTCCTCTTCGGATCGACTTTGCTGGATGCTTTCCTTCGGGTTTCCAGGAACTCCGCGCGTTTCGGACAGCCTTTCGCAGTGGCCCGATGTTTTTCGCCACAGTTGGCGCACTTTGAATCGTCTCATTTCTAACTTTTCAAATGTCACTTATTCGGCCAAATATCCTGTTCGGCCAAATGTACTATTCGGCCAAGTGACATATTTGGCCAAATGACATATTCGGCCAAATGACACATTTGGCCAAATGTCCTATTCGGCCATATGACCATTTTGGCTTAATGGTCTGTTCGGTCAAATGATATATTCGGCCAAACAACATTCGGCCAAACGGCATTTGGCCGAACGGTATTCGACCAAACGGTCCTTCCCCTCCAGGGAATCCAGGAGGAGATTGACCGGCTGAACAGTGTAGAGTCGGGTACTTCGGGACGATATGAACGACGCGTTCAGGCTGGATTGATAACAGCTTTATTCAAAATAGCGTCTAGTTTGTACACACTTAAATTATTTTTGCCGAGATTCCAACAGCCGAGATCTGGGTAATATTTTTTACTGAAATTCGGTAATTGCTTTACCGAAAGGCAAAGTTGATTTTTTGCCGAGATTTCGGTAACGATTTTTACCGAAATTCGTCGAAATTATTACCAATATCTCGGCTGTTGGATTCTCGGCAATCGGTAAACTTAGAATTTTAAGTGTGTAGGAGTATCTGATAACTACGCAATACAGCGAAACGGCGATGTATTTTCTGTCATATTTTCCATTTCCGTCGCCGTTCCGCTGAATTGCGTTTGAGGCTTTACCGTATTAAGAGGATGGTTGCAGCCGAAAAACATCTCGCAGGTTTTGACGTAGGACTTACGTCTTTCTTTACTATACTGGGTGTCATTTAGATTTTTGGAAATCGAGAGCGTTACGCTGGAAGGGAAGATTTTGAACGTTACTAGCGTCTTTATCTTTCGATGGATTTTTAAGATTAATATATCAATCGACTCGGACACTCTCCAGCAATTTGCCTATTTCATTGAAACTTAAGATTATTAACGATTAGCTATTGAAAATTTCAATTCTTGTCAAATCCAGTAAAAATTTCATATGTAACCAAACCCGTGCATTCCTAACACGGACATCAGAATACGGTATGTCACGGGCCTTCGGGTCTATCGGAATATTTTCTTTGTGTATAAAAGAAGCAGTGTCTGCCGTGTGCGAGTCATTACAATTTGTGACAGCAGCGCGTACTGACGTGCTTTTTGCTCGCGCATTTTTTCGTTTCGTTCGTTCGTTCGCTGTGTTTACCTACACAGCGACAGCATGCAGTCACCAGCGGTAGAACTGCCGGTGGGTCTGCGAATATGCATGAAAGAAGTGGGCGCATTTTTTGTCATTATGTGCTTGATGATGGTCGGATGCAGTGGTGTCGGTTGCGATGGATGCAATCGCCCATCGTATCGCTCGGAGTTCACGGCTAGAGGCCGACGATGGCTGAGGCAGCGAGGGCAGCGGTGGTGGATGAAGAAAAATAAAATTAGAGAGATTTGGTCTGCTCATCCAGGTGATTGGTTTCATAATCCACATGATCTGGATGGGTATGAGTCATGTCATATGAATGACTGACCATATGTTAAGTTGTACTTGGTACTAAACGACACGTACATAGGTTACGTACACATGGTTATACTATAACAGTTCTGATTCCATAGCAAAAAAAAATCAACTACACTGATGGAAATAAAAATTTGATTAAAATAATTACTTTCATTTATTTGCAGATTGCATTAGAAATTAAAGATGCACAATCAGCAATCAGTTAATATCCATTTAGATTAGAAAATTTCGCTGTATTACATGTAAATGTTTTAAAAACAGTCCGCAAAAAATAATTTCTTATCCTTTGTTTTGCATTTTCTGAGAAATTGTATTATTAAACTTGACGTAGAGTTTGGAATCAAAACATTGAATAATTTCCTTGACTTGTTTCTTATTGTTGTGATTTTTTTCAGGAGTAAGCACGCATGTTAGCAAAAAGAAGCAACGAAATTGGTGCTATATTTCTTTGTTTGGAAAACGGGACAGTTCCCCTAGAATAGCACATTTTGCCCAAGTCTGAAAATTTTATAAATAGAATTTTGAAACTTCAAATACTATCATTAATAAAAAAATATAAATACCCTACATTTGCTTGAGTAAATAAGGGCTTAATAGTTAGAAACAAAGCAATTCTAATTATTTAATTATTAGTTTTATTTCCAGAGGTTTTGAATAAACAAATTACTAATAATTCTACACACCATGGAAGTTGTCGTTTCCAATATCAATACCTATAATCAAACTCCATAGATCCAAAAGTTAGAAGTTAAATGTAAATACGTTACGTTTATACATACAAGTCCTACGTCTACTCGCGGTTATGTTGAAAACATTACCCATTGCTCGTTTTTTCGAAAGGCATTTCGCGGAATACCATTTGGCGTAATTCAGTTAGAATAATTATCATTGAAATATTTACCGATTTCTGCTTAATAACATGCAATCCGGGCTAAATTCTTTAGGATTGTGATGCAAAGCAATGAAAGAAGGCAATGCTTTCTTTGAATGATCGGAACCGGTCGTTATACCGCAAAGTGGTGGAACAATGGCAGTCCAGTTCTTGAAATGGGCACGTTTGCTCGGTATAAAGAAGAGAAAAGAAGGTAGTTCCTTTTATGAATTAGGGACACTCCTCAAGGAATCCAATTTTCAAAGTACTCGCGTTTTCAAGGGCACATCATACGATACGGAAGCAACTACGTCGCAGCATGCGTGAAAAAATAGAAATGACAGTTGTGCGTTACTTCTGTATCGAGTGGTGTGCCCTTGAAAATGCGAGTACTTTGAAATTTGGATTCCGTGAGGAGTGCCCTTAAAGCATCTGTCTGCCTGGTATAGAGCAAAGGAAAAATATAATGCCTACTTTAAACGGATGCGTCTGCCCGGTATAAAGCGAAATGAGTTTATAATGGCTTCTTTAGAAGAACGCGTCTTCTCGGTATAAATCAAAGGGAAAAGATAATGCCTACTTTGAATGAGTGAAATAGAGGCAAAATCGGTTCCAAATCATAACAAGACATGATAACAAATTTATCTGGTCCACCTGGAGCATGGGTCCATCACCTTCAAGGATCTGAATTTGGTCGGAGTGATTAATTACACCGTCATCGGCTGGGAGCGATACTGGTCCGTGCACCGTGACGTGACACAGTGCACCAAATGTTACAATTTCGGGCATGGCACCCGGAATTGCCACATGGCCGCGCGCTGCTACAAGTGTAGTGAACTGCACACGATGGATGAGTGCGACAATATGGAGGTGGTCGATCCAAATTGCGCCAACTGTGGCAAAAACATCGGGCTACTACGAAAGGCTGTCCGAAACGCGCGAGTTTCTGGAAATCCGAAGGAAAGCATCCACCAAAGCCTATCCGAAGAGTAATGTGACCAGATACATTTTGTGTGAGCGCGGGACAAAAACAGTTCATAGTTTATTATGTTTTAGTAATAACCCTTCAATCAAATCTTTCAATTTTTAATTTGTTACCAATGCTTAGTTTGCTTACTTTTCGATTAACGGCAACTCATTTTAGAAGTCAAAGCTTTCTTCAAACGTTGAATTATGCAGCTCAATGTAGCTGCCATTCCCTGTCCAATATCTGCAAAACTGTTGCAACTATCGAATTGCAGTTGAAAAGCATTGCAGTTGAATGACTTTCAGCTGTTGATCGTCGTGTATATAGAATTTATGCTTGTATGTAACGATAGAAGCAATGATAGGTATCGAACCTCGAAAATTGATTTCCGAATAACCTAAATAACTTTTTCTAAAATACCTATCAAAAGTAGATACTGTGATTATGAATTAATTAGAACACATTTTTCTAAAAGTCTATTCTGACTTAAGCTTCCACCGTCAGGAAAATGGTCTACGGTTCAATTTATTTCCAAACAGGTGATATGTACTAAATATATATCTGCTCAGAAAATCAAAACTTCCGTCCCATTTCAGATCGCTTGCGATTATGTAGGAAGAGCATCGTGCTCGAGTTTTGCATGCAGAATCACATCGTTCCGTTTATTTGCCAACATAAATTTCGCTTCAAAAGCACCAAATCCCAATAAAAGCGTATTTTATCAGTACATTCAAAGTTAATTGCCTATATGCCGGGTATTAAGCCACCCGGAGTGGAAATTAATTACTATGTCTGAAACTTGATTATGCATATGTACAACATGTGATAGATTTAGTTCGGAAAAGGTATTGGAGGGTAACCGCCCCTTCGGGCGGTTGACATTGTGTACAAAAATACATTTGAGAGAGTTAGTTCTGAAAATGTATTGCGAGAGATCGGCTGGTACCTGGTGCTGGGAATTTGGTTTCATCAGTACCCGCTAAGCTGCGGTGGACGACGGAGGTCCTTCGTAGCTTAGTAGGGAAAGCACCTGTCATGCGAACTGGGGTCGTGGGATCAAACCCCACCGAAGGGGCGGTTACCCTCCAATACCTTTTCCGAACTAAATCTATCACATGTTGTACATATGCATAATCAAGTTTCAGGCGTATTTTATGTTACCTTTAGATTTATTTTCCATTGATTTAATTAATTCGACGGAGAATAACAGAAATCACGCAATGATTCAAACCGCGAGTCGAATCTTGAACGATTCTCTGTGCCGTGACTCGGGTGGTGTTTGACTCTAGCTTGATTTTAATTTTGGAAAAGATTTAAGAATTTGAGTTTTTTCCCAACACTGCTATCGATATCCAATATCAGCACAGTAAAGGTCGTCTTCCAACTGGGGTAGATTTTCCGTAAGATTTTGGTCCGCATGGCATTTAAATGGAGTGGAATTTTTGACGTTCCGTGTCGAAATCCAAGCAATTACGCAGCAGGAAATACATGGAAGCAAAATCTGCTTTCAAGATTCCCAGGGTATAAGGCTTGGGTAAAACAAACTATAGAAATAATTTAGTCTGACTGAGTCGTTGGAAAACATTTTAATCTTGATTTCTATGATCCATATGATTGCCTTACAAAACGTTAGTCTTAGTCAAAATTATATTTTTTTCAAAATCTAATAATTTCGTTTAAAATACTAAGTATTAGCTAATAATGTATTCTATTTTTTCTGTATTTCGCGAGACATTATCTAGAAATAAGTTGAATGCGGGACGTTTCGCGGGACGCTTTTCAGCGTGGGACAAATAGTGAAAATGCGGGACTGTCCCGCGAAACGCGGGACGTATGGTCACATTACCGAAGAGGAACCGTGTTCCAGTGATCGACGAGGTGAACCTTCCTGCTATCACGGCTCCCCGACGAGCGGTACCAGTACTTCCACCGTTGCAGCCGCAAGCGACTGGCCGCAGCAGCAGCATCGAATCAAGCCCCAGCACCACCAACTCCATCCTCTAGGGAATGGCCCTCGCTTCCTCCTCCTCGATTCCGTCGGCAGCCGGAGAATCAAACTGACCCGCGAAAGAATCTGCTCTGCTCTACAGTCCGGAGCAGCTGATGCCGATCTTTGCACAGCTCGCCACTCGGCTGCACGGCTGCAAAACTCGTTTCGACCAGGTCTTTACTCTTGGCATGTTCATTATTGAAAATGGCTGCTAGGGTGGGCCTGGTCAACTGGAACGCTTGCTCGCTCAAGAGCAAAAGCATCGATCTGGGAGGTTTCTCCGAGGAGAAGGAGATCGACGTGGCGTTCATCACTGAAACGCACCTTAAACCGGAGGTGAGCGTCCACATGCCGAACTTCCACATCGTGTGACTCGACCGGCCGTCTTGGGTAGGTGGTGCGGCCATCGCACTTCGATATATGTAACATCAACTGTCGCCTGCTGCCAAGCTTCCAGCTGAGTATGATCGAGGACATCGGTGTCGAAGTGACCACTTCCGTCGGCACAATCACGCTCATCGCGGCGTACTGTCCAACGCAAGCCAAAACCGGCGATGGATCATCGGCTGCCCTTCGGAGGGACATCGTCAAGCTTACGCGGAGGCAAGACTAGTATATCATTGCCGGCGACCTGAATGTCAAACATCAAGGGCAACAGTTGCGGCAATCGAAACGGCACCATCTGGAGCAACGACATGGAGGAAGGCCACTAGATCTTGAGCCCGGATTCCCCCCACTCGGCTGAGTCGGTCCGGTGTCCACGCAACCATCGACCTATACATAACCAACATGAACGACCACGTCTCGCAACCGGTCGTCTACCAGGAGCTCAGTTCGGGTCACTATCCGGTGGTGGCGGAAGTTGGCTCCTCAGTCAATCGGCATCAGCAGTTCCGGCGAAAATACCACCGAGTCGACTAGGGCCGGTTCTAAAGGTGCGTGGACAACAAAGTCGACTACTTGCATTGGCGCAAATGAGGGGGGCCGGGGGGGACCTGGCCCCCTCCAGACCTACTTGTGCCCCCCCCAGAAAATTTTGAAAAGTAATTCCAACTTAGACAGTTTTTATTTCATTTACATATTTCCTATATATTTCTTAATTTTGATTATGAATCTCTATAAACATATTTTTTGTTGCGTTATCACATCTATGACCATTTGTTCAGCAAAGCATCGAAATATGTAAGTTGGACCCCCGGGAACATTTTCTCGATTTTTAAGCTAAAATCAATGCCGCTTCTAATTCAGTTGCTAGCTTAAAATAATAAATTTGTTCTGCATTTGTTTGACTAGTATCCTGGTCGCAGAAACATAAAAAAATAATTGTATTAAGATATAAATATTTCTGTTCTATTAAACTACCATCCGCTTCAAAAAAGACTGAAGCAACTACATCAAAATGAGCACATGTACACAAATCCGGTCAATGAAATTTCGAACGACCATTCTTTCGAAAATCTTCGAGTTAATCTCAAGGTATGCCGCAAAACAGTTGATCAAATTCCTATGGAGCTTTTTGCTCTCGCTATATAATTCTGGCACAGGAAGATATAAAATTATAAAACGTAAGAATCTTTGTTACAATGACAGAAAAATCAACAACGCATTCCATTGAACGTGTTAGGACAAAACTTAGGCCACCTTCGCACTCACAACAGAGATTGCATTAAAGAAATATTTTTTATAATCCTCAAAAGATCTCGCTCCATTTAATTTTTTGGCGATTTCATAAGGATCATCGGAAAACTCTTTTGTGTCCGCTTTAGTTAGAATTTGTTTTTTAGGAAAAAAGGAAAGGAAAAAAGGTTTAGAAACCAGTTTGTATCAGAAAACATTTCTTTTGCAGCACAATTCAGATCGATTTGGTTGCTTTTCAAGTCTCTGCCAGATTTAGAACACGGCACAATAGGAAAAAAGGAGGTATATTTGGCCAAAATTATGAATCCTGCGATAAACAGTGGTATTCATCATAAAAACAGACAGAAAAGAAAAATATCTCGCTTAACTTTTCAAAAGGACCTAAGTAACATTTTTTTCATGAATCAATTTGAATAGCGCAATCAACAGAACAACATGAAAGCTTTTGATTGTAGTACTCAAATTAATTCATGAAACAAATGTTACTTAGGTCCTTTTGAAAAGTTAAGCGAGATATTTTTTCTGAGCCCTTAATGGGGTATGGGGCCAATTTCTGGCATAGTATTGAGTTTTGTCATATTCTACAAAAACAACGGAATTTGGTCACTTTTTGGCTAGCAATAAGCCTGTTTGATGCTGGATAAAATACTAATGGTCATATAAACTGTATATTCGTGTCACAGACAAATGGACGCAACACAGATTTCCTAAAATGATCAAAAAGCACTATCAGCTTCTGATGTTGAAAATTCGCTTATTAAACCAAAAAAGAAGGGCAGAACAGATTTAATTAGCGTCATATTGTGACATCAACGAAACGAACTTTCATTTATTTAATATTTCATTAAGATTTCTTTCATAATTATAAAAAGGTATTGTGGCAAGGAGTTATTCAACACACTACTCATCAACACTTTATGACACGTTATGGTTAAATCTATAATTCGCTCCTATAATGTAGTAATGTCAAAATTGTAAATTTTGAACAACTTCCCTTCTCACTGCGTAATGCTTTTTATATGATAGATGATTGTTTCTTGAATTATGCGCAACGCTCATGCATAACCCTCCCCCTTAAAATGTTATGTGAATTGTGTTCGTCTCCAAATTCATTTAATGTGGCATCATTGAGTAACCTAGATTAAAATTGAAAAATAAGAAGTTACCAAAACACCTGATCAATCCCCCTAGCGGTAATATTGTCTTTCTCGTACATTACAAGAAAATGTATTTTGGCCATAACTTTTGAGCTCATAGTCCGATCCAGCATATTTTTAATAATAAACAATGAAGCAACGTTCTCTGACGAATGAAACTTGTTGCGAGTAAATCGGTTTAGAGTAAGTGCTTAAAACGAGTTAAGACCATTATTGCTTACACACATACAGACATTCACACACACGTACACACAGACATCACCTCAATTCTTCGAACTAAGTCTAACTATGAGTGTTTGGGTTTTTTAAAATGCTTTTAGAGCGATCATGTAGCTTTTACGTATACTTAGTACACGAGAAAGGCAAAAATGGGCATTTTTTAAAATTCATGTAGGGTAAAAGACCCAATAGTGGAGGAACTAAGCACGTTCCACCACTATTTGTTGGTTCACACCAAGCCTATACTTCATTTCACTTACCTCAAGGGTGCACATGGAAGATTATTAATTCTATTTGTTCCGAAAGGGAACCTGATTGCAGCAGCATCCATCATTGTTACCTAAAATGGTACCTCCAATTATTGGTACAGTGTTCCAATAGCTGCGGTATTTTTTAATTCGTGTTCCTATAGTTGCGAATCCCATTGTTTTCATATGGGACTCGCAACTATGGGAACACTACCGCAACTATTGGTGCAAAACAGAGAAAAGGAAAAGGTATTTTACCAATTTAGATGCAATTCTCAACCTGTTTTCATGTATTTCGTGTAATGACAGGTCAACAAATTGATAAGACTATATGGGTTGCTGCGTTAAATACGTAGATTGTGTAAAAACAACACTACCGCAACTATAGGAACACCCACGACTATCGGAACTTTTATCCTTTTATCTTACAAAATTGTGAATTTGGGCAGAATTTTATTCATGGTCCTCAAAACGTATGAGTTCAATAGTGTAGTGCATGATGTTTTACTGCGGAGTATTGCGGGGTACCAAACTGTTTTGTTCGTTAAATATTGCGTAAAATATGCTTTTACAAAACTAGTAAAAAACTAAATTCTGGACGGAGCTATTATTACATTATCAAGTCTATTGCATAGATCTGTTTAAGAGCTTTGTAACGATATATAAATATGTTACTTTTGAGACGAAAACATGGCAAAGCTGTCCGTTTTCCCAAGAAACGTAAAAATATCATTTCTAGGAGGGGCTCGTTTGAACGCTCCCCACCCCTCCCTAAAAAATCTAAAAAATAAAAACCGTCCTGATTATAGAAATATAGGCTATAAGCCGTGTATTCATCACATTTTACTCGCCCAAATCGAAAATCTGCCTTTTGGTAGTTTTGGCCACACCTTTATATGGGGCTGTCCTATTGTGCACGGGTCCGAAACCTTACTATAATCTAATGTTATGCGCCAACCGATGCTGCCGATCTGCAAGACAAAGAGAACTTCTACAGTCAACTCAATGCCGTCGTGGATAGAATTCCGAAGGGTGATATCAAGATCTGTTTGGGCAACTTCAATGCGAAGATCGGATCCGATAACTCGAACCATGAGCGCATTATGGGACGCCATGGTCTCGGAGAAATGAGCGAAAACGGAGAGCTATTCGCAGAATTTTGTGGTAATAACGACATGGTGATCGGGGGATCACTCTTACCTCATCGACCGGTTCACAAGGTCACGTAGGTCTCCCGTGACGGCTTTACAGAAAATCAAATCGACCACATCTTCATCAGCCGAAAATGGAAATGGAGCCTTCTTGATGTACGGAATAAACGTAGTGCCGATATCGCGTCTGATCATCACCTCCTCATCGGCGAAATACGCCTGCGCATTGCGCGGATTCGTCGGCAGGAGGAAAGAGTTGGACGACGATTCAACACACGCCGACTGGAAGATGCCACGGTGAAACGGTCCTTCGTTGAAGAACTGAAGACGCGTGCTGTAGATATTCCGGAAGGTGGCAGCGTGGAAGACCAATGGACCGCCATCAAGAATGCCTTCATCGCCACCAGCGAGAACAATCTGGGCGAACTGCGCACCCAGAGAAAACAATGGATCACCGATGAGACCTGTAGGAAGATAGAGGAGTGAAGAGAAGCCAAAGCCGCGATAGAGCGATCGAAAACCAGAGGAGCCAAAGTTTTAGCCCGTCAACGATACGCGGCTCTTGAGAAGGAAGTAAAACGTTCATGTTGACGGGACAAGCGAGCGTGGGCAGACTCTCTGGCCGACGAAGGAGAGAGAGCCGCCGCAACCGGGGACATTCGCCTCCCCTACGATATCTCACGACGCTTAAGCGGGGCGAAGATGAATGCAACGATGCCTGTGAAAGACGCGAATGATCAGTCATTGACCGACCCAACTGACCAGCTGAAACGCTGGTTCGAGCACTTCGAACAACTTTTTCAAGTGCAAGCCAGGCCATCACCACCTCAGCATGATCTGCCTAGGATCTGATGTACATATAACACGCGTAAATACCGAAGCTCCATCACTGCTAGAGATTCAAACAGCCATCCAAAGCATGAAATCGAATAAAGCCCCAGGGACCATATTGTCACGCTCCGCATCATTCTGGAGCAGGTCAACGAATTCCAAGAGTCCCTTTACTTGGTATTCATTGACTACGAAAAAGCTTTCGACCGTCTGAATCACGAGAATATGTGGGGCGCCCCAAGACGCAAGGGGGTTCCTGAGAAAATCATCGGCCTCATCGAGGCACAGTACGAGGCCTTTTCGTGTAGAGTGCTGCACAATGGGGTCCTGTCCGACCCTATCCGGGTCGTAGCTGGTGTGAGGCAAGGATGTATTCTATCACCGTTACTGTTCCTCATCGTAATCGATGAGATTCTGGTAGATGCGATTGACCGTGAATCAAACCGCGGGCTGTTATGGCAGCCTATAACCATGGAACACCTAAACGACTTCGAATTGGCTGATGACGTTGCACTCCTCGCGTAACGGCGCTATGATATGCAGAGTAAGCTCAACGACCTTGCCGAGCGCTCCTCCTCGGCAGGTTTAGTCATCAACGTAAACAAAACCAAATCGTTGGATGTAAACACGGTGACTCTTTCCAGTTTCACAGTAGCCGGGCAACCAGTGGAGAATGTTGAAAGCTTCCAATATCTTCGTAACCAAATGGCGTCAGACGGCGGTATCAAGATCGACATAGGCGCACGGATCAAGAAAGCAGGGGCTGCCTTTGCGAGTTTAAGAAATATCTGGAAAAATAGGCAGATAAGTGAACGCACCAAAATACGAATTTTCAACTCTAACGTGAAATCTGTGCTGCTATTTCTGCTGTTATGCTAACATGGCTTAAGGGTCCGCTATAGAAGTATGGGGGTCCACTATTGGACTTTATATCCTACCAATAAAATCAGGCAATTGAAAATGTTTTGAGAATGTTGTTTCAATCTATGGGCAAAACACTGTTGCCCTACCTACTTGAACATCTATTTTCGATTGTGTAATGTCTTTGATCGCTCCCAGACATTAATCGTAAGCCAAGTCCAATTAAAAATAATCCGTGAAAACATTTGCCTCGAACCACGATTCCTGTAATAAAATTATCGATATCGATATCCCACCCACAATACGGATGGTTAACTTATAAACAAAATTACAACCGAAACCGAAAGCCATTCAATGCACGTTGCTGTATATAATTACCCGATTAACTGCTCGTAATCCGAAATCACGCTCTTTCGGTAATTGCTTTGCCGCCAGTCCTGATCGATGTCGTTGCTGAGCTGCTGTTCCTCTTCAGCAGTGTCTTCCATCGTCCGAGCCTCCTCGTTCTCCTTCTCCACGTCATCATCCGGGTCGAAAAGTAACGCATTATTTCCCACTTCATCGAGTTGGGAAATGTAGCCACCGCGAGATTCCTCCAGCTGGCAGCAGACCCCTTCATGGTGGTCTGTCCGTTCACTTGATTCGGTGAAAATCCAGCAGCGCTGAAATGCGGCGTCTTCGGTGGCAGGACGATGGAATAGCGAGTCGATGTCGGAACGGATTCCCATTTCCATGGCCAATGTCAGGTTGGACCAATACAGCTGCATCAGGGCATCGCATCGTAACGGACGTACGCAAGTGGATCCGGTAGGGCAGGTGGGTTCTATGGAGATGGTCGAAAAAATGAGCAAAAGTAAGGAAAATTAGGTTCGACTTGGGGTTGGGCGAAATGGGTGGAAAAAAATTATTCCTGGTGTGATGTTTACGCAACGATGGAAACAGGGTTTGTGAATGCTCCATATTATGCATCCGCAAAAAAAAAATATCTTGACTTAGGAAAAAACGATTACGCGATCTCACAAAATCGAAACTATGCACCCAACCGGCGGTTGTTAGATTTATAGAATAATAATTCTGTATAAGAATCTACCAAAATTTGTATAACAATACAATACTTGTTTAAGAATCTAACAATTTCGCATATGCCTAGTTCTTATACAGGTTTAGGTAGATTCTTATACAGAATTGTTTGAAAATCTAACAACCGCCGGTTGGGTGTGTACAATACACGTTCAAACCATTCATTTAAGGCCTTGCAGCTTTCTTCGAGCTCCGTGACTATAGGGCCCTATAGGACATACTAAAGGGTTGATAATGTCTTTGAGACACAGACGCATCTGTTTACTGACTGACAACTTTTCTTAAATATTTTTTTTTGAATTGGAATATTAAAGAAATGCAACATATTTCGCGTAATACTCATTTGAAGGCTGGAAAATGTGAAATGTGGTACCGAAAACCGCAAGACATCCCACATAATGTTCAACATTATTTTCAGTATTATACAAGGGCAATTAATTCACAGCTCTTGAAAGCGACAGGCTTATCTCAATCCAATTGGCGGCAAAAATCGACAGTGTTATCATACAACTTTTCTTGCAAACCCTGTCCTAACAGAAATATGATCGTTTGTCTCAAAGCCATCCAATCGGATTCAATAATAATATAATCAATCAGTATAATACGCGTATTTTGCTGACGTAAATTAGTCATAATACAAAAAGGAAATACATAATGGAAACTTCGTCCCTACAGTCTGAAACAATAGAAATCTACTGACGCTGTTACTTTGCCTGAAGTTCATCACCATAACCTCAACACAATGCGTATGGGAACGAGAAGTTTATTTTCCACGATATAAATATAACCTTCGCAGGTTCCATTTGGTTCATGATATGTAATTGAAATACTGCTTTCGAAAAACTCGTACTCACGACAGAGTACATCATATCCATCGGCGATGCGATTCCGCCAACGCAACCGTTAACTACCAGGACTTTCTATTATTCCACCGGCAACCTACCATCAATCTGCGCACTGTTTGTCTGCTGCCAGCTGCTGGCGTGGATCACTGATGCTGCTACTGCTGCCTCGACCGTTGTCATCGTCGTCGTCGTTGGTATCATTTCGAGGATGAGCACTGCCACCAAGAGGGCCACATCAAAGTGGCGCACTCCACCACTCCAGTCGAATAGTTTCATTTCCAAGAAGCAGAGCGAAATTGGCCAAACATATAGACACACAGAAGCCTGGGCTTGGGAAAAAAAATCAATTGAATTGGCACTCGAGGACGGATACTGAGTCCGTCGTGATGCGAAGCAGACTGGATTTGATGCACTCGATCGGAGGAGCTAGGCGCGTCCTTGCTTTGCTCATGCGGATGAAATGGAATCCACTGAACAATAGGACAATTGAAGAAAAATGAAGGTTAAATTGTTTTTATTTTCTGGCAAATAGTATCAAAACAAATATTATGAATATGTATTGCTTTCAACCGTTTTTTCGAGTACCTTTTATACCCTTCGAAAGATATTTCAATCTTCAAAATGCTCACAATCCTGAAAAATAGGAGAACTAATCCATATTGGCCTCCATCTAATTTTGACCATTCCATAAAGCGTCATTTTATAGTGCGTATTCCGAATGGGATCTTATTCCGGTATTGTTTCCGAAAATAGCATTGTTGCTGAGGTTAATCTACTGAGAGCTTTTGGGAAACGCATAGGCCGTAACGCGAATTTGGAAACGATAGATAATCTACCGAGGGGTACAACTGTGCTACTAATCCATGTGATTTTGAAATTCAAAGTGTTTGAATTAGGCGTCTGCTATGACAAAAAAAGAAAAGATCCGAGACACGACCACTGATTGGCAAAGAATTATACAATAAATGTAAAGGATTGTATTTTGAAATTCTTAATATGTTTACCGACGCTGGGTCTATGGCTTCTGTGACCGTTGCGATTGAACTCTAGTCATCAGACGTAGGGTAAATCACTACTTGGGCCTATGGACCCGGTTCCCGGCTCACTGCACAGAAAACTAATTATTTATACTGTTTGAAAGCCGTAGGTTTATGACTGATAATTTTTAAAAAGTCTCCCATTTATTTTTCACAATACTCAATATTTTTCAATTACTTGTTTTACTCCTAATTGATCCAATTGTAGAAAATAAAAATGTAGATTTCAAAATCTCGCTCTCCGATGCCACACCACTGAGCCGGAGTGATTCTTTCCACTTTTACAAAACGGTATCATCGAATAAACACCTACCTGAAAATCGTCCTAGTGCTCGTTACAATCATTGCTTCAAGCTTTTAATCACCACACCATAATGCTTAACACATGCACTTCAATCTAATCACTAGAACGTATCACTAGAACTTATATAAACATAATTAGAATGCATTTAAAAATATATTCTAAAACCGAACAAAAAATCACCTCGGCCCAAAAACTTCTAGCCGCACCGTGCTGCCAAAGGGCCAGGAGAATGAAAATGATCCTTCATCGTTAATAGGAAAACTGTCTAATACGTTGACGCTATCATGTTATTTATAATTCTCTCGATTTCAAAAGGTGAAAAAAATATTGTTTTTAAGTATTTGGAAAAAAATTGGATGAGTAAATATATCTTCTCAACGAAATAAAAATGATTATGAATGATACCATCTGGCATCTTGTTGTCGTGGAACGTGCATATTTTTGTTTACGTCGCATTTTCCACCGTCCCGAGAGATAATGAGAGAATAATGTTGAGAGATTGAGTGAAATTTTGCTTAGGCCGGGAACTGGTTTTATGATATGCCGGAATGGAAATCGCTATGACTGAAATTAGTGCTGCACATCGTTAATTTAAATCAAATAAAAGCTTTTGACGTAGGACTTACGTCTCTCTTTACTATACCGGGTGTCATTTCAAAATATTCAAATCGGCCGCGTTACGCTGTGTTGAAAGATTTTAAACGGTAATAGCGTTCGTCTCAGTGGAATTTCTGCGGTAAGCACCTCAATCGACAGATTTCAAGTATGCCTTCCATGTCCATGCTTGATAAGACCCGAAAAACTTGTTTCAATAGGCATGAAACTGTTTTCAATGAAAAACATTGAGATCAAGGGAACCTATAAATATGAGTACCGCATAATTCTTGCATCATTCCATTACCACGCTCTGATTGGTGCAGACACCAGCGAATGAGCAGCCGCTGGGTCTGCCGAGAAGCCATAAAATAGCGCAACGCGATTTTTTCCTTTCATTCTGACCGGGACAAGCGAAGCAACCGCATCATCGATTGAACAGCACTCACACCTTTTAGCAGGGAATGAAGTCTGCACCGACCGCTTTTTCGGCTCGACACCATCGAAGCGACCATCATCAGCCGAAACCTAGCCAGTACAGCAGCAGTCCACCCTACAGACCCGACAAAGCAGCAATGCTGAGCAGATACCGGCAGCAGCAGCAGAGTCGAGCCGAGACCGGCCGGCATCGGTGCTGAGCCGAGACAGGCTGAAGAAAAGCAACATGATGCAGCATGTATGTCCAAAAAACAAACGGTTCTTCAGAGAGCCAATAATAGAGATCAATATCAATGCTTTCGGGATAGAAATTGTACTTGGGTGCCAAATCCAATATTCTAGAGATAAAATTTAATGCGTGATTTTCATAAATAGCGTCAAAACTAACAGTGGATAATTTTTCTGATTTAACCGCGGAGTGGACGAAGGACTTCGCTTGACCATGCCTTTAAAGATTCATAAGATGTCCAAATCTCTCACATAATCTTATTTGGATAAAAAAAAACACCGATAACAGCTCAAACATTAATAAACTATCATTCGATTTTTCATCAAATGTTGGATTTTTTGGCATTGATAAAAAAATATGTAGATAAACATTGTTTGATACTGACCGCACACAAAACGAACGTGACTGAATGATCGTCCCATGTTACCAATTCTAAATCTTATCACCCGAAATCCCATGTCAGGGTGTTTTCTTCCTTCTACTACTAACAATGTTGTCTCAGAAAGGAACACGTACTTCCCACCTGAACTACAATTCTAAGCACGCTTGCCCGGCTTATTGGCCTGTATCTAGCGAAAAGTCCCGTTAGAAAATAGACGCCAGCAGCGAGCAACAAGCGTAAAAAAGAAGAAGCCCTTCTCGAACGCGTTGATTATGATGACGCTTTGGCTGACAAAGAAGCGGGATACAAGACACTAGCTGATTGGCCCACCAATTGGGAAGCAGAGAAGATTCAAAATAAGGTATAAAAGAAAAGTGCATTCGCTCGCAGAGCATTCAGTCTTTTTTATACCACCACTAGAAATTCGCGGTTATTTGAAAAGATCGTTTTCTTACTTTTTGCACTTAGCCGAAGCAAGCAGCCTTTTTCAAGGCTCTAACAGTTAAAAATAATGTTCTTCTTCAGTCGCTATCGCACGGATTAGAAAGCTCTTCAGTGGAAGGGCTGAGACACAGTCTACCTCCCCTGCTGAGCCAACTTGTGATTTATTTCAGGCAGTCCTTCAGTGGGAATTTTTCCTGAATATTTTTTTGATGATTCTTGTTCGAGGTAGATTTGATTTCTGTTTCGGTTTGATGAGAAGATTTTGCCAAGGAATGGTATGCAACGCCGATTATTTATCCAAAATAGTTGATGTGAGAAATTTGGACATATTATGTATCTTAAAGGCATGGTCAAGTCAAGTCCTACGTCCACTTAGCGGTTATGTCACAGACATTACCCACTGTTCGTTTTTTGAACGATATTTAGCACGAATAGCTATTTTTTAAGCAGAAGTGAACCCCGATGCAATATTATACAGCCCACAAAATTCAGGAAAAGTTGCTTCCTGTCATAAATATCAATTGAATAATGCAGTCGTACGCATGTTAGGCCGGGAATGGGGTAAGAAACCCTACCATGCGGATTTGAATTATTGGTTAGGAGAACCGAATGAACGCGGTCATCAAAGAAAAAGTAGAATTACAAAAATTGACCTATTTCTTACCCCATTCCCGGCCTAACATGCGTACGACTGCATTATTCAATTGATATTTATGACCGGAAGCAACTTTTCCTGAATTTTGTGGGCTGTATAATATTGCATCGGGGTTCACTTCTGCTTAAAAAATAGCTATTCGTGCTAAATATCGTTCAAAAAAGCTTTTATTTGATTTAAATTAACGATGTGCAGCACTAATTTCAGTCATAGCGATTTCCATTCCGGCATATCATAAAACCAGTTCCCGGCCTAAGCAAAATTTCACTCAATCTCTCAACATTATTCTCTCATTATCTCTCGGGACGGTGGAAAATGCGACGTAAACAAAAATATGCACGTTCCACGACAACAAGATGCCAGATGGTATCATTCATAATCATTTTTATTTCGTTGAGAAGATATATTTACTCATCCAATTTTTTTCCAAATACTTAAAAACAATATTTTTTTCACCTTTTGAAATCGAGAGAATTATAAATAACATGATAGCGTCAACGTATTAGACAGTTTTCCTATTAACGATGAAGGATCATTTTCATTCTCCTGGCCTTTTGGCAGCACGGTGCGGCTAGAAGTTTTTGGGCCGAGGTGATTTTTTGTTCGGTTTTAGAATATATTTTTAAATGCATTCTAATTATGTTTATATAAGTTCTAGTGATACGTTCTAGTGATTAGATTGAAGTGCATGTGTTAAGCATTATGGTGTGGTGATTAAAAGCTTGAAGCAATGATTGTAACGAGCACTAGGACGATTTTCAGGTAGGTGTTTATTCGATGATACCGTTTTGTAAAAGTGGAAAGAATCACTCCGGCTCAGTGGTGTGGCATCGGAGAGCGAGATTTTGAAATCTACATTTTTATTTTCTACAATTGGATCAATTAGGAGTAAAACAAGTAATTGAAAAATATTGAGTATTGTGAAAAATAAATGGGAGACTTTTTAAAAATTATCAGTCATAAACCTACGGCTTTCAAACAGTATAAATAATTAGTTTTCTGTGCAATGAGCCGGGAACCGGGTCCATAGGCCCAAGTAGTGATTTACCCTACAGCCAATGGAATTCAAAATAATTTTAAAAATTATGAGCTGACTTTATTTTCGAAAATGTTTTATTACACGAGTTTAGGAATTCAATAAACATCAAAAATAGTACCTTTTCGGGAATCAATCAAAATATAATGATTGACAATCAAATGAATATATGTATGTACAATGTATATAATCAAAAGTCTAACCTGGTGCTCCTGATTTTCCAATACATATTGTTTTTTTTTTTCACTAAACATCATGAATTGTTTGCGTTTGTGCTTCGTAATCTATACCAAGCAAATTTCCTCAACTTTATCTGCTACACAATGATAGTCCGAGAAAGGATCGATTTATTTCCAATAATGCGAACTTCCGGGTTCTCTTTAGCCATGCGGTAAGACGCGCGGCTACAAAGCAAGACCACGCTGTGGGTGGCTGGGTTCGATTCCCGGTGCCGGTCTACGCAATTTTCGAATTGGAAATTGTCTCGACTTCCCTGGCCATAAAAGTATCATCGTGCTAGCCTCATGGCATACGAATGCAAAAATGGTAATCTGGCTTAGAAACCTCGCAGTTAATAACTGTGGAAGTGCTTAATAAGCTGCGAGGCGGCTCTGTCCCAGTGTTGGGATGTAATGCCAATAAAAAGAAGAAGAAGACTGCGCACTTCCAATAATTAATAGCAGCAAAACCAAAGTCAGAATTTTGTGAGAAAATTCCACTTGAGTACTATTCTGCCGTAATCTGAAAAAGTGACGTACACGCCATTTTCCAAAAATAATTTGGCGCTTACGTCACTTTCTCAGATTACGGCAGTATTGACGTCAACGTCAATGTCAACATTAAACTGAATATCAAAAGATAATTTCAAATTTGCTCTTCATTCTTCCTTGTCCCTTCTTACTATTTTCTTCTTCTTTCGTCCTCCTTCCTTCTTCCTGTTCCTTCTCCCTAGCCCACTTTCATTATTCTTTCTATCTTTTTTCTCCTTCTTTCTTCCTTCTTACTACCTTTTCTTGCTTCTTCCTTCCTCCTGGCAGGATACCAGGGAATTGATAGGAGGAATTCACAAAGGTTTCCGAGAAGGGGAAGTTCCCGGAGGGATCCTTGGGAAAATTCCTCTGCCTTTCTGATGTATTCGGGGGGAGACTCCAAAAAAAAAGTTTTCAGAGAAATTTCTTGCTAAATTTCTGAGCAATTCTCGAAGGAATCACCGAATGAATTCCCTGAAAGTTCTTTGACAAAAATCAGGAATTCCTTCTGAAAGTTCTTCGAAAATTTCTACATGAATTCCTGAAGAAATTCTGGTGAAATACCTCAAGGAATTTTTGACGGCATTATTGAGAAAATTTCTAGAGAAATTGCTGGAAGAGTTTTCGAAAGATTTCCTAGCGGAATTTTCGGAAGAATTCCTGTGGGAATTTCTGGGGAATTTCTAGATAAATTGTGGAAGGAATTTTCACATTAATTGCTGCAGGAATTAAAAGAAGTTCCAGAACAATTCTTGGCGAAATGCCTTGGAATTTGTTGGATGAGTTCTTATGAGGAATCTCGGAAGAATGTTTGGTAGAGTTTCCGGAAGATCCCCTGGCGAAATTTCCTGTGGAATTCCTCGCGGAATTTTATGAAAAAGATCTGGAGGAATGTTTGTGGGAGCTCCTTGGGCAATTTCCATTAGATTTTGTGAGTGAATTTCTGGAGAAATTCTGTGGGGAGTTTTCGGAGCAATTTCTGGGAAAAACCCCTGGACATTTTTTGAAGGAATTATATAATAAATTTCCGGAATATTTTTTGAAAGAATTTCTTAGGAAATCTAGAAAGAATATGTGGGAGAATTCGTCATGGAATTTCGGGAGGAATATTGGGGCAATTTTCCGAAGAGTTCCTGGTAGTTCTTCGGGGGTGGATTTTCAGATAAATTTCAGGGCAAACTCCTGAGGAATTTCCGAAGGAATTGAAGAAGGAATACCTATGGTATCTCTTAAGGTATTTTCAGACAACATCCTGAAAGAATTTCTGAGTGAATTTTATCGGAAATTCCAGTATAAATTTCTCAAAGGTATCCTTAAAAGAGATCGAAGGCATTTTCAAAATAATTTTCGGAGATATTCCTGAATGTATTTCCGGGTGAATGTATTTGCGAATGGAAGCAACATTTCGAGACTTTGTTGAATAGAGGAAGTGCCGGTGCAACGGTGAATAGAATAAATATTAGCGATGATGGACAAGCTGTGGAGTCACCTACGCTAGATGAGGTTGAAATAGCTGTTAAAGAGCTGAAAAACAATAAGGCTGCGAGGAAAGACTAGCTCCCGGCTGAACTTCTCAAACATGGCAATGAGCAGCTTTATGAAGTTCTGCACCATATTATGTCGAAAATATGGGAAGACGAGGAAATGCCTGCTAGCTTGTTGGACGGCCTCATTTGCCCTCTCTTTAAGAAAAGGCACAGACTGGATTGCGCCAATTACCGAGGAATAACCCTCCTTAATTCGGCGTACAAAATTATGTCCCGTATTCTGTTCAACAGATTGAGACCGCGATCAACGTCGGATCAAATGTTTACCCTGAGACAAATCCTTGATAAATTCCGGGAGTATAACTGGCAGACACATCATCTGCTTATTGATTTCAAGGCGGCGTACGATTCAGTGAAACGGAATGAATTATGGCAAATTATGCTTGAACATGGTTTTCCGGCGAAACTGATACAGCTGATTCGTATAACGTTGCACGGATCGAAATCAAGTGTAAGGGTTGCGGATGAAATATCGACGTCATTTGTTACCTTAGATGGATTAAAGCAGGGTGATGCACTCTCGAATCTACTGTTCAATATAGCGATCGAGGGAGCGATTAGGAGAGCTGGTGTGCAGAGAAGCGGTACCATTATCACAAAATCGCATATGCTCCTGAGATTTGCGGTTAATATCGATATTGTCGGGATTGATCGCCGGGCCGTGGAAGAGGCTTTTGTGCCTTTTAAGAGGGAGACAGCGAGGATTGGACTCACGATCAATACCAGCAAAACGAAGTATATGGTCGCTGGCAATCAACGTGGATTCATTAGTGGTGGTGGTAGCGAAATGGTGCTGGATGGTGAAAAATTTGAAGTGGTAGAAGAATTTGTGTATCTTCACTCAACCAGGGGATGGCAGATTTTAATACAGTTCTGCATAAGAACCTTACAGAAACTGTATAATAATTGGGCGTATACAATTCTGTAAGCTTTTTATACAAATATTGTATTAAAATAATACAGATTTGTATTATTTTAATACAATATTTGTATAAAAAGCTTACAGAATTGTGTATGCCCAGATTTTATACAATAATTGTCAGATTTGTTTTTTGGGTGTTGGAACATTAGTGACGTGCGCTAATGATGTTACCCGCGAGGTGAAAAGGCGTATTGCAGCTGCAAATATGGCTTATTACGGACTTCGTAACCAATTCACTCCATGCAGATCAGTTGTCAAAATTCCTCTTGGTAATATTAAACAAAATTCCGTAACCTCTCTACTTTTTAAGTCGATACTGGCCTTAAAGCAGAACAGAAGGAATATTTCGACAAAAATAGTAATTTGACATGTTTATAGTAGTCAATAGTAATTTAACCAGTCCCGTAGTTTGCAAACGAAAACAAAACTCGCGCTGTATACTACTCTGATTCTTCCGGTGGCTTTATACGGCCATGAAACATGGACGTTAAAGAAGGCTGATCGGAGAGCTTTCGGAGTGTTAGGTGCTGCTGACAATACTCGGCGGTAAACAGGAGAACGGTATCTGGCGGCGTCGCATGAATCACGAATTGTACCAGGTGTATAAAGGGCTGGATATTATCAAGCTTATACAACACGGCAGACTACGGTGGGCTGGTCACGTTGTTCGTATGTCAAAAGAACGTCAAGCGAAGATAATATTTCGTAGAGAATCCGGAAGAGGCCGCAGGCTTTGTGGAGGGCCGCGTACACGATGGCGTTTTGCAGTTGAAGAGGACCTGAGGGCGCTTAATGTTCAAGGCGACTGGAAGCGATTGGCTCAGGTTCGAGTCCAGTGGAGAAGGATACTCCATTCGGCGTAGGTTCATCGAGGAGCAGTGGCCCATCAAGTATCAAGTAAGTATTTCCGGATGAATTCCTGAAGGATAACTGAATAAATTCCTGGATTAGTTTCTGGATAAATTTTGGAGTTATTACCGGAGCTATCATTGGAGAAATGTTTGGAGTCCAGGAATTATAGAAATAGAAAATGAAGAATAAACGAATTAACAAATTCACGAAATAATGATATATATGACGAATTATCGGGATAGCACGCTATTTTTAATGTCTTATATCAGTTATCCTGTTAGCCAATTAGACGAATCATTGAATTAAGGAACTAAGGGATTGGGAACTTAACAATTTAAAATATTAACGAAACCAATCAATAACGAATTAGCAAAATAAATGTGTGACAAACTACAGTACCGTGGAGAACAAAAACACATTCGGAGGGAAAAAGCCGAATCAAGTACGAGACACTGAAGACGTCCACACAGTTGTGGTCGAAATACGTATCTGCAAAGCTATCGAAATAATTGGTGGAATTGAATGGAGAGTGCTTAACTCGTCTTAGACGGTTGACATTCGGAGGGGTTGAGAGAGGCCCAGTGCAGGAGGATACGACAGTGCCATCCACTTCAAGAGATTTGCCAAAAAGAGTAGTTCACTGAAGAGGACCTCACGCTAGCGATCCAAGTCGAAATCACGAAAGTTCACATCAAAAAGTGACATCGCGTCCGCATGACCGCTGAAGTCGAGGAAGTGATCATACCAAGGAAATGCACCGGCGCCCCACGTTGGAGCAATGGCTGGACCTGGGAGGGGCATCCGTTCCAGGGAAAAGTGTTTTTGAACAGTGCCGATCCGCCGGTATTACGGACGTGTTATCCAGCGATTTGACATTCCGAGGGTGACATCATAAGACCACGGGACTGTGTGCTGCTCAGGGCGGGAAGCAAGCGCGCGGAGTTGCCTTACGTGGCCAAGGTGGCACATCTGTGGGAAAATCCGGAAGATGGGGAAATGATGATGTTGCTTCTGTGGTACTACCGACCGGAACACACGGAGCAGGGTCGACAATCTTTTGACGGGCAAGATGAGGTGTTTGCCTCGAATCACAAAGACCACAACAGCGTAGCATGCATCGAAGATAAGTACTACGTACTGACATTCAGCGAGTACTGTAGATTCCGTCGTCAGCTGAAAGGCTTCGAAGAAGGCATCGAGGAACATCCGTCGATCGTCCCTGCGGTCCGTCGAGAAAATCCTCGCGTTCCGCCCTCCGTTGTGGCTCCCGATCTGGTCATGTACTGTCAGCATGTATACGCATTCCGACTGAAGCGTCTCCTGAAGCAACCTTCCTGGTGTTGGAAACTGGTGGTAGCGCGCCGGCCAATAATAGCTCCAAAGGTAGCTCTCACCGCCACGGATCAGCACGTTGCACCGTTAGACGCAACAGCATCGTTGGGCGCCAATATTGTAGCCAATTATTGACAAAATGTAATTAAAATCTGATTGATGAACGATACGGAAAAAGTTCTGAATTACATATTTGGAAGCTTATCTAAATTTTTGAATATTCTACAAAAATGTATCTATCATACAGCTCGGAACTTTTTCCGTATCATACATCAATCAGATTTTAATTACATTTTCTCTAGAATTTATTATAAGCATTTTAAAACGAACTTCCTATGCTGTGCTGTAGGATCTGTCAAAGTTAACAACGTCGTGTGTCTTCTTCTTATTTTTATTTGGATTCGTCTGTACACTTTTTATTATGATTTTTTTGATTTTCACATTTTTTGCTATTGTATAGTTTCAACTATTCTATTTTTGTTATCGTTTACATGGTTAATAATAGTATTTGTAAATAAACTTTAGTTGTTTATAACTCAAAGAAAGCATTAGGCAGAAAGAAGCGAAATCAAAATCTATTCTAAAGGATACAGTCACTAGTAAGCAAAACGCAACACTAAAACTTTTGAGCCGTATTTATAGTAGAGAGCAACAGGATGATAGAACTAATTCAAAGTCAAACGAGAAAGGCATTATACTAGAATAATGCCTAACAAGCATAGCAGAGACAAGATTTCAAAGTTTTGCTTATTAATTAACAATAGAGATAGATCGTTTCCATTTGTAAGTAAGCTGCACACAAACACACAAAAATTGCCAATCGTCACAGCAACGATCATTTCCATTGAATTGCACACACACTTTTGTTGATGGCATATTGATATTATATTTCAAAAAAGTACAAGCCTTGAATTTGTTGCAAATTACAAGAGAAAGCATTTGTTTACTGAAAAAGTTGTTAAACTTGACATATAATAGGTTGAGTATTGAATAATAACTAGGCAAAATTATGAATTGCGTGCCACATGATATATATATATATATATATATTGAAGCAAAAACATATGCAAAAGCTTCAAAGTAATAGTCATTTTACTGCTTTTTGTGCGTAAAAAATAAAATATAGTAACAGTAAAAAGGTAATTCAACTCTAAAAAAGAAAAACAAACGACACTTCACAAGATTCTGGTTTTACAAGATTTTTTTCGCTCGTATTTTTGTTTGTGTGACTTCAATTTACCCCCAAAATCTTTGCAACATGTTTCAAAAAATCCTGAATAAATCAAAGAAAAATCACATTATAATTAATATGTGTTAAGTACTTAGGGTAAGTGTAAAATTAAGAAAATGTAAATCAAGTAAAAGCAGAATCCAGTATTAACTAATATTTAGTGAATGAAAGATATAACAAGTCTTTATTAGTTAGTTAAATAACATTTGATTCGAAAAACAGGAATTCTCATAACTGTTGAAAGATTTCAAAATTCTTCAAGTGAACTCCAGGAAATCCTAGTTTGCCAAGTATATACCTATACATAATGAATACATAATGTTCATACTTTTCAAAGAATATCCAAATACAGTGTCGACCCGATTTTGTCACTCCTCGATTTTGTCACTCCCCGATTTTGTCTACCCCCGATTTTATCACGTTTTCGACCCGATTTGATCACGTCCCGATTTTATCACGTTTTCGACCCGATTTTGTCTACCCCAAAAAAAATTGTCATTCATTTTATTTTAGTAAAAATACCACAAACAACATTGATTTTCATGAAATAACTTTCACCGCCTGTAGTTTATTACGAACGACTTCTGAGTACCTAGGAAATATTCTGTAAGCAATTTCGACAAGAAATAACGGGTGCCGTTCATGCATTTTGCCTTTCCAAGGCATAAAATGATTCATTTTTGTAGAATGAATTAAAAAATGGGAAATTTTTTTTTTCCAATTTTGTCACATTGGGTAAAATGCCCAATAGTGGACCCCCTAGTAGCGAAATTTTGCTCTTCCTGTCAAACGGCTTAGAAATTTTCAAAATATTAACTTTGCTTGATGTCTAACAACAAGCTCTGCATCCCCTCTTTACGATACATACATAAAACACCCAAATACACGACGTTATTCGTTGAAATTAACATTTTAAAGTCTAACTGAATTTGCCCTATAGTAGACCCCCTGGGGGTCTATAGTAGACCCCCATAATAGGAAATTGCTTCCCTATAGTCGACACTTCATTTGATTTTCATGTCCCGTTTCGGGACGTTCTTCTTCCCTATTATGGACCCCCAAAATATTCTTATAATGGACACTCTCGTGTTTATTTTTTATAGAATTGTTAAAAATCATCTAATTTGACTTTCCATAGCATTTCCAACGCATGTAATCAAATCATAGGACTGTAAGGTAGGTTCTCCCGATAGAATTTCATAGCGAAATGTTGACATTGTGCAGTAATAATGCAAAATGGGCTGGAGGGTCCACTATTGGTTGGGGGTCCACTATTGGTCACTTTACCCTACCCTGTTCTATCACCCCAAAATTCACCAGGGGGTGACAAAATCGGGATATTACTGTATTGTTTCAAATGAATCAACTACTGGGAGAAAGCTCATCTTTGAAGAGCAATTTGTTGCAATTACATACTTTTATCAATTTATGTGAAAATATCGAGTCCAGGGACGGGAATGGTTGACATTTCTTTTTACCATCCATTGTTCCATGCAATAACAGAAAAACAAATCCACGGCAGCCGCAGCAGCAGCCACGCCAAGTAGACGACAGTCAGCTCATGGTTTTTTCAATTCTCTCTCCCCACAATTATTGTTTTCGTACAATAATTTCATAACGTATAACCGTTTTTGGTGGGGAAAATTCATTTCATTACTTCTTGCTCATTTCAGAGATAAGAACGAATTAATAAGTACCTACGTATAGCACACCTTCTAGGCTTTGCGCCACATGTAATTAAACTCGATTCTGTGCTGTTTGCGCTGCGCACGAGCCGAAACAAAAAATCTCATGCAAATGCTGACCGCACGCCGGCACGACTCTAACGTAGCAGCAAAGAAACAGTTTACCCCATCGGCAAAAAAAATGTCACGATGTCGCGTACATTTTTTTGGTAAACTGTCTCGGTTTGTTTGGTGCATGAAATTTGACTGGATAAAATGTAAATATTCGCATAATCGCATTCGATTTAATGTACATTTCCCAACACTGATCAAAAGCATAATAAAACATCAACTCGTCAGACCGCATTGTGCTTTAGTGCTGAGCGGTTCTATTTTCTCTTTGCTGAAGGAAGTTTTTAATACTACCCGAAACTATTTTAATTTCAACAGTGCGTCTCAGCGCTATTTGTACCTACTGAATCCAATTGTACGATCTTTGCTTGGAGAGGAGGCTTCCGAGCCTCTTGAGAGGAGTCTTCCGAGCCTCTTGAGAAGAGGCTTCCGAGCCTTTTGAGAAGAGGCTTCCGAGCCTCTTGAGAGGAGGCTTCCGAGCCTCTTGAGAGGAGCTTTCCGAGCCTCTTGAGAGGAGGCTTCCGAGCCTCTTGAGAAGAGGCTTCCGAGCCTCTTGAGAGGAGGCTTCCGAGCCTCTTGAGAGGAGGCTTCCGAGCCTCTTGAGAGGAGGCTTCCGAGCCACTTGAGAGGAGCCTTCCGAACCTCTTGAGAGGAGGCTTCCGAGCCTACTGAAAGGAGGCTTCTGAGCCTCTTGAGAGGATGCTTCCGAACCTCTTGAAAGGAGGCTTCCGAACCTCTTGAAAGAAGGCTTCCGAACTTCTTGAAAGGTGGCTTCCGAATCTCTTGAAAGGAGGCTTCCGAACCTCTTGAAAGGAGTCTTCCAAGCCTCTTGAAAGGAAGCCTTCGAGCTGCTTGGAAGAAGACTTCCGAGAGGCGCAAAGGGATGCTTCTAATCCTCTTGCAACGAAGCAACCGAGTTTTAGTGAAAAAAAAATCATTTTGTTCATTCGACGTTTTGTTCGTTTGACCTTTTGTTCCGCAGCCCTTCATTTATTGTGCTGGTTGTGGAAGGCAGGATTCAATTGGGATTTATTGATCGCATTACATATTATGTATAATATAAATTTTTGAAATAGAAAGTACACAATTATCAAAACTTTATTAATGAATTTTGATTGCAATTGTAATATGTCCGCCATTACGCATTTTTGTCCGAGGTACCCCCTAGGGCCAGCGAAGGTACTTCCAGGGGTACATGTACCGCAGGTTGAGAACCGCTGCTCTAGATACCGAAAGTGATATAAAATTTTTATTTTTTATTTTTATTTATTTTTTATTTACAAATATAATTGTCGAAGAATTGCGGTTCCTAAATGGGAAATTAAATTCAACTGCATTATTATTGACGAAGATTTTCAGCTTCTGATCAGTCTTAAAAATGTGAGGCGAAGGAAATACCAAAGAACTCGCGATCCCGTGTTGAAAGTTATTTGGCGAAATTTGCAAAATGAAATTAAAAAACGTTTCACTATTCTGAGAAATACCACCTTTGAGAATAACGTCTCAAAGTTGGATCTCAGTTCGAAACCCCTTTGGAAATTAACGAAAATTCTCGAATAAAAACCTCAAAAGCCAATTCCAGCGCTTACAGAGGGAAATAAAATTTTATTAACAAATGGCGAAAAGGCTCAAAAACTTGCTCAGCAGTTCGAGAGTGCCCATAGTTTTAGTCTAGGTCTTACTAGTCCAATAGAGGATGAGGTTACACGGAGCTTTGAAGACATTCTCAATCAAGAGAATGTTTTTGACCCTTCGTTGAGAACTAATTTGGATGAAATGAGATCTGTTGCTAGAAAATTTAAAAATATGAAAGCCCCGGGTGATGATGGTATTTTCTACATACTTATCCTGAGAGCTCTTTATCCTTTTTGGTTAATTTATTTAACAAATGTTTTCAATTGGCATACTTTCCACATAAATGGAAAAACGCCAAAGTTGTACCAATTTTGAAGCCGGACAAAAATTCAGCTGATGCTTCTAGTTATCGCCCAATCAGTTTGCTTTCTTCAATAAGCAAACTGTCTGAAAAGATTATTTTAAATAGAATGATGGTTCATATTAATGACAATTCTATTTTTGCTGATGGGCAATTTGGTTTTCACCATGAGCATTCAACCACTCATCAGTTATTAAGAGTTACGAATTTAATTTGTCTCAACAAATCTGAAAGATAATCGACTGGAGTTACTCTTCTTGGTATAGAGAAAGCATTTGACAGTTGTTATATCCTAGTTTATATTATTCTTACCTTGCTACTATTATATACCTACCATTAAACCTACCTTGCTTGCGCATACCTTAAAAACTATAATCACATTGATCCGCGCGAGCAAGACGACTGTCAGAATATAACGGTACACAAGTGTAAAAACGTGTGCGCACGAGGCGCTGAAGAAATTAAATAAAGTATATTTAAATAATTAGTTAAAGTGTTTAACTGTTGTGAGCACATCACTCTCGGCCGTCACAACAGTTCTGGCGACGAGGATGCAGAATCCGGACCTAAATCCCGCTGGAAATGTTGGTGCAAATCCTGCCGTAGCAGCCGCTGCTGCTGGGATTCCGCCCCCGACTTTTGCCATCGATCCATTCGACAAACGTAAGTTGAAGTGGATGCGGTGGGTGGAACGGCTCGAAACCGCTTTCCACATCTATGGAATAGTGGACGACCAAATGAAGAAACATTTTCTGCTGCACTACATGGGCGCCGAAACCTACGATGTCATTTGCGACAAGGTTGCTCCGGATTCCCCCCGTGACTACGTTGAACGACTTCTTCAGCCCTCAGCCGCTGGAAATAAGCGAAAATTTCCGCTTTAAATGTCGCCGGCAGGGCGATAGAGATGCTGCCTCAGCCGATGAAACGGTTGACGAATACCTAGTGGCCCTTCGGAGGATTGCGGCTACATGCAATTTCGGTGCGTATCTGGAGACGGCGTTACGAAACCAGCTAGTTTACGGAATCAAGCGTGGCGATGTCCGAAGTCGACTGCTGGAGCAACGAAATTTGACCTTGACGATGGCCCGAGACATTGCCGTCAGTATGGAGCTATCGCGGAAGGGAGGAGCTGAGATAGAAGGAGGCTTAACGAAGCAGGAAGTACATGTTGTACACCACCCTACAGGGGTACACACCTGGGTGGGAATTCCGCTGCTAAACAGGGTCAAAGTGCGAGTGATACCAGTTGTTATCGTTGCGGGGACAAATCCCATTTCGCGAATTCGTGCAAGCATAAACAAACGGTTTGCTCTTTTTGTAAACTAACGGGACACATCGCGAAGGTTTGCATGAAGAAATCTGCCTCCACGAAATCTGATTCGCGTTCTTCGGCCAAAGTAAATGCGGTCCAAACGAACTATGTGGATCAATCCGGTGAATGCAAAAGCGCCGGGAGTACTGACATTCGTGAAGTGTGTACGGTGGAGTCGCGATCGCGTTGCAAAAAGTTCTTAATGGACGTTTTCGTGAACGGAAAGTGCATTCGATTCGAAATCGATACGGGTTCGCCGGTTAGTATAATCGGCGCGGAAAGCTGGAACAGACTTTTTTCCGGTACGCGGTTGCGTAAGTGCGATACGGACTTGGTTAGCTACTGCAATACTAGCATTCAGGTGCTAGGTATTCTCGACGCGAGTGTTGTGTTCGGGGGAAAAACGATGGAGTTACCGTTGTACGTGGTGAATTCCGGAAAGCACCCATTGCTGGGCCGCGAATGGCTGACGGAAATGTCGGTGGACTGGAACAGTGTGTTTCAACCGACGGGTGTAGTTAATACGATTGCTGCTGCTATTTCCCCCTGTCGCGATGCTGCGTTGAAGGCGTTGTTGGAGAGGTACCCGCAGGTGTTCGACGCCTCGATTGGAAGGATTTCCAACGTTCAAGCAAACCTACCACTGAAGAAAAACGCGCGACCAGTGTTTCTCAAAGCACGGAAAATACCCTTCAATATGTTGAAGACAGTTGAGAACGAATTGGAGAAACTTGTTGCGGAAGGAGTGCTAACAAAAGTGAATTCGAGTAACTGGGCTACACCTATAGTTCCCGTGAAAAAGTCACAAAACAGGGTGAGGATCTGCGGTGACTACAAGCAGACCGTGAACCCTAACCTAGTGGTGGACAAACATCCACTGCCTACAGTGGATTTAAAATGTTTGCTTCACTTGCTGGAGGGCAGAAGTTCAGCAAGATTGATCTCGTCCAGGCTTATCTGCAACTAGAAGTGGCTCCGGAAGATCGTGAGATACTCACACTGTCTACACACCGTGGTCTTTATCGTCCGAATCGACTAATGTATGGTGTCGCGTCCGCTCCCGCCATCTGGCAGCGACAAATGGAAGCAATACTGCAAGGAATAGATGGAGTGACCGTTTTCCTGGACGACATAAAGATAACGGGGGAGAATGATGAAGTCCATTTGCGTCGGCTGGAGGAGGTACTCCGGCGGTTGAACGAGCACGGGATACGAGTGAATAAGGACAAGTGCGAGTTCTTCGTGGACAACATCGACTACTGCGGATACGCGATTGACAAAAACGGTATCCACAAGCTTCGGGAGAAAGTGGAAGCAATCCAGGAGATGCGTAGACCGCAGAATCGCGATGAAGTTCGGTCGTTCGTCGGATTCGTGAATTATTACGGTCGATTCTTCCCGAACCTGAGTACGGTCCTGTACCCTCTGAACAACCTGCTTAAAAACGACGTGCCGTTCAGATGGACCAAACAGTGCGAAGATTCTTTCAGAAAGGTAAAAATTCAGATGCAATCGGACAGCTGCCTTGTCCACTATTCACCTGAGCTGCCATTACTGCTTGCTACGGACGCTTCACCCTACGGGGTAGGGGCGGTGCTGAGCCACGTGTATCCAGATGGATCTGAGCGGCCGATCCAATTTGCTTCACAAACCTTGAATCGTGTGCAACAAAACTACATGCAGGTGGATAAAGAGGCATACGCCATCATATTTGCTGTGAAGAAGTTCTTCCAATACATCTACGGTCGGAAGTTCACCTTGCTTACCGACAATCAAGCTATCTCTAAGATCTTCGGGGAGCACAAGGGGTTGCCGGTCATGTCTGCGTTAAGGATGCAGCATTACGCTACCTATCTGCAAAGCTTCGACTACGAAATTCGTTTCCGTAAGTCTACCGATCATGCGAACGCCGATGCTATGTCAAGAATTCCGTTGGCGAGAACCGATCCTGAGAACGAGATTGAAGAATCTGATGCTGTGGAGTTGAGTCAACTCGATACTCTGCCGTTGACTGCGGCCGAGCTAGGGCAAGCTACTGCTGAGGATCAACTTGTACGGAAGCTCATCCAAGGAATAAAACATGGCCAGATGGTGGAGGCAAAAGATCGTCTCGGAGTGGAGCAAAACGAGTTCTCGCTTCAAAAACGATGCTTGCTGCGGAGAATTCGTGTATACGTGCCAACTGATCTGCGAAAACGTGTTCTGGACGAATTACATTCTGCACACTTCGGTAGAACCCGTACTAAATCGCTGGCGAGAGGGTACTGCTGGTGGCCTGGTTTAGACCGGGATATTGAGGAAATGGTAGCGAACTGCACTGCTTGCAAGTCGAGCCGGTGAAAATGAATTTGCATTGCTGGGAAACTCCAAGTGAACCGTTCCAAAAGGACCATGTTGACTTAGCGGGGCCATTCTTGGACACCTACTTCTTCATCTACGTCGATGCCTTCAGCAAATGGCCGGATGTCCAAATATGCAAATCAATCACTGCCGAAAGTACCGTCAACATGTGCCGTGAGATCTTCAGTAAGTTCGGCATTCCGTCAGTACTGGTGAGCGATCATGGAGTCCAGTTTACTTCGGAGGCTTTTCAGCAGTTTCTGAAAATGAATGGGGTCGTGCATAAGATGGGCGCGCCGTACCATCCAGCAACGAACGGCCAAGCTGAGCGATATGTGCAGATTATCAAACAGAAGTTGAAGGCGTTGAAGTGCTCCAAGTCCCAGCTGAATCTGGAGCTATGCAACATACTACTAACCTACCGTAAAATGATTCATCCATCAACCGGGAAGTCGCCGTCAATGCTCGTGTTCGGTAGACAAATCCGTTCGAGACTTGACCTGTTGTTGCCGAAAAATGAGCCTACAAGCAAAGCGGACATTGTCGTACGTCAGTTCCTGGACGGCGATCGAGTGCGTGTGCGTGACTTTTTGTCTAGCAGCAAGTGGAAGTTTGGAAGAATTGCCGAGAAAGTTGGGAAGCTACGATATGCAGTGCGATTGGACGATGGACGAATTTGGGAGCGCCACATTGACCATATTGTTGGTGTTGGCGCGAATCTACAGGGAGATCCGGTGGACCCTCCGAGGCGTGAGGTGTTCATTGAACGCTACGAGTCAATCAATCCTACTACTCCGGCGGTGTCTCCTACTGCTGCCGAACCTGTTGCGGAGGCTGCTGGTGCAATACCGGTGGTTCCTAGCCGCCATTCCACAACGAAATCGACTCCTGCTCCTGTTTCGGAGAGTTCTTCGGCTACCGAGGCTAGCCAATCTGCTGTGTCGGAGTCTACAACACCGTTACGACGATCCAGTCGTGTGATCAAACCTCCTCAGAGATTGAACTTGTAAAATTGCTAAATATTGAAGTGTAATTCCTTTTTCTTACGAGGGGGAGAAGTGTTATATCCTAGTTTATATTATTCTTACCTTGCTACTATTATATACCTACCATTAAACCTACCTTGCTTGCGCATACCTTAAAAACAATAATCACATTGATCCGCGCGAGCAAGACGACTGTCAGAATATAACGGTACGCAAGTGTAAAAACGTGTGCGCACGAGGCGCTGAAGAAATTAAATAAAGTATATTTAAATAATTAGTTAAAGTGTTTAACTGTTGTGAGCACATCACTCTCGGCCGTCACAACAACAGTGTTTGGAATGAAGGTTTGATTATAAATTTGATGAATTTTAATTTTCCTCTGTACATTATTGAACTGATCCAAAATTATTTATCAGATCGCTCACTGCAGGTAAACCATCAGTATTCTAAATCTGATAGATTACCTGTAAGAGCTGGTGTTCCCCAACCCCAAGGCAGCATACTGGGGCCCATATTGTACAACTTTTTTACTTCTGACTTAGGGGCCGTCCACAAAGTACGTCACGCCTCTAGGGGGGAGGGGGGTTCTGAGCAGCGTGACGATCCATACAAAAATTTTGGGGGTTTGTTACAAAAAACGTGACGAAGGGGGGAGGGGGGGTTGAAAATCGCCAATTTTTGCGTGACGTACTTTATGGATCTTCCCTTACCTGATTTATCACAAGGGTGTAAAAAATCTTTGTTTTCAGATGACACGGGCCTTTCAGCCAAAGGGCTTATAATTTTCTCACATAAACTGAAAGTTTCTTATTTTAAACCTTCTAGCAGACATGGTGTCACTATTAATGGGGTCCCAATAATTTGGTCTAGTGAAGCGAAATATTTAGGACTTTTGCTAATTAACTTTTAAAAATCACATTGAAGGTACTCCAGACACTCCAACAGAAAATCAAAACTTTGTCTTAAGAACTAATTGTTAATTACAAACAAATGTTTAGATAAGCCATATTGCAACAATTAGCTCCTTGTACCCTTAGTTTAAATTAGGTTAAGTTTAGTTTAAGTTTAAAGCATTGTAATTCCTACATGATACAGTTCAACTAGAAGAAATATCGTAACTGCCAGAGGCAATTGAAGTGTATTAATGATAACTCAAAATGTTTCATAGCAAATAAGGATGATAGTGTTAAGAAAACACGGAACACCTAGTCTAAGATATGAATTTATTTAATAAGCAAATAGAATTAGGAAATAAAAATAGGAAAAAAATCTTTCATTTCCAATACTGACTCTTTGATATAATGTGATATGACTAAGATCTAATACACTTTTTGAAACTATAAAATTACCTTAAATCTACAATACCCCTTGCATTCTTCAGCTTTGAGTTGACGCCGGTGTTGCGTTTCACTGCTTCCGATTGCAATTTTGAGCTTTTCATCGTTTTATGAATCATGTATTTGTTCGTCTATTGTCTCCTCGCCTTGAACCTAATCCATGGCGCCGGCATCCGGTACGTTAACCTTGCACTTGTTCATTTGTTTGCTGTATTGCAAAAGCCCAAAACTCACAGTTGCATGTGAACTCGTCGAAGGCGAAGGTCAGCCAGGCCTACAAAGAGTTTGGGTCCTGCGGTCGAGTGTTTGTCGGCCGATTTTAAAGTGAAGCCTGCTCCAATAGAAGAAACACTCCGTTCTGAGTGTATAGTAGATAAGTGAATATTGCACGATGGCGAGGAAAGGTTTGCTTCTGAGCCTTTTGCCAGCTGTGTTGTGCCTGTGGTTTCACCCCATTGATGTCCAGGGTAGACTGTTGGCGGCGGGTTCCGATATAAGTGCTAATTTAAATTACTCGGTCGTTCAGCGGCCGGAGAAAAGTGGTAAGTGGTGATGGTTGTGTGCAAAAGTGTTTAATATTATTAAATTAGGCTGGGCTGGAAGCAAAAGATTTTTTGCTTAAAGACATTCAGTGTAAAATGAGTTATTTTTCATTCTTGGAATTGCCAAATAATAGTGTGAATATATTCTATCGCTATCCTTTTCTATAGATGGGTGCAAACAAAATGAAGTTTGTATGGCGTCTGTCGAATGCTTCGTAGAGGTAGATGTTCAAGCCAACTTGAAACCATGCTCTACTGTGCCCAATCTTGATGGCGTTTGCTGTCCATCAACTAGCCTGAATGAATCTAACAGTTCTAAACACATCGTTGATCATTCCACCGATCACCTTGTGGTTGATGCCCTTCACGAAGGTCGTCGCGAGTTTGACGAGAAGCTTCGCCATGAAGAAAAACACCGAACAGTGATGACTGCCAAAAAGAAACCGGAATCCATGTTTCACCGTATGTTGCACCCAGGAGCTGTGCATCATGGCAAGGACATCCCGAATCCGGAAGAGCAAGTCAATGTTTACGGGCATGTTTTCGCCAGTCGAAAATTCGCCGAGTTGACCAATATGACCTTGGAGGACCGCCAGGGCGACCGATTTGCGAGGGTGCCCAGAGCTATACGGAAACGATGTTTGCCGCCGGTTCCTTGTAACCCGAATGCCCGATACCGAACCATTGACGGATCGTGCAATAATCCGTTGCCGGAACGCACCAGCTGGGGCATGGTGGGATATCCATTCGACAGGGTTCTACCGCCGGCGTACGAAGATGGCGTTTGGGCTCCAAGGTACGTAATCGAAATATTTTTTCTCAATTCCTTCTACAATTGTTTGATTGTTGCAGGGTTCATTCGGTAACTGGAAACCTACTACCGAGTGCTCGGACCGTGTCCGCAACACTCTTCCCGGATGCTTTTGGGCCAGACCCTCGACTAAATATTTTGTTCATGCAAATGGGTCAGTTCATTTCGCATGACTTTGCACTGAGTCGCGGTTTTACTCTTCAAAACGGAGGCGCTATTGAATGTTGCGCCCCGGATCTTTCTGGGCCACTTTTCGGACCACAGCGACACTTCGCCTGCTTACCAATCGACGTTAGTCCGAACGATCCATTTTATTCCCAGTTTGGAGTTCGCTGCTTGAATCTGGTACGGATACAACTGGCCCAAGGACCCGAGTGCCAGCTAGGCTTCGCTAAACAAGCTGACTCCGTTACCCACTTCCTGGATGCGTCAAATGTGTACGGTTCGACTGATGATCAGGGTGCGGCACTTCGATTATTCCAGCAGGGTCGCTTGCGCGATACGTTCCCAAGTGGAATAGAGCTGCTCCCATTTGCAAGAAATCCGCGAAGCTGTGTCCCTTGGGCTCGTGTTTGCTATGAAGGTGGTGACATCCGGGCGAACCAGTTGCTGGGATTGACCATGACACATACATTGTTCCTTAGGGAACACAACCGGCTGGCAGTAGGCTTGAGTCAGCTTAATCCTCACTGGGACGATGAAAAGCTGTACCAGGAAGCGCGAAGAATTTTGATAGCCGAATACCAGAACATAGTTTTCAACGAGTTTTTGCCGATTCTGCTTGGCCATCAAAAAGCACAACAGCTGCGCCTGCTCGATCCAATTGACAGTTACAGCAATGTTTATAACCCAGACCATCCACCGATGGTGTTGACTGAAGTCGCCGCAGCTGCTCACCGGTACGGGCATTCTCTCGTAGAGGGTTTCTTTAGGTAAAGTGGAGATATCTCATTTTTGGCGAAAAACTGATGCTTTATTTTTAATCTGATTCTAGATTCCTAACACGCGAAGAACCCCCAGAGGACGTATTCATCAGGGACATTTTCAACGATCCCACGAAGACCCTTGAGCAGAACAGCTTCGACATCATGATGTTCTCCTTCGGGCAGCAACCATCGGAGTCGATGGATCGATTCTTCACATCCGGATTGACGAGGTTCCTGTTCCAAGAACGCAACCCATTCGGGTCCGATCTGGCTTCGATCAACTGTCAAAGAGGTCGTGACGTTGCCATGCGTTCATACAACGACTACCGCGAACTGACCGGTCAAGGTCGTGTAACCGATTTCAACCAGCTGGGAGAAGTCGGTGCCCTGTTGGCGCAGGTCTATGAATCCCCCGACGATGTCGATCTTTGGCCTGGTGGAGTGCTGGAACCGCCGGAGAATGGTGCCGTTGTAGGACCAACATTCGCTGCCCTGTTGGCCGATGGGTACTCTCGGTTCAAGTTCGGCGATCGGTACTATTTCACCAACGGTCCCGAGGTAAATCCGGGGGCGTTCACGTTGCCGCAACTGAATGGACTGAGGCGGACAACGCTTGCTGGCCTCATCTGTGCCAATGTGGACCACAAGGAAGATTTTTACCAAGCGCCGGCAGCTTTTCTGCAGTCCAGTAGAGAAAACGTTCCCGTGCCGTGCTTGAATTATCAGAGCATACAGCTAGAAGCATGGCGTGAGGAAGGGTTTTAAATTTATTTAAAAAAGTTGTTTAAATGTTCGGAGTGCTGTAACATTGTCAGAGAATTATTTGTTGTTGAATTGTTTTTAATTTAATTTGTATTTTTATTTGTAAAAATATGTTTGTTGCTATGTCCAAAAATCATAAATAAAGCTTTTTATGCTTGAATAAGAAATTCGGATTTTTTTTTGTATTTTCCAAATGACAGTTTCTGTAATCATTCTACAGATCTCCTATGGCAGACAGAATAATATTTACGAAATTATAGAATATAATAATGGCTGTTGTAGTGAGTCGTTAAATAAGTGACAATTTTAGGAATCCCTCGATAATTGGCAACGATATTAACACAAACGTTCAGGATGTTTTGGGTTACATGCAAGTAAAAGTGTGCGCAGTTCAAATCTCACTGGCCAGCGGCGCGCTAGTTTGTCCACCTTTTGTTAGGCGGCAATTCATTCCAGTGGCAGTGATAGCGTGAAATGACAAATTATTCGCAATTTCTAGGGAAAGTTCTTCGGAATTTCCGCAGAAAACTCTTCGGTATTTACTCGTGGTATTCTTTGAGGTTTACGCGCAATTTTTTGGTAAAACATTTTGGAAATGGCGAAACATTTTTTGGGATTTCTTAGAGAAATTCGACGACATTATATTTCGAGTTCTTCAAAATTTCCACAGGAAGTTTTTCAAAAAACGGACGGAAAGTTCTTCGAAACTTCCAAGAGAAACTTTTCGGAGACTCCACGGATTTTTTTTTAATTCCAGAGGAAAATCTTAAGAGTTTAAGCGCGAAGTTCGTAGAAATGTCCATGCGATTTTTTTCCAAAAATACACATGAAACTATTTGGCCTTTTCACGAAAAACTTTTCGTAACTTCCGCTGGAAACTCTTCTGGGTGTTCATTCTATAAGGCAACGACTTTAAGCGCCAAACAGCGCAAATAAATAAGAACATGGAACGTATTAACCCTAGCCCAGCAGGATAAATTGGCACAACTTGCCAATGGAGCACACTGCATGAGGCTTGAAATCCCGAGACAGAGTGAAGTCCGTTGACCAAAGTTTGGAAAATACAGAACGCCATCGGGATAAATTCTGCTATACTCAGGTTTACGAGGTGAAAACGCTTCCCACATTTACGCAGAAAACAAACTTCAATTACCGAATACTATTCCCGCTGAGTCTGTACCAATAAAAGCGTGTACCTGCTGCGGACAGACGGGTCATCACATAGCAGACTGTATTTCGTTCAAAAGCTTCACAGATGGTCGTTGGAAAGTCGTCGATAAAGGTTTATGTTGTATTTGCCTTGTACCACACAAATCATGGCCGTTCTAAACGAGAATGCGAATATGAGAATTGCCGACTTCGTCACAACACAATGCTGCACTTCAACAACTTTCCTGGTACCCAAACTACTAACAATGCGGTGCATCGCAACCACCATTTCATGAAAGCTTGTACATTTTTGCGGTATGTTCCAATCACTCTATATGGAAACGGGCGAGCAATTCAAGTTTTTGCGCTGTTGGATGACGGTTCATCATCTACAATCATGGAAGCGGAATTAGCTGATTATCTAGGAGTGAATTGACCCGAAGAACCACTGCACATCCATTGGACTGGAGATATTGGCAGGGCCGAGCTGAAATCGCAGAGAATACAACTGATGGTTTCTGGGACTGGAATGAAGCAGAAGTACCAATTGAAGGACGTGAAAACCGTTAGTCAACTCAAGCTACCAAGTCATACGCTAAATTATACGGAACTGTGTGAAGTACATCCCTATCTTCAGGGTCTTCCTATAAAAAACTATTGGGCTGCCGTACCACGTATCATCATAGGCGTCGATAATGTAAAGTTAATTAGTTCGCTGAAAACTAGGGATGGATTCCATGGAAATCTTGCTGCAGTTAAGGGTGCAGCATCTATGGGCAACACTTAAATCCGGAAGGAGTGGAACGGTTGTTTGTCCATGTAGGACAGGAAAAAGAAGAACTAGACAACGTTGCGTTACATAACCTGTTTAAGCAATTCTTCAAAATTGATGAATCATGTGTTACAACAATCCAGCCTGAAACAGAGGAGAACAAAAGGGCCTTATAAATTCTTCACAACACTACCAGTCGAGTTTCTACAGGATTTGAAGTAGGTCTTTTGTGGAGGTTGGACGAGCAAACTCTCCCAGACTTCTTTCACATGGCACTTCGCCGTTTAAAATGTCTTGAAACACGTCTGCTCCGTGAGGCGGATCTATACGAAAAGGTGCGCGATTTGGTTCAAGAATATGTACAAAAGGGTTATGCACATCGTGCCAGCAAATTTGAGTTGGAATCCGTAGACAAGCGACATACATGGTACTTGCCTGTTGGGGTTGTTCAAAATCCCAAAAAAAATCAAACAAAATCCGACTCATTTGGGATGCGGCTGCAACAGTTCAGGGCTTGAGTTTCAATGACCTTCCGCTGAAAGGTCCAGATATGATGGTGTCACTTTTGGCTGTGCTGATCAGATTTCGTGAGAGGAATATTGCAATCGGTGGAGACTTGCGAGAAATGTTCCATCAAATCGCCAAAAGAGCAGCTGATTAACAATACTTGCGCTTCTTGTGGAGAAATCAGCCCGACGAACAACCGCACGTTTTGATTATGGACGTAGCAATATTCGGTGCATCCTGCTCGCCATGCATAGCTCAGTTCGTAAAGAATATAAATGCAGAAGAGTTTCGAGCGGAGTTTCCACGGGCATCCAAAGCCGTAGTAGATAACCACTATGTCGACGATTATCTCGATAGTGTGGATACGGTGGAAGAAACGGTCGACCTAATGCATCAAGTGAAGTACATACACGCGAATGGCGGTTTTGAAATACGGCAGTTCGTCTCAAATTCACCGACAGTACTGCGGTGTCTTGGTGTGCAGCAGGGAACTAAAATTTGAATTTGGAGTCCGATTCTGAACGCGTTCTTGGAATGTTCTTGTCACCTAAGTTCGATACCTTCACGTTCAAATGTCCATCCAATTCACACGTGTCCAGCGTGAGAGACGAATTTCACACTCCAACGAAACGACAAGTTCTTCGGATTATTATGAGCGTTTTTGATCCTCTAGGCCTGATTGCCCACTTCACCATACATGACAAAATATTAATGCAGCATATCTGGAGAGCTGGGACAAACTGGGACGAACAGATTCCGGAGCAACTACAAGGGAAGTGGAACTTGTGGAAATCCTGTCTTCTACGCCTGGATGAGATCCAGATCCCTCGGTGCATTATGGGATGCACATGTACAGATAAGTGCAGATCTTCGGAGCTGCACGCCTTCGTTGATGCCAGTCAACAAGCTTATGCGTGCGCCATTTATTTACGAACCGTGGGAGAATCAGGGGTGCAATGTGCCCTCATCATCTCTAAAAGCAGAGTGGCCTCAATGAAACCCGTTTCGATTCCTAGATTGAAATTGAAGGCAACTTTAATTGGAGCACGACTTATGGATCACGTATATAAGGCTCTTACATTACCGATTACACGAAGAGTATTTTGGTCTGACTCATCAAAAGTGCTTTCTTGGCTCCACTCAGACAGTTTTCGCTACCATCAATGTGTGGCATTCAGAGTTTCTGAGATACTTTCATTAACCAAAGTCAATGAATGGAGATATGTACCATCAAGACTAAATGTGATTGACGACGCGACAAAATGGAAAGGTGAGCCAGATTTCAGTATCGATGGTACGTGGTTTAATGGACCAAAGTTTCTACGCCATTCAGAGTCATCGTGGCCAATTCAACCAAAGCCGCAAGTGACAGCAGAAGAACATGTACGTCAGGTGTTTACTCATCACGAAACAATACGAGATACCATAATCGACGTGGGACGCTTTTCGAATTGGTATCGACTGCTTCGGGCAGCCGCCTATGTTTGCAGAGCAGTTAAGATATAGAAGAAAGTTGGTGGTCCTCATCAGTCGTGGCTGGAATCTGAAGAATTTGCTGAAGCAGAGACGTTGCTGTGGAAGCAAGTGCAGAAAGAAGCATTTCATGTAGAATACCAGTTGATGATGACTGGCGGAGACGAAGCAGTCCAACCACTAGTGAGCAAATCAAGTTCGTTACACAAATTGTTGCCGTTTCTGGACTAGTATGGAGTAATTCGGATGGGAAGCCGAATAGGGGCTGCCTCTTTTGTCCCTCATGAAGCTAAGTATCCCATTATCTTGCCGAAAAATCACATGCTTACCATCCTTCTTACTGACAGCTATCACCGAAGTTTACTACATGCTAATAATGAGACTGTGGTCAACGACATGAGACAACGGTTCTACATCCCTGCCCTACGACGAATCATCAGGAAAGTGGTGGATCGATGTCAATACAGTAAGAACTTGAGGACCATACCACGAATCCCTCAAATGGCACCGCTTCCTAGAGCTCGGTTAACTGCTTTCGTCAAACCGTTAACGTACGTTGGAGTCGATTACTTCGGGCCTATATTAGTATCGGTGGGACGAAGCCAATCTAAGCGTTTGGTAGCGTTATTTACCTGTTTGAGCATAAAAGCAGTCCATATGGAGATCGTACATAACTTGTCGACGAATTCGTGCATCATGGCATTAAGACGGTTCATTGCCCGGCGTGTCGCACCTCTCGAGGTGTATAGCGATAATGGCACGTGCTTCTTGGGCGCTAATAAGCAGTTGAAGACAGAGATAAAGAAGATTAACGAAGAATGTGCCAGTACCTTCACTAACGCTCGAACCAAATGGATCTTCAATCCTCCTGCAGCCCCGCACATGGGTGGCCTGTGGGTATGGTACGTTCGATTAAAAAGGCTATGCAGACCATTGGGGAAAAACAACGGCACCCAAACGAGGAGACTTTTGCAACTATTGTTCTGGAGGCCGAGTCTTTAGTCAACTCACGACCACTAACTTACATCTCACTCGAATCGTTCGATCAAGAGACTCTTACACCGAGCCATTTTATGTTATATGGAACACAAGGAGTTATCCAACTAGCAACCTTTGGAGTATCGCTGCACTCTTAGAAAAAGTTGGGCCTAAGCGCAATGGAAGATCGACGAGTTCTGGCGCAGGTGGACTCGAGAATATCTGCCGGTTTTAACTAGGCGAGCTAAATGGTTCGAACCAGTAAAACCTATTCAAGCTGGTGACACGGTGATCGTTGTTGACAGCAGTGCGAATAGACACGAGTGGCCAAAAGGAAGAATTGTAGAGGTGTTCGCTGCTCCAGACGGACAAGTGCGGAAGGTGAAAGTTAAAACAGCAAAGGGAATTTTGATTAGGCCAGCAGTAAAGATAGCAGTGTTAGACATAGAAGATAGTCCTAGATCACACGGGTCGGGGGATGTTGCGACCGCCACTGTACCAGCGAGTCGGCAAGGAAGAACTGTGTAACCAGGCACTACCTTTACTCTGTAGAATGTATGAAAACGTCATGACATGAAAACGTCAATGTCAATGATAAGCAGATTTGAACAAAGTAGATTTGATAAAGAACATTTCGTGGTTAAAGGGAAAATTGATTCAGGATTATAATTGGCAATAGTATATCGGTTAAATGAATTTATGCTTTGTTAATATAAAATTCAGTGAGTTTAAACCTTATTAAATGAGTTTAATTGGTAATTAAATCGATATTCTTGATTGATGAATTTAAAGTTGATACCAGGATTAATAATATAGCATACTGCCAAATTGACTATTATAAAAGTTATAATTGCGTGAGTGAGATAATGTGAGTACACAAATAACCGCATAAGAAATTATAAAACGAGTACCTCAACGTACAAATATATTTCATGTATATGTACATGCGATGTACCTCACTTGTGTTACTGCTTGATTTGATTTTGTTTCTACATCACAATCACGTGGTTATGATTCAGGAGTTAAGATGAGTTGAAGGGCACCACTAATAATAATTGGGATGTTTGTTACAGTTTCTATATTTGTCCACTAGATGGACTTAAATTTGTCCGGTGTTTTGAATCCATTTTATGCAACGAAAGTGACGGAATTAATTCCTCGACTAACCCTCAAAATTGCTTTTCCAGATTTATAATTAGTTTCTAAGTTTTCTTTCGCCTTATACCGGGCAGATGCATCCATATAGAGAAGCCGTTACTCCTCCCTTCGCCTTATACCGGACAGACGCGTTCTTTTAAAGAAAACATTATCAACTCCTTTCACCTTATACCGAGCAGATGCATTTATTTAAAGAAGGCATCACTCCTTCCTTCGCCTTATACCGGCAGACGCGTTCTTTTAAAGAAAACGTTATCAACTCCTTTCGCGTTATACCGGACAGATGCATTAATTTAAAGAAGGCGTTACTCCTCCCTTCGCCTTATACCGAGCAGATGTATTCTTTTGAAGAAGGAATTATCAACTCCTTTTGCCTTATACTGGGCAGATGCATCCATTCAAAGAAGACGTTACTCCTTCCTTCGCTTAATACCGCGCAGACGCGTTCTTTTAAAGAAGGATTTATCAACTCCTTTTGCCTTATATTGGGTAGATGCATCCATTTAAAGAAGGCGTTACTCCTCCCTTCGCCTTATACCGGGCAGACGCATTCTTTTGAAGAAGGAATCATCAACTCCTTTCGCCTTATACTGGGCAGATGCATCCATTTAAAGAAGGCGTTACTCCTCCCTTCGCCTTATACCGGGCAGACGCGTTCTTTTAAAGAAAGCATTATCAACTCCTTTCACCTTATGCCGGGCAGATGCATTTATCTAAAGAAGGCGTTTCTTCTTCCTTCGCCTTATACCGCGCAGACGCGTTCTTTTAAAAAAGGAATTATCAAATCCTTTCACCTTATACCGGGCAGATGCATTAATTTAAAGAAGGTGTTACTCCTCCCTTCGCCTTATACCGGGCAGACGCATTCTTTCGAAGAAGGAATTATCAACTCCTTTTGCCTTATACTGGGCAAATGCATCCATTTAAAGAAGCTGTTACTTCTCCCTTCGCCTTATAACGGGCAGATGCATGCATTCAAAGAAAGCGTTACTCCTCTCTTCACCTTATACCGGCCAGACGTGTTCTTTTATTAGATATTATTCACTCCTATCGCCTTATACCGAGCAGATAGATATGGTCGGGTTCCGGGTTTTGAAACCCTAAGCCCGACGGATTCGGGTCGGGTTCGGGTTTGAAAAATAAGTACAATATTGGGTTCGGACCGGGTACGGGTATGGTTTTACGAAATAGAACACTGAATATTATTTTATCCAGTTTTGTTAATTGTGAGGCTAGTTCGTTATTTGGGCTTACATTTTTTTCGATAAAAAAATACGAAAATATCTGAATTTTCGGGCAAAACTTTAATGCGGGCTTAAGAAATTTTAATTATGTCGGGTTTAAGGCGAGTATGGGCTGACGTAAATTCTCGAGTACGGTTTGGGTTCGGGTTTGATAAAAAATTTAATCCGGGTTCAGGTCGGGTCCGGGTTTGAAGGAAATTTACAAATCGGGTTCAGGTTTGCAAAATGTGAAACCCGACCACCTCTAGGGCAGACGCATCCATTCAAAGTAGGCAATAATTTTCCCTTCACCGGGCAGATGCGTTAATTCATAGAAGGAAAGGACTACATCCTTTCTTTTCTTTATATCGAGCAAACGTGTCCATTTCAAGAAGACATTGTTTACTATTATCATTCAATCCAAAAGAATTTAGCTCGGATTGTATGTAGGTAATTAAGCAGAAATCAAAAAATATTTCAATGATAATTATTCTAATTGAATTCCGCCAAATGGCATTCCGCGGAATGATTTTCGGTGAAAAGGTACATTCCGCGAAATGTCTTTCGGAAAAAATGTGTAGTCCGCGAAATGTGTTTCGGAGAGTTGATACATTCCGCGGGATTGTCGTACCGCGAAAAAAAATCCCGCGAAGTGTTTTTGGGCGAAATAGTATACAACCGTATCAAGCATTTTTTTCATTGTAAAACAAAACACAAACATGGATAATATAATACATAAAAATAATATCTTTTTACCAATAATGTTGTATACCAGTATTAATAAAATGCGTCGAATTATTGACATCTTTAATTTGTAGGTTCAACTGAAGTGCTCAAGTGCTCAACTGAAGTGTGAATTGGTGTTGCTGATGTTCGTGACGAGCGCGAGTGTGCTCGCATAAAGTGCTCAGCGCTACTTAGTGTTGCTGATGTTCGTAAATAGCGCGAGTGGTGCTCGCATGAAAAAACTCAGTACGACTTGGCATTGTTAATAGTTTTTGAATGAGCGTGGGTGCTCGAATAAAGTGCTGAGTGCGAGTGAGTGTTGTGAGTGAGTATTTATATGAGGGCGAGTGGTGTTCGCATAAAGTTTTTAGTGCAATTATGAAGTGAGTATATAATTACATTTAGTGCAGTAAGATACAGTCAGTTGTAAGGACTATTTAGAAAATAAGTTATCCACTTTCAAAGTATGACTACTCAAAAGATATTTGAAGCATTGGTTTGTTTTGTCTTTCATTCTCTGTTAGTGATGAACTTTGTCCTACTTAAAAATCACTTCAATAAAGAAACAAAAAAAAATCATTCGCTGTATTCATATGTTAAGTTTCAAATAGGACATTTTTTGTTTGTTGCCAATTTGTTGATTCCGATGTATCGCAAATTGAAAATTATATTGAAATTCGAGTTTTGGGGACATGGCTCCGTAAGAAGGGCATCGAGATGTATAATTTGACCAAGCGTTTTGCTATACACCCCGCAAAGATAAAAATTCATGGTCAGCAAGCTTGAGAATACCACACGTTCAATAACCTCGGAAAAACGGAAAAAATCATAATGATTGTGATTGGTGATTGTAAATTGGACCCGAATGTAATCAAATTTATAAAACGAAGCAATATTTTGCCGATTTGTGAATAGGAGAAAAAGGCTTGGATAAATGTTGGAATAGTGCAATGTTTATTTAGTGTTATATTTTTCCACAAAACTAATCAAACAAAATTATTATAAATTGCTAGGCAATTTTTATTAAATTTTTAAAATTCATCCAATTTTATTCGAAAAAAAAATGTGGATAACTTATTTTTGATTTCCGACACTACCTTGTTGCAGTATAGACCGTTTTGATAATTATAAATACACTTTGTTTATTGAATAATTCCAGTTTTTTCCATGGAATCTACTGTTTTATGCTTACATATGGCCAAGAATTTTATTTACTTTCATATAACATCGAGTTTTCGAGAATGTTTCGAATCTTTGTCATGTTGCATGAATTTTTCCTCTACAATGTTTTGAGAATTTTGTACAGCATGTTTTTCAGCTATTACTTAAAAATTTTCATAAATTTTCCTACCTTATTATGTATTCAAAAAATTTAATAATTTCAATCGGACGAGAATTAGAACAATTTCAAATTAATAGCGACAAGCCCCAAAAAACATTAAAAATTATCTTGAACTCCCGCTTCCACTAATGCAACCAGTTTTCACTTTTTGGAGCAATGTTGTTTTTGCCATTAGTGTCCATATGAAACCCCAAAGATATACCGTACTTTAAAATCGTCTGCACTGGGTCATTACCAAGATTTGGGAGGATGACGTTCTGCCGCAGGAGTGCTTCCATCCACTGTTGTCGTGTGTCCCATCTACAAAAAGGACGATAAGCTGGATTGTAGCAACTACCGCGCAATCACATTGCTAAAAGCCTCTCCCAAATTTTATGCCGCCGACTAACATCATTTGCAAGAGAGTTCGTGGGGCAATAGGGATTTATGGGTGAATGCTCCACCACAGACCAGGTGTTCGCCATACGTCAGGTATAGCAGAAATGCCGCGAATACAACGTGCCCACTAGGGCAGTTCAACTTTCAAAAATGTTCGAAATTTCCAACTCCCATATGTCTACTAGAATCATTTTGATAATATAGGAGTTCTAGCAAAATTTCAGGCAATTCGGTGGCCATTTAGGGGTGGCGCGAAGTCAATTTATGTTTATATGAAAATTTGTATGGGAAAAACGTAAAATTTATTCAAGTCTCCCTACAGCTGTCAAATCGTGATGATTTCATATAAACATCCCCAACCTCCCTTTTTGGAATCTATATAAATGAGACCTCCGGATAACACATTAGTTATGAGTGGATTGAACGGTTCTATTGACAGTGTGAATATGGGATAAATGGCTAAAATGGTGTAATTAGCCTCAACGTAGCAGTGGAAATATAAATCAAAATTAATGAGTTACCCACTGGTTGAGCTCAAATAGATTCCAAAAATGGAGGTTGGGGATGTTTATTTGAATTTATCACGATTTAAGAGTTGTAGGGGGATTTGAATAAATTTTAAGTTTTTCCCATACAAATTTCCATATAAACATAAATTGACTTCGCGCCACCCCTAAATGGCCACCGAATTGCCTGAAATTTTGCCAGGACTCCTATATTATCAAAATGATGCTAATAGACATATGGGAGTTGGAATTTTCGAACATTTTTTAAATTTGAACTGCCCTAGTGCCCACACATCATCTATTTATCGACTTCAAAGCCGCATATGATACAATCGATCGGGACCAGCTATGGCAGCTAATGCACGAAAACGAATTTCCGGATAAACTGATACGGTTGATCAAGGATCAGGATGATTTGCGTAGTTCGAGTTTCAGGGGCATTCTCGAGTCCCTTTGAAACGTGCAGAGGGTCACGGCAAGGTGATGGTCTTCCGTGTCTGCTATTGAACATCGCTTTGGAGGGAGTAATAAGAAGGGCAAGGATTGACACTAGTGGTATGATTTTCACGAAGTCCGTCCAGTTATTTGGTTTCACCGACGACATTGCTAAGCTAAACAGATTGGACTAGTAATCAACACATTGAAGACAAAGTACATGATAGGAAGAGGCTCTAGAGAAGATAGTGTAAGCCACCCACCATGAGTTTGTATCGCCGGTGACGATATCGAGGTGATTGAAGAATTCGTGTACTTGGTGACTCACTGGTGACCTCCGATAACGATACCAGCAGAGAAATTTGGATACCCATCATGGCAGGAAATCGTAAGTACTTTGGACTCCGCAAACGCTCCGATCGAATGCGTACCACCTAGGCCTGTGCGCCGAAGTATTTGTTAACGGCGGCGGCTTACCTTCGTAAACCAGAGTATAGCAGAACTTGTCCCGACGGCGTTCTGTGTTCTCCAAAGTTTGACCAACGGACTTCACTCAGTCCCAGGATCTCAAGCTTCATGCGGCTTGCCTCATTGGCAAGTTGTGCCAATTTACCCTGCTGGGCTAGGGTTAAAACGTTCCATGTTCCTATTCGTGTCCGTTGTTTCGCGCTAAGAGTCGTCGCCGTAAAATCAGTCCGTATTCTTTCATTATCGGATTCTCGAACAAATTGATGTTTCGAGAACAGTAGGTTGTTGGCCCAAGGTTCCCTATCCACCGGGATGGGGCTGCCATCTTAGGTATAGCTTCCGGGGAATAGCACTTCATACTCAGCCGCTGGATGCCAGAACAGACGCTGTTGGAGCCGCACCTCCTTGGTTGACAGACGCTCGATCAGTCGGGTCAAATTTGTTTAAAGTCCTACCCAACACCAGGACTAGGCTAGTTCGCTTTGAGCGGCACACGGTCGCTTTGATAGGGCCTGCTTGGGGACACATGCAGCTTTTTATAGAAGTTCAACAGAGCCCACTGTCGAACCCCACCACATCCTAGGCAGACCCCACAGGACGCACCCTCTCACTCTAGCTGATGTCAGAAGGACAACAGTGCCCAGGCTGCACTACCAGCTAAGTACGCAACCCTTAGCTGGTGGTCAATTGTCATCGGAAGACCCGTGGAAGCGTGAGTATTGGAACTTGTGAGGACCAGAGCTATGTTAGACGCCCCTTCCCGGATGTCAACTCACCATTTCGCAGCCCGAACGGCGGCGGCGTAAGGCCATTTTTACATCGGCGGCGGCGGCGTCGGCGGTGTCACGCCGTAAGCAATGTTCGGCGGCGGCGTGAATCGGCGTGAAGAACTTTGAGCGGAGAAAAAAAATTACGCTGCTAGGCATATGATGCTTTTCATGATTTTTAGTGTTTATGTACAATTACTAGCTACAGTCAGACTGATGGGATGAACATCCTAATAGCTACAGCTTCTATCTCCACAGCAAATGTATACATTACATCATCCACTAGGACATTCTCGAATCACATCACATAAGTTCATTGGAAAGTAATTCGGATGTAAATCCGAAAATTCTTGTGGAAATTCCTCAAAATATACCTCAGAAAATTCGAAAAAAAAAATCTAAAAAATAATTTGATATTTCCCTAATAAATTCATTCAGAAATTACTTTAGGGATTGCTTCGTAAATTCCTTTACGGAGCCTTTGGGAATTGGGAATTCGAAAACTTTTTTAGGAATTCCCTTGGAAATACGAATAGAAAATCTTTCAATCAAGGATGTTATCGATCATTTAGTAATCTGCGTTCGATCATTTAGTAGTTTGTCAATAACTCATTCCAGAGGCTAAATTTCAAAATGTGTTGTATGGTGCACTTTTAATGCGAAGGTTTTTCTACAACTCTCCTTAACAGGTCGATGTTCGAATTCCTCTGCTAAAGGAGTTACGGTGCTAGTTGATATACTTATACTAAATGATAACACAATATGCAATCATTTAGTCCAAGTTACTGCTACTAACGCTATAGCTCCGTTATTAGTGAAATTCAAACAACGAACTGTTAGGCAGAGTTGTAGATAAACCTTTGCACTAGAAGTCCACCATACAACACATTTTGAAATTTAGCTTCTGGAATAAGTTATTGAAAAACTACTAAATGATCGAAGGCAGATTACTAAATGATCGATAACATCCTTGCTTTCAATAATTTCTGTAAACACTGTCTTAGGAATAAATTCGGAAATCCCTTCAGAAGAAAACCCTCGGAATTTGATTTAGGATTTTTTTAGATATTGCTTCAGGAATTTATTTTAGGAATTTCCAAAATAAATTCATCTAAAAGAATTTCTTCGGAAACTCTAAGAAGATATTTTTGATATTCTTTTGAAATTTCACTCTGGAATTTATTTTAAAGTTTCTGAAGGATTTTTTGTTTTCGGATTTCCTATTTGAATTCGGACATTCCTCCGGAAATTCCTTCAGCAACCCTTCCAGGAGTTCCTGTAGAATATAGATCTACAAAAATTTCTTTTAAAACTCCTTTAAGAATTCTTTCGGGTATCTCTTCTGAAATTCTTTTGGGAAATCTTCGGAAATTTCGTTTGTAAATTCCTTCAATTTTTTTAAACCGTTGATCAAGTGTTTTTTATAATTGAAAATAAGTTTAACACTCAAATACCTTTGGAGATTTCTTCAAAAAATCTTTTTAAAACTCAACCAAATTAGAATTCGTTCCGGAATTATTCCCGCCGGAATTTTGTATGGTTCACTGAATGAATTTCTTCCTGGAGGAAGCTCCAATGGAATTTCTGATAAAAAAATAAAGGGCCTTTCCAGAATATTTTCTGAAAAATTCCTGGAGAAATGCTCAAATTAATTGACTTTTCTGACGAGAATTTCGAAGACATTCCTTGAGGAATTTCCGACTCAATTCTTGAAGGAATAACCGAAAGAGAACCTGCAAACATGTTCGAACAGAATTTTTGAATAAATTTCTCTGAAAGAATATCCGAAGGAATTCTGAAAGGAACTTACAAATTTTTAATGGATTTTCGAAACCAGTAGCTCAGTTTTGACTCTAGAATCAAGACTACACGTCAAGAAAAACTCCCAAAATACCGAGATTGCGGATATTCTCAAGAATTCTTTGGGAATTTACTGCAGGAGTTCCTTCGAATATTTCTACAGATTTTTTTTGTAAATACCTTAAATAATTCCCTAGTAAATATATTCAGGAATTGATTCGGTAAGTCATCAAGAAACTCATTCTAGTATACCTTTAAAATTCCGTCAGGAATTCCATCGGAAATTTCTCCAGGAATTCCTTTAAAAAACCTTTACAAATGAAACCAGGTTTTTCTTTGAAATATCCCTCGGGAATATGCTTCAGACCTTAAGAAATCTCTTAAGTAATTCTTCAGGAAATTCCTTAAAAAAATCTTTTAAGATTAGTTCTGTCAATTCTATTAGGAATTTCTTCAGAAATACTTGGAATACTTTTAAAAATTTCTCCCCATGTAGGTAGATGGGTACACTTCCTCATAGTTGTAATAGATTTGACGCGCCCTTCCTCAAAGAAGCCATCCCTTTGGAAGCTAACAAAGTATTACGAATCTATTTACTAGTTTGTTGGATTACACTGTTGAAAGGAGATTCTCTCTATCACGCAGGCTTTGCGTAAGTGTCTTGCGTGTCTGCCACCTTCGTTTTTTGCCCTTCATACAGCAGTGCATTGAAAGCAGAATTCGACTGTACTAATGGGTGGAGCCGTATGCAGAGCAAGACTCAAGATGGTGGATAACTTCATACATACATACATACTTTTAAAAATTTCTACAAAATTTCTTCGGAAGTTATTTTAACAATTCCAGGTTTTCCATAAGCGATTCCATTCCCTTCTAAATTCAACTAGTTATTCCTGCGGAATGTTCTCTGCCCTTTCCTTCCAAAAATCTAGGATGAATTTTCAGATATCGGATATAATTACCAAATGGACTCCTAAAGGAATTACCGACATTCATAAATTTCTTCAAGAATTTCTTTGCACATTCCTTCAAGAATTCCTTCTGAATTTTATTCAGGGATTAATTACATCAGAAAATCCCCCAGAAATGACTACGGAGATAGTGAATTCCTGGAGAAATTCCTCAAGACTCTAATTTTCTTCATATACATATTTCTGAAGAACTTCCTTCGGAAATTACTTTATTTACTTGGGAATTGTTTATCAAAATACAGTATTGCGAATCTATTTATTAGTCTGTTGGATTACACTGTTGAAAGGTGATTAACTCTATCCCGTGGGCTCGCGTAGGTGGCTCTGCTCTGCCTCGGAAATTTATCTATAGGGTTTCCTTTGGAGTTTACTCCGCCATTTCCTTCCAGAATTCTAGGACGAATTTTCAGATATCTCCGTACGAATTCTTGGAGCAATTTCCAAAGGAACTCTTGAAGAAATTACCGACATTCTTAAATTTCTTAAAGAAGTTATTTGGACATTCTTCTAAGAATTCCTTCGGATTTTTCTAGAGGAATTCTTTCAGAAAATCCTTCAGAAACTACGGGGATAATTCTAAGAATTTTGTCCTGTATTCCTTCAGTACTTACTTCAGGACTTCCTTCGGAAATTATTTCAGGGGAACCAAGAAACTTCTTTGGGAATTATTTATCAATATAAATCGAAACCATTTTTTTTCAGAACAATTCTGGCAATTTAAGTATAAGGAAAAGTGAAGGAAATTTTCAATTTGGTGTGTCACATTCCCCATCGTGCTCCATCTCCAGAAGCACTAGGCACTCATTTTTTGCATTCGTGCATAATGAGGCTATCACAATGATACTCCATGTCCAGAGAAGTTTAAAAAAATCCTACAACACTGGGAATCCATAGTGTTTATTTTTAGCCGCGTATATAAGCACTAGAACAATTAAGATATTCAACATTCAAACCTTTAAAAAGATGATATACCACTCAATGCGACCAGAATGAGGTAATTTCACATGAAGTTACATATGAGATTAGAAGCTCATCACTACGCTCGTTGATGTGTACCTAGGTTTGTAGCCAAGAAGTTCATAGATGACCTAGCATTTAACACGCCAATGCGGATAAAAGTGACTTAGATAAAAGCAAAGCAATCTGCTAAAGGTAAAATAGCTATTTATTTAATGCCTGATAGGTTGCCTTGGTTTGGCAGATGCAAACGCACTGCTTACTGTGATTTTTGTCTCGGCCAATCATCGGCGTGAAATACAAAATTCGGCGGCGTGGAGCCAATCGGCGTATGGCGCGCCGCCGACACCTTGACCGGCGTCGTCAATAAGTGTAGGCGGCGGCGGCGGCGCACAGGTCTAGTACCATCTATGGTGGGGTACTGATGGCGGAGGGGAATGAACCACGAGTTGCATCAGCTGTTGGGAGAACCATCCATCGTTCACACCGCGAAAATCGGAAGAATACGGTGGGCCGGGCGCGTAGCCAGAATGTCGGACAGTAACCCGTTGAAAATGGTTCTCGACAACGATCCGACGGAAACAAGAAGGCGAGTGGCACAGCGAGCAAGGTGGATCGATCAGGTGGAAGACGATTTGCGGACCCTCCGCAAACTGCGTGGTTGGTGACGTGCAGCCATGGACCGTGCTGAATGGAGAAGACTTGTATACGCTGCACAGGCCACTCCGGCTTTAGTCTGGTAATAAATAAAAAAAATCGTGTAGGTTTGAACCGGGTGGAATGGAGGGGGATCACTGAACGTATCACAGTAGAAACATTGTCATTGGACTTAGACTGCTAATGAGCAAAATCTGAAGGAAATCTCAGATCGTGAATAATTTCAATGTAGGCTTCGTTAAAGGTCGAATGCAGTTTGTAGCACTTCAATTTAGATCTATTTCATATGTTTCGGGTTTCGCATTCGCAACAATTGACAATAAATAATAAACCAAGTTTTCGAGTAGCAGATTTAATTGATCGTAAATCGTACCGGATATATGTTAAATTCATAACTGGGGATATCTAGATCCTCGAACAAAATTTGTTAATGTATGTTAATCTACATTAACGAATGAATTGATATGAATTAATTTCCGTATTCCTTCCTTCTATGAACAAAATATCACAATTCAGTCAAAGTGGTGCTTGGTGCGGTTTTGGACCATTATGTAAAGTTTTCAATGTTTTTTTTACATTTTATGATACACACATACACATACGGAATGAAGAAATTGCTCAACTTGTCGAGCTGTGTCAAATGGTTTTGAAGACTGTCTTGTGTGAACTATAAAAAAAACCGTTTCGGAGAGAAATGATAGCTTTTCGTTACAGGTTTGTTGTTGGTGCAAACAATTTACAAAATTCCTCGATTTGACGCCATACCTCGCATTTCGGACTCAACGGATTATTGGATTTGGTTGATTAGCACTGATGTTATGTTCCCCTGGCTAGACCAAATATTTGCGCAGTAATTCAAGACGTTCGCTTATCCATCATCATCATCATAATGCTATTTGTGCTCGACTTGTTTCGATGGAGCGCAATGACCATCGCCGCTGGAAAGGTCTCCATTTTGCCATCTGCGAATGGCCTGATTTGCTAATTAGTAAGTGTTGTATTTCTCTGCAAACATGGGCTAATAATGCTGGCAGCATAAAACCGGCACGTGTGGGCGCCAATATTTGTCGCTTGAATCAGAGGTTTCGAGAATCGAGTGTGCATAAGCGCAGTTTGTTGCCCTCTTGGCCTGTGGGCATCGCCATCGAAGCGTTCTGACGGGCCCGTAGCGTGTAGATGATGAAGATAAACAAAATAAATTCAACAGATGGAGGTTCTTCTGCCTAAATAATGATTTTTATTTCGCCACGTTGCGGAAAGAAAAGATAAGGCTTTCGTTCGGAGTAATTTTTGATGTTGCCGATCATCCTGATTATTTCGACGTAGTCGCGACTGTCGAAAGCAAATATACTCCACTGTACCCATCTGTTTCGAATCTCACCGGTATTGACGTTTCGTGGTATAACGATTGCGAATTCACTATTGCAGTCATCCCTCGGATAGTGTTTGTTGAAGGGTTGTCTTCTAAAACGTTTGTCGTGTAGCAATTTTCAGTCCATATTGTGCAAGTGAACATCCTAAATTGAGCCGTTTCGTGCTACTTTCCCTCCGGTTACACTTGCTTCGCCTTTTTCGCATCCAACCTGTTTGGAATGAAAACCCACATTTCATCCCGAGCTGAGGATGAATTTTGCGGTCCACACCTTTCTTCTTCTGGTCTATGTTGGCATAACATCCCTCAACGGAACATAGCTGCCTCGCAGCTGTTCATTAGTACTTCTTCGACAGATATTGATTGCGAGAGGTTTCATAGCATTCGCAATAGCTGCTTGCATATCATCACTTGGTCTTGATTTGTAGCCGTGCATCTAGGCTAAGGAAGGCCCCCACATGGTCCGCATACAGTACTCAAAATGTTGAAGCTTATTGCATTGTCTGGTACAAGGGCAGAGTGGTAGGAAAGTAATACCGAGAAAAGGCTCAGCTGTTCAAGTTTGAATGTCATGTTTGTGGGGTTTCGGTGTTCGCACTCATCTCAAACAACGAGGATAAGTCTGATTATTCACCGGAGGGGGAAATAAATTGAATCAATTATATTTAACCAACGTAGACGATTTGCTCTGAAGCTGTGCACGTACGATATTCATCATCAGGAATCTTTGTCATTATTATCCATGACAAAAACAAAGCATTTTCTTGTCATGCGACGAGTTAGCACTATCCAATTTTATTGATTGTGACTTTACTGATACGTATTTCAACCTCAACCAGGATCTCCAGTTAGCCTTGCGTGCAAAGGCGTAGTATTGCCAATCCGGAGATGGCGAGTTCGATTCTCGGTTCGGTCTTGGATGTTTTCGGATGGGAAACATTCTTGACTCCCTGGGCATAGTGTATCCAATGTACTTGCCACACAATATACATACTCATGCAATGGCAGGCATAGAAAGCTTTCAATTATTAACTGAGGAAATTCTAATAGAATACTAAGTTGAAAAGCAGGCCAAGTTCCAGTTGGAACGTAGAGCCATAGAAGAAGAAGAAGATGAAGAAGAAGAAGAAGAAGAAGAAGAAGAAGAAGAAGAAGATTTCAACCTCAACATGTTGAAAAATGCCATGATCACTTACGCAAACTTTGGAATTTAAGATTTTTTCTCGCTTTTTTACGGTTTTTAACGCCGGTTTTAAGATCTGTCCAGTTTTTACTAGGATTATGAGATTACGAGCGGTTTAGAAGTAATTTCAAAAATAAAAAATGTGTTGACAAAAACGAATGGTTTTGTTGCCAAAATCGAATGGGGTATGTATCTATTGTGTACACTTAGTTATGCTATTTAGTGTTGGTTGACACATTCTCCGAACAGGTTCACCGAAGCACCAATTTTTCAAACTCATTTTATGATATTATCTATGTTATTTATTTATCATCAGACTAAGGCCGGAGTGGCCTGTGCTGCACATAAAAGACTTCTCCATTCAGCTCGGTCCATGGCTGCACTTCGCCAACCACGCAGTCTGCGGAGGGTCCGCAAGTCGTCTTCCACCTGATCGATCCACCTTGCCCGCTGTGCCCCTCGCCTTCTTGTTCCCGTCGGATCGTTGTCGAGAACCATTTTCACCGGATTACTGTCCGACATTCTGGCTACGTACCCGGCACACCACAGTCTTCCGATTTTCGCGGTGTGAACGATGGATGGTTCTCCCAACAGCTGATGCAACTCGTGGTTCATTCGCATCCTCCACGTACCGTCCGCCATCTGCACCCCACCATAGATGGTACGCCACACTTTCCTTTCGAAAACTCCCAGTGCGCGTTGGTCCTCCACGAGCATCGTCCAGGTCTCGTGTCCGTAGAGAACTACCGGTCTTATAAGCGTTTTGTAGATAGTCAGTTTGATACGGCGGCGAACTCTATTCGATCGGAGCGTCTTGCGAAGTCCAAAGTACGTACGATTTCCAGCCACTATGCGTCTCCGAATTTCTCTGCTGGTATCCTTATCGGTGGTCACCAGTGAGCCCAAGTACACGAATTCTTCAACCACCTCGATTTCGTCACCACCGATAGAAACTCGTGGTGGGTGGCTCACATTGACATCTCTTGAGCCTCTTCCTATCATGTACTTCGTCTTCGACGTGTTGATGGCTAGTCCAATCCGTTTAACTTCGCTTTTCAGTCTGATGTAGGCTTCCTCCATCCTCTCAAAGTTACGTGCCATGATATCAATGTCGTCGGCGAAACCAAATAACTGGACGGACTTCGTAAAAATCGTACCAATCGTGTCAATCCCTGCCCTTCGTATTACTCCTTCCATAGCAATGTTGAATAGCAGACACGAAAGACCATCACCTTGCCGTAAGCCTCTACGCGTTTCAAAGGGACTCGAGAATGCCCCTGAAACTTGAACTACGCACATCACCCGATCCATCGTCGCCTTGGTCAACCGTATCAGTTTATCCGGAAATCCGTTTTCGTGCATTAGCTGCCATAGCTGGTCCCGATCGATTGTATCATATGCGGCTTTGAAGTCGATAAATAGATGATGTGTGGGCACGTTGTATTCGCGGCATTTCTGCAATACCTGACGTATGGCGAACACCTGGTCTGTGGTAGAGCGTTCACCCATAAATCCCGCCTGGTAGTGCCCCACGAACTCTCTTGCAATTGGTGTTAGTCGGCGGCATAAAATTTGGGAGAGTACCTTGTAGGCGGCATTCAGCAATGTGATTGCGCGGTAGTTGCTACATTCCAGCTTATCGCCCTTTTTGTAGATGGGACACACGACACCTTCCATCCACTCCTGCGGCAGAACGTCATCCTCCCAAACCTTGGTAATCACCCAGTTCAGCGCTCTAGCCAGTACTTCACCACCGTGTTTAAACAGCTCTCCTGGAGGTTGGTCAACTTCAGGGGCTTTGTTGTTTTTCAGCCGGCCGATCGCCTTCTGGATTTCCTGGAGATTCGGAGCCGGAAGTCGCATGTCCTGCAAGCGTGCTCCTAGGCTCATTACCATACCGCCACCGTTGTCTGCCATATCGCCATTCAGGTGCTCTTCGTAGTGCTGCCGCCACATTTGGATCACCTCACGCTCGTTCGTAAGATTAATTAAGATCATTATCTATGTGTTTCCCTTATTTTCCAATACCTAAATCATCAAATAAAATATTTGGTATCTTAATAGTTTAGCGAAAAATAAGTTTTTGACTAACAAGTGTAAATGATAATAATGAAGAGTGACGGCTGCTTAGACATATTTTCCCAAATTGACTATAATTTGGGTTCTGATGCATCAATTTGCTCACTATTCTCTATTATTGAAAGATGAAAAAGTATAGCATACCTAAGTGCCTTATGCATAATTTGATTTTAAAATTGTAAGAAACCTGAATTTTAGAGGCTCTTGAAAGGAGGCTTCCGAGCATCTTGCAAGGAGGCATCCGAACCTTTTGAATGGAGGCTTCCGAGCCTCTTGAAAGGAGGCTTCCGAGCCTCTTGAAAGGAGGCTTCCAAACCTCTAGAAAGGAGGCTTCCAAACCTCTTGAAAGGAGGCTTCCGAGGCTCTTGAAAGGAGGCTTCCGAGCCTCTTGAAAGGAGGCTTCCAAGCCTCTTGAAAGGAAGCTTCCGAGCCTCTTGAAAGGAGGCTTCCGAGCCTCTTGAAAGGAGGCTTCCGAGTCTCTTGAAAGGAGGCTTCCAAACCTCTTGAAAGGAGGCTTCCGAGGCTCTTGAAAGGAGGCTTCCGAGCCTCTTGAAAGGAGGCTTCCAAGCCTCTTGAAAGGAAGCTTCCGAGCCTCTTGAAAGGAGGCTTCCGAGCCTCTTGAAAGGAGGCTTCCGAGTCTCTTGAAAGGAGGCTTCCGAACCTCTTGAAAGGAGGCTTAAGAACCTCTTGAAAGGAGGCTTCCGAGGCTCTTGAAAGGAGGCTTCCGAGCCTCTTGAAAGGAGGCTTCCGAGCCTCTTGAATGGAGGCTTCCGAACCTCTTGAAAGGAGGCTTCCGAGCCTCTTGAATTAAGGCTTCCGAACCTCTTGAAAGGAGGCTTCCTAACCTCTTGAAAGGAGGCTTCCAAACCTCTTGAAAGGAGGCTTCCGAGCCTCTTGAAAGGAGGCTTCCGAGCCTCTTGAATGGAGGCTTCCGAACCTCTTGAAAGGAGGCTTCCGAGCCTCTTGAATGAAGGCTTTCGAACCTCTTTAAAGGAGGCTTCCGAGCCTCTTGAAAGGAGGCTTCCAAACCTCTTGAAAGGAGGCTTCCGAGCCTCTTGAAAGGAGGCTTCCGAGCCTCTTGAAAGGAGGCTTCCGAGGCTCTTGAAAGGAGGCTTCCAGGCCTCTTGAAAGGAGGCTTCCAGACCTCTTGAAAGGAGGCTTCCAGACCTCTTGAAAGGAGGCTTCCAGACCTCTTGAAAGGAGGCTTCCCGACCTCTTAAAAGGAGGCTTCCAGGCCTCTTGAAAGGAGGCTTCCAGGCCTCTTGAAAGGTAGCTTCCGGACTTCTTGAAAGGTAGCTTCCAGACCTATTGAAAGGAGGCTTCCGAGCTTCTTGAAAGGAGGCTTCCAGGCCTCTTGAAAGGAGGCTTCCAGGCCTCTTGAAAGGAGGCTTCCAGGCCTCTTGAAAGAAGGCTTCCAGGCCTCTTTAAAGGAGGCTTCCAGGCCTCTTGAAAGGAGGCTTCCGAGCCTCTTGAAAGGAGGCTTCCGAGCCTCTTGAAAGGAGGCTTCCGAGCCTCTTGAAAGGAGGCTTCCGAGCCTCTTGAAAGGAGGTTTCCGAGCCTCTTGAAAGGAGGCTTCCAAGCCTCCTGAAAGGACGCTTCCGAACCTCTTGAAAGGAGGCTTTCAAACCTCTTGAAAGGAGGCTTCCGAGCCTCTTGAAAGGAGGCTTCCAAACCTCTAGAAAGGAGGCTTCCGAGGCTCTTGAAAGGAGGCTTCCGAGCCTCTTGAAAGGAGGCTTCCAGACCTCTTGAAAGGAGGCTTCCTAGCCTCTTGAAAGGAAGCTTCCGAGCCTCTTGAAAGGAGGCTCCCGAGCCTCTTGAAAGGAGGCTTCCAAACCTCTTGAAAGGAGGCTTCCGAGGCTCTTGAATGGAGGCTTCCGAGCCTCTTGAATGGAGGCTTCTGAACCTCTTGAAAGGAGGCTTCCGAGCCTCTTGAAAGGAGGCTTTCAAACCTCTTGAAAGGAGGCTTCCGAGCCTCTTGAAAGGAGGCTTCCGAGCCTCTTGAAAGGAGGCTTCCGAGCCTCTTGAAAGGAGGCTTCCGAGCCTCTTGAAAGGAGGCTTCCGAGCCTCTTGAAAGGAGGCTTCCGAGCCTCTTGAAGGAGGCTTCCGAGCCTCTCGAAAGGAGGCTTCCGAGCCTCTTGAAAGGAGGCTTCCGAGCCTCTTGAAAGGAGGCTTCCGAGCCTCTTGAAAGGAGGCTTCCGAACCTCTTGAAAGGAGGCTTAAGAACCTCTTGAAAGGAGGCTTCCGAGGCTCTTGAAAGGAGGCTTCCGAGCCTCTTGAAAGGAGGCTTCCGAGCCTCTTGAATGGAGGCTTCCGAACCTCTTGAAAGGAGGCTTCCGAGCCTCTTGAATTAAGGCTTCCGAACCTCTTGAAAGGAGGCTTCCTAACCTCTTGAAAGGAGGCTTCCAAACCTCTTGAAAGGAGGCTTCCGAGCCTCTTGAAAGGAGGCTTCCGAGCCTCTTGAATGGAGGCTTCCTAACCTCTTGAAAGGAGGCTTCCGAGCCTTTTGAATGAAGGCTTCCGAACCTCTTTAAAGGAGGCTTCCGAGCCTCTTGAAAGGAGGCTTCCAAACCTCTTGAAAGGAGGCATCCAAACCTCTTGAAAGGAGGCTTCCGAGCCTCTTGAAAGGAGGCTTCCGAGGCTCTTGAAAGGAGGCTTCCGAGCCTCTTGAAAGGAGGCTTCCGAGCCTCTTGAAAGGAGGCTTCCGAACCTCTTGAAAGGAGGCTTCCGAGCCTCTTGAATGAAGGCTTCCAGACCTCTTGAAGGAGGCTTCCAGGCCTCTTGAAAGGAGGCTTCCAGGCCCTATTGAAGGAGGCTTCTGAGCCTCTTGAAAGGAGGCTTCCAGGCCTCTTGAAAGGAGGCTTCCAGGCCTCTTGAAAGGAGGCTTCTGAGCCTCTTGAAAGGAGGCTTCTGAGCCTCTTGAAAGGAGGCTCTGAGCCTCTTGAAAGGAGGCTTCTGAGCTCTTGAAAGGAGGCTTCAGGCCTCTTGAAAGGAGGCTTCCAGCCTCTTGAAGGAGGCTTCCAGGCCTCTTGAAAGGAGGCTTCCTGAGCCTCTTGAAAGGAGGCTTCCGAGCCTCTTGAAAGGAGGCTTCCGGGCCTCTTGAAAGGAGGCTTCTGAGCCTCTTGAAAGGAGGCTTCTGAGCCTCTTGAAAGGAGGCTTGAGCCTCTTGAAAGGAGGCTTGAGCCTCTTGAAAGGAGGCTCTGAGCCTCTTGAAAGGAGGCTTCCAAGCCTCCTGAAAGGACGCTTCCAGAACCTCTTGAAAGGAGGCCGAGCCTCTTGAAGGAGGCTTTCAAACCTCTTGAAGGGAGGCTTCCGCGCCTCTTGAAAGGAGGCTTCGATGCCTCTTGAAAGGAGGCTTCCATGCCTCTTAAAAGGAGGATTCCGAGCCTCTTGAAAGGAGGCTTCCAGGCCTCTTGAAAGGAGGTTTCCAGAGCCTCTTGAAAGGAGGGCTTCCTGAGCCTCTTGCAAGGAGGCATCCAGACCTTTGAATGGAGGCTTCCTAGCCTCTTGAAAGGAGGCTTCCAGGCCTCTAGAAAGTAGGCTTCCTGAGCCTCTTGAAAGGAGGCTTCCAGGCCTCTTGAAAGGGAGGCTTCCAGGCCTCTTGAAAGGAGGCTTCGAGCCTCTTGAAAGGAGGCTTCCAGGCCTCTTGCAAGGAGGCATCCAGACCTTTTGAATGGAGGCTTGAGGCCTCTTGAAAGGAGGCTTCCGAGCCTCTTGAAAGGAGGCTTCAGGCACTTGAAGGGAGGCTTCCAGGCCTCTTGAAAGGAGGCTTCAGGCCTCTTGAAGGAGGCTTGAGGCCTCTTGAAAGGAGGCTTCAGGCCTCTTGAAAGGAGGCTTCTGAGCCTCTTGAAAGGAGGCTTCTGAGCCTCTTGAAAGGAGGCTTCCTGAGCCTCTTGAAAGGAGGCTTCGAGCCTCTTGAAAGGAGGCTTCTGAGCCTCTTGAAAGGAGGTTTCTGAGCCTCTTGAAAGGAGGCTTCTGAGCCTCTTGAAGGAGGCTTCCGGAGCCTCTTGCAAGGAGGCATCCAGACCTTTTGAATGGAGGCTTCTGAGCCTCTTGAAAGGAGGCTTGAGCCTCTAGAAAGGAGGCTTCCGAGCCTCTTGAAAGGAGGCTTCCGAGCCTCTTGAAAGGAGGCTTCCGAGCCTCTTGAAAGGAGGCTTCCGAGCCTCTTGAAAGGAGGCTTCCGAGCCTCTTGAAAGGAGGCTTCCGAGCCCTGTTGAAAGGAGGCTTCCGAGCCCTGTTGAAAGGAGGCTTCCGAGCCCTGTTGAAAGGAGGCTTCCGAGCCTCTTGAAAGGAGGCTTCCAAACCTCTAGAAAGGAGGCTTCCGAGGCTCTTGAAAGGAGGCTTCCGAGCCTCTTGAAAGGAGGCTTCCGAGCCTCTTGAAAGGAGGCTTCCGAGCCTCTTGAAAGGAGGCTTCCAAGCCTCCTGAAAGGACGCTTCCGAACCTCTTGAAAAGAGGCTTCCGAGCCTCTTGAAAGGAAGCTTTCAAACCTCTTGAAAGGAGGCTTTCAAACCTCTTGAAAGGAGGCTTCCGAGCCTCTTGAAAGGAGGCTTCCGAGCCTCTTGAAAGGAGGCTTCCGAGCCTCTTGAAAGGAGGCTTCCGAGCCTCTTGAAAGGAGGCTTCCGAGCCTCTTGAAGAGAGGCTTCGGAGCCCCTTGAAAGGAGGCTCCGAGCCGCTAGAAAGGAGGCTTCCGAGCCTCTTGAAAGGAGGCTTCCGAGCCTCTTGAAAGGAGGCTTCCGAGCCTCTTGAAAGGAGGCTTCCGAGCCTCTTGAAAGGAGGCTTCCGAGCCTGTTGAAAGGAGGCTTCCGAGCCTCTTGAAAGGAGGCTTCCAAACCTCTAGAAAGGAGGCTTCCGAGGCTCTTGAAAGGAGGCTTCCGAGCCTCTTGAAAGGAGGCTTCCAGACCTCTTGAAAGGAGGCTTCCTAGCCTCTTGAAAGGAAGCTTCCGAGCCTCTTGAAAGGAGGCTCCCGAGCCTCTTGAAAGGAGGCTTCCGAACCTCTTGAAAGGAGGCTTCCGAGGCTCTTGAATGGAGGCTTCCGACCCTCTAGAATGGAGGCTTCTGAACCTCTTGAAAGGAGGCTTCCGAGCCTCTTGAATGAAGGCTTCCGAACCTCTTGAAAGGAGGCTTTCGAGCCTCTTGAAAGGAGGGTTCCAAACCTCTTGAAAGAAGGCTTCCGAGCCTCTTGAAAGGAGGCTTCCGAGCCTCTTGAATGGAGGCTTCCGAACCTCTTGAAAGGAGGCTTCCGAGCCTCGTGAATGAAGGTTGCCGAACCTCTTTAAAGGAGACTTCCGAGCCTCTTGAAAGGAGGCTTCCGAGCCTCTTGAATGGAGGCTTCCGAACCTCTTGAAAGGAGGCTTCCGAGCCTCTTGAAAGGAGGCTTCCGAGCCTCTTGAAAGGAGGCTTCCAGACCTCTTGAAAGGAGGCTTCCTAGCCTCTTGAAAGGAAGCTTCCGAGCCTCTTGGAAGGAGGCTTCCGAGCCTCTTGGAAGGAGGCTTCCGAGCCTCTTGGAAGGAGGCTTCTGAGCCTCTTGGAAGGAGGCTTCCGAGCCTCTTGAAAGGAGGCTTCCGAGCCTCTTGGAGGAGGCTTCCAGGCCTCTTGGAGGGCTTCCGAGGCCTCTTGGAAGGAGGCTTCCAGGCCTCTTGAAAGGAGGCATCTGAGGCCTCTAGAAAGGAGGCTTCCGAGCCTCTTGAAAGGAGGCTTGAGCCTCTTGAAAGGAGGCTTCTATGCCTCTTGAAAGGAGGCTTCCGAGCCTCTTGAAAGGAGGCTTCCGAGCCTCTTGGAAGGAGGCTTCCGAGCCTCTTGGAAGGAGGCTTCCGAGCCTCTTGGAAGGAGGCTTCCGAGCCTCTTGGAAGAAGGCTTCTGAGCCTCTTGGAAGGAGGCTTCCGAGCCTCTTGGAAGGAGGCTTCCGAGCCTCTTGGAAGGAGGCTTCCGAGCCTCTTGGAAGGAGGCTTCCGAGCCTCTTGGAAGGAGGCTTCCGAGCCTCTTGGAAGGAGGCTTCCGAGCCTCTTGGAAGGAGGCTTCCGAGCCTCTCGGAAGGAGGCTTGGAAGCCTTCGAAACTTCTGTTTATTCGATACTTCCGAACCTCTTTATTTTCGATCCTCTTGAAAGGAGGCTTCCGAGCCTCTTGAAAGGAGGCTTCCAAGCCTCTTGAAAGGGCGCTTCCAAACCTCTTGAAAGGGCGCTTCCAAGCCTCTTGAAAGAGCGCTTCCAAGCCTCTTAAAAGGGCGCTTCCAAGCCTCTTGAAAGGGCGCTTCAAGCCTCTTAAAAGGGCGCTTCCAAGCCTCTTGAAAAGGCGCTTCCAAGCCTCTTGAAATGGCGCTCCCAAGCCTCTTGAAAGGGCGCTTCCAAGCCTCTTGAAAGGGCGCTTCCAAGCCTCTTGAAAGGGTGCTTCCAAGCCTCTTGAAAGGGTGCTTCCAAGTCTCTTGAAAGGGCGCTTCCGAGCCTCTTGAAAGGGCGCTTCCAAGCCTCTTGAAAGGGCGCTTCCAAGTCTCTTGAAAGGGCGCTTCCAAGCCTCTTGAAAGGGCGCTTCTAAGCCTCTTGAAAGGGCGCTTCCAAGCCTCTTGAAAGGGCGCTTCCAAGCCTCTTGAAAGGGCGCTTCCAAGCCTCTTGAAAGGGCGCTTCTAAGCCTTTTGAATGGGCGCTTCTAAGCCTCTTGAAAGGGCGCTTCCAAGCCTCTTGAAAGGGCGCTTCCAAGCCTCTTGAAAGGGCGCTTCCAAGCCTCTTGAAAGGGCGCTTCCAAGCCTCTTGAAAGGGCGCTTCCAAGCCTCTTGAAAGGGCGCTTCCAAGCCTCTTGAAAGGGCGCTTCCAAGTCTCTTGAAAGGGCGCTTCCAAGCCTCTTGAAAGGGCGCTTCCAAGCCTCTTGAAAGGAGGCTTCCAAGCCTCTTGAAACAAGGCTTCCGGGGTACCCCAGGGGTGCATATACCCCAGGTTGAGAACCGCTGAGCTGTATTTACTTTTAATTATATTTGAATTTAGAGAACTAGGCTATTTTAGTGGGATGTATTCACCTGTTAGCACTTTACCACAGATAAACAGACATAAAACTCGTCAAATTTTCATCGTTCGCTGATTTACTGGTTATTTTAAATAATCATTAGTTGGCCAATCGATCACTCGAGGCGCGCATCGGATTTGCTCGTGTTTGACATTTGCACACTCTCGCCATCTGGTACGTGATTTTCCCAACCAACGGAAATCAACAGATGTCGTTAGTGTTTGAACGACGATGAATTTGATGAGTAAATATGCAATGTGTTATGTCTGTTTGTCTGTGACTGTACAATTCATTCCATTAAGGCCATATTCAGTGTTTTGTACTAGACTCGACTTAAGGCTTTCAGTTGAGGTCGAAATACATATCTGTGAAGATTACAACTTGATGAAATAAAATAAAATAATAGAGAACTCGTCTCATGACAGGTTCAGAGAATTGTTTCAAAGCTCGATGAAATGGATTTTCACCTGTCAGACCCCGAAATTTGCTATCGAATTCTTTAGCATTACATCAGAAGCAATAAAATCGTGAACGACTATTTTGAACAACATAATAGAAATAATAATGAGCCTAATCAATAAATAAACTGTCCTCATCCATCTGATTTAGGTCTATTTTATGATGAATCTATATTTATGAAAAAATATCTTAAAAAGGTCTATTCTAAAATCTCAATAAGCTCACTCGGTTTCCCCATGTGGAATGATTTATTCTAAAATATCGCGTACACGAACATATATGATCAACTAGACCCCGGCCAGGTTTTTGAAATGTGTTTTGCTAAAAGAAATACTGCACGCAGAGGTTCAAAGCCAGTTTAGTTAGGAACAGTACTATGTTTCTCGGTGTAGAAGTCTGGATGTCTGCGGCTGTATCCATACCCTTCTGGGGCTTAGGAACCTCAAACCGCATTGAGAGTGACTATGTGCTTCCATGCGTCTGATACCATATGAAATGTGATCTACCAAGAAAAAAATATAAAATTTCTTCAACGATGATGTTGATAAACAGTGTACTTATCAGATAACTAATGTTAGATTTCTTAGTATCTTGTATTTTTGGAGTAAAATAACTACCAGAGCAGAGAATAGACCATGTTTAAGTCGAGGTACAAAATCACGAATTTACGCGCGTTGAAACGTCTCGCAGAAAATGGCATCCCAAAGCCATTTTTCGACACAAATTGACAAATGTTTATATATCCATTCGATCCGAAATTTTATAAGGATTCAGAATATGTAATAATATGCATATGTTTACTGATGTTTATGCAAGTTTTCTTCAAAAAAATTTAAAAGTACGTCAAAACGTTGCGATTTTTTTTAAATTTTGATAGTTGATAATCAAATTCAATTGGTAATCAAATAATCAATAATAATGATGATTATAGTTCGAATCGATTGTTGTTGATATTGAATCACTTACATAGTTACATATGGCTCGCCAAACCGAATCGAATAGTCTAAAAGGGACCATCATACACAAGTCACGATTATCATGCAGTCTCTCAGGAAGAGAAACAATGCCGCAAAAGTGTGAAAATTCTGGCGTAACCGAAAAGTTTTAGGTGGTCTGCGCTTCAGAAAAAAAAAATGTAAATGCTATTCAATGACGCAGGCAACAAAAATTCGCATCGACCCCACCAACCAACCGAACCTCGAAAGTGGTTCAATTTGCAATGTGCGAAAATCCACAGCAAGGTAGCAATATTTTTCCATGCCACTTCACACCGCTGGCTGTCGATGAGCGCCACCGCGCGCCGTTTGGGTGTTCGCATTGATTCCAGCCTGTAACACAGCGTTCGATTCCGATTTTTCAACCCAGCAGATCGTCATCGTAATGCGACCAACATCATTATCAAAACATTCCGTAGCCGATGAACACCTCTCGACCAGTACTGGAAATGCTCATGATCGTCATAAGACAGAGAGTAAAGTGCCTTTCTCTATTTCAGGCGACCAAATGAAAGAATCGTGGGTTCTTTGATCAATTTCGCATGAAAGGCAGTCATGAAAGGATGTTGTGCTTTATTTTAAAATTAATATTTCTAAACTATTTTAATAGATATATGCGAAGAATAGTGATTAGCCGATAAATTAATCATATTCCTTTAATTCACTGGGTTGAAAGTGGTAATAACACACAAAAATAAAGCAGAAATTGCACACTTTCATGCACTGTCACGAAACAAATATTTTTTGAGATTTTTTTTAGCATGCCATTCATCCTTCGCGTTTCTATAGATATTGAAAGGGGCAGATATGTAAATATTGCGTGATATCTCTCATTGAAAATGAGAAATTCCAGTACTGCTCTCGACAGCCGTGGAAGCCGAGTCTGCGCAAACGGGGTGTTCTACTATCAACTATCGTGTTCATGATGGTGATGTCAAGTCACATCGGTTATGTTGGTTTTGCTGCTATAATTGTTAGAATTCATATGTAGATAATATTCGAACATATTATATTCAATAGTTACCTGGGCAGATGGAAAAGAACTCCAGCGTATGTTGAAGCTCTGCCATAAGTTGAGATTAAAAATGCCAGTGGAGACGCCGGGTTCGTGATGAACTGCAGCAACAGTCAGTCCTAGAAGTTCATTCCCCGGCTGGGGCAATCAGCTGCGAACAGAACATTCGAATTTAACCCATGCAATCGCCACAAGAAGGCAGCTGTATATACCGTCGCAAACACTTGTTGAATGCACCTGGTTGGATGTGCTTTTTGGGTGCTTTTTCCTTCCGGGAAATCGGTTCGGAACGAAAGAAAATTGAAGATGTGTTTCAGATCCCAAAGCAAAGAGCAGGAAAGATTGATATTTGTGTTGTATGTTCTACAACCTTCTTCAATTTTCATAACAGAGGAATTGGGTAAATTGATAGCAGTTTTTCCTGGAAAGCACGTTCTCAGGTTAATATTGTCAGCACTTATGGACCCTTCGGTAGATAAGTATAACGAAACCTGGCCGGCTTCAACACTTCACCTGGACATGTCAACCGTTTGTTTAAGAAACTGTATATGTTACCCAATTTGATTTTTATAACTAAATTTCTTCACATTCTGCCAAAAAAAAAGTGAAAACATAATTTTTATTTAAAAAGGTGCTAAAAATTACTCGTTTGTTTGAGCATTGGTTGAAGTCTCTGAGGGGCAAATGTCCACAGACATTAAGTTTTTCCTACATCTACTAATTTGTATAAAATAGTTGAAAGTAAACGGTGCCAATTTGTTCAGAAACAGTTTTTTTTTTTGAGTTCTTGTATTTGTTAGAAATTAAGTTATGTGCGTTACTGCTCCTGAAATTCAAAACATGTACTCATTTCTTGTATTTTTTTCTGCACCGAGCACGCAAGGAAGCAATAAACACAGATTAAGCCGAAATAGTTACGTTTGTGCTTATTATTGATGTACGAGCATGTTATTAATAATGTAACAAATACCCTAATTTCTCAAACAAATGATTCATCTCACGCTTTTTGGAACGGTACTGATAAGTAAATGATAGATGAACCTTGTTCCAATTTTGACAGTGTCGTCATAGTTAACTACAGTAATCCCCTCTTGCTGCGCAATGAACACTTCTTGCGCAGAGCATCGTTGGGATAGAATCAATTCATTGGATTAGGGAAACAATGAACGCTGACATCGGAGGACAAGTAGCATCATTGATATTTAACATGGCAAGTTGTAGAAAATGAACTTTGGGGTACTCCTGACATATTCGAAATTAAATTCATCTGCAAATAGTTTGATACTCGAAGTAAGAAGTTGAATGAATTCCTTTCCTATAATAAAATGATAATAATAATAAATTCAATAAATTCGATTCCTTTTCCATTATTTGTTATTATTTATTAATTATTATTAAATATTAATTATTATTATTAATAATGACTTTTTAATTATTTATTATTAATTATTCTTTAATAATTATTAATCAATAAAAAAATATTAATTATTACTTATGAATTAATAAATATTATTTATTATTTATAATTTATTTATTATGAATTATTAATTATTAATTATCAATTTCTAATTTTTATTTATTATTAATTATGAATTATGAATTATGATTAATGATCAATTATTAATAATTAATTATTAATTATTAATTAATAATTTATAATCAATAATAATTAATTATTATTAATTATTTATCAATAATTATTAATTATTATTAATTATTTATCAATAATTATTAATTATTATTTATCAATTATTAATTATTAATCATTATTTATTAATTATTAATTAATAATTATTAATTATTAATTATTAATTATTAATTCATAATTATTAATTATTAATTATTAATTATTAATTATCAATTATTAATAATTAATTATTAATTATTAATTAATAATTATTAATTATTAATTATTATTTATTAATTATTAATTAATAATTATTAATTATTAATTATCAATTATTAATTATTAATTATTAGTTATTAATTATTAATTATTAATTATTAATCATTAACTATTAACTATGTATTATTAATTATGTATTATTAATTATTTTTTATTGATTATAAATTATTAATTATTAGTCAGCAATTATAAATTATTAATTACTAGCAGACCCAACAAACTTCGTTTCGCCTAAAACTAATTTGTTCTTTGTTTAATTCTCGATTATGCAGGAATTTCTGTTTCATTTGTATGGGAGTCCTCTTTCCAGAAGGGGAGGGGGTTTTGAATCACCACAGAAACATATCTTCCCTTCCAAAACCTCCACATTTGGTTCAATTTGCTTGATTATCTATTAATTATTAATTATTATTTATTATTTATCAATTAATAATTATTAATTATTGATTATTAATTATTAACAATTAATTATTTATTGATAATTATTAATTAATAATTATTAATTATTAATTATTAATTATTAATTATTAATTATTATTTATTAATCATTAATTATTAATTATTAATTATTAATCATTAATTATTAATTATTAATGTTTATTTATTAATTATTAATTATTAATTATTAATTATTAATTATTAATTATTAATTACTAATTATTAATTATTAATTATTAATTATTAATTAATAATTATTAATTATTAATTATTAATTATTAATTATTAATTTTTAATTATTAATTAATAATTATTAATTATTAATTATTAATTATTAATTATTAATTATTAATTATTAATTATTAATTATTAATTATTAATTATTAATTATTAATTATTAATTATTAATTATTAATTATTAATTATTAAACATTTATCATTTATTATTTATTATTTATTATTCATTATTTATTATTTATTATTTATTATTTATTATTTATTATTTGTTATTTAGTATTTATTATTTATTATTTATTATTTATTATTTATTATTTATTATTTACTATTTATTATTTATTATTTATTATTTATTATTTATTATTTATTATTTATTATTTATTATTTATTTTTTTTTTATTTATTATTTATTATTTATTATTTATTATTTATTATTTATTATTTATTATTTATTATTTATTATTTATTATTTATTATTTATTATTTATTATTTATTATTTATTATTTATTATTTATTATTTATTATTTATTATTTATTATTTATTATTTATTATTTATTATTTATTATTTATTATTTATTATTTATTATTTATTATTTATTATTTATTATTTATTATTTATTATTTATTATTTATTATTTATTATTTATTATTTATTATTTATTATTTATTATTTATTATTTATTATTTATTATTTATTATTTATTATTTATTTATTATTTATTATTTATTATTTATTATTTATTATTTATTATTTATTATTTATTATTTATTATTTATTATTTATTATTTATTATTTATTATTTATTATTTATTATTTATTATTTATTATTTATTATTTATTATTTATTATTTATTATTTATTATTTATTATTTATTATTTATTATTTATTATTTATTATTTGTTATTTATTATTTGTTATTTATTATTTATCATTTATTGTCTATTATTTATTATTTATTATTTATTGTCTATTATTTATTATTTATTATTTATTGTCTATTATTTATTATTTATTATTTATTATTTATTATTTATTGTTTATTATTTATTATTTAGTAGGCCGTTACAAATATTTATTCAACTTTTTGTCCTACTGGTCTCCGAAAGGTCAAGGGGGGGGGAGGGGTAAAAATAAATATTAAAATAAAAAAAATCAAATAACTCCTCGGATTTGTTAAAGAATGTTTTGAAAGTCCTCAAAATTATCCAAATATTATTTTGTTGCCCCCTCAAAATATTATTTTTTTGTTAAATATCTTGGCTGTGCATATCCACAGCACATGTTTCGAAATGGACAAATTGATATGAAATTTGCGAAAAAGAATGCACGTGTCTTGGAGGGACTCGAACCCTCAACCTCCTACTCTCTAGATAGGCGTGATAACCCCTACACAACAAGACCACTTAAAGGTCACGTTTGCGGAAAAGCCATCAGAATCCGAGTACCAACCTCCACCGCGGTTAACTCTCTTTTTTGCAAATTGAATATATTTCGGATGCTTGATTTGTCCAATCTCCACATGTGCTTTACTGTTGTATATCCACAGTCAAGCGAGTGCACATTGTTTATTAAACGAGAGGATCGCACTCCATGCCCCCCAACAATTGGTTGGGCGGGATGGTATAGAATGCGAATCAATCGCACTCTACTGTGCCAAAGGCTTGCTTGGCTAAAGCATTTGATGAGTTTGATTGCCAGGGGCAGCAGGGACTATGTCCAAGGGCTTGACGATCCCTCCCCAGGCCATCTGCGAGTTGTGGCGCCTGCCTAGGATGTGGTGAGGTTTGACAGTGGGCCCTGTTAAACCTCTATAAAAAGCTGCATGAATCCGCAAGTAGGCTCTGCCAAAGCGACCGTGTGCCGCTCAAAGCGCACAAGCCCAAGTCCTGGTGTTAGGTGGGACGCTAAACAGCCCTGACACGACGGCCCTCCGACGAGACAGGAGGTTTGCGCAGGCCCAATAAGCCGCCTTTAAAAACAACTATTACGAATGACATAGAAGATAATACGACTCGATACAATCGGCAACGACCTAGGCGACGAATAAAGGATCACGATTGGAAGCTTGGAACATGGAACTGCAAGTCGCTAGGCTTCGCAGGTTGCGACAGGATAATCTACGATGAACTACATCCCCGCAACTTCGATGTCGTAGCGCTGCAGGAAATCTGCTGGACAGGACAGAAAGTGTGGAAAAGCGGGCATCGAGCGGCTACCTTCTACCAAAGCTGTGGCACCACCAACGAGCTGGGAACCGACTTCATAGTGCTGGGAAAGATGCGCCAACGCGTGATTGGGTGGCAGCCAATCAACGCAAGGATGTGCAAGCTGAGGATAAAAGGCCGTTTCTTCAACTATAGCATCATCAACGTGCACTGCCCACACGAAGGGAGATCCGACGACGAGAAAGAAGCGTTCTATGCGCAGCTGGAGCAGACATACGATGGATGCCCACTGCGGGACGTCAAAATCGTCATCGGTGACATGAACGCTCAGGGAGGAAATGTATAGACCGGTCATCGGACCGGATAGTTTGCATACCGTATCGAACGACAACGGCCAACGATGCATAAACTTGGCAGCCTCCCGCGGAATGGTAGTCCGAAGCACTTTCTTCCCCGCAAGAATATCCACAAGGCCACATGGAAATCACCCTAATCAAGTAGCGGAAAACCAAATCGACCACGTTCTAATCGACGGTAAATTCTTCTCCGACATCACGAACGTACGCACTTACCGCAGTGCGAATATTGAATCCGACCACTACCTCGTTGCAGTATGCCTGCGCTCAAAACTCTCGACGGTGATCAACACGCGTCGGAGTCGTCCGCCGCGGCTAAACATTGGGCGGCTACACGACGGTAGGCTAGCCCAAGACTACGCGCAGCAGCTGGAAGTGGCACTCCCAACGGAAGAGCAGCTAGGCGCAGCATCTCTTGAAGATGGCTGGAGAGATATTCGATCCGTCATTGGAAGCACCGCAACCGCTGCACTAGGCACGGTGGGTCCGGATCAGAGAAACGACTGGTATGACGGCGAATGTGAGCAGTTAGTTGAGGAGAAGAATGTAGCATGGGCAAGATTGCTGCAACACCGCACGAGTGCGAACGAGGCACGATACAAACGGGCGCGGAACAGACAAAACTCGATTTTCCGGAGGAAAAAGCGCCAGCAGGAAGATCGAGACCGTGAAGAGACGGAGGAACTGTACCGCGCTAATAACGCAAGAAAGTTCTATGAGAAGTTGAACCGTTCACGTAAGGGCCACGTGCCACAGCCCGATATGTGTAAGGACATAAACGGGAACCTTCTTACAAACGAGCGTGAGGTGATCCAAAGGTGGCGGCAGTGCTGAGCACGAAGTAGCACCTGAATGGCGATATGGCAGATAACGGTGGCGGTATGGTAATGAACCTAGGAGCACGCGCGCAGGACATGCGACTTCCGGCTCCGAATCTCCAGGAAATCCAGGAGGAGATCGGCCGGCTGAAAAACAACAAAGCCCCTGGAGTTGACCAACTACCAGGAGAGCTGTTTAAACACGGTGGTGAAGCACTGGCTACAGCGCTGCACTGGGTGATTACCAAGGTTTGGGAGGATGAGGTTCTGCCGCAGGAGTGGATGGAAGGTGTCGTGTGTCCCATCTACAAAAAGGGCGATAAGTTGGATTGTAGCAACTACCGCGCAATCACATTGCTGAACGCCGCCTACGAGGTACTCTCCCAAATTTTATGCCGCCGACTAACACCAATTGCAAGAGAGTTCGTGGGGCAGTACCAGGCGGGATTTATGGGTGAACGCTCTACCACAGACCAGGTGTTCGTCATACGTCAGGTATTGCAGAAATGCCGCGAATACAACGTGCCCACACATCATCTATTTATCGACTTCAAAGCCGCATATGATACAATCGATCGGGACCAGCTATGGCAGCTAATGCACGAAAACGGATTTCCGGATAAACTGATACGGTTGATCAAGGCGACGATGGATCGGGTGATGTGCGTAGTTCGAGTTTCAGGGGCATTCTCGAGTCCCTTCGAAACGCGTAGAGGGTTACGGGAAGGTGATGGTCTTTCGTGTCTGCTATTCTGCGAGTGGTACGATTTTCACGAAGTCCGTCCAGTTATTTGGTTTCGCCGACGACATTGATATCATGGCACGTAACTTTGAGAGTATGGAGGAAGCCTACATCAGACTGAAAAGCGAAGCTAAACGGATTGGACTAGTCATCAATACGTCGAAGATGAAGTACATGATAGGAAGAGGCTCAAGAGAGGTCAATGTACGAAAACCATTTTTTTGTTAAATATCTTGGCTGTGCAAATGCACAGCACATGTTTCGTGGTCTTGTTGTGTAGGGGTTATCACGCCTATCTAGAGAGTAGGAGGTTGAGGGTTCGAGTCCCTCCAAGACACGTGGATTCTTTTTCGCAAATTTCATATCAATTTGTCCATTTCGAACCATGTGCTGTGCATATGCACAGCCAAGATATTTAACAAAAAATGGTTTTCGTACGGCCGTGTTGCCGAATAATATGCAATTAATTGTAATCAAGTGTCGGTCTTTCACCGTCATTAGTCGTCTGAGTACACACGACCGCTTACGTAAGGCAATCAAACTCATCAAATGCTTTAGCCAAGCAAGCCTTTGGCACAGCAGAGTGCGATTGATTCGCATTCTATACCATCCCGCCCAACCAGTTGTTGGGGGGCATGAAGTGCGATCCTCTCGTTTAATAAACAATGTGCACTCGCTTGACTGTGGATATACAACAGTAAAGCACATGTGGAGATTGGGCAAATCAAGCATCCGAAAGACATTCAATTTGCAAAAAAATTGAGCTAACCGCGGTGGAGGTTGGTACTCGGATTCTGATGGCTTTTCCGTAAACGTGACCTTTAAGTGGTCTTGTTGTGTAGGGGTTATCACGCCTATCTAGAGAGTAGGAGGTTGAGAGTTCGAGTCCCTCCAAGACACGTGGATTCTTTTTCGCAAATTTCATATCAATTTGTCCATTTCGAAACATGTGCTGTGCATATGTACAGCCAAGATATTTAACAAAAAAATGGTTTTCGTACGGCCGAGTTGCCGAATAATATGCATTTAATTGTAATTGTCAAAAAAAATCCGAGGGGGGGAGACAAAATAGATGTTAAATATTTGTATCGGCCTTATTTATTATTTTAATTTATTATTTATTATTTATTATTATTTATTATTTATTATTTATTATTTATTATTTATTATTTATTATTTATTATTTATTATTTATTATTTATTATTTATTATTTATTATTTATTATTTATTATTTATTATTTATTATTTATTATTTATTATTTAATATTTATTATTTATTATTTATTATTTATTATTTATTATTTATTATTTATTATTTATTATTTATTATTTATTATTTATTATTTATTATTTATTATTTATTTTTTATTATTTATTATTTATTTTTTATTATTTATTATTTATTATTTATTATTTATTATTTATTATCTATTGTTTATTATTTATTATTTATTATTTATCATTGATTTATTTATTATTCACTATTTGTAATTTTTTATCAATAATTTCTTATTAATTATAATTTATTAATTAAAAATTATTGTTTATTATTTATTAATTACTAGTCGTCCCGGCAGACGTTGTCCTGCATAGTAGGCAAAAATGCGCGTTTTGAGCTCCCCATGCAAAATATCTTAATTTTAGTTTTTCATAATTTCTCCACCCTTACTCATGGTTTCTGTATCAGGAAATATCATATAAACCCGTCGGAAACTATAACGAACCTATCTGCTGAAGGAATGAAGAAAATCCATCCAGCCGTTTTCGAGTTATGCGGATACGAACACAGACCATTTCATTTTTATTATATAGATTATTTATTCCTTAATAATTTTTATTTATTAATTGTTAATTATTAATTATTATTTATAATCAATAATTATTATGTATTAATTATTGATGATTAAGAATCTTCTATATTTTAAAATAAGCTGACCCGGCGAACTTAGTCTCGCCTAAAATTTTGAATTTTCTGAAACATTTTTTTTTGCGTACACAATTTATCTAGAAAGTCAGGCACGCATCTTAATTTCTTACAAACATAAGAGAGCAGATGCGTGATTTGGTCGAAAGATCATTCAAGATTATCTTTGTATGGGTCCCATCCCATTGCCTAATATATGGCAATGAGAAGGCGGACTCGCTAGCAAAGGTGGGCGCACAGGAAGTTGAAGTTTATGATAGACAAATCTCGAGCAACGAGTTTTTCCCATTAGCCCGTCAGAGTACTCTTCAAAATTGGCAAATGAATTGGTCACACAATGAACTTGGACGATGGCTATTCTCCATAGTTCCTAAAGTTTTTGCGCGAGCGTGGTTCAGAGTTGAGGACTTAAGCCGAGGCTTCATTCGCACGATGTCGAGGCTAATGTTCAATCACTATTCACTAATCGCACATCTCTATAGATTTAATCTGGTCGATAGCAATCTATGTAGGTGTGGAGCCGGTTACGATGCCATCGATCACGTAGTTTGGCATTGCACGGAAAATGAGGCCCAAGAGAGCAACTATTGGATACCCTTGTGGCTCGAGGTAAACAACCCTTCCGGGGACTAAGAGGTATTTTGGGAGATCGCGATGTGGTTTATCTGCAGGCCATCTCATCTGACATCAAAGTCTAACACTTAATTTTCTTTTTTTTATCAGTTTTTTTTATTGTCTCTGTCTTATTGTTCCATGTACCATGAAGCTCTGGCCATCCGGAATATGCTCCCTGAAGAACCAAAACCCGAGCACGACGCTACGCCAAACCAAACATGGCGTCAAATACTCGGATGAGCAGCTGAAACACCTCAAACCTAAATCTCAACCCCGTCCATCATCAATTTATGCAATCTAACCTTGAGTCGCCACGAGTATCTTGGTCTTTGTCCCTTTCCCTTACTAGCTGTTGATAATAAGATTATATCGATTGTTAATATCATTAAGAGTCTCGGCTCCGTTAAGTGTTATACAGGCCTGAGCCTGTCAAATAAATGCAATATATAAAAAAAGTTGTCTAGAAAACAAATCGTTTTTTAGAATGATTTTTATTTTTTTTAACGGTAATATCATAATATTTTTCCTATTAATTAAGTAAACTTTGTGTTATATACACTTAAAAAATCTTTCAATTATTGTATAGAATTTTGGCATACACAATTTTGCAAAGTTTTAATACAACAAATGTAAGCTTCTTATACAGATACTTTTTTAAGATAGTACATTATTGTAGGAACTCAATACAACGATTGTATTTAAATCTTCCGAAATGGTATATGCCAAATTATTCTACAAATTTTGTAAGGTAGAACTGTCTCAAAATCTTACAAACGCTGGATGTAGGGGAGTGTACTTTGTAGGGGAGTGTCTCCGGTTGTGGTCCATCCTGCATAACTTTTGATGTAAAAATTTGTTTGTGTTTCTAACTTTTGTCATTTCTCATGTTCGATTAACCGAAGTAAAACATCCTAAAAAGGTAAGTGTTATAATTTGTGATTTAGCAAATCAAATGTACATTGCGAAGTACAGTGAAATGTTTGTGTTGTGTAAATTTGTTGAACAAAAGAAAAATGTTTACCATTCCTGGTAGTGGGCGACTTAATGATTTGTATTTGAAGTGTGTGTTTGGGCATAAAAACGGTCAAATATTGTTGTGGATGATATCGTAGCATATTTCAACAGTATTATTAAAATCAGCCGAATCAACGGGAAACAATTTTAATGGCTGAGCGATGCCATCAAACGATGTTTGAGTAACGAACTGTCCATCTAAGGCATACACACTTTTTCGTAGCAGTTTGCAACGCTATGTGAAGAGCTTCAAAGGAGAATTTGACTGTATTTAAGATGGCGTTTTGTTGCAATTCATTCGTAAGTGCAGCCTACGAACTCCACCCAATACGGTATTTTTTGCCTTTGTCGTACACAGTGTTGCCACTTATTTTTCGAACCTCACCTTCATTTTCAGGCGAAAAAATCTTTGTCATCTTTATTTGAGAGCAAAAAATCTTGAAAAAAATCTTTATGTATTTAACCTTTTGTCTGTGCTCTGGGGTCAATGTGACCCCAGGCCACTTTGAGTGGCTACCATTTTTTTAGTTTTCAATCGATTCTCCTAATTTTTGGTAGTTTGGTAAAACTTGTCGAGATCTGTCTCCTAGGTGCAAATTCGCTTGAAAAATCTTGAAAATATGCGCTACAGTGTACTTTTTTCAAAAAACTTACGTTGTCTGTGCTCTGGGGTCAAATTGACCCCAAATTGAAATTGTTATAACTTTTTTAATGTTTGGCCAATTTTGAATTTTTGGGGCTGTTTCAAAAGATAATTTAATCATCTTTCAGGTCGTTACCAAAGATTGACTATAGGTAGGCGGGTACATTGCGGGGAGGGGTTTTTTGTAAAAAAGGGTACAAAACAGTGATTTTTTATGCTTATTTTACTTAAATCTAAAAATCCTACCCATTTTGAACTGCACCTAGAGATGTCGCAAATTAATCGATTACTTCGATTAATCGATTCAACGTTGAGATAATCGATTAATTTTGAATCGATTATTACCCAACGATTAATCGATTCAATAATTGAGAGGAATCTAGAGTAATCGATTAGTTACTAATCGATTAATCAGGATTTTACGACATCATAAGGATGTCGCAAATTAATTGATTACTTCGATTAATCGATTCATCTTTGTGATAATCGATTAATTTTGAATCGATTACTATCCAAAGATTAATCGATTCAATAATCGACAAGAATCGATAGTGATCGATTAGTTACTAATCGATTAATCGGGATTTTACGACATCTCTAACTGCACCTTTTCAAAAAGGTTATGCAGGAAGGCATGTGCTTTGACATGGAGGCATTGATTAGTTTAGAGCTTGGTCGCTAGGTATCGGTACATATATTTGAATTCATTATTTTAGACCACTCAAGTAATTCCAATATGTATATGGAATTTTCCTCATTGTAAATATTCTTATCGCAAAAATTTAAAATTTGTAAAGATGACGTCTTTAACAAAGTTCGTCTGGTAGGAATGGACTGTCATGTGACGGAATAAATAATTAGAAAATTTACAAATAGGCGGCGCTAGTGTACTTGCAATATATGAAATATTGCTTTAGCTTGAGATCCCTCATACCTACACCCAAGTTGTATTCGGCAACACTGTTCAGGATGTCTAGCACTGCAAAGCGGTGCTCAATATAATGAGCACTTCTTCCAATTTTTAAATTTATGCAATAAAAATATTTACACTGAGAAGAATTCTATATATCGGAATATCTTGAGTAGTCTAAAATAATGAATTCAAATATACCACCACCTGTCGGCCGAGTTCTAAACTTATCAACGCCTCATGCCAAAGCACATACCTTCCTGCATAACCTTTTTAAAAAAGGTGCAGTTCAAAATGGGTAGGATTTTCGGATATAAGTAAAATAATCATGAAAAATTACTGTTTTTGTACCCATGTTCACTAAAACCCCTCCCCGCGATGTACCCGCCCACCAATAGTCAATCTTTGGTAACGACCTGAAAGATGATTAAATTAACTTTCGAAACAGCCCCAAAAATCCAAAATTGGCCAAACATTTAAAAAGTTATACCAACTTCAATTTGGGGTCAATTTGACCCCAGAGCACAGACAACGTAAGTTTTTTTAAGTACAGACAGAAGGTTAAGGCTGAAGCGCATGCCATCGTTCGTCATTTCGCCCGTCAAATTTGACATTTTTCCCGTGGATAAACTGTCAAATTCGACGGGTTGATTGGCGAACGGGTCTTTGTGCTCCAGGCTTAAACTTGAATAGGTGCTTAATAGCTGAAATATTCACTTTTTTTTTAAATATATAAATGTTTTTAAATCTGTTGGGTTTTTTAGAAGCAGGTAGATATTTGAAATGAGAGTATATTTTGAAACGAGTTTCGAGGTATTTTTGTTCCATCCCATTTATTGCAAATCAAGGTGATCAAAAGTTATAAACCTTTCAGGTTTGTAGTGTGAATATTTTGACTTTTTGCATTTTGAATTGAATTGCAACGTTAAAGCCATCTTGGCAACTCCTTTGCTTTTTAACATAACATTTTCTAACGCAAAATAACATTAATCGTGCTTGTATACCATATATATATATTCAGTCGGTTACTGACCTAAGTTTTAATAAAGTTATTCGGCCAAAACAGCCTTTTGACAGCTGCTGCCGAATGAGGGATGAAATGAAAAATGTTGATGGACTTTCTTAATAATGGAAATGCCAGCTTTCCTTCTCGCCGTTTACCGCCCAGCGATGTCTCACAACTTTTCGTTGTATCGGCTTGCTCTTAGATCTGATTAGTTTTGCAAAGATTTGCACCCCTGAGCTCCCGCAAATGTTTGGAAACTTCTTCAGGATCGAACTGAGACTGATAAGCTTTGAAAAACGATCAACATTCCGTTTGACTACTGAGTCAAGCGATAGCCATCTGGTAGCTGACGGATTTTACTGAGTGAAAACTGACTTATTGGTCATGATATCGGATATAAGTATCGGCCAAAAATGAGAAAAAAAAAACAGAACATTAAATTTCAAATGCACAAAAATCTTGAGAAATCTTATTTCTTCAAAAAAATCTTTTAGCTTTATATAAAGATATCTTTATCAAAAAATATTTTAAAAAAATTATAAATAAGATAAATCTTTATATGTGGCAACACTGGTCGTACAACACAGTTGCACCGAAAAGCTGTCATTCAACTCCAAAAAACGAACCATTTTATAGAATGCTCAGAGAACCATCGTGCTATATACAAAACGAGTCAGCTCAACTGGCTAAGCAAATGCCTGTCTGTCCGTGTGTATGTGTGTGAAAAGTGAGAATTAAGAAGTGGGAACTAAGAAGTAAGTAGTGAAAAGTGTGAAGTAAGGAACGAAACGTGAGAATCGAAAAGCGAGAAATGAGAAGTAAGCGAAAAGGGAGTGAGAAGTGAGGAATAAGAAGTGGGGAATGAGAACTCCTCTCTTCTCATGCAAAAAAGTGAAAAGTGAAAAGTTAGAAGTGATGATGATGATGATGATGATACTACCATCTATTGTAGCAAGGCACCTGCCGATAGCAATGGCCATATCTGACAAACGATTTGATCATGATTATGCTATTGTTTGTATTTCATCAGACTCCTGTATGAAGGGCCAAAAATGGGTGGGTGGTTCCATAAGCAAAGCCGCTTATGCGAATTCACGGGATGAATAGAGAATCTCCTTCCAGAAGAAAGTTTGTACATGCAATATTATAATCTAGCCCTCGTTTCCCAGATTGACCCAATAGATGGGGAGAAGAGCCCGCCCTTTATCCACGAAATGTTAACAATAGGAAGTTGGCGATTCCACTCTTCCTATCCAAATCGCTTCAATCGGGTGCCCTGATGGTTCTTTTTTATACATATAATCATATTATGGATTTAATATAAATTTCAATATATACAATGGAATTTTCTCACCAAATTTACGTCCGAGAAAACTGCAGCTCCCAACTTTGACCTAAATGGACGAGATCTTTTCTTGAATATCAGTATATTTTGAAATGAAATTTCATTCAACGATATTATTCTTGAATCCTTAAAAGAGGTGATGAAAAAGAAGAAAGGCAGTATCAAACATTATAATAAATATGGTGTTATTTTTAAAATACATACACCATCATTTCGCATATAGTAATATGTTTTAAATTCACAAATATATATATAAAAAAAAAACAAACCATTTTAATCGAATGATATTAAAATTTTATCATAAGAGACTATTTCAATGACTAATAGAGTGCACCTAGAAAAAATAAGATAAATCCGATAGCAGGGCGATGACACCAAACATAAATAATTGAATAGATTTTACAGTCTGTTTAGAAATAGAGCTTTATGGCATATGGTATGTTGAGAAGTGAAGCATATTTCAACAAGTATCAGATTCGATATCTGTAATTCATGTCATGGGGCCCTCCTTAGCCGTGCGGTAAGACGCGCGGCTTCAAAGCAAGACCATGCTGAGGGTGGCTGGGTTCGATTCCCGGTGTCGGTCTAGGCAATTTTCGGATTGAAAATTGTCTCGACTTCCCTGGGCATAAAAGTATCATCGTGTTAGCCTCATGATATACAAATGCAAAAATGGTAACCTGGCTTAGAAACCTCGCAGTTAATAACTGTGGAAGTGCTTAATGAACACTAAGCTGCGAGGCGGCTCTGTCCCAGTGTGGGGATGTAATGCCAATAAGAAGAAGAAGAAGAATTCGTGTCAAACGAAGCAAAGAGTGCAATACGAATAGGTTCTCAACCACAGCAATAGATAAATTATTAGAAGCTGGGAAAAAAGAATGTTGTGAATTCGCACCATCGTTGACTTAACTTATTTTTTCAGCTGTGAGACAATATACAACAATTGTTGGGCGAAACTTATGTTTTTTTCCAAACGGGAAGTTTTACAGGTTGTTATGAATCACTTCGATCCGCTGAGTCTCATCTCAATTTTTCTAAACTATGGGAGAATATCATAATTTAGAGCTTTGCTTGGTATGATCCTGTCAGATATAAAATGCGCGACAAGGAATACTTTAATTTGTAAACATGGTTATTAAACAGTGTCATTGACATGCATGAGTTAAGCGTAAACACTAAACATACATATTCACAAATTGCATTGGCATACGCGTTAGGGCGAAGCCAGAGTAAACGCGACGTGCGATGCGACGCGACGCGACAGTGCAATTTGACAGCCTGTTGATAATGATTGTTATTCTTTTACGTGAGTCGCGTCGCGTCGCATCGCACGTCGCGTCGGCGTCGGCGTCGGCGGGCACCTTAGTCTTGCAAGCGAAGGCGAAAAGTAAAAAGTTAGAAGTGAGACTAAAAAGCAAAAGTTAGAGTCATGGATTGTTAAGGCCCCACGCGATACGGAGGAACGGCGACGGAAACGGCAGATTTGACTGTTAGCCCATATATTTTCTGTCATTTTTTCCGTTTCCGTTGCCGTTCCGTTGAGTTGCGTTTGGGGCTTAATTGTCGCTGAATAATGGAAAAAAGAAAAGTAACAAAAAAGAATGGCGATAAATCTAGACCAACATTTGAAAAGGGCGTAACGGCCAAAATGTATTCCTTCTGATTATTCGTCTACATATATAGCTATATATGTAGACAATAAATCAGAAGAAATAAATTTTGGCTGTTACGCCATTTTCAAATGTTGGTCTAGAAATAGCTTTCCATTTTATTTGCAACAAATTGTTGTTGTGAACTTTTCAAATTGCGATAATTTGTATATTTGAGAAGAAAACATAAATCATGTCAACAGTTGGCTATGTTTATGTCTAAACATTGATAATTGATACATCTTTCACCGAAAACATCATCAAAAACTGACTAATTTCTTAATCGCGCGGCAGGCGATCATTGTTGCATTTTAGGGCAAACGCCAACATTTACAAGAGTGGACAATGTTGTTGTCATTGGCAAAAAGGTAGTTTTACATTCGCTGGTGAGAGTCGAAAAGTGAGTAGAGAGAAGTGAGAAATGAGAAGTGAGTGAGGAGGAAGAGACAGGTGAGAAATAAGAAGTGAGGAATAGGAAGCGAGGAGTGAGTATTGAGAAGTAAGAAGCGAGAACAGGGTGTCGACTACCTGGAAAAACCTGGAAAGTCAGGGAAAGTCAGGGAATTTCATTTGGGACCTGGAATGTCAATTCTAATCCATTGAAAAAGGACCAATAAAAGTACTGAAACGTCGGATCAGAATTAATATAGCGTTTTAGCTGGTCATCAGACTGCATAGCCGATAAACAATACACCGAGGCAGTTACAGTCGACAACAACCTCCACCATCAAGCTATTAAGCTTATTTTTTGTGTGGCCGTTGGTTGTTTCTAGACTAAAAGTCTACTCCGTGCCTTTTTCATGTTCCCCATGGTAATCGAGCTTGTTTCTATTCATCACTAAGCTATGACAGAGGTTCCAAAGCCACGTTGCTCAAATGGTTACTATTGAGACCTGATCCAAATAGTTTTTTAAGTCCCCTTTAATATTTTAGATTATTCAGTTTCAGTGGTTTTGTGTCGAAGTCGTTTTGAATTTTTTGCAGTATTTTTTCTAATTAGGGTGTCTGTTCCTATATCAATAACAATAAGGCAATGCGCATATGAAATTCATTGATTTCTCACCCAATGATTAAGAAACATGAGAATTATTATGCTCGGCTCAAGTAATTTTTAATTGAAAACAATTTGATAACTTCAAAAATGAAATTTTCATCACATTATAGAAGTATTTAGCTAAAAAACATCATCACCGCCATGCACCTATTTCAATAACATTCAAAAACAGTTAATCCTATGCCTGTACCTATATCAATAATACTGTTTCCAACATAAAATACGCACACTATTACTTGTGTGTATACGTAACGATATGATTGCAGTGATGCCGAATTCTTCAATGTTTTGTATTTGAGTTTAAATATAATTACAAAATTGCTGTTTTTGTTGCAGTTTTCCATCTTATCAGCTCAATTTTGTGTTTGTCATAATTTATCTTTTCGATATAATTTATTTTACAAACATAAAAGTTGAATTTCACAGTGAAAGTTCATTCAAGAGCATTGAAATAAAAATCTAGGTCGGCAACCCTTGAGAGTACTGCAAGCCATGTAAACAGTTTGGAATACGGACAAGAATAATTTAAACGTTGTTCGAAATAAACCTATATCAAACTATAGGAAATCGCGTTGGTTTTTAAAATATAATTATATTGATAGTGGAAATGTGATGTGTTTTATGTGCTGTGAAGTGAATTTTGAAGGGATAGAATTGTTTTAGCTTGAAAATGAGTGGAAAACAACGGCGTGAAAACAGATGAATCTACTAGTAGCCAACGAGCAGTGCTTCAAACCATCAGTTCAGAGGTAGGAAAATGAAAATAAAAGTGCTTTATAATTTTATCTTTTAATAATTTGATTCTTGTGAATTGAAACATTACTTAAACAAAATCTTGAATAATATTCCAAACATTCAAGAATGTGTTCCATCCATTATTGTGTACATACGATGTGAGAAATTGTTAATAAATTGATTTTTTATTTGGTTTATCGACGGTTGAGATTAATATACGGGCTGTTATTAATATGGGAACAGATACCCTAGTAGCGTTTGAGTCATGTTCCCATCAAACAAAAGTCAGTTCGTTCGAATACTTAATCATCAATCGCATGAGTCATTCCTTATAAAATTATTTTGATGTACTTATGATATAGGTAAATTTCATTTAATGCGATATATCTTGATAGATTTTAATTGCCGACTACTGCTAATATCAGTCAGTGACTACCCGGATAAAAAATATCATTAAAATATCATAAATTTTATTGTTACAACACCATTTAAAACATAATTTTTACCATTGAATATAATGGAATTTTGACAATAAAATCACATGCGAAACAATGGTTTTCCACGATAAAATGAATGGTAAATGGGACTTTTACAATTAAAAAGGGGGGTTGTTATGTATCTTTACAATAAAAAAATCGAAAATTTTCCATACAAAATTCGGAGCAAAACAATTGATTTTACGGTTCTTCAATGGGATGATTTCGAGCGACAAAACAATAGAAAACATTGTGTTTTAAATGTTTTCAATTACTGTTTCTATTGTTTTACAATAGAAATACAACAGGATTTAGAATACATTATACTCCAATATTACAATAAAAATACAATACAATTAATTGTTTTACAAATTATTTTATTTTCCTCCGGTTGTTTAGCATATCTTCAGACGAATCCAGCGCACTACTTTCAAAGTTAAGTGGGTTGCCTGTATCTGGAGAAAAATCCAACATCGGTTTAAAAAGCGTACTAACTTTGTTCCTAATAGACAATACATATAGATATAAACCTGTGAAAAATGTAAATTATAAAAGAATGTCAGTTTTATTAGAAAAAAATACGTCGAGAAGAAAAGAAAAAAATACCTGCATCAGTTCTTATTATATCCCGTTGGTGAGATTGGCCAATGGTAGCCACTGAACGATCTTCAATCAGTGACCAGCAAGCAGCAGTATTTTATTTATCATAAGCTTCATTTCTGTAAAGGAACAAGGATACATGTTACCAAGCATGTCATCAGATATTATGATGATAAAATTTTCATTTATTTTTTGTTCGGGATGAACCACTGCGTTCATTATGTACATTGAACTTTTTTAGTATAACATTACGATTACCGGTGGTGAGTATAAACCGTTTGTCAGCGCAGTATCATTACTTGACACTTTACCGGTCGCTACTAAACGCGCTGCTAAAACAGTAGCGCAGCTGACAGGTGACCAAATTGACCAAATAACAGCGCTACTATTTGATGAACTATCAAACGTCGAACGTCACCGATACGGAATGCAGCCACCGAAATGTTAACCGAAAATACCGAAAATAGTGACTAATCTAAAATGACAGTACAGGGAGAGTGATCAAAATACTCGCGCCCAGTAATGATGCTCTAACGCGCTTCAACACTTTAGATACTCACCACGGTACAGAAGCCCTAGTGATCTACCGCTTTCCCAGCAGCAGAAACTGCAATGAAAAAAACACTTTCTGCACCATACAGTTTCATTATTTTCATCTCTTCACTAATTATAAACAAAGCTGTATACGCTCAAATGAATCCAGCCATTCTCCGAGTAAAATTATAAGCAAAAGTTTTTGTTCCCTGTCATTTTTTTGAAATCAAATTTTTATTGCAAAACATTTCTAGACCTGCAACAAGACCTGCAATATAAAAATATATACTTGAGAATCGGTATAACATTTTTATTTATTTAACAAACAAAGCTATTGTAATTTTATTGTTTTCAATTGTTATTTCATCAATATAATAAATCCATGAAATATTCCAAAATTATATTAATTCAATAACATTAGACGGATTTCCAGATCATCCAAACCGAATACTTTTAAAAATTGTTTAGTTTTTGGATGAGCAATACTAAACATAAGCGAACAATAAAAATATAATAGAATATATCGGAAACATTTAAATATATTGTTATTTTAATGTACGTACAATACAGATCTTTTACAACCGTGAACATTTTACAATAAGCATACAATAGTTTGTATTGTTTGCCATACAATCTATTGTATTTCAATGGGTTATGTCATACAAGTTACTGTAAATTTTTATCCGGGTAGTAACCAACTATAATGAAAAACCTAATATATCACATTACCTTTTGATGAAAATGTAACGCCCAAATGTTTGAAAATGATCTAGTGAAAGCCGTCGAAACTGAATCAAATGGCTGAAATAAGCCATAGCTCAGAACTGTTCAACAAACAATCATCAAACATGTTCAAACTACAACCAACAACTAGATATTTGATAATCTAAAAACAAAATTCTGTGGGTAATATTTTTAAAACATTTCGGGAACTTCTATTTGATGATGGACTTATAAAGTCATTGGTCGATCCTCACGTCCTTAGGTGGTCAAATTAATGGTCATGTAGAGATAATGATAGTGGAAAAAAACATTGTATGGTCTACCTCATGTAAGTAAACCACATTAAACGTTACTCGATACTCCATAATTATGTTCGGACGCAAGGGGAGGATGATGTTGTTGTCAATGGTAATGTTTCAGTTTTACATTCGCTGCTTTTGATGTTTATAAAACAATTTTATCAGGAAGTATTCTGGTTGATCTTTGGGAATTTTGTTCAGAAATTACTTCAGAATTCTGACTGAAAAAAAATTAAAAAACCCAGATCGATCCACCTAGCGTTGGTGGTGCCTTTCTCGCGTATTAAAAATAAGAAAATTACATAAGAGAGGTCGAAATAGCACTTTAGGGGGATAGATTTAACTTTTTCCATCAATTCATATGCATTTGCGGTCATTTGAATGCATTGCTGCAATCTTTGAAAAATAAAAAAAAAAATTTCGTTTATGAATTTTTTTTTCCAAGGGGGGACCCTTGGGAGAAAAACATTGTTTTTTTTCATAACTTTGGAACGCAATGACCGATCGGGCCAATTTTCAATAGGAAACAACTAGACCACAATCCGCGTCGACTGCAACTTGTTGCGAGCAAATCGAATAATGCTAAGTACCAAAAAGTGTGTCTCACATTTTTGTACACACACACACATACATACACACATACAGACATCACCTCAATTCGTCGAACTGAGTCGATTGGTATATAACACTATGGGTCTCCGAGCCTTCTATCAAAAGTTCGGTTTTGGAGTGATCCTATAGCCTTTACGTATACTTTGTATACGAGAAAGGCAAAAAAACATTAAAAAAATTCCGAAGGATTTAAATTTATAAATTTATCGATGGATGTTCAGTAGATTTTTTAAAAAGCTCCGCTCTAAAACTTGGTATTCACTCAAGTTTGAATTGGATGTCTTCGTGAAGGGATTCATATAAAAAATTTACAAAGGAATTTTTTAACATATTACCACTAGTTCTTAAAAAAAACTTTATTTGATGTTCCTTATTAAGTTTCATTGCTTGTTGCAGTTGTCTAACATCTAGTTGATAGTAGTTGATCTTTTTATAATTAAAACAATGCTGGAACTCCAAGACCATTTTTGAAAACCAACTAAAAATTGATAAAATAAATAGAGTCGGTGTAGTTCCCCTTAGCATTTGAGACTAGGTTTGCCAATAGAGGTAATAAACTATAGAGGAAGATTGTCTCTGTCGTCACTGGTGAAACTTCTTTTGCTGGCGACGATAGGGCACTAAACTGCCGTAATCTAATCCAAAAATGGTGTTAACGAGTACTACTCATCGAGCTCTTTAACAGAAAAATGGAAATCATGCATGTTGTAAAATGGCTGTTACGTCACTTTTCCAGATTACGGCAGTAAATGTCAACGAAAGAAAAATCAGTACGTTTTGACAGATAGGTACCCAACATGTTTGGGGACGATAACAAAGGGAACCGCAGCGACAATCCTCTATAGTTTACTACCTCTATTGTTTTGCCCCTTCTTAAAAAACGACATAATTTTTATCTGATTTCTCCATGGGACCATTGCTTCATTTAAACCGAAGGCCACAATCGACAAAAATTTAACGACCTCAGTGTGTTCAGACCAAAATTTTTGAAGTATTGCAGGGGTTAGAATGTTTTGCTGGGCTTACTACAAGTGCTGCATAGATTTATATGAGCTTGTAGGGATTGCATTCTTGATTATCTGGTCCTTAACTATTTTTAGAAGTCCATATACTATACGGAGAGTGAAAAAGAATTCTTATTCCGTAAGGGTACTTGAGAGCTAATGAAGGTTCCTCGATGTTCACGAAAATACCTAATCGGTAAGATTTTTTAACGGCATTGATATTGTTGACATCTAATCATCTCTCCCTTTCAAGCGCCTAGTTAGGATAGGATTTGTTTTCATCGGGAAACATTTTCCGATGAAAACCAAATCCTATCCTGCCTATGCGATTGAAATAGAAAGATGATTAGACGTCAGCAAGCTGTATTATAAGGTTTTCTAAAAGCTTCCACGATTGTTTGGTTCAAAAGTCGTGTCAAAAGATACAAGATTTCACACAAATTTTCAGAAAGATAATGAAAACTTCAACGATTTAAAAAAAATCCATCAGTAGTATTGGAGGTTCATTACGACTCCAGGGAGTCCGTGAGAATTCCCAGTGGTGGATGAAGGCACCAGAAAACTTATAATATTATTTGAGCCAATTTTGGAAAGATGTGAATCATGAAAATCTTTCAGGAGTTCTGCGTACTTGAATATTTATGAATGACCAAAATTGCCTACGATATTCTACAAATCCTTAATTTTCTGTTTCAAGAAGTGATTAGGCTTCCAGTAGTTCAGGAACTCATAAGGAGTTCAAGGATTTACACATGCAGGGATTTTTATACGCTTCTAGGAATTGAAAAGAAAAAACATTTTCCATACCTGGAATTTTTCGAGGAATGGTCTGGAAAGTCACGGAAAGTCAGGGAATTTTATTCTCAGATATGAGTCGACACCCTGGAGAAGTAAGAAGTGAGAGTTTGACAGTAAGTAGCGAGAAGTGTGAAGTGATAAGTGAGAAGCGAAAAGTTAGAATCGAAAAGTGAAAACTGACAAATGAGTAGTGAAATGTGAGGATTGAGCGAGAAGGAAGCGAGAAAAAGGAATTGAAGAGTGAGAAGTGAGAAATGAGAAGTAAACATTATGAAATGAGAACTAAGCAGTGAGTAGCGAGAAGTGAGAAGCAAAAGATGAGGATCGAAAAGTGAGAAGTGAAAATGAGGAATGAAATGTGGGAAGTGATCGAGAAGGAAATGAGAAGTGAGAAATGAGAAGTGAGAAATGAGAAGTGAGAAATGAGAAGTAGAATGTGAGAAGTGAGTGAAGAGGAAGTGATAATTGAACGTGGAGGAAGGTATAAGCAAGAAGTGAGAAAGACAGATGTTTGAAGAAAAAAATTAATAAGGAAGAAATAAGGAAGAAGGAAAAGTTAAAAAATGAAGAAGAAAAAAAAAGGAATAAGAAAGAAAAAAGAAGGAAGAAGAAACGAACGAAACGAAACATGATAATCAAATAAAGTATTGACTATAGAGAAGCAATTTCCTATTATGGATCCCCAGGGGGTCTACTATAGGAAAAATCCAGTCATTACAATGAATAACGTCGTGTACTTGAATGTTTTACGTATGTATAGTGAAGGGGAGATGCAGAACTTGATATTAGGTATCACGCGAATTTATTATGTTGTAAATTTCCACTTCTTATAGTAAAAAAAGAAAAATTGCGCTACTAGGGGGTCCACTATTGGATATTTTACCCTATATTTAATCAATGATAATTTGCGTAAAATGAAAGTATGGAGAAATAAAAACTTTATCAGATCTTAATTCATTAATGTCAGATAGAGATTGGATGAAAAGAAAATCTCTTACTCATAATCATCATGATGTTCAATAGGATAATTCGGGAAGCTATACTCCATGATAAATTCTTTTAAAAAGTTGCAAAGGCAGTGGGCGCCGGTTATCATGATGGATTTCAACTTGATCTGTGGCTGAGTATTGTAAAACACAAAAAATTCACTTTTGGAAACACATGTTCAACCAGCACAACGGAAATAATTTACAAAATGTTTCTTAGCTCAACAGGTAAGAAAAAAGCAACAAAACAAGAGCGAGGAGCTCACAACCACGCTGAGTTTAAAAAAGGCTAGTCGATAAATTTTTATTTTTGACCGGTGGCGCTATATAAATTTCTACCAACTTTTTGTGCTGTTTAGAAATTTACGGATTAAATGATTTGTTCAGTAAAAATAAGTAAACGTCAAAATAATCATCAATTTTTTTTACCGGTACTCGGGAATTCATTACTGACGTCGATGATCTACCAAAAAACTAGAATTTCAGTAAAAAAGAAACTTTCTTGAAACCCGGCAAACAAAATACCGAACATTGAAATGCTGATTAAGTGTGTAGTGAACCCTAACATCGTTAATTTCAGTTATTAAAGTTCCACCCGTTTGTCCAATAATTAAGTGCAAAGTATATTGAACAGTGTCCCTTTGAATGTTAAATTTATGTTTATGGCAAACAAATTATGTGTTTAAGTACTTGGAGCACCAATCGTAGCACATGTGTTCATAGATGTTAAGTGTAAGTAAAACGGCAAAAAGCTTTTCCCTTGGAAAATACCCAATAAACGGGCCGAGACGTCGGGCAATGCAAATGTGAACCAGTTTGAATAATTTTCAAGCTGAAAAGCCAGAAGATAAAAACAAATATCGCAGTCCAACTATAATCAGTTATTTCTACAGCAATACTCGGATGTTGCCCATTTGAAGAGTTTCGTGAAGCATTTTTGAGAGTAACTGTACGGAATTTCTCATTGTCATGTTGGAATTTATTGGAAATCAAAAAAATATTGCAAACAGTAAAAGATTTTTCTACAAATCATTCAAACGGACGTGATATAACAACAACAGAAAATACCATCAATTTTTCCATTGCCTTCCAATTACCACACCAGCGCAGCGTGTTAGTTGAATCAATCAATATTTGGATACTGAATTATATCACACGATGGTCCAATGGCTGAAGCACAAACTTTCCAGTTGGCGAGATAGGTTTAGTGATGACATGATCTTCCTCTAGGCATTTGCAAATATATTGCATCTGTCAATAAGCTGATGGTCAACCAAATTTTTCCAGATTCTACTTTTCCACAATGTACCAATTTTTAGTTTGCATATGGAATTGCCAGCGCAACCAGATGTGTTTTTAGATTATGTGAGAATTGCAATATATGTACAATTATAAAAAAACACGCAGTTTAGGATTGCTATACATATTGAAATGGGTTGGTAAACGAAAATGGTAAATTATATAACCAGCCAAATATAGAATGAGCAAACTATGTATGAACACATGGAAACAAATGTGTATGTAAAGTTCCATTGTAATCTCATGTGTTTACTTAATTATTAGTGCAGTGATTATTTTCGAGTGATGAACGGATGCACGATACCCTACCGACAATACCTACCTGGATCCCTAGATATAAAAAATAAAAGTAAAATTCAATGATTCAATATGGAACAGGATTTGCTTTTCACCGACTCCTCTCATTCCCTATCCAAAAAATGGCAATAACAAATTCATTCGATACGGTCCGTACAAATTAGACTCACAAATAGACATTTTCATTTAGCAACTTTTCCAGTCTGGACAGAGAAATAAGATCACTCGGGGGGTTATGGTATCCAGCACGTGTAGAAGGTGCTAAAAATAAGGCGATTTGTTTCAAGCTTTTGCAGTATCACCGCGCGCCTCTGTCGGCTTATTCGGCAATATACTCGGAGCGGGATATAATTAGTCTGCTCTGTGGGACAACTATAATATTGTTTCAGCTGCTGCCGGCTGGGGTGCTTTGTTTTGGTATGCCGAAAGGCTATAAGATATTATGTCTTATCTTATCTTATCTCACTGATCCGATTTTTGGTAGCAGACACAGTGGATTAATAGTTTCATTCATACGAATCAGATCAGTCTACCGAAATGCGGTGCTGTCTGAGTGTATTTGCCAGGAGACAATTTCATTTTAATCTTTAGGCACCAGAATAGGCTCTGAAAAATCAATTTTAAAATGGGTTTCGAACTGGGATATTGCTATATTTCTTGAGATATATTTTCGTCAGAAACGCATTTTGCAAAGCGCCAGAAAGAGCCTAGAGCGAGTTTTTTAGGACAATTTTCGAAAAAATGTCTTTTGATAACTCTGGAGAATTTTTTTAAATTCGTGAAAATTTCTTTTGGGAATTCAAAAAAGAATCTTGCTTATCTAATCTTATTTGACTACTTTATTTACCTATACAAGTAATTACCTTATTTCTTAGAGAAACTTGAAGTGCCAAGAGCTGCCATTTACATGATCCTTATTTAACAGCGCAACGTGTAATATAACAGTACATAAATTCATTGGTTCACTTGTTCATGATCTGCATTAGGGAGTAAATGAGTTCACGGTTTATTGCTGGCGCCAAAGGGAAAGTCGTTAGCCAAACCACCATGTGCGAGACCGGGTATCGACCTGGGCTCAAGTATCGTTGACCCCAGCTCCTGTAAAATAATGTTCGGGTTGGGAAGCTAGATGGAATATCTGGCTCTAAAGGTGGGGATAAAATGGTTACCGGAATGATGAAAGGATTGGTATTCTGAATGTTGATTTTTGACCTTTTCGCGAAAATAACCAACTTCGTTGTTTTCGCGTAATTTCAGGTGGCGAAGATCTGAAATCTCAGGCCTTGATCTGAAGAATTTAAAAATTGACTCTTTTATTTCGTTCTAGTCTGTGGAAGAGGCGACCTTTGAATTTTGCCTAATTAGATTTTCTTTCCTAATTCCCTCAAGTAGATGCGCAAAGTAGCCTAGGTGCTTGCGTGCGACAGCTAGATTAGTGCGTGGGAATGCGTTGAAGTTGAATGCGATAGGTAATACTGATGACATGAGTGTGCTTAATGTGACGGAGTTAACCCGTCTGTGGCAAGCATTGCGAGACATGTCACACCATCATTTCCGTCAGCGACCGTTTTCGACCCCGCAAACCAGCTTCGGAACGATATTTCCCGCACCCTAGACAGGGCTAGAGCAACGAGCTGTGAGAAGAAGCTAAGTAAGTCGACCAACTTTTGGGTCATGAGCCGGAAACAACTGTAAAAAAAGGTTTCCCGGACTTGAACCGAAGACCCCCGCGTGCAGGGCGCGCACGATATACCCTAAACCAGCGGTTCTCAACCTTTTTCTTGAGAGGTACCCCTTAGAGCATTTGCATTAATTCAGGTACACCCTATTTCATCTGTGAATGAAAATATACGTAACTTATAATAGATGTGAAAAAATAATCTTCAAAATTAACGGGATATATGGCTCTCAATGAAGTAGGCTCAAATTTTCATTATTCCGTGATATTTCCCAATTAAAATTTAGTTTATACATCAAGCTTCCTACAAGGAAGGTTCCGAACCACTTGAAAGGAGACCTTTCAAGAGGAGGCTTTCGAGCTGCTTGGAAAGAGGCTTCCGAGAAGCGTAGAAAAAGGCTTACAACTTCCTTCAGGACTTTTATGACTATTGAGAGCCTCTTGAAAGTAGGCATCCGGGCCACTTGAAAAGAGGCTTCCGCGCCTCTTGAAAGGAGGCTTCCGGGCCTCTTGAAAGGAGGCTTCCGGGCCTCTTGAAAGGAGGCTTCCGGGCCTCTTGAAAGGAGGCTTTCGGGCCTCTTCAAAGGAGGCTTTCGGGCCTCTTGAAAGAAGGCTTCCGGGCCTCTTGAAAGGAGGCTTTCGGGCCTCTTCAAAGGAGGCTTCCGGGCCTCTTGAAAGGAGGCTTCCGGGCCTCTTGAAAGGAGGCTTCCGGGCCTCTTGAAAGGAGGCTTCCGGGCCTCTTGAAAGGAGGCTTCCGGGCCTCTTGAAAGGAGGCTTCCGGGCCTCTTGAAAGGAGGCTTCCTGGCCCCCTTGGAAGGAGGCTTCCGGGCCCCTTTGGAAGGAGGCTTCCGGGCCTCTTGAAAGGAGGCTTCCAGGCCTCTTGAAAGGAGGCTTCAGGGCCTCTTGAAAGGAGGCTTCCAGGCCTGTGAAAGGAGGCTTCCGGGCCTCTTGAAAGGAGGCTTCCGGGCCTCTTGAAAGGAGGCTTCCAGGCCTCTTGAACGGAGGCTTCCAGGCCTCTAGACGGGAGGCTTCCGCGCCTCTAGAAAGGAGGCTTCCAGGGCCTCTTGAAAGGAGGCTTCCGGGCCTCTCTTGAAAGGAGGCTTCCAGGCCTCTTGAAAGGAGGCTTCCGAGCCTCTTGAAAGGAGGCTTCAGGTCTCTTGAAAGAAGGCTTCCGGGCCTCTTGAAAGGTGGCTTCCGGGCCTCTTGAAAGGTGGCTTCCGGGCCTCTTGAAAGGAGACTACCGGGCCTCTTGACAGGAAACTACCGTGCCTCTTCAAAGGAGGCTTTCGGGCCTCTTGAAAGGAGGCTTTCAGGCTTCTTGAGAGGAGGCTTCCGGGCCTCTTGAAAGGAGGCTTCCGGGCCTCTTGAAAGGAGGCTTTCGGGCCTCTTGAAAGGAGGCTTTCGGGCCTCTTGAAAGGAGGCTTCCGGGCCTCTTGAAAGGAGGCTTCCGGGCCTCTTGAAAGGAGGCTTCCGGGCCTCTTGAAAGGAGGCTTCCAGGCCTCTTGAAAGGAGGCTTCCGGGCCTCTTGAAAGGAGGCTTCCGGGCCTCTTGAAAGGAGGCTTTCGGGCCTCTTGAAAGGAGGCTTTCGGGCCTCTTGAAAGGAGGCTTCCGGGCCTCTTGAAAGGAGGCTTCCGAGCCTCTTGAAAGGAGGCTTCCAAGCCTCTTGAAAGGAGGTTTCCGGGCCTCTTGAAAGGAGGCTTTCAGGCCTCTTAAAACGAGGCTTCCAGACCTCTTGAAAGAAGGCTTCCGGGCCTTTTCAAAGGAGGCTTTCGGGCCTCTTTAAAGGAGGCTTCCGGGCCTCTTTAAAGGAGGCTTCCGGGCCTCTTGAAAGGAGGCTTCCGGGCCTCTTTAAAGGAGGCTTCCGGGCCTCTTTAAAGGAGGCTTCCGGGCCTCTTGAAAGGAGGCTTCCGGGCCTCTTGAAAGGAGGCTTCCGGGCCTCTTGAAGGAAGGCTTCCGGGCCTCTTGAAAGGAGGCTTCCGGGCCTCTTGAAAGAAGGCTTCCGGGCCTCTTGAAAGGAGGCTTCCGGGCCTCTTGAAAGGAGGCTTCCGGGCCTCTTGAAAGGAGGCTTCCGGGCCTCTTGAAAGTAGGCTTCCGGGCCCAGGCTTGTAAAATGTCATTTGCATGTCATTTGACTAATTTGTTCATAACTTTCTTTAGAAGCCAAATTTATTCCATAATTTTAGATGTACTCATAACGCTTGAGTAGGACTATATTTTTGTCCAAGGGTACATTGCTCTAAATATAACATCTGAGGCTGGAGAGTGAAAACTCTCCAAAATGTCACGTGTCATTTGACATAATGTCATTTGAATGACATTTTGCCTCCCACGCCCCAGATTACATATTTACAGCAATGTCTTGTTAGACAAAGTTGTAGGCACATTTAAGAGCTATAAGTTCGTCATACATCATGAATTGATAGCTACCTTCTGAAAAAAGTTCTGGGAAAGGAGGCTTCCGGGCCTCTTGAAAGGAGGCTTCCGGGCCTCTTGAAAGGAGGCTTCCGGGCCTCTTGAAAGGAGGCTTCCGGGCCTTTTGAGAGGAGGCTTCCGGGCCTTTTGAGAGGAGACTTCCGGGCCTCTTGATAGGATGCTTCCGGGCCTCTTAAAAGGAGGCTTCCAGGCCTCTTGAAAGGAGGCTTCCAGGCCTCTTGAAAGGCGGCTTCCAGGCCTCTTGAAAGGAGGCTTCCAGGCCTCTTGAAAGGAGGCTTCCAGGCCTCTTGAAAGGAGGCTTCCGGGCCTCTTGAAAGGAGGCTTCCGGGCCTCTTGAAAGGAGGCTTCCGGGCCTCTTGAAAGGAGGCTTCCAGGCCTCTTGAAAGGAGGCTTCCGGGCCTCTTTAAAGGAGGCTTCCGGGCCTCTTGAAAGGAGGCTTCCGGGCCTCTTGAAAGGAGGCTTTCGGGCTTCTTGAAAGGAGGCTTCCGGACCTCTAAAAAGGAGACTTCAGGCCTCTTCAAAGGAGACTTCCCGGGCCTCTTGAAAGGAGGCTTCCGGGCCTCTTAAAAGGAGGCTTCCGGGCCTCTTGAGAGGAGACTTCCGGGCCTCTTGAAAGGAGGCTTCCGGGCCTCTTGAAAGGAGGCTTCCGGGCCTCTTGAAAGGAGGCTTCCGGGCCTCTTGAAAGGAAACTTCCGGGTTTCTTGAAAGGAATCTTCCGGGCCTCTTGAGAGGAGGCTTCCGGGCTTCTTGAAAGGAGGCTTCCTGGCCTCTTGAAAGAAGGCTTCCGGGCCTCTTGGAAGGGGGCTTCCGGGTTTCTTGAAAGGAGGCTTCCGGGCCTCTTGAAAGGAGGCTTCCGGGCCTCTTGAAAGGAGGCTTCAGGCCTCTTGAAAGGAGGCTTCGGGCCTATTGAAGGAGGCTTCCGGGCCTCTTGAAAGGAGGCTTCCAGGCCTCTTGAAAGGAGGTTTCCGGGCCTCTTGAAAGGAGGCTTCGGGACTTCTTGAAAGGAGGCTTCGGGACTTCTTGAAAGGAGGCTTCCGGGCATCTTGAAAGGAGGCTTCCGGGCCTCTTGAAAAGAGTCTTCCGGGCCTCTTAACAGGAGTCTTCCGGGCCTCTTGAAAGGAGTCTTCCAAGCCTTTTGAAAGCAGGCTTTCGTGTCTTTTGAAAGGAAGCTTGCGGGCCTCTTGAAAGATGGCTTCCGGGCCTCTTGAAAGGAGGCTCCTGGGCTCCTTGAAAAGAGGCTTTTCAAGGATCTTGAAAGGAGGCTTTCGGGCCTCTTGAAGGCTTATGAGCCTTTTGAAAGGAGGCTTCCAGGCCTCTTAAAAGGAGGCTTCCAGGCCTCTTAAAAGGAGGCTTCCAGGCCTCTCTTTAAAGGAGGCTTCCGGGCCTCTTTAAAGGAGGCTTCCGGGCCTCTTGAAAGGAGGCTTCCGGGCCTCTTGAAAGGAGGCTTCCGGGCCTCTTGAAGGAAGGCTTCCGGGCCTCTTGAAAGGAGGCTTCCGGGCCTCTTGAAAGAAGGCTTCCGGGCCTCTTGAAAGGAGGCTTCCGGGCCTCTTGAAAGGAGGCTTCCGGGCCTCTTGAAAGGAGGCTTCCGGGCCTCTTGAAAGGAGGCTTCCGGGCCTCTTGAAAGGAGGGTTCCGGGCCTCTTGAAAGGAGGGTTCCGGGCCCAGGCTTGTAAAATGTCATCTGCATGTCATTTGACTAATTTGTTCATAACTTTCTTTAGAAGCCAAATTTATTCCATAATTTTAGATGTACTCATAACGCTTGAGTAGGACTATATTTTTGTCCAAGGGTACATTGCTCTAAATATAACATCTGAGGCTGGAGAGTGAAAACTCTCCAAAATGTCACGTGTCATTTGACATAATGTCATTTGAATGACATTTTGCCTCCCACGCCCCAGATTACATATTTACAGCAATGTCTTGTTAGACAAAGTTGTAGGCACATTTAAGAGCTATAAGTTCGTCATACATCATGAATTGATAGCTACCTTCTGAAAAAAGTTCTGGGAAAGGAGGCTTCCGGGCCTCTTGAAAGGAGGCTTCCGGGCCTCTTGAAAGGAGGCTTCCGGGCCTCTTGAAAGGAGGCTTCCGGGCCTCTTCAAAGGAGGCTTCCGGGCCTCTTGAAAGGAGGCTTCCGGGCCTCTTGAAAGGAGGCTTCCGGGCCTTTTGAAAGGTGGCTTCCGGGCCTCTTGAAAGGAGGCTTCCGGGCCTCTTGAAAGGAGGCTTCCGGCCTCTGGAAGGAGGCTTCCGGGCCTCTTGAAAGGAGGCTTCCGGGCCTCTTGAAAGGAGGCTTCCGGGCCTCTTGAAAGGAGGCTTCCGGGCCTCTTGAAAGGAGGCTTCCGGGCCTCTTGAAAGGAGGCTTCCAGGCCTCTTGAAAGGAGGCTTCGGGCCTCTTGAAAGGAGGCTTCGGGCCTCTTGAAAGGAGGCTTCCGGGCCTCTTGAAAGGAGGCTTCAGGCCTCTTGAAAGGAGGCTTCAGGCCTTTTGAATGGAGGCTTCCGGGCCTCTTGAAAGGAGGCTTCCGGGCCTCTTGAAAGGAGGCTTCCGGGCCTCTTGAAAGGAGGCTTCCGGGCCTCTTGAAAGGAGGCTTCCGGGCCTCTTGAAAGGAGGTTTTCGGACCTCTTGAAAGGAGGCCTCCGGGCCTCTTGAAAGGAGGTTTTCGGACCTCTCGAAAGGAGGCCTCCGGACCTCTTGAAAGGAGGCCTCCGGGCCTCTTGAAAAGAGGCCTCCGGGCCTCTTGAAAGGAGGCCTCCGGGCCTCTTGAAAGGAGTCTTCCGGGCCATTTGAAAGGTGGCTTCCGGGCCTCTTGAAAAGAGGCTTCCGGGCCTCTTGAAAGGAGGCTTCCGGGCCTCTTGAAAGGAGGCTTCCGGGCCTCTTGAAAGGAGGCTTCCGGGCCTCTTGAAAGGAGGTTTCCGGGCCTCTTGAAAAGAGGCTTCCGGGCCTCTTAAAAGGAGGCTTTAGGGCCTCTTGAAAGGAGGCTTCCGGGCCTCTTGAAAGGAGTCCTCCGGGCTTTTTGAAAGGTGGCTTCCGGGCCTCTTGAAAGGAGGCTTCCGGGCCTCTTGAAAGGAGTCCTCCGGTCCTTTTGAAAGGTGGCTTCCGGGCCTCTTGAAAGAAGGCTTCCGGGCCTCTTGAAAGGAGGCTTCCGGCCTCTGGAAGGAGGCTTCCGGGCCTCTTGAAAGGAGGCTTCCGGGCCTCTTGAAAGGAGGTTTTCGGACCTCTTGAAAGGAGGCCTCCGGGCCTCTTGAAAGGAGGTTTTCGGACCTCTCGAAAGGAGGCCTCCGGGCCTCTTGAAAAGAGGCCTCCGGGCCTCTTGAAAGGAGGCCTCCGGGCCTCTTGAAAGGAGTCCTCCGGGCCATTTGAAAGGTGGCTTCCGGGCCTCTTGAAAAGAGGCTTCTGGGCCTCTTGAAAGGAGGCTTCCGGGCCTCTTGAAAGGAGGCTTCCGGGCCTCTTGAAAGGAGGTTTCCGGGCCTCTTGAAAGGAGGCTTCCGGGCCTCTTAAAAGGAGGCTTTAGGGCCTCTTGAAAGGAGGCTTCCGGGCTTGAAAGAAGGCTTCCGGGCCTCTTGAAAGGAGGCTTCCGGGCCTCGTGAAAGGAGGCTTCCGGGCCTCTTGAAAGGAGGCTTCCGGGCCTCTTGGAAGGAGGCTTCCGGGCCTCTTGAAAGGAGGCTTCCGGGCCTCTTGAAAGGAGGCTTCCGGGCCTCTTGAAAGGTGGCTTCCGGGCCTCTTGAAAGGAGGTTTTCGGACCTCTTGAAAGTTGGCCTCCGGGCCTCTTGAAAGGAGGTTTTCGGACCTCTTGAAAGGTGGCTTCCGGGCCTCTTGAAAGGAGGCTTCCGGGCCTCTTGAAAGGAGGCTTCCGGGCCTCTTGAAAGGAGGCTTCCGGGCCTCTTGAAAGGAGGCTTTAGGGCTTCGTGAAAGGAGGCTTCCGGGCCTCTTGAAAGGAGGCTTCCAGGCCTCTTGAAAGGAGTCCTCCGGGCCTTTTGAAAGGTGGCTTCCGGGCCTCTTGAAAGGAGGCTTCCGGGCCTCTTGAAAGGAGTCCTCCGGGCCTTTTGAAAGGAGGCTTCCGGGCCTCTTGAAAGGAGGCTTCCGGGCCTCGTGAAAGGAGGCTTCCGGGCCTCTTGAAAGGAGGCTTCCGGGCCTCTTGAAAGGAGGCTTCCGGGCCTCTTGAAAGGAGGCTTCCGGGCCTCTTGAAAGGAGGCTTCCGGGCCTCTTGAAAGGAGGCTTCCGGGCCTCTTGAAAGGAGGCTTCCGGGCCTCTTGAAAGGAGGCTTCCGGGCCTCTTGAAAGGAGGCTTCCGGGCCTCTTGAAAGGAGGCTTCCGGGCCTCTTGAAAGGAGGCTTTCGGGCCTCTTGAAAGGAGGCTTTCGGGCCTCTTGAAAGGAGGCTTCCGGGCCTCTTGAAAGTAGGCTTCCGGGCCTCTTGAAAGGAGGCTTCTGGGCCTCTTGAAAGGAGGCTCCTGGACCTAATAATAATTTTCTCCGTTAATCTCCGTAAAAAGTTGTCAAAGTTACAAACAATTCAAAATTTTGTAGCAAGATTTTGAGCATCCCTAAATTATGTCCGATGGAGCTCTAATTTTGCAAAGGGGCATATTTTAGAGCTTAGGAAATGCGTAACGTCCGGTTTTTAAATTCGATGAAAAATTGTTTTCGCTGTAAGAATTTTTGAAAGTCCCAAAACAGTCAATTTTTTCAAAAAAATAACTCTCAAAGTTTCATGTATTTTGAGTCCTTTGGCATCAAAAAACAATCAAAAAATTCTAAGGATATCCAGATTTGTTAACGGAAGTGACAACGGAACTCCTAAAGGCATTTCCGACATTAAATTTGTCTAAGAATATGTTTGGACATTCCTCCAAGTATTTTTTCAAAATTTAATTTAGGGATTGTTCCAGAAAATCATCTGGAAATTTTTTGGAGATAAATCCAAAAAATCCTTTTCAGATTCCTCAAGTCATTCTTTTGAAAATCCAATGAAGTAATTCTAAGAAAATTTCAAAATTTCTTTGGAAATTCCTTTACCAATTCTTTTAGAAGTTACTTCAGAGATTTTATCAGAATGTCTTCGGAAATTCCTTTTGAATTCCCATGAAAATTTCTTCGGAAATACCTTAGAAACTTCCTCCAGGTGATCCTTCGTAAATTATTTTAGTAAATTACATGACATTTCTTCCAAAATTCCTGCAGGAACTATTCCGGAAATTTTGTTCAAAGAGTTTTTCCGAGAATTTATTAAAGAATGAAAAAGAAAATACTCAAGGAATTTCGGTAGAGTTTCTGAAGAAAATTTCCAGATGAAATTTTCGAAAGAACTCTTAAATTTAATTTCCAAATTATCCTCAAACAGGGTTTGCAGAAATCGTTCTCGACAGATAACGAACATCGATAAAAGACTGTTCCGAATCATAACATGCCATAATAACAAATGTATCAAACTTGTATACAAGTGCGAAAAAACAGAATCGGATAGACAGCCCCCACAGAGAAGTGATGATTTTCGCTTTGTTTTCGCTCATTTTGTGTTGAAGACCGCACAGCTGTGTAGAACAAGTTGAAATGCATCATCAGAACCAGTGCTCCCCGCGTTTGGAGCTTTTTAAAAGAAATTTATCATGGGGTATAGGCCTCCGAATCAGTGCTTTATCATGACAGCTTGCGAAAAAAGTCTCTCACGGTATGCTACATATCGTATATGTATACAGAGATGATAGGTAAGAGACTTTTTCATTCTCTCTCAAATTCAATCCCTGTCCTCAAATAATTTCTGAATGAATTTTGGAGTGACTCCCGAAAAAAATATCAAAGGAATATCCGAAGGTCCCAAGGAATTTCTAATTTAATTTCCGGAGGAATGTCCGAAGGCATTTAAGAAAAAATCGAAACAATTCCTGAATGAAGTTCTGAATAAATTTCGTAGGAACTCCAATAAATAATAGGAATACTGCAAGAATTTATTTGTGAAATTCCTGAAACAATTGCTTAAGCAATTTCCAAAAAAAAAAGATCGAAGAAATTCCTAAACCAATTACTGCAGATATTCCTTAAGCCATCTCCAAAAGAATTCATAAAGAAATTTCCGGAGGAATCCTTCTGAGGGAATTTCGGAAGATTTTCCTGAAGCAATTTCCGAAGAATGTTTCGTAGGAATTCCGAACAAATTTCGGAAGCAGCCTTCGATGGAATTTCTAAAAGAATGTCCGAAGAAATTCATAAAATAGTTCGTTAAGGAATTTCCGAAGGAATTTTGTAAGAAATCCCGAAATGAATTTCTGAAAAAAATCTCAAAACGCAAGTAAGGATGTTCAGGGTTTTTCTAGAGGAATATTCGAAGGAATATCTTGATGTATTTCCAAAAGAATTTCTGGATCTATCCCCAAAGTAATTTCCTGAGAATTTGCCGAAAGAATTCCTGGAAATTCTTGAAAGAGAAATTCTTGGAGAGAAGTGGAATTTCGGGAGCCGATGGACCATAGAACTTTCGATGGAGTACCTGGAAGAATTCCTGGAAATATTGCTAAAGGAATTCCCGAAGAAAATTCCGGAAGGGTTCCAAGAATAATACTTAAACAAATTTTTAAAGAAATTTTTGAAAGAATTCCTTGAGTAATATTTTTAAGGTATTTCTAGATATATTTGCGAAACTTTTGTTAAGCAGAGAGAAGAAATTCACGATGGAATTCCTGAAAGAATTTTCGAAGGTTTACCTGAATGAATTTCTGGGTGACTAACCGAATTAATTTCTTGGGAGGATTTTCCGAACTTTTTGATAAAGTCATGAAAAATCATTGAATGATTACTAAGCAAATTTCCGAAGCAACTCCAGAAGTTAATTTCTAAAGAATTCTCGAAAGTATTCGAAAAAGTATGATGATGGATTGACTGAAATCTTGATATTTTTGCTTTTTTGGAAAGTCTTAATTCCAGATTCAAAACAGGGGGTTGTTTTACTGCTGTTCGAATTTTCAAAGGAAGAATTTCTTCAGATGGAAGGAATTCTTGTATAAATCTAAAAAATTATGTAAAAATTCCAATAGGAATTTTTTTTCGGAAATTCCATTGGAAATTCCTTCGATGATTCTTTTGATAATTCCATGGGATATGTCTTCAACAATTCCTTCAGAAATTAGTTTAGAAATTCTTGTACCAAATCCATTAATGTTGGTCTTCGGAAAATCTTTCTGAAATACATTTGAAAATTCCTCCAGGAATTTCTTCTAAAATTTCTCCAGTAAATCCTCCAGAAATTCTTTCGGAATTTTCTTTACGGAAGAATAAAATTAGAAATCCTACAGAAGTTTTTGGATGAGTTTCTAACGGAAATTTCAAAGGATTTCCCGAAGAAATTTCGTAAGGAATTTCTAAAGAATTCATGGAAGAATGTGCAAAGGAACTTTCGAAGAAATTTCAAAAGGAATATCAGAAGGTCTGAAGAATTTCCGTTAGAATTGCTAAATAAAATTCGAAAGAATAACCTTGAGGAAGCTCTGAACATATTCCTTTGAGAAATATTGAAGGTATTTCATGAATTTGTTCTTAGGGAAGAAAAAGGATTTTTTGAGAAAGTATTGGCAGAGTTCTTAAAATTTATTCCGAGGAAATTCCTAAAGGAGTTTCTAAAGGTACTTAATCCCAAATTCCTAAAGGAATTTTTTAAGGTACTTAATCCTAAAACCTGAACATTTCCGTAGGTGTTGTAGGTACTGAAAAAAAATCATAAAAAAGGATCTTTCGGTTTTTTATAATTCCTTTTTTGAATTTTTGAAGGAATATTATAAGGAATATCCAATGAAATGTCTGGATTTATATCCGAGGTAATTTCCGGAGCTGGAACCCTTAGTCTAGCAGTATAACGAGCGGCTACAAAGCAAGACCATGCTGAGGGTGACTGGGTTCGATTCCCGGTGCCGGTCAAGGAAATTGTCTCGATTTTCTCGGGCATAAAAGTATCATCGTGTTAGCCTCATGATATACGAACGTAAAAATGGTACCTTGGTTTACAAACCTTGCAGTTAAAAACTGTGGAAGCGCTATAATGAACACTAAGCTGCGAAGCGGCAATGTCGTAATAAGAAGAAGAAGCAATTTACGGATGATTTTCAGAAGAAATCTCAAGACATTCCGAAAGAATTATTAAGGGAATGTCCAAAGAAATGTTTGCAGAAGCTTGAGAATGTTGAAAATTCCTACAGAACTTCATTTGGAAATTTCGTTCCGAATTTCTTTCCGATTTTTTTTAAGTTCCCTCAAAAATTGCTTTGGAAATACCTATGGAAAATCCTTCGGGACTTTCTTCAGGAATATCTACGAAAATTGTTTTAGGAATACCTACGGAAATTGTTTCAGAAATACCTTCGTAAATTGTTTTAGGAGAAATCCTTCAGAAATTTCTTCAGGAAATCCTTGAAAAGTCCAAATTATTTTGGAGAGTACCTTGCGAAATTTCAAATTTCTTTGAAAATTCCTTTAGAAATTCCCTCGTAAATGCTTCTAGAGATTCCTTCAACATTTCCTTTGCAAATTCTTTAATAATTTCATCCGAAATTCTTCTAGAAATTTGTAAATTCAATTGGAAATATGCTAGGAATTCCCACGGAAATCTGTTCAGAAATTCCTTTGATAATACCTACGGAAATTGTTTGGGGAAGACCTTCCAAAATTTCTTCAGAAGAATTATTTTTTGAATTTCTTCATGAATTCCTTTGGAAATTGCTTTACTTTTTTAACTTTTTCAATGAATTTCATCAGCAATTATTCCATGATTTCCTAAAACAAATTGTTTAAATAATTCCTTAAGAAATCCTTTCCGAAACTCCAGAAATTTTGAAATTCCTTCGACAGTCATCTTGGGAATATCTTCATACTTTCACCCGGGAGCTCTTGAGAAAATTAACATAAAAATTCCTCCGGAAAATAAATTAGGAATTCGTTAAGGCTATGGGAAGATCCATAAAGTACGTCAAGCAAAAATTAACGATTTTCAACCCCCCCTCCCCCCTTCGTCACGTGTTTTGTATCGAACCTCCAAAATTTTTGTATGGATCGTCACGCTGCTCAGAACACCCCCTCCCCCCCAGAGGCGTGACGTCCCTATCGGATGGTCCCTATCGGATATTCATTAAGAAAATTAGGGAATTCCTCAAAAGAAGAGAAATTTCAGAATGAATTTTCAAACAAATTTCCAAAGCAAAACCTTAAAGATTTCGGAAAGACTTTGCAAAGTTATTTATAAAGGATTTGCTAAAGCAAGTTCCAAAGGAAATCTTAAAGGAATTCCTATAGAATTTCCAAAGAAATTCCAAGATTTATCCAGAGCTATTTTGATGTATATAATTAAATTTCTTGGAAAAATCCAATTTGGTTGGTCACCATCGTGCCCCAGCTTAGCTCCCTCATGAGGCCTGAAACCTCAGTACAAGAAAGCGTTCGTTACTTATGTCACGCCTCCGTCAGGCAGGACGATGACAAATAGTCGATGCTACAGTTCATTTCTCCGACGTTTTGATAGTAGATGGTGATATGTTCTGCGCATTGTCAACGTTTTTGGAAGTCATGCGAATAGCGAGATCTGAAGGGACACCGGAACGCAAAATTTGAACAGGCAAAGAACTGTTGCTAGTAGGATCATACTTACCTCAAAGTGGAGTTTGGGAGAACTTTACGCCAGATTCAGACCCAGGACAAGAACGTGTCTGAAGGTAGAAAACAATGCGGTGATATCGGAGGGCGCTACAGGGTCCCAATGAGGCGACGAGCAATGCGTTCTGGTCTGGTAACGGCGACCGGTTACCTGGAAGCTCGGGTAGCAATCCACTGACGGAAGAAATATGCACCTCTATTAAACAGGTTTGGAAACAGATCAGACCGGATGTCTTGCTTTGGAGCTATACGTATCTTACCGCTAGCCCAAAGCACCACATTCTTTAGTACAACACAAGTTATTTTGAATCAGCACTGGAAAAATTGGGAAACTATCATCAGAAGAACTAAAGGGTTCAAGCGAGCGAAGCCGATTGCGCTTGACGACAAAGTGATCATTGTGAATTCTCAACTGCCACGGCCCACGGAACTGGTAGCCTAAAGATAAGGTTACAAGGACGACAACAGGCAGAGATGGCCGTGTCCGCTCTGCAACCAACGGTGCGAACTTCGAATAGCGCTTTTGAACAAGCGTTTATGATAATGCATTACCAAGCAGATCAACTAGAATGAATTATTGGCAGTGGCTGATTTTCTATCCGCCGCTACCACATCCAGGCGCTATCGTATATGCCCAAATAGCCAGCAAGAGTTAACCGCCAGAAATTTGTATGGCGAAAGACATCTAACGCGGGTTTTCTCAAAATTAGGAACTTTTCATGAAAAACTATTTGGTACCGGTTATGAAGGATGATGTCCGCTACTACGCCTACCAAATATTTTTTCGATCAAGGTGCTTAATTTTGAGAAATCGAACCTTAGATGCCTTTCGCCATACTGATTTCAGAAAGTTAACTCCTAGTGTGCCGCTGTAAGCACGCTCAAAGCAGGCGATTCATTCAACGAAAATCTGTAGTTCCATTCCACTGACATGAACAGATAGAAGATGGCACATAAAGGGGCGCTATCAAACCGGACTTCACCAGTGGAGACTAATAACGCGACGCAAGTCGCGATGATTCAAATCATGCCAAGGTTAAAAACAAAAATAATAACAGAATTCTTGTTCTGAACAGCCAATTATTTCATTATTTGTTTATGTCATTTCACCTCTTATTATGTACCTACTTTCAGACCCATACCAACTCTTGTTATCGAGGTGCTATCTCTTGATCGGGAACCGGGGTAGCCAAATCGGTTTGAACAGCTTGATTAGGGGAATTGTGGGTAAAACCGACACTGCGGGTAAAACCGACACCACTTCAAACCTCTGATTTCAAGTGATTATCGGACAGAATTTCAACACACTTTGAATAAACGTTTTATTTCTTGTATTTCTAGTCATTTTATAACTGACGGAGATGTGTAAGAGTCATAATAAACAGACAATTAGCATTGATCACCATTGAGGAGATAAGTTATGTAAAATTTTGGCATCGGTGTATAAGCTTTTTCGACAAAAAATTGTTAATTTTCAGTATTTAATTCATCTCTGATCCATAGTTGAACATCATTTTGTGTATGTTGTGGAAAAATAGTTAACTTTTCTAATTACAGTCAAACCTCCATGAGTCGATATTGAAGGGACCATCGACTCGTGGAAATATCGAGATGTGGAATAGAATTTCCTTGAAAAGCTCTTTGAAGGGACCATCACAGTAGCCCAGAAATTATTTTTTAACATGGCATAATTTGCTTCCATGAGTCGATATCGAGTCATAGAACATCGACTCATGGAGGTTTGACTGTATAAACATCCACATGTATCTCATCATTATTATGTTATCTGTTGGGGTAAATTCGACACCTGGCATCGAATCACGAAATACCTCTGTTTTATTAGACTTATCATTCACATAATATCATTCGTGTATTGGAAAACGAGGCGCCGAGGAGTATAACTTAATCATAGACTGATTACATACCATATCACCATTGGGCGTGACAATAGGTCTAGTGGGTTATATTGGGTCATCAAGGAAAGCCTGCAGGTCGGATACCAATAGCGCTCAAAGAAGAACCGTATTTTTAGGCTTATTTTGCTCTTAGATATGTTCAACCCGTTCTCTAGTGTTGTTCTTTCGTAATCCATTTTCACCCCTGTAAACATGTAACTTGTCACGGAACTGGTCATTTTCATTTCTTGTCATAACTGCACCATACGCATTTATTTTTAATCGCCGTTATAAACAACTTTTTAAAATAAGTGAAATTTAAATGTAGGTCAATATTTACAGTAGTTAGTAAATTTGTTACTAACATTCTTATACTCTATATATTTTTCACTCGACCTACTAAAGAAACTAAATAAAGTATGATATGTGGTGCTGATTTTAAATATATAAAATTTTGTTCAACCATCGTTTATGAGTGATCCCTAAACATGAATTTCATACACAAAAATTAAAATGAATGTTGTTAAACATTTTCTATTATGTTGTAACATTATTTAGAATTGTTATGATGTTCAAATCCATAAAGACTTGTTGTGTCGGTTTTACCCTCATGTGGTGTCGATCTTACCCGCACCCCAGCTATTTGGGCTGGAAGATGGACTGTTCGCGTTTTCATCATAAACCAAATTTTATCAAGAAATATTGTCCTGAGACCACATGGACTGATGCATGAAGAGCCAAAGTATGTTTGTATGAAATTCCTAGACCGGAAAATTGCTTCATAGATTGGGGAACTGTAAAGTTGCTTAAGGTGTCGGTTTTACCCACTTTTCCCCTACAGCATTTTAAAGTTTCAAATCATTATAACAAGAATTATTCCAAGAGAATAATCAATCCGGAGATCCCATACAGTGAGTCATCGCAATCGCATCAATCGCAGACCACTTGAGTCTGGTTCGAGCAGAACATCTTCCAAATTCCAATCCGGCCCCTCCCGCCACAACGTTCTCCCAAATCCTTAATCCGTTTTCCGCTCCGAATGCTTTTCACACCCGCCGACCAATGCCCGTCTGACAGCGTTCGTTTTTCTGATGGAGATTGATGGCTGGTGATTTGTTGCTGTTGACAATGATGATTGCGCGCTCTCTGCCGTCGCCAGCTCCGCATCACAACAAAACCGCGCGATAAGCCGCATCGCATCCAAAACGAAGCGTCCGTCGGCGTCGGCGTCGACGTTGTTCATTCGCAGCCACTTGATGATTGTGATGATAATGAACACCGAATGAATGCGGAACACGGGAACAGCAGCCGTCGTCGAAGGAGCACCACGCGCTGATGCTGGATTTCAAGAGGAGTCGATGTCTTCCGTGTCGGCGAGTGGGATTTGGATTTCAGTATCAGTTTGTCTGGAACGCCGCGTGGATGTTCGTGTTTTTCGGGGGCTTCTTCCGGTAGTTTATGAACTGTTTGTTTTGCATGTGGTGTTGGGAAGCACTGCCAGTAACAAGCCAAGAGGAAACCTGTTAGAGTGTTTATGTGGTTGCAGTTGGAGCGAATGTTTAGTCTGGTTTGAAAATCCGCAACGGTCAATCAATCGTCGAATTAAAGGTGCAACTATTCTCTGACGTTGTCTGAAGTGTTTGTTAGTATTATGATAGTTGGGGTATCCAAACTAGCTGCAAATAGCTATCGGGGAAGAATAAAATTTTATTTCAATTACTTTTGAACCCAGATCGATTGAATATCGGCAGAAACGAAAACTGTCTAAGGTTGCGAGCAGGGAGACGACTCAATTGTCGTCGAGAAGAGCAAGGTTCCCGTTGAATTGGAGATCCGAGTCAATTAGCGTCCCGGGGTTAATGAGTGGAGTAAACAGTTTAAAAATGAGCTGTGAAATTTGCGCTGCGGTGGCATCGAAGTAGTTTCGTGGCCAAGTCCGCCCGTTGTTGTGTTGCCGTTCGAGAAATCGCTGGCTGAGTGTCGGACCGATCCAGGGGGGGTTAAGGTGGATCGAGAAGCAAGAAGAAAGTGCGGAGTTCCGAGTCATATCTTGGAATAAACAGTGATATTTACAGAAATCTGTTAGCCGTGCGAAATCGTGATCGATAGTTTCGATACAAATGTTTATGGATGAGCGTGTTGAACCACGGTCAATGTGTTTGTGTGGGTTGGAGATTTTTGATTCGGTTTGAAGGCGTAAGAGTTTTCCAGGGGAAATCCATCAGCAGCCAATAACAGGTGAGAGCTAGAACGCTAAACAGATTGATAAAAAAAATCCCATTAATCCCAAAAAAGCATTGTTCGGTATAATCTAGATCTAGATGTTTATTTTGAATTGGATGCTGATGCGTATCAATCAGAGTTTCTAGTACCCACCTGTCATGTAGTACCGATGTGGTTCTGAGAATTTCAGTATGTAATTATATTAGCGGGAAAATATCGGGACTGGTGTTTGGTTTTTGAAGTCGTATTTTGAACTGAATTTGGGATATTTCTTTGTTTAACGTATAACGCGATCTCAGAAGAGCCGGTGTCGGTTCAGCTATGTATCAATTTATTGTTTTGTTTTTCATGTTTTTTTTCTCATACATTGCTCATCATTGTCAAACGCCTGCATTTTGATGAATGTGTTCTTTATGGTTATTAGACAATCAATAGTGCTGTCCAATGAGCAGCTCGAACTAGCTCGAAGTTGTTCCCGTCCTGCTCGTTCTTTTTTGCCAACAAATGGGCATGAGCAGGACAGGGAGAAACTTCGAGCTACTTCAAGCTCTCATTGGACAGCACTAATGTAATAGCAAAAGTGTTTATAATTCCTTATAGTTTTGAAAGATACATTACAATTAAACGTGCTTCAAATTATCTGTATTGATTATCTAAACAACTGTCTGTCGAAGCTCTGTATATTAAATATGCGAACGATTAGAATTCTGATTAATAAATGGCGTGGATTAGATTACTTAAGACATAACAAGTAAGAAATTATTTGATCGTAATCGATAAAAATGTATAAATTCAATTTCGCATATGCTCATTACCTATTCAGATTTCAGTAGGTTATTATTTATACATAATTGTAGGATAATCTGACATCCGATATGGTTGGAGGTAGTATGTTAAAGTGTAAGTGATTCCTTCTTTCGTGGTTAGTCATTCCGAACAATGTTTATCCATTCCGTGCCGATAGTTCGAACGAGCCAGACGTGTGTGCTGTGTCTCATCGCGGGTTTTGTTCGGTAGTGCGTGTCTATTGTGTGGTGCCTACCTACGGATCCAAGGCGATTACTGTCGGCGAGCGAAGTAGCTGCTTCTGGCGACGCCAGTGAAGCAGGCTATTGTTTCTGCTGCTACCTACAGCAGCAGCGCAGATAAGTGGAAGGCATTGTTTTATTGTTCTCCCATCTCTCTGATACAGAGTGGGATTAATTATAATACATTAAATTAGTTTTTTTAATATTTTTTTCTAATTTGCTATTAGTTCTAAGTTAGTATAAGAATTAATAGTCCTTCCACCTTGCGAGGTGAGAATGGAGGCAGAGACTATGGGGGGCGGTAGTCCCCTGAAAGATGTCCGCACACGATTGTACCATGCGGCTTCGCCTGGGCCTTGGGTTGTTTACTTTCGGCAGAAAGTGAAAAGTCTAGACTTTCTCGGCATTAAGCGAGATTTGACGCGTCGTTTTACGAAGCTTGATTTTAGTCAGATCAACAGGAACAAGCTACGAATCACCGCACCTACATACCAGGTGGCGAACGAAATTGCTAAAGACAAGGCGTACAATGTAGAATATTTAGTTTATGTCCCCTCGCGGGAGGTCGAAATCGAAGGTGTGATCAACGCAGCGAGCCTGACTTGCAAGGATGTACTTGCGGGAAAAGGCCGCTTAAAGAACGCAATGGAGTCTACCGTGGATATTCTGGATTGCAAGGAATTGCACTCAGCAACCATGGTAGATGGCAAAAAGGTATATTCAGGCTCGCTTCGGGTGACGTTTGCCGGTTCGATTCTCCCAAAATATGTCGATTTAGAGAATATGTTGTTTCCGGTGCGTCTTTTTGTACCAAGGGTATTTAATTGTACCAATTGCAAACAACTTGGTCACACTGCCGAGTTTTAGACAACAAACCACGTTGTGGTAAATGTTTCGAAAGACATCAGGAGGAATCCTGCCAGCAACAAGCCACAAAATGTGCTTATTGCGGTATGGCTCCTGCCCATGGTTTGCAAGATTGCCCGGTGTACAGAAAGCGCACCCAAAAAGTGAAGCGCTCGTTGGTACAGCGCTCCAAGCAGACTTATGCGGAAATGGTTAAAGCGCAAGACACATCCGCCGATACCACTGCAAAGGCTGCTATTTCAGCTACCGTTCAAGTAAGTGATTATTATGATTCCATATGCATTGACGAATTGGACTCTGACACAGCTGAGAATCATCCATATTCTACGGAGGTACACGTGCCCGAAAAGAGGAAGCAACCGTCTTCCCCGGGATTGCGCCGTAAGAAATCAAAAGTCATCCATAAAAGCTTGCCAAAATCTGAAGGCAATGGGGGATTATTTAAAATCCCGAAGCAACCTGTCTTCACTGCTCCTTTGGATCCATCTTGCAGCAAGACATTCCCGCCATTGCCCAAAACCGATGTTTCCAAGAAACATCCGGCTAGGAGAATCTATGAAAGAAAAACTACAATTCGTTCTTCCCAAAAAAGTACTCCGTCCAAGCGAGGATTGATCTCCTTTAAGGACCTTGTGGACCGTTTTTTGAATTTATTCAATATTCCGAATTCATTGAGGCCAATCATTGACCTCTTTATACCAACAGTGGAAAGTTATCTGAAGCAATTGACTGCTTCATGGCCCCTTCTTGCAGGAATTGTATCTTTCGATGGATAATACGGCTATTACACAAGATACAATCACTGTGCTGCAGTGGAACTGTCATAGTCTTAAAAATAAATTAGACGTGTTCAAGTTTTTGATTCGCAATTCCGATTGCGACATATTTGCACTCTGTGAAACATGGCTTTCTTCTGAAGATGAAATCAACTTCCACGATTTTAACATTATTCGCCAAGATCGGGATGATCATTATGGTGGCGTTCTTTTGGGGATCAAAAATGCTACTCCTTCTACAGAATTCCCATTCCGACTGTTCCCGGCTTAGAAATCGTCGCATGCCAAGTAAATGTGAAGAATAAAGACCTTTGCATAGCTTCAGTGTACATTCCTCCAAATGCCTCTATTAATCGTCGACATTTTTGGAGCGCAGTCTCCCTCCTATCATCTCCAGTATTGATATTGGGTGATATGAACGCACATGGTATTGGATGGGGCGAAACGTATGACGATTATAGAGCGCCTATTTTCTATGATTTGTGTGACGATTTCAATTTGAATATTTTGAACACTGGTGAAGTAACTCGAATAGGACCGACTGGTCAACAAAGCCGTATTGATCTGTCTTTATGTTCAAATTCACTATCGTTAGATTGCACGTGGAAGGTTATCCAAGATCCCCACGGTAGTGACCATATGCCGATAGCCACCACCATTAAAAGTGGCTATCAAGAATCTGAGCCAGTTAATGTTCCTTTCGATCTCACGAAGAACATTGACTGGCAAAAATTTGCATCAGCGGTAAAAATTTTTATTGAATCAACTGATATTCTTCCGCCACTGGATGAGTATCGATTCCTTACCGAATTGATTCATAAAAGCGCACTGGAAGCTCAGAAACGACGCGTTCCAAGTACATCTGTCATAAGAAGACCAGCCACTCCTGGATGGGATGATGAATGTACTAAGTTGTATTCTGAGAAATCTGATGCCTTCAAGGCCTTTCGTAAACACGGAAGGTCCGAGCTTTTTGAAGAGTATTTGAGGCTTGAAAGAAAACTCAAAAATCTTTTCAAGGCTAAAAAACGTAGCTACTGGCGACGTTTTGTCGAGGGACTATCGCGAGAAACCTCAATGACAACACTTTGGAAAACGGCCCGCAACATGCGGAACCGCACTTCCACCAATGAGAGTGAAGAATACTCCAATCGATGGATATTCAACTTCGCAAAAAAGGTCTGTCCAGATTCCGTACCAGCAGAACCGCTATTTCGAGAATCAGTCAATGATCCCGGTTCTTTGGGTGGACCATTCACAATGCTGGAACTTTCTATGTCTCTACTTTCATCGAATAACTCTGCTCCGGGATGCGATAACATCAAATTCAATCTTCTGAAAAACCTCCCAGATATCGCAAAAAGACGATTACTTGACCTGTACAACTGCTTCATGGAGTACAACATTGTGCCACCTGAATGGCGACAGGTCAAAGTAATAGCTATTCAAAAGCCTGGGAAACCAGCGTCTAATCACAATTCATACCGACCGATTGCCATGCTATCATGCATGAGAAAATTATTGGAGAAAATGATCCTTTCAAGAATCGACCATTGGGTCGAGCAAAATGCATTACTGTCAAATACTCAGTTTGGATTGCGTAAAGGTAAAGGAACAAACGATTGTCTAGCGTTGCTTTCTTCAGATATACAACTGGCTTTTGCGCACAAGGAGCAATTGGCTTCAGTATTCTTGGATATTAAGGGCGCTTTTGATTCAGTTTCCATTGAAGTACTGTCAGACAATCTGCACAGTAATGGGCTACCCGTATTTTAAAATAATTTCTTGTACAATTTGTTGTCAGAAAAACAAATGAACTTCACACTCGGCACTCTGACAACTTCCAGAAATAGCTACATGGGCCTTCCCCAAGGATCATGTTTAAGTCCCTTGCTTTATAATTTCTATGTTAAAGATATTGACAATTGTTTGGAAGGACAATGCACGCTCAGACAACTTGCAGATGATGCCGTGGTCTCTCTAAGAGGTCCATGTGCAGCTGTCTTGCAAGGACCATTACAAAAGTACCCTGGATAATCTGACTGTCTGGGCCAGACATCTAGGGATCGAGTTTTCACCGCAAAAAACTCAGTTGGTTGTGTTTACTTAGAAGCGGTATCCTGCTCAACTGAAACTCAAGCTGTTGAATGATGACATCAACCAATCTTTATCTTCTAAATACCTTGGGGTCGTGTTTGATTCCAAATGTACCTGGAAACTCCACATTGAGTATTTGATACAAAAATGCCGGAAAAGGATCAATTTTCTACGTTCTATCTCCGGAACATGGTGGGGTGCTCACCCGGAAGACCTCATCAAACTCTATAGAACGACTATTCTCTCTGTTTTAGAGTATGGCTCCTTCTGCTTCCTCTCAGCAGCTGATTGCCACCTGATCAAATTGGAACGAATTCAGTATCGTTGTTTGCGTATTGCCCTTGGCTGCATGCATTCAACGCATAACATGAGCCTGGAGGTGCTTGCTGGAGTCACTCCTTTAAAGCACCGTTACTGGGAGCTCTCACTTAGAATACTCATCAAATGTGGGACAAGTAACACACTTGTCTTACATAACTTCGATAATATGCTTGAACTAACTTGTCGTTCAAGATTCCTGAGAGTTTATCTCAACTACATATCATCAGATCTTTGTCTTCCGTGTTATAATCCACCTCGAGTTCACTTCACCAACGACAGTTCCTCAATTGTATACGATCTGTCCATGAAACATGCTATTCAAGGAATACCAGATCATCTTCGACAAATATCTATTCCCTCACTTTTTTCTGAAAAATATGAACATGTCAATTGCAATAACAGATACTTCACTGATGGTTCTCGCATCAACGGATCCACTGGCTTCGGTGTTTTCAATGTGACTTCAACCACCTTTCAAAAACTTCAGGAACCGTGTTCGGTTTATGTTGCTGAGCTGGCAGCAATTAACTTCGCTTTGGGGATAATTTCCAATCAGCCCGTAGACCATTATTTCATCTTCTCGGATAGTCTTAGTTCTATCGAGGCACTCCGGTCGATGAAACCCGTTAAGCACGCATCTTACTTTCTTACAAACATAAGAGAGCAGATGCGTGTTTTGGTCGAAAGATCATTCAAGATTACCTTTGTTTGGGTCCCTTCTCACTGCTCAATCTACGGCAATGAGAAGGCAGACTCGCTGGCAAATGTGGGCGCACAGGAAGGTGAGGTTTATGATAGACAATTCTCGAGCAACGAGTTTTTCCCATTAGTCCGTCAGAGTACTCTTCAAAGTTGGCAAAATAATTGGACACACAACGAACTTGGACGGTGGCTATTTTCTATAGTTCCAAAAGTTTCTGGGCGAGCGTGGTTCAGAGGTGAGGACTTAAGTCGAGGCTTCATTCGCATGATGTCGAGACTTATGTCTAATCACTATTCACTAAACGCACATCTGTACAGAATAAACCTTGTCGATAGCAACTTATGTAGGTGCGGAGCCGGTTATGATGACATCGATCACGTAGTTTGGTCCTGCTCGGAAAATGACGCCTCCAGAGAGCAATTATTGGATACCCTAGTGGCCCGAGGTAAACAACCCTTCAGAGAAGTTCGAGGTGTTTTGGGAGATCGTTGGTCTATATGCAGGCCATTTATAGTTTTCTTTGTGCTTCTGATATCAAAATCTAATAGTTTTTTTTTCTTTCTTCAAAGTTTTTTTTTTGTGTTTAGTCTCTGCTTTCTGTTCCGTAGAGCACCAAAGCTCTGCCATCCGGAAGATGCTCCCAGCCGAACCATGCCTCGAGCACGACGACACGCCACATCGTCCCTGACGCCAAATACCCGGATGAGAAGCTGAAATTCCCTGATCCCAAATCCTTAGCCCTGTCCATCCTTAAACATTGTAAACTAACCTCGAGTCACCACGAGTACGCTGGCTTCTACCCCTCTCTTACTAACTGAAAAATTAAATGATATTGATTGTATATATCACAAAGAACCATGGCTCCGTAAAGTGTTATACACGCCTGAGCCTACCAAATAAACGAACTTGAAAAAAAAAACAATGTTTATTTCGGGGAAACATTACCTTCGAAAAAAATAATTTTGTTGTTTTTGGAAAATATTTTTAGAGAAATGTCGAGAAACATGCTATTTTAAGGAAACTGTCATTTTTGGGGAAATGGTATTTTCGAGCAAATGTTATTTCCTTAATTTTTTTTTTGCGAAATGCTATTTTCGAGAAAATCAGGAAATGTATTTCGGGCAAAAATTATTTATGAAAAAATGTTATTTATTTTCGGGTAAATGATATTCTCGAGGAAATTTGTACAGTCCTTCATAGGTTCTCAGAAGTCCTTCATAATAAATCACAGGCGGTAATAGTTATTTCATGAAAATCATTTTTGTTTGCGTTATTAGGCCGATACAAATATTCAAAAAACAATTACGTGGAGTGATAAAATTGGGTCGAAAACGTGATAAAATCGGGGGTAGACAAAATCGTGAGTAGACAAAATTGGGGAGTGACAATATCGGGTCAACACTGTATTATTTTCAGGAAGAAATATCTTTTTTTGAGGATATAGTATTAGCTTGGAAAAGCAATTTTTGACAAATAACGAGCGGGAGTTGATCCAAAGGTGGCGGCAGCACTGCGAAGAACACCTGAATGGCGATGTGGCAGACAACGGTGGCGGTATGGTAATGATCCTAGGAGCACGCGCGTCTTCGTGTCTGCTATTCAAAATCGCTCTGGAGGGAGTAATACGAAGGGCAGGGATTGACACGAGTGGTACGATTTGCACGAAGTCCGTCCAGTTATTTTATTTCGCCGACGACATTGATATTATGGTACGTAACTTTGAGAGGATGGAGGAAGCCTACATCAGACTGAAAAGCCAAGCTAAACGGATTATACTAGTCATCAACACATCGATGACGAAGTACATGATAGGAAAAGGCTCAAGAGAGGATAACGTAAGCCACCCACCATGAGTTTGTATTGGTGGTGACGAAATCTAGGTGGTTGAGAAGTTCGTGTATTTGGGCTCACTGGTGACCTCCGATAACGATACCAGCAGAGAAATTCGGAGACATATCATGGCAGGAAATCGTACGTACTTTGAACTCCGCAAAACGCTTCGATTGAATGGAGTTCGCCACGGTAGTTCTCTACGGACACGAGACCTGGACGATGCTTGTGGAGGACCCACGCGCACTGGGAGTTTTTGAAAGGAACGTGCTGCGTACCGTTTATGGTGGGGTGCAGATGGCGGACGGTACGTGCAGGAGGCGAATGAATCACGAGTTGGATCAGCTGTTGGGAGAACCATCCATCGTTCACACCGTGAAAATCGCAAGACTGCGGTGGGCCGGGCACGTAGCCAGAATGTCGGGCACGAATCCGGTGAAAATAGTTCTCGATAACGATCCGACGGGAACAAGAAGGCGAAATGCACAGCGGGCAAGGTGAATCGATCAGGTGGAGGACGATTTGCGGACCCTCCGCAGACTGCGTGGATGGCAACGTGCAGCCATGGACCGAGCTGAATGGAGAAGACGGCGGCCTCTTCCGGGTTCTCTACTAAATATTATCTTCGCTTGACGTTCTTCCAGCATACGAACAACGTGACCAGCCCACCGTAGTCTGCCGTGTTGAATAAGCCTAATAATATCCAGCCCTTTAAATACCTGGTACTCGTGATTCATGCGACGCCATCAGATACCGTTCTCCTGTTTACCGCCGAGTATTGTCCGCAGCACCTAACGCTCAAACACAACCAAAGCTCTCCGATCAGCCTCCTTTAACGTCCATGTTTCATAATATCGATATCGTCCGCAAATCCCAGGAGCATATGCGATCTCGTGATAATGGTACCGCTTCTTTGCACACCAGCTCTCCTGCTTTAATCCATCTAAGGTAACAAATGACGTCGATATTTCATCCGCAACCCTTACACTTGATTTCGATCCGTCCAACGTTTTACGAATCAGCCGTATCAGTTTCGCCGGAAAACCATGTTCAAGCATAATTTGCCATAATTCATTCCGTTTCACTGAATCATACGCCGCCTTGAAATCAATAAACAGATGATATGTCTGCAAGTTGTACTCCCGGAATTTATCAAGGATTTGTCTCAGGGTAAACATCCCGTCTGTCGTTGATCGGCCCTCACGAAAACCTGCTTGGTATTCGCCGTAGAAGGACTCTTCAAGCGGTCTCAATCTGTGGAACAGGATACGGGGCATAATTTTGCACGCCGAATTAAGGATGGTTGTTCCTCGGTAATTGCCGCACTCCAGTCTGTGCTCCTTCTTAAAGATAGGGCAAATGAGGCCGTCCAACCAGCTAGCAGGCATTTCCTCGTCTTCCCATATTTTCGACATAATATGGTGCAGAACTTCATAATGCTGCTCACTGTCATGTTTGAGAAGTTCAGCCGGGAGCTAGTCCTTCCCCGCAGCCTTATTGTTTTTCAGCTCTTTATCTGCTTTTTTAGCCTCATCTAGTGTTGGCGACTCCACAGCTTGTCCATCGTCGCTAATATCTATTCTATTCACCGATGCACCGTCACTTCCACTATTCAACAAAATCTCGAAGTGTTGGCAGCCACTTCAGTTTTATCTGTCAGCAAATTCCCTTGTTGGTCGTTGCACCTGACGGGAGATGGCGCTGTCTTTCTCCGCACGCCATTGACAGACTCATAAAACCTCCGCATATCGTTCTGCTCCATTTTTTCCTGCGCCTCACTAATAACTTGTTCTTAATATTCTTTCTTCTTCCTGCGGTGGGTTCGTTTTTTGGCTGCTCTTGCTTCCTTGTACCGATCTCTATTCGATCGGGTACCCGACACCAACATCCGGCTTCTAGCAACGTTCTTCTCGTCTGTCACTCTCTGAGACTCCACATCAAACCAACCCGTCCTGGGTCGCCTCTGTGCAGTGCCTACAACTTCTCGTGCTGTTGTGCTCATAGCTCCATGGATCGACTCCAATAGATCGTCGATTTTGTCGCTAACGTTGATTGCACTTATCCGTTCATCGAGCTTCTGGCGGTACTCAGCCGAAACTCCTTCCGCCGACAATCGCTGAATATTGTATCGCATCATTCGCTGTGATCTTTTCACCATTTGGGTGTCTCCAGGTGTGCTTTCGGATATTCTTTCGTGCAAAGTAGGTGCTACTGCTGGCCATCCCTCTGGCAGCAGCGAAATTTACTAGCCGTAGGCTAGTAGGCTCTCCCTACCAATCATGGGACGGAAAAAGTCCTCTCTACCGACCTGAGCGTTGGCGTCTCCGATAACAATTTCCACGTCATGCTTTGGGCACTCTCCATAGGCTTTATCAAGACATTTATAAAATGTGTCCTTCACGTCGTCGGATTTATCGTTAGTCGGTGCGTAAACGTTGATTAGGCTGTAATTGAAGAATTTGCTCCGTATCCTCAACACATAGATTTGTTTGCTAATGGGTTTCCACCGCATCACTCGCTTCATCTGCTTGCCCATCACTACGAAACCTACTCTGTGTTCTGCTTTTCCGCCGCCGCTGTGATAGATGTTATACTTGAATGCAATGTTGGTCGTGGGGTCAACGGCTCGGAATTCACGTTCTTCGGATCTAGGCCATCGGACTTCTTGAATAGCGGCCACGTTCACTCCAACCTTCTGCAGTTCACGAGCCAGAAGGCTCACTCGTCCAGGTTCATTTAGGGTCCTGACATTCCAGGTACCATTCCAGGTCATAGTCCTTATTATCCTTATTTATAAACTACCTTACCGGGGTAGCGTTACCTACATCGCGCTGGTGGGGCTGCCACCTTAGGTATAGCTGACGCAATACAGCATTTCGTTGATCAGCCGCTGGGTCCCAGGCAGACGCTGTTTGAGCCGCACCTCCTGGTGAACAGACGCTCGAGGCGTACCTTCTCACTCTAGCTGATGTCAGAAGGACAACAGTGCACAGGCTGCACAACCAGTCAAGTACACAACCCTTAGCTGGCGGTCTTTTGTCATCGGACGACCCGTGGAAGCGTGAGATAGGAACTTATGGGGACCAGAGCTCTGTTGGGCGCTCCTTCCTTGATGTCAACCCACCGTTTTGCAGCCCTCAGATACATTCAATCTATTCTACAAGCATTCTAAGTTGTTGCAGTGGCCCAGTGACCGACGACGGATCCTTTAGAGTTTAAAAAAATAGATTATTTTAGCGCCTTTAGGGACCTTTTAAAGAATAATTTCTCACTCCAGCAATAGATATTGCTTTCATCTACCCAATTCCCTTTAGTACAATAACTTTTAGTACAGCTTGTTACCCAATACCATACCACCCTGCAAGAAATTACAATTAGATTAATTTAAGTTTCTTGGTATCATGGAAACGGGAAACATTACTAATAAAACTAGGGCCTCTTGGGATGAGAATAAGCTTGCAGGATGGTCATACCACACCACCCTGCAAGACAGAAATAATTTTCAAAAATATTTAACAATATTCTAATGCAGCAGGGAGCTTGAGGGACCAAAATAAGCTTGCAGGATGGTCATACCACACCACCCTGCAGCACAGAAATTGTTCCTAAAAATATTTAAAAATATTCTAATGCAGTCAGTGGAGATGTTTTTACGTTCGTTTCAAAGATTTTTTTCTGCATTTTCTGCAAAAATTTTTTTCTGCAAGGCCAAAGCGACATACGACCGAGTTGGTAATTTGGCCGAAAAAGCACTCTTCTCAAACACGTCGTTCGACTGACATGGTCGTTTGGCCGAATAGGTTATAAAGCCGAAAGTGTCTTTTGGCCGAAATGGCTGTTTGACAGAAAGGGCCATTTGATCGAAAATGTCATTTGGTCCAACGGCCAAATGTTGATTACTGAACAATGTGAACATATATGGTCAAAACATCCACCTGTTCGGCCAATTAACACTATCAGCCTTTCTGCCGAACGATGTTTTGGCCAAAAAAAACCTTTTTGGCTAAACGATTTTTTCGGCCAAATGGCCAGCCGGACGAATGACTTTTTCGGCCGTATGTCCATTTCGGCTAAATTAAATTTTCGGCTAGATGGGTTTGGGGCCTAAAGGTTTGTTCGGCGAAATGATATATTTGGCCAAACACCTTTCAGCCAATTGACCCTACCTTTTGTTCGAATGCCACTTGGTTGAATAACACGTTAGGCCGAAAGTCATCTAGCCAAATATTTTTCAGGTCGAATTAAACGTTTGTCCGAAACGGTATTAGGTCGTAAATGCCGAAAGGCACATTCGGCCGAACTGATAATTTAACCGAAAAGTTGTTTGTCCTAACAGTTCATTTGGCTGAAAATGTCAGTTCAATCAAAGGTAATTGCCTATTTCCGGGGATTAAACCACCCGACTTGGACGTTAATTTACAATGTTATGAAAACTCATATGTGAATATGTACGTTATGTGGAAGATATTGATTTGGAAAATGTATTGGAGGTAACCACTTTCCCTTCGATGGGACTCGAACCCATGACCCTACAGTACGCTAGACTAGTGCTTTAACCAACTAAGCTACGAAGGACCTCCGTCGGCCTTCGCAACCTAGCGGCTACTGAACGAGCTCGAGATTCCCAAATTGGACGCATAGCCAAATCACTCGCAATCCATTTACAAGCCAATACTTACACATGTGTATTGTACACATCCACATTAGAGGAGCGTGAGTATTTAGAATGTCTGGCGGCTATACACATTCTTCATCAGCAACGGTACTGATCAAGTGAGGATGTGTAAGCTATTTGCCAGTCGGTCGTCAAGCTCAGACCCGACCGCATTGCGTAGGCAAGAGCACGCAACTCAAGTTCAGTTCAATCAAAGGTAATTGCCTATTTCCGGGGATTAAACATTGAAAATGTCATTTTACTGAGATGGTCGTTTGGCCGAAAATGTCAATTGACCGAATAGATTATTTGGCCGAAAATGCCGTTTGATAGGAATCGTCGTTTGGCAGAAAGATCCATTTGGCCCGAAAATGTCCTTTCTGCAAAACATCCATTTCGGTCAAACGGCATTTCCGGCTAAATGACCTATTCGACTAAACGTTTTTTTTTTTTGTTGGTAAAATGATTAATTCAGCAGGACGACACTTTCGCCCGAATGCCCATCTTGTCCTAATGACCCTTTCTGCACCCGACCATTTCAGCCAATTGAGCTATTCAGACAATGTTTTTTTTATTTTAGCCAGAGGGACTGTTCGACCAAATGACATTTTCATCAAAATAATTTTAGAATAGCTGAGCGTCAGCCAAATAGTTTGGTCAAATGACATAACAGGCCAAAACACTTTCAGCCTTTCCAACAATCAATTTTAGCAATATAAGCTATAAAGGACTGTTTTGGTCATTTAAGCTTTATTCACCTCCAATGTTTGTTGGGGTGTGGTCTTTGGAAAAATGGCCTTCTGCCGAAAGACTCTTCTTCGTTCAAAATTCAACTTCTACGAGTTTTTTTTTATTTCAACGAGAAAACCTTTAAAATTTTCACTCGAAGTTTTCTAGCGAGAAACTGTACTGAATTTTGAAGGAATCATTGGTATTTCCACGAAAAAAACCAGTGGAGTTCTAACGTGGTGCTTTAGGGGTCAATTGGTTAGATCTAAGGAAATTCCACTGAATCTTCGGAATTCCCACGGAAAATTCTGCGGATTTCTTTAAATTTTAATCAGCGTGGACAATTATAGACCACCAGCTGCAGCGTGACATATTTTAAGCGGCGGCGTGCCAAAAACTGTCGGTGGCGGCGGCGTGTCGCTGCGGCACACACGTCTAATTGTAGGGGTCTTGAACGATGTTTCTCCAGTTTTTCCCGGAAGTTTAGGGTCCCCAGGTCTGATTCCTCCGCATGCAGCCAGCGTGTTCGTGGCGGTCAACGATGTCGCCGGTCTCAATCTGGTTCTCTGTTGATTTTTTTTTTGCGCTATTCCTCCTTCCAACATTCGCACTAAGTGACCGGCCCACTGAAATCTGCCGTATTTTATACGATTCACAATATTATCTTCTTTATACACATGATACAGCTCGTGATTCATGCGTCTGCACCAGTTTGCGTTTGCTCCGAGTATTGTACGCAGTACTTTTTCGCTGGAAAACCTCGAAACCTCTCCGGTCCGCCTCATTTAATGTTCCCGCTTCATGGCCGTAAAGGGCCATTGGTAGCATCAGAGTTTTATACAGAGTTATTTCTGGACCTAATAAACATATGTTTGCCAAAAGTGCTTGAAACATCACGCAATTATGTTATTCAACTCATCATATGGATGGAGCACTTATAAATTATCGTTACTCAGAACACCCAGCTAATCTATTTAAAAAAAAAATTAGCCCTAAGACCTTGTGATATTTGTAAGTTGTACTCTAGCCCTAGTTAGTTTTCCGCTTCTTGAAAATAATACCCAAAAATGTAAAATAACACTGTTAAGTGGATTGGCTCATTACTAACATTTGAATATATTTATTCCAAGAACTCAAATTGAGCGAGCAATGTTGATAAGTTTCAGTGCCAAAAAGTTTTTTTATTCCATAATACAAGTTATCAAATTAATATTTTGCTAATATTTTCTATATAAGTCCGGTCATGCTAATTTTCAATAGGAAACAATAGGACAGAATTCCCCGTCGAACGCAATTTGTTGCGAGCAAGTCGGTTGCACACATACACAGACATATCCCGAGCAGCACACATGTTGCACATATATTACAGTAAATCATATGAGACCAGATTCAGTCACAATTAAGCTGTTGCAACCAACTTCATTTAACTTGTGCTGCTTGGGATACATACATATACAATAGGAATATAACACTATGGGCCTTCGAGCCTTCTATAGAAAGTTGTTTTTAAAGTGAACATATAGCTATTCGGTTCACTTAGTGTACGAGAATGACAATAAAAATATGCTTGCAGAAGTACGGTGGTACCCACCTCGGGAAATGTAACAAAAACGGCTGAGATCCAAGAGTAAATGGAAAGGAAACTGTGGTATAAGGATCGTAATAAAAATAATTATCCGCTTGGGTCTAGGAAATGTCGGATCGAACTTCTCCTCAAAGAAATCGATTTATGTGTCAATGACATTTGCTACGGGGCGCGCGGCAACTCGATTGTTTCCCGCTGTCCACTGTCTATCGATGCCATTAGACTTATTGCCCACGAATTAAAACCACTTGACGCAAAAGCGTGGAACCAACACCTCGTTTTTCGTTATCTTTTTGATGAGGAATTTATGGGCTCGATGCGTTGATAAGAGGAGGATTTCCTTGGTGGGAATAGTTGATGATGTGAAGGAAGCTCCCCAGAGATGTGTGTACAGCAATCAGCAATCAGCATATGCTGATTTATGACGATGCTCAGTAAAAAGCGAACGGAGTAAAAATTTGATAAGGGTAATTTTCCATTGAAATTGAATGGAGCATAAAGTTGTTTGGTGTATATTGAAGTCGCTTTATATGCCACTATCATCAATTTCTCAGTCTACCTCAATTGGCACCACTTTCATTCGATTTTTCTTTCTTTTTGATTGTCAAGGTTGTGACATATCTGAAGGCCATAAACAACAAAAAACTAGCCATGTAATCTAAACAATGTGTTCATGCACATAAGAGCATCTATGGTGGATTGTTGGTGTCTGATTACAACTAGAGCTTCACTAATGATAATTGATTAACAATCGCGGTACTAGTCTGCTTGATTGTGTATGTGTCAGTGTTGGTAAAATCAATCTCAAATCTCAATCATCAATGCCTTACACGCGAGGCAATTTCAAAGGAAAGCATCACTCATTTGCCAAAAAAATATTTTGCACCAAAAATCGTTTAAATTGAACTTGGGCGCAACACACGCAATAATATCCATTATTCTATACGGTAACGTCAATTCATTGTTTGTAACAATGAAGAACCAAAATAACTCACGAGGATACAAACGAATGATTTTTTATACTATGTTCGTACTACAGCCTGAATAACATGTTATTCAAACTATCGACAAAAGAAAGTTCATCAAGATACCCGAATAACATGTTTACAAGGCCCTAGTGCGAACATAGTATAAGGAGCAGAGTTGGGTGCGTTTCAACTCACGTTTGATTTGAATAGTTCATAATAAGCAGATAAATAATACGGACATTGAATATCCTGATTGACTGTTCTGACTATTTCGACAATATTATTTTGGCTGACTTGGATTAATTACCCGAAATCTGAAATCTAATAGATAAATGCGTTTGTTAAAATGTTCTCTTCGAAAAACTGCGCACTTTGTCCTGCAACTCGTAAGCTGCAGCAGGTCGGCGTGTGCGGGGCAGCAATCCAGGAAATACGCTGGTTTCAAACCGGAGAATGTGAATTCCGAGCAGTGGGATCGCAAACACTTCATTCAAATACCACATCTATTATTGCGGCGGCGCGCAGAGCGGAACGTAAAATTGGTTTCATGGGGATCGCTTCATCGAGTTATCTGGTGGAAGCCAATAAGCAACTGCATTTGTGTGTTGAGAATTAAAGCCAAATTCTTCAACTACAGGCTGATTGCAATTATGCCCCAATAGAGATGAACTAGCCTTGGGCTGAAAATCTCTGAAAAATAAAGATATAAAAAAACAGATTAATCCAACTAGCGATGATAATACCTACCAGTACCTATTTCGTATGTAAGAATATCCGCAATCAAAACAGACTACTGCTGAGTGGCGACGCTTGTTCACAGATAGATCCCGTGCTGATCAACGGATTGCTTTTCTCGAACGTTTTAGATGTAGGTCCTTCAGAGTCCCGAACATTGACTCGGACCACTACGTCAGCACGAGTTTGGACCGTCGCACAGTGTTTTCTAACCCAGGAATTCGTGATCGAAAATGTTTTGGCCATGAAAAGTTGATTTTAGAGGCTCAGTGACTTCGGAGCAAAGTTTCAGTATGTTAAGCTCCATATTTTGGGAAAAAAAACATTTTTTTGACTAATCCCCCTAAAAGTGAAATGGAAATTCTCTTTCCTTCAATTATGAAGATACATCATTGGTGTCTTCGAGAAAGTTGTAGAAAAAGTTTCTAGGAAAAATTTTGCTATATAAACTTTATTTCTATCTGCTATAGAAGTCGAGATATGGGTCGTTATTTATGAACGACCACCAAAAAACAGGTTTTTCACGATACTTTCGTCAATATATTTTTTAGATTTTTCAAATGTTCTACAAGGATTCATTCATTTATTTAGTTAACATCTAAACAGATAACACTGAATCAACAATTTGACGCCACAATGCACGGTTCGAGGCCGCATCTCTCCATCCTCGGATACGCCCCACGCTCGCCAAGTCGTTCTGCACCTGGTCTGCCCATCTCGCTCGCTGCGCTCCACGCCGTCTCGTACCTGCCGGATCGGAAGCGAACACCATCTTTGCAGGGTTGCTGTCCGGCATTCTTGCAACATGTCCTGCCCATCGTACCCTTCCAGCTTTAGCTACCTTCTGGATACTGGGTTCGCTGTAGAGTTGGGCGAGCTCATGGTTCATTCTTCGCCGCCACACACCGTCTTCTTGCACACCGCCAAAGATGGTCCTAAGCACCCGTCTCTCGAATACTCCGAGTGCTTGCAAGTCCTCCTCGAGCATTGTCCATGTTTCATGTCCGTAGAGGACTACCGGTCTTATTAACGTCTTGTACATGACACATTTGGTGCGGTGGCGAATCTTTTTCGACCGCAGTTTCTTCTGGAGCCCGTAGTAGGCCCGACTTCCACAGATGATGCGCCTTCGTATTTCACGACTAACGTTGTTGTCAGCCGTTAGCAAGGATCCGAGGTAGACGAATTTCTCGACCACCTCGAAGGTATCCCCGTCTATCGTAACACTGCTTCCCAGGCGGGCCCTGTCGCGCTCGGTTCCGCCCACAAGCATGTACTTTGTCTTTGACGCATTCACCACCAGTCCAACTTTTGTTGCTTCACGTTTCAGGCGGGTGTACAGTTCTGCCACCTTTGCAAATGTTCGGCCGACAATGTCCATGTCATCCGCGAAGCAAATAAATTGACTGGATCTGTTGAAAATCGTACCCCGGCTGTTACACCCGGCTCTCCGCATGACATCTTCTAGCGCAATGTTGAACAACAGGCACGAAAGTCCATCACCTTGTCTTAGTCCCCGGCGCGATTCGAACGAACTGGAGTGTTCGCCCGAAATCTTCACACAGTTTTGCACACCATCCACCGTTGCTTTGATCAGTCTGGTAAGCTTCCCAGGGAGCTGTTCTCGTCCATAATTTTCCATAGCTCTACGCGGTCTATACTGTCGTATGCCGCCTTGAAATCAACGAACAGATGGTGCGTTGGGACCTGGTATTCACGGCATTTTTGAAGGATTTGCCGTACAGTAAAGATCTGGTCCGTTGTCGAGCGGCCGTCAACGAAGCCGGCTTGATAACTTCCCACGAACTCGTTCACTAAAGGTGACAGACGACGGAAGATGATCTGGGATATCACTTTGTAGGCGGCATTAAGGATGGTGATCGCTCGAAAGTTCTCACACTCCAGTTTGTCGCCTTTCTTGTAGATGGGGCATATAACCCCTTCCTTCCACTCCTCCGGTAGCTGTTCGGTTTCCCAGATTCTGACTATCAGTATGTGCAGGCAAGTGGCCAGCTTTTCCGGGCCCATCTTGATGAGCTCAGCTCCGATACCATCCTTACCAGCTGCTTTATTGGTCTTTAGCTGTTGAATGGCATCCTTAACTTCCCTCAAGGTGGGGGCTGGTTGGCTTCCATCGTCCGCTGAACTGACGTAGTCATCTACTCCGCTGCCTTGACTTTCACTGCCTGTACTCTCAGCGCCATTCAGATGTTCCTCGTAATGCTGCTTCCACCTTTCGATCACCACACGTTCGTCCGTCAAGATGCTCCCATCCTTATCCCGGCACATTTCGGCTCGCGGCACGAAGCCTTTGCGGGATGCGTTGAGCTTCTGATAGAACTTGCGTGTATCTTGAGAACGGCACAGCTGTTCCATTTCCTCGCACTCCGCTTCTTCCAGGCGGCGTTTCTTCTCCTGAAAAAGGCGGGTCTGCTGTCTCCGCTTCCGTCTATAACGTTCCACGTTCTGCCGGGTACCTTGCTGCAGCGCGACCGCCCGCGCTGCGTCCTTCTCCTCCAGAATCTGTCTGCACTCTTCGTCGAACCAATCGTTCCGTCGACTTCGACCCATATACCCGACGTTGTTCTCCGCTGCGTCGTTAATGGCTGCTTTAACTGTACTCCAGCAGTCCTCAAGAGGGGCCCCATCGAGCTCACCCTCTTCCGGCAACGCTGCCTCGAGATGCTGCGCGTATGCAGTGGCGACATCAGGTTGCTTCAGTCGCTCTAGGTCGTACCGCGGCGGTCGTCGGTACCGAACATTGTTGATGACGGATAGTTTTGGGCGCAGTTTAACCATCACCAGATAGTGGTCCGAGTCGATGTTAGCGCCACGATATGTCCTGACGTCGATAATGTCGGAGAAGTGCCGTCCATCAATCAGAACGTGGTCGATTTGTGATTCTGTCTGCAGTGGTGATCTCCAGGTGTACCGATACGGGAGGCTGTGTTGGAAGTAGGTGCTACGAATGGCCATATTCTTGGAGGCGGCGAAATCAATTAGTCGTAGGCCGTTTTCGTTCGTCAGCCGGTGAGCGCTGAACTTTCCAATAGTCGGTCTAAACTCCTCCTCTTGGTCAACCTGAGCGTTCAAATCTCCTATGATGATTTTGACGTCGTGGCTTGGGCAGCTGTCGTACTCACGTTCCAGCTGCGCGTAGAATGCGTCTTTATCATCATCAGTGCTTCCGGAGTGTGGGCTATGGACGTTGATTATGCTGAAGTTGAAGAACCGGCCTTTGATCCTCAACCTGCACATTCTTTCATTGATCGGCCACCACCCGATCACGCGCCTTTGCATATCGCCCATCACTATGAAAGCTGTTCCCAGCTCGTGTGTGTTGCCGCAGCTCTGGTAGATGGTATGATTACCTCTAAACGTTCGCACCATTGATCCCTTCCAACAAACCTCCTGCAGCGCTACGATGCCGAATCCACGGTCCTTGAGCACATCGGCGAGTATGCGTGTGCTCCCGATGAAGTTGAGAGATTTGCAGTTCCACGAACCGAGTTTCCAATCGCTAGTCCCTTTTCGTCGCAGTGGTCTTCGCCGATGGTTCCGGTCCGTACTCTCTTGTTGATTGTTCGTTGCTTATGATTTTTAAAGGCTGGCTTGCAGGGCCTGACACCAAACCCCTAAATTTCCGGAGGACCATTCCTCCTTATTTCCGGTGGACCATGGTGCACAGTTTCACTTAGAGTCCCTCGCTGGCACTCGGACGATGATCAGCCGCCCTAACATGGAGAACAGACGCTGTTGTGAGCCGATCCTGACATGGAGAACAGACGCTCAATAAGATTTGCACCTCCGAAGAGGAGCAAACCCCCCCTTCCCTGTCAGCATACGACCATAGTTCCCACCGGGGTTGGTTACCCGATCTTCCCTAAGGTTGCTCGTATCCCGGCCAGCACCGCGGGGAGGTAGGGATAGGAGTTGCTGGGTAAGAGGCTAAGGACCGCGAGATGGGGTCTATTTTATTCCTTCAGGTACGCGAAGTACCAATGGTACGCTTTACCCAGCATTTGCCGTGTTCTACAAGGATGTCCGTCGCGATAAAAAACATGAACCTTTCGAAGACAGTTTCTTCTTATTTTCAATATTGACGAAGTTATTGACGATTTTCGGTTCAAAAATGAGCATTTTGACATTAACTGCACACCCCTACAAAATGGGGCAGAATTTTATTTAGGTAATTGAAAGTATAACTCATGCTCTAATGGTTGCATTGCAACATATATATGACATAGCTTGACATAAGTGCCGTATGAACATATTTTTCTTCTTCTTCTTGTTATATATAAAAATGAATTGGTCTGTATTGTGCATAACTAAGAAACGGCTGGATAGATTTTCTTCATTTCTTCAGCAAATTTGTTTATCAACAAGTCCGACGGATTTACAGAATATTTTCTCATGTAAGAATCTCGACCAAAATTGGAAAAAAAATGAAAAATTGAAAATAACTTTTGGATGGAAATTTTAAAAAGGTAGATCGCATTCGGGGCCCTCCTTAGCCGTGCGGTAAGACGCGCGACTACAAAGCAAGACCATGCTGAGGGTGGCTGGGTTCGATTCCCGGTGCCAATTTTCGGATTGGAAATTGTCTCGACTTCCCTGGGCATAAAAGTATCATCGTGTTAGCCTCATGATATACGAATGCAAAAATGGTAACTTGGCTTAGAAACGAGTTCACGAAATAACAGAACGATGCGTTTCAACATCCAACGCTTAGTAGTTAAAGGGGTTGCTGAACAGTTCCACCAGAAGCTCCATTGGCTTAGCTTAGTTTAGACTGACGGTTGCTACTCCGTGATTTATCAGAACTAGTGAAAATTGCACATTCGATCCAAGTGAATAGTGTTTGGGATTTACCATCTAGGGTATCTGTTCCTATATCAACAACAATAAGGCAATGCGCATATGAAATGCATTGATTGCTCACCCAATAATCAAGAAACATGTGAATAATTATGCTCGGCTCATGTAATTTTTAATTGAAAACAATTTGGTAACTTCAAAAATGAAATTTTCATCACATTATAGAAGTATTTAGCTAAAAAATATCATCACCGCCATGCACCTATTTCAATAACATTCAAAAACAGTTAATCCTATGCCTGTACCTATATCAATAATACTGTTTCCAACATAAAATACGCACACTATTACATGTGTGTATACGTAACGATATGATTGCAGTGATGCCGAATTCTTCAATATTTTGTATTTGAGTTGAAATATAATTACAAAATTGCTGTTTTTTTTGCAGTTTTCCATCTTATCAATTCAATTTTGTGTTTGTCATAATTTATCTTTTCGATATAATTTATTTTACAAACATAAGAGTTGAATTTCACAATGAAAGTTAATTCAAGCATTTTTTAAATAAAAATGTTGGTCGGCAACCCTTGCAGATACTGCCAGCCATGTAAACAGTTTGGAATATGGACAAGGATAATTGAGACGTTGTTCGAAAGAAACCTATATCAAACTATAGGAAATCGCGTTGGTTTTCAAAATATAATTATATTCATAGTGAAAATGTGATGTGCTTTATGTGCTGTGAAGTGAATTTTGAAGGGGTAGAATTGTTTTAGCCCGAAATTGAGTGGAAAACAACGGTGTGAAATCAGATGAATCTGCTAGTAGCAATCGAGCAGTGGTAGGAAGGTAGGAAAATGCAAATAAAAGTGCTTTATAATTTTATCTTTTAATAATTTGATTCTTGTGAATTAAAACATTACTCAAACAAAATCTTGAATAATATTCCAAACATTCAAGAATGTGTTCCATCCATTATTGTGAACATACGATGTGAGAAATTGTGAATAAATTGATTTTTTTATTTGGTTTATCGACGGTTGGGATTAATATACGGGCTGTTATTAATATGGGAACAGATACCCTATTTTCGAAGTGCACGTTTCAGCAGCTCGCAAATGTTGATCAATAATGGCGCCGGCCAAGTCCTTAAAGTCAGTTGGGAAAGGGAGGGAATGTTAGTGTGTGGTTATTGTTGCTAATAGAGATCGAGAATACCTCTGCACCTCCATAATTACCACGGGTAGGAAGTTGTGTTGTTTAGGAGGGGTTATCAGTAACATAGATCGGGATTCTTAGACGTGCGGTAAGACGCGCGTCTACAAAGCAAGACCATGCTGAGGGTGGCTGGGTTCGATTCCCGGTGCCGGTCTAGGCAATTTTCGTATTGGAAATTGTCTCGACTTCCCTAGGCATAAAAGTATCATCGTGTTAGCCTCATGATATACGAATGCAAAAATTGTAACTTGGCTTAGAAACCTCGCAGTTAATAACTGTGGAAGTGCTTAATGAACACTAAGCTGCGAGGCGGCTCTGTCCCAGTGTGGGGATGTAATGCCAATAAGAAGAAGAAGAAGAAGAAGATCAGGATTCACCATGGAAAGTGATGTGATCTATACAACTTCTGTTAGCATATGTATTTCAATTTCCTTATCTTGTTCAATTGTTCATATTTAGCGCCCGTGTCATCATTGCTTTAACGCGAGGAAAGTAGGTATAAAAGAAGCGGGATTGAAACAAAAAACCTGATTAGTCCACCTAGCGGTCTTGGTGCCTTTCTCGTGCAAAAAATGTGAGTGAGTGCTTTTTAGCGTGTTTTGCGCATAGAAAACAGTATTTTGACCATAACTTCTGATCCCATATTCCAATCTGGCCAATTTTCAATAGCAAATAATGGGACAGGATTTTCAATCGAATGGAACTTGTTGCGAGTAATTTGAACAATGCTATGTTCCACAAAGTGTGTCTACAAAATTTTGTACACATACACACATACACAAACATACATACATACATACACACAAACAGACATCACCTCAATTCTTCGAGCTGAGTCGATTGGTGTATAACACTATGGGTCTCCGAGCCTTCCATCAAAAGTTTGTTTTTGGAGCGATCATATAGCCTTTACGTATACTTAGTATACGAGAAAGGCGAAAATAAAGAGATATTCACGGCTGTTAAACCACATTGTTAGTAATAGGAACGCTAATGTTAATCGGTAGCCCTTATTTTATCTCAATTTGCCGTTAAGTAAGAATGCGCAGCCAAACTATTTTGTTCATTTACGTTTCTTTTACATGTCGTTTATTTTTCATTACTTTCTTTTGTGTGGGTTATGAGTATGTTCTAGTTTTTTTTCAAACTATTGTTCACTCTTATGGATTCCATTATTGCAATTGAAATGTATTGTCCAAAAATAACGAGTAAGATTTATTACCGTTCACATAAAAGTAGAAGTGTGTTGAAGGAAAAACTTAACTACAGCAATGGTAAGTTTTTTAATCGCTGAATGTGAAGCAAGGATTAATATAAACTGTTACACTTGTTGTTATTTAACTTGTTTATTGAAAGACTGAAAAACTGAAAGACTAAAAAACAGAAAGACTTAAAGTCTGAAACACTTCGAGGCTGAAAGACTGGAAGACTGAAAGGTTTAAAGACTAATAGACTGGAAAATTGAAATATCAATATCAAAATACTGAAAGTCTGAAAAATTGAAAAACTGATATTCGAATAGTTTGATAGACTGAAGGATTGGAATACTGAAAGGTTTTAAAGACCGGAAAATTTAAAAACTGAGAGATAGGAAGATTGAATGTTTAAAAAAACTGAAACACTTGAAGACTGAGAGAAACTGGGAGAAACTGGGAGATTGGGAGGACTGAATGACTGGAACACTGAAGACTGAAAGAATAAAGGACCTTTCAAAAAGAATGAAAAAGACGAATTAACTATAAAACTAAAAAGACTGAAAAAAATAAATAATACTGAAAAATTGATATTATGAAAGATTGAATGACTAATAGGTTGGAAAGCTGAAAGATTGAAGGACTGAAATGTTTACTAAAATAAAAATAAAAAGAAAAGACTGCCAAACTGAACGACTGAAAATCTGAAAGATTAGAAGACTGAAATTCTTAAAGTTTGAAAGCCTAAGAGACTACTCTGAAGGACCCAAAGGACTGCAGGACTGAAAACTGAAATACCGAAATACTAATAGACTGAGAAACCGAAAGACTGAAAGTATAAGAGACTGAGAAACTGAAAGATTAAATGACCGAAAGACCGGAAATCTGAGAAACGGGAAAATAGGGAACCTGAACGACTAAAAGTAAGAAGTGAAGATGTGGAAAACTCAAATACTTGAAGTCTGGAAAAAACGAACGACTGAATTACTGAAACGCTGAAGCACTAAGAAACCGAAAGAAGGTAAAGGACTGCCCTAATAGCACAATTCAGGCTTATTTGATTTCAGCAACTAACATATGACTAGATTTAGTCGTACATAGGATTCAGTAACTCGTATGTGACAACTTGTTTGCTAATATTCTAAATGCAATACTGTAATATAGAAAGTCTTTAGACGCTTTCATACCTTCCTATATGTGTAACTCTCAAATAGTTGTTCATCCATAACACGAAACCCCAGCAAAGGATTTTTTTTTCTTGGTCTTCACGCAAATTGTTGCGTCAATTCAAAACCCCTTTCTATGTTCACAGCCGAACACATCGGAACGAAATCACAAAATATCTACACGCTGTCATCCAACTGTCAAGGTCTACACATATCCATAGTTTAACAGTGTGCGGGGTTATTTAGAGAGAAAAAGGCACAAAAGCGGTAAAATTAAGGGGTGCTCTTCTTGCCCCGGGTGGTGATCTTGCCCTGTCCTACCCTGTGCCAATTTGATGAACGCTGTTTTTTCGGATGTCCTAGGCCGTCCAAACTGTTCTGGAGTACATATCCTCGAATGCATCAGAAAATATCTCTAGAAACCAAAAAATATCTTTGTGATCATAAGACATGAAATTATTGAGTTTTGAAGTAACGTAATCTATTTCAGGGTCTCCAAAAAGGCCTGGAGTTCAGAACGTACGATCTACCAGATCAACCAAGTCCTGAATGATGTATTTGTGAATCGCCAAACATCCCAGCATGTCCATAGAGCCGATAAGAATTCTCTCATTACTTTTGGAGACTACTACAGGCCTTTTTGGTTTTCAAAACGTCATAGAGTTCAAAACATACGATTTATCCGATCAACCAAGTTCTGAGCGATGTACCCGTGCATCACTAAACATTACAGCAGGTCCAATGAGCCGAAAGAATTTCACTCATTAGGATTTCTAGTTGCTACAGACCTTTTCGGTTCTCCAAAACTCCCGGGAGTTCAAAAGTTGCGATCTAATCGATCAACCATACCCTGAACGAGGTATCCGTGCAATGCTAAACATGCTAACACGTTCATTGGGGGATGGGCCGTTTGGCCGAATACCGTTCAGCCGAATTCCACCTAGCCGAAAGTTGTTTGGACGAATATACCATTTGGCCGAAAGACATTTGGCCGAAAGGGTCATTTGACCGAAAAGGTCAGTTGGCCGAAAGGGTCATTTAACCGGAAGAGTCATTTGGCCGAAGAGGTTATTTGGCCGAAGAGGTCATTTGGCTGAATAGGACATTTGGCCGAATACGACATTTGCCCGAAAAGATCATTTGACCGAATAGGTTATTTGACCGAATAGGTTCTTTGAAAACTGAGAAATAGGGTGTGGAAGTGAAACGAATTATGTCTCAAAAAGTCAATTTTTCTCAAAAAAAATATTTTTCGAGGTAACACCAGATCTCGACGTTTCATGCAATTTTAAGACATTTGGCATCTAAAAAAATTGTGATGACTTTTTGGGACTTTGATATTTTTTGGGAAAAACAAAATCGACTTCGAAAAAAATTTTAAGTCCCAAAAATTATCTAAGTCCAAAAAGTCGTTTTTTTGCAATTTTGTACAGGGACTTTTTTTCGAGGAGGTGAAACTTTTCAGCCCTACCCGTTTTTGAAATTCGAAGGTCAAATTTTCCCTAATACATTCAATTGGCACCCTAGTATATACCTATTGAACAGAATTGGGGGTATAGCGAAGATGAGGACATTGCAAAGGCCTTGATGAGGCCGGTAGATACTGTTGACTGAACTCCAGAACGTTTAGGAGTACCATGAGCCTCTCGTGTTCTAGAAAATAGGCTTTGCATTATGCGTATAAGATTATTGAACGAGATCGGGTGTATACCGACGATAAGAACATTGCCAAAGCCTTGATTGCTCCGGTAGGTACCGTGGGCTGAAATGGAGAACGTTTTGGAGTACCTTGAGCCTCTCATATTTCTGCAAATTAATCACAGGCATAACGTTCAGGATGGCTCAACTTGTCTTAGTGTTCAGAACTATCAAACAATGTGATGTTTCGGGTATCTGGGTCTTTGGGGTGTGCCGGTCGGGGTAACACCATCTTGCCATCGAAAACAGACTTCGAATCTTCATTCTTTCCTAAAACTGAAAATTTGCACAATATAAAATACTTTATCTAAGAAATTCGTCGGCATAAAAAAAATATTAGAAAAACTTTCCGCTAATGGCTGATGAACGGTAGCTAAAGAAAATTTATGGCAGTAAAATTGATTTGCTGCCATTCACACGCTGACTAATTCGACCGTCACCAGAAGCTATAACCAGTGGTGTAAATAAAGTGAGGGGGGGGGGTCTATATATAGTATAATGAATTACTGAAAAAGTTTAAAGGCAAAAGAGTTATCTCCCACATTCACTCTATCATAATGAAATAAGAAAGATTCTCATCACAATCCGAGAAGAACTATCAGTGGAATCTCTAAAGAATTCCTTTCAAAATCATCGAAGTATACCAACCGGAATCCAGAAAAATTCACTTCCTTTTATTGTCGTTGAAGGATACCCTTGGGAATCTGTGGGGATACCCTTTATAATCCATAAAAGATTTGCTTCAGAATGCCTCGTCGAATTGCTTCGGAATTCCTCCAGTATTGTTCGAAGATTTGCTTTAGAATTCCTTGACGATTTGTTTCAGAATACCCCGACGTTTTGCCTCGGAATCCGCCGACGAATTACTTCGGAATCATTCATTCGCTTCGGATTACAACGACGGTTTGTTTCGAAGTTCCTCCAAGATTTAGTTCGGAATCCCTCAACGTTTTGCTTCAACATTCCTTCGGAATCGCTGAAGGATTTTTTCGGATCCCTGGTGGATTAATTCGGAGTCTCTCGAAGATTTGATTCGGGATCCCTCGACAGATCGCTTCGGAATCCTTCGACGATTTGCGTCTACATACCTGGAACATTGCCTACGATAGCCCTAGAAAAGTCACGTTGGAATTTCTGGAGGATATCCGACAGAGTATCTGGAACATTCTCTTCGGACTCCCTGGAATATTCCCGTCGAAATCCCTGGTGGACTCCCTTTAGAATCCGTGAAGGATTCCCATCGGTATGCTTGGAGGGTTCCCGTCGGAATCACATATTGTCCTTAGAGTGTGCGGAACAAAGCTGAGCGCAACACTTCACATTTACCGACAATGATTTGCACATATAAGTAGAGTCGTTGGCTAATATATTTTACCCATGACACTTCTTTTACTTGCCATTTGGTAACGTCCATTTGCAGATCGACACAACGACACTGTGATCCACATCGCTACCGAAACTAGGGTCTCGTCGTCACCCATGAACTTGCGCGTGAGTCCGAAACAGCCTTAGCTTCGGTAAGAGGTTAACCTTTCTTTTACCCATCAAAAATCTGCTAATCGTGTAGTTGGTCTCCGTAGGGTTGCTGATGATGTCCGCACCAATGTCAGCGTTTGACGAATTCGCCCATCCGATTTCGGAAACGCTTTCTCGACCCTTCCCTAAATCCATTGGCTCCTCGTCATTCCACCAGCCACCAGAAATAAATCATCAATCACTAAATCTTTTGTTTTTTTTTTAACATTTGCTTCTTAGAACGATAACCGGTAAATACTTTTTAAACCATCTTATATCACAATAGATCTAACAAATGGTCGCAGTGATTAAAATACCCAACAAGGAAAAAAACCATCTTATAGTCCATGATATATTGAGCTAACTTCTATCCGTTACCAAGAGCAGTCTCCGTTTTTCAAAACTTTCTTCAGAGCTGCCATAAATAAAATATTTGGACGTCAAACTACTTCATTTCAGTTAACACACATACGATTACGGAGAAAATTTTGCAAAACAAAGTCGCCAGACATTCTAAATACTCACGCTCCTCTCACGTGGAAGTGTTGTCTTGAGAAATGGATTGCGAGTGATTTGACTATGCGTCCAATTTGGGAATCTCGAGCTCGTTCAGTAGCCGCTAGGTTGCGAAGGCCGACGGAGGTCCTTCGTAGCTTAGATGGTTAAAGCACCAGTCTAGCGTACTGTAGGGCCATGGGCTCGAGTCCCATCGAAGGGAAAGTGGTTACCTCCAATACATTTTCCAAATCAATATCTTCCACATAATGTACATATTCACATATGAGTTTTCACAACATTGTAAAAAAAACAAAGTTTCTATCTTTGATTACCATCCGTAATCCTTTATGAGAAACGCAAATCAAAATTTGAAATTGAACTTTTTTCAATGATTGAAAATAAAGTAAAGTGAACTGAAATTGTTTTCAACTTCCCTTATTCTATGAAGGTATCCACCACCCACCAACGTTGACTTGCTGTTCATGTCGTTGATATAATCACAACTTCGGGCAATTATGTACTTGAAAGCTGCGCGTTGTGAAGATTCAAGATGCATCCGGATGTCGGTTGGCTGAGCAACAAGTGCTACCGGCGATGGTCGAAGGTTATTCTTGCGAGACAGCAATCAGTAAGGCAACCGCATCCACAATCACCGCCACTGACTCCGTCGTCATTGTCACCGCCTTTAGAAAAGCATGCGATGCTGCCCCCAGAACTGATAATGACCGTAATGTTGATCTTGCTGACTGGCTATTGGTATTGAGGATGCATTTTCCGATGGGTACTTAAAGGGTAGGCTAACGATTCTGTAAAGTGGAATTAAAGTTTACGTCGAAAAACATGCGGGAAAGGTGACGCATTTTGAAATTCGACCAGATCGAAATGTGGGTATTAGTTATGGCTTCAATGCATTTATTATAATGCACTAGAAAGCCCCTGTTACCGCTAGGTAGATTCATCTGACTTATAGTTTTACATATTCAAAGTTAAGTGCTGTGAATTACGAAAAGTTATTCAAATTTGTCATGTCCACTTGAAAAATCTCCAGAGGGGTCAAAACAAACAAACTGCCCAAAAACGTAAATGAAAAAAATTAAATAAAAAAAATGCGTCACTACATAGGGGAACTATCAGATCAGCGGTCCCCAGCATGCTTACTATCAAGGTTCGCTGTTGAAGCGGGCCGCAATATATTTGCAACATTTGTTTTTCAGTTCATATTGCATATCACAATATTCGAACAAAATATTGTATTCCTGTGAATCATTTTCAAATAAAATATGTACTTGTAAAGACATTTCGTATCACAGGTATTATCGCCATAACTGAGAACACAAGAATTTTTTTTTCATCATAGCTCCGTTGACAGAAAACATTCTAAGCTGTTTTCAGATATGATCGCATGTCGACCGATTTTATGAATTCGATTTTATCTTTTTTTATGCTCGAGGTTTATTGTTCACTATGACTTGTCGTAGCAAAAAACGAATAGGCTCTATGAAAAATTCTATTGGGGTTGTGAACAAAACTCGTACGTACGTATACGTTATAAACAGAATCCGTCTGGGATTCTAAACAGAATCCATTTGGGATACTAAACAGAATCTGTTTAAGATTCTGAAAAGAATACGTTATGGACTCTGAACAGAATCCGTTCAGAATTTCAAACAGAATCCATTTAGGATCCGAAACAGAACCCGTTCGTGATTTTGAACAGAGCTCCGGTCGAGATTAGGAACAGAATCCTTATGGAATTTTGTTTAAAATTTTGAATAGAGTTCTCTCTGTTTGAAGATTCTGAACAAAATCTATTTGCGTTTCTGAAAAGAATTCAAATGATATTCTGAACAGAATCTCTAGTCATCGTATTTTCTGGAGGTAACATTTCAGTTAAATTTGCAAAACCTTGCTTTATATTGTGTTCTCTCGATATATAAATCGTGTTTACACATCATAATGATGTGAACTTACCAGGAGTACACAGAAATAATGACATGGGAGCTATAAGATGAAGAACCGCAACAGTAACGCAACAGTCAGAGCTACTTAACTTTAACTTTGTAGAATTTGTGATATTTTAGTGAACTTGTTAGCAGATAACAATATTGTCGGCAGTTGGGTAATCGATGTGACGTTACTTCGATTACAATCGGAGACGGCGGCGTTGATCGACGTGGACTAATTATATACAATGGACTTGTATTGTTCACATTTAGTCCAGGAGTCTCTCCAGAAATTGCACAGGAGTTCCTTCAAAAGTTCTTCCCGAAATTCCTCCGTAAATTTCTCCAGGAGTTTCTTTGGAAGTTCTTCCAGGAGCTCCTCCGAAAATTCCTCCAAGAGTCGCTTGAGGATTTACTCCAGGAGTTCCTCCGAAAATTCTTCCAGGAATTTCTTTGGAAAATTCTCCAAAAGTCCCTTTGGAAATTTTTCAAGGAGTTCCTTCATAAATTCCTTCCAGAGTCCCTACAGAATTTCCTTCCAAAATTATTTTACGAGATGCTATGAAAATTCTTCCATAAGATTTTTCGAAAATTCCTCCATATGTTTCTTCGGAAATTTATCAAGCATTTTCGATGCAATTTTCTCAAGAAGCTTCCTTGGAAAGTCCTCCAGAATTTCCCGAATAATTTTTTTTGAAAGTTCCTCCAAAAGTTTCTTCAGGAACTTCTGCTGAAGTTTCTTTGGAAATTAATACAGGAGTTCCTCCAGGATTCTTTCCAGAAATTGCTCCAGGAGTTCCTTCAAAAGTTTCTCCCGAAATTCCTTCGTAAATTTCTCCAGGAGTTTCTTTGGAAGTTCTTCCAGGAGCTCCTCCGAAAACTCCTCCAAGAGTCGCTTGAGAATTTACTCCAGGAGTTCCTCCGAAAATTCTTCCAGGAGTTTCTTTGGAAAATTCTCCAAAGGTCCCTTTGGAAATTTCTCAAAAAGTTCAGAAATTCCTTCCAGAGTCCCTCCAGAATTTCCTTCCAAAATTATTTTAGAAGATGCTTTGAAAATTCTTCCAAAAGATTTTTCGAAAATTCCTCCAGCATTTTCGTTGTAATTTTCTCAAGAAGCTTTTTTGGAAAGTCCTCCAGAATTTCCTGAATATTTTTTTTTAATTCCCTCAAAAGTTTCTTTAGAAACTATTGCCGAAGTTCGTTTGGAAATTTATTCAGGAGTTTCCCCAGAAATTCCTGCAGAAGTTCATCAAGACATTCCTCTAGGAACTCAGGAAATTCTTCCAGGTGTTCCTTTGGAACTTCCTTCAAGAGATTATTAAGAAATTCCTCTAGGAGTCCCTTCGGAAGGTTCTGCAGAAGTTCGTATGAAAATGTTTCGAGTTATTAACTCAAGTCTTCCAAAAATCCATACAGAACGTTCTATTGTTGTTTCTCAAGATATTCCTCAAGTAGTTTCTGCCAAAATTATTCCTGAAGTTCCTCCAAAAGTTCTCCCAGAAGTTCCTCTAGAAATTCCTCCACGAGTTTATCAAGAAATTTCTCCAGCAGTTCCTCACGAAACTTTTCCAGGCGTTCCTTGGGAAAGTGCTCCGGGAATTCCTCCTGAAATTGATCCAGAAGTTCCTCCAAAACCTTCTCCAGGACTTCCTCAAGAAATTCCTCCAAGAGTTTCTTTTGAAATTTATTCGAAAATACCTCCAGGAGTATGAGAAAACTCCTGCAGCAGTTCCTTTGGAAATTACTCCAGAAGATCCTCTGAATTTTCTCCAGGAGTTCTTCAACAAATTCCTTCAAATGCTTTTTCTTTCAAATATTCTCCGGAAATACCTCCAGAAGCTTCCCGGAAGTTTTTTTCTGAACTACCTTCGCAAATTCCCCCAAGAGGTTTCCACCAGAGGAATCCTTCCGATATTCCTCCAAAAGTTCTTTTTAATATTCCTCAATAAGTTTCTCCCAAAGTCCCTCCAGAATTTCCTCCGAAAATTTCTCCATAAGTTCTTTCGGAAATTCCTAATGGCGTTCTTCCAGAAATCCCACCAAGAGTTTCTCAAGAAATTCCTCCAGGAGTTCCTGAGGAAATTCTCATTGCATTCCTCCAAAAACCCACCAAGAAGATCCTCCAGAAAATCCTCCAGTAGTTTCTTTAGATAATACTTTCAGAAGCTCCTTCGGAAAGTCTTCCGGAAATTCCTCCGAGAATCCTTTGAAAATTCTTGAATCCTCCGGAATTGCTCCAATAATTCCTCCAGACTATCCTCTAGGAGCTTCTCAAGAAACCTCCTCGAAAAATTCCTCCAAAAACATCTTCGGAAATTTTTTTCGGTAGTTCCTTCTGAAACTCCCGCAGGAACTCCTCCAGAAGTTTCTTTGAATATTCCTTAAAAAGTTTCTTCAGATTTTTCCCAGGAAATTTCTCCAAAAGATTTTTTTGTAAAATCCTTCAAGAGTTTTTTTTGGCAAACCCTCCAAGAGCTTTCCCGGAAATACCTCCAGAAGTACCTCCTGAATTTCCTCCGAAAATTCCTTCAGGAATTCTCTTGAAAAACCTCCCTGAGATTATCAAAAAATTCCTCCAGGAGTCCCTCCAAAATTCTCACAGGAGTTCCTGAGGAAATTCTTCTTGGCGTTCCTTCAAAAGCACACCACGAAGATCCTTCAGAAAACCCTCCAGGAGTTTCTCAAGAACTTTCTTCAAGCAACACTTTCAAAAGTTCCTTTGGAAGGTGTTCCGAAAATTCCTTCAAGAATCCTCTGATAATTCTTCTCGAAATTGCTCTAATAATTCCCTTAGAACAGCAGTTCTCAACCTTTTTCTTCAGAGGTACCCCTTCGAACTTTTGCATGATTTGAGGTACCCCCTCTCGAAAGTAGGCTTCCAATCCTCTTGAAATCATAATTCCGAGCCCTTTTGAAGGAAAGCTCCTTTAAGCTTTTGAGTCCCTTTAGAGTAAGCTTCCGCGCCTCTTTATTAGAGGCTTTTGAGCCTCTTGTAGAGAGGCTTCCGAGCCTCTTGAAGGCGGTTGTCGAACCACTTAAAAGGAAGCTTCCGTTGCATCTTGGAAGAACGCTTCTGAGCCTCTTGATAGTATGCTTATTGAAAGAAGAATTCTGAGCTTCTTGAAGCGAGGCTTCCGAGCCTCTTGAAAGGAGGCTGCCAAACCTCTTGAAGGAAGGCTTCTGAACCACTTGAAAGTAGACTTCCGAGCCTCTTGAAAGAAGGCTTACGAACCTCTTGAAAAGAAGCTTTCGAGCCTCTCGAAAGGAGGCTTTCGATCCTCTTGGAAAAAGGGTTCAGAGCCTCTTGAAAGGAGGCTTTTGAGCCTCTTGAAAGAAGGCTTCCGAGCCTCTTGAAAGAAGGCTTCCGAGCATCTTGAAAGGAGGGTTTTGAGTCTCTAGAAAAGGAGGCTTCCGAGCCTCTTGAAAGGAGGCTTCCGAGCCTCTCGAAAGGAGGCTTCCGAGCCTCTTGAAAGAAGGCTTCCGAGCCTCTTGAAAGGAGGCTTCCGAGCCTCTTGAAAGGAGGCTTCCGAGCCTCTTGAAAGGAGGCTTCCGAGCCTCTTGAAAGGAGGCTTCCGAGCCTCTTGAAAGGAGGCTTCCGAACCTCTGAAAAGAGGCTTCCAGAACCTCTTGAAAGGAGGCTTCCAACCTCTTGAAAGGAGGCTTCCAGACCTCTTGAAAGGAGGCTTCCAGACCTCTTGAAAGGAGGCTTCCGAGCCTGTTGGAAAGAAGGAGGCTTCTGAGCCTCTTGAAAGGAGGCTTCTGATCCTCTTGAAAGGAGGCTTGAGCCTCTTGAAAGGAGGCTTCCAGCCTCTTGAAAGGGAGGCTTCCTGAGCCTCTTGAAAGGAGGCTTCCTGAGCCTCTTGAAAGAAGGCTTCGAGCCTCTTGAAAGGAGGCTTGAGGCCTCTTGAAAGGAGGCTTCTGAGCCTCTTGAAAGGAGGCTTCTGAGCCTCTTGAAAGGAGGCTTCCAGGCCTCTTGAAAGGAGGCTTGAGCCTCTTGAAGGAGGCTTCTGAGCCTCTTGAAAGGAGGCTTCTGAGCCTCTTGAAAGGAGGCTTCCAGGCCTCTTGAAAGGAGGCTTCCGAGCCTCTTGAAAGGAGGCTTCAGCCTCTTGAAAGGAGGCTTCCAAGCTCTTGAAAGGAGGCTTGAGGCCTCTTGAAAGGAGGCTTCTGAGCCTCTTGAAAGGAGGCTTCCAGGCCTCTTGAAAGGAGGCTTCCTGGCCTCTTGAAAAGGCTTCTGAGCCACTTGAAAGGAGGCTTCCGAGCCTCTTGAAAGGAGGCTTCCAGCCTCTTGAAAGAGGCTTCCAGAACCTCTTGAAAGGAGGCTTCCAGAACCTCTTGAAGGGGCTTCCAGCCTGTTGAAAGAAGGAGGCTTCCAGGCCTCTTGAAAGGAGGCTCTGAGCCTCTTGAAAGGAGGCTTCCAGGCCTCTTGAAGGAGGCTTCCAGGCCTCTTGAAAGGAGGCTTCTGAGCCTCTTGAAGGAGGCTTGGAGCCTCTTGAAAGGAGGCTTCCAGGCCTCTTGAAAGGAGGCTTCCGAGCTCTTGAAAGGAGGCTTCTGAGCCTCTTGAAAGGAGGCCTGAGCCTCTTGAAAGGAGGCTTCTGAGCCTCTTGAAAGGAGGCTTCCTGAGCCTCTTGAAAGGAGGCTTCCAGGCCTCTTGAAAGGAGGCTTCTGAGGTTCTAGAAAGGAGGGTTCCAGGCCTCTTGAAAGTAGGCTTGTGAGCTTCTTAAAAGGAGGCTTCCAGCCTCTTGAAGGAGGCTTCCGAGCCTCTTGAAAGAAGGCTTCCAGAGCCTCTTGAAAGGAAGCTTCTGAGCCTCTTGAAAGGAGGCTTCCTGAGTCTCTTGAAAGGAGGCTTTGAGCCTCTTGAAAGAAGGCTTCCAGCCTCTTGAAGAAGGCTTCCAGAGCCTCTTGAAAGAAGGCTTCCAGGCCTCTTGAAAGGAGGCTTCCTGAGCCTCTTGAAAGGAGGCTTCCGAGCCTCTTGAAAGAAGGCTTGAGCCTCTTGAAGGAGGCTTCCAAGCCTCTTGAAAGGAGGCTTCCAGCCTCTTGAAAGGAGGCCTGAGCCTCTTGAAAGGAGGCTTCCGAGCCTCTTGAAAGGAGGCCTGAGCCTCTTGAAAGGAGGCTTCTGAGCCTCTTGAAAGGAGGCTTCCAGGCCTCTTGAAAGGAGGCTTCCGAGCCTCTTGAAAGGAGGCTTCCGAGGCCTCTTGAAAGGAGGCTTCCAGGCCTCTTGAAAGGAGGCTTCGAGCCTCTTGAAAGGAGGCTTCCTGAGCCTCTTGAAAGGAGGCTTCCTGAGCCTCTTGAAAGGAGGCTCTGAGCCTCTTGAAAGGAGGCTTCTGAGCCTCTTGAAAGGAGGCTTCTGAGCCTCTTGAAAGGAGGCTTCTGAGCCTTCTTGAAAGGAGGCTTCCAGGCCTCTTGAAAGGAGGCTTCCAGGCCTCTTGAAAGGAGGCCTTGAGCCTCTTGAAAGGGAGGCTTCCGAGCCTCTTGAAAGGAGGCTTCCGAGCCTCTTGAAAGGAGGCTTCCGAGCCTCTTGAAAGGAGGCTTCCGAGCCTCTTGAAAGGAGGCTTCCGAGCTTCTTGAAAGGAGGCTTTCGAACCTCTTGAAAGAAGGCTTTCGAGCCTCTTGAAAGGAGGTTTCCGAGCCTCTTAAAAGGAGGTTTCCGAGCCTCTTGAAAGGAGGCTTCCGAACCTCTTGAAAGGAGGCTTCCGAACCTCTTGAAAGGAGGCTTCCGAGCCTCTTGAAAGAAGGCAGCCTAACCATTCAAAGGAGGCTCCCGAGCCTCTTGAAAGGAGGCTTCGAGCTGCTTGGGCGAAGGCTTCTGGGTGGCGTATAACGTTCTCTTTTTCTTCTATCTCCATTTTTCGTGATATTTGAGAGGCTTCAGTAAGCTACCTTACCGGGGCGCGTTACCTACATCGCGATAATGGGGCTGCCACCTCAGGTATAGCTGACGCGATACAGCATTTCGTTAATCAGCCGCTGGGTACCAGACAGACGCTGTTTGAGCCGCACCTCCTGGTGGACAGACGCTCGAGTGGCGTATAAGGATGCTTCTAATCCTCTTGCTTGTTGCAACCGAGTTTTAGTGAAAAATAAAATCATTTTGTTCATTCGACGTTTTGTTCGTTTGAAACTTCTGTTCCACAGTCCTTCATACATTGTGGTAGTTGTGTCAATTGGGATTTATTGACCGCATTACATATTATGTACAACATAAATTTTTGAACTTTATCAATAGTTTTGATTGAAATTGTAATATGTCCGCCATTACGCATTTTTGTCCGAGGTACCCCCTAGGGCCAGCGAAGGTACCCCCAGGAGTACATGTACCCCAGGTTGAGAACCGCTGCCTTACAACATTCTCTAGGATTTCCTCAAGAAACATCCTCAAGGAATTGATCCAAAAACTCCTTTGGAAATTCTTACGGTAATTTTTTATAAAACTCCTCCAGAAGTTTCTTTTAATATTCCTTCAAAAAATCCTTCAGAATTCACCCAGGAAATTTATCCAAAAGATTTTTAGGAAAATCCATCAAGTATTTTTTTTTGCAAACCCTCCAAGTGCTTCCCCGGAAATATCTCAAGAAGTTCCTTCGGAAATTCCTCCCGCAGTACCTCCTGAACTTCCCCCAAAAAGTTCTTCAGTGATTCCTTCAGGCATTCCTCTTGAGATTTAAGATTCTCAAGAAATTCCTTCAGAAGCTTCCCCGAAAATTCCTCCAGGAGTCCCTCCAGAATTTCCTAAGGAAGTTCCTCTAGAATTTTCTAGGATTTTCTTCAGAAATTACTCCAAGAAATCTTCCAAAAATTTCTTCAAAACGAACCTCATAGGGTTTCTCCGAACCTAATAGATATTTCTTTAAGAGTTCCTCCAGAAATTCCTTAGGAAATTTATCTGGAAATTGCTCCAGGAGATCCTGAGAAAACTCCTTTAACAGTTCCTTTGGAAATCACTCTAGAAGATCTTCAGAATTTTCTCCAAGAGTTCTTTCAGGATTTCGTCCAAAAGTTTTTTTTTTAATTCTTCGGAAATACTTCCAAGTCCTTCTGCATATATAAATAATATACCTTCGCAAATTTCGGGCAGCAGGGACTATGTCCAAGGGCTTGACGATCCCTCCCCAGGCCATCTGCGAGTTGTGGGGCTTGCCTAGGATGTGGTGGGGTTTGACAGTGGGCCCTGTTAAACCTCTATAAAAAGCTGCATGTATCCGCAAGTAGGCCCCACCAAAGCGACCGTGTGCCGCTCAAAGCGCACAAGCCCAAGTCCTGGTGTTAGGTGGGACGCTAAACAGCCCTGACACGACGGCCCTCCGACGAGACAGGAGGTTTGCGCAGGCCCAATAAGCCGCCTAGAAAACCAATCATTACGAACAATATAAGAGATAATGCGACTCGATATAATCGGCAAAGACGACGAATACAGGATCACGATTGGAAGCTTGGAACATGGAATTGCAAGTCGCTAGGTTTCGCAGGTTGCGACAGGATGATCTACGATGAATTACATCCCCGCAACTTCGACGTCGTGGCGCTGCAGGAGATTTGCTGGACAGGACAGAAAGTGTGGAAAAGCGGGCATCGAGCGGCTACCTTCTACCAAAGCTGTGGCACCACCAACGAGCTGGGAACCGGCTTCATAGTGCTGGGTAAGATGCGCCAACGCGTGATTGGGTGGCAGCCAATCAACGCAAGGATGTGCAAGCTGAGGATTAAAGGCCGTTTCTTCAACTATAGCATCATCAACGTGCACTGCCCACACGAAGGGAGACCCGACGACGAGAAAGAAGCGTTCTACGCACAGCTGGAGCAGACATACGATGGATGCCCACTGCGGGACGTTAAAATCGTCATCGGTGACATGAACGCACAGGTAGGAAGGGAGGAAATGTATAGACCGGTCATCGGACCGGATAGTCTGCACACCGTATCGAATGACAACGGCCAACGATGCATAAACTTTGCAGCCTCCCGCGGAATGGTAGTCCGAAGCACCTTCTTTCCCCGCAAAAATATCCACAAGGCCACATGGAGATCACCTAACCAAGAAACGGAAAACCAAATCGATCACGTTCTAATCGACGGTAAATTCTTCTCCGACATCACGAACGTCCGCACTTACCGCAGTGCGAATATTGAATCCGACCACTACCTCGTTGCAGTATGCCTGCGCTCAAAACTCTCGACGGTGTACAACACGCGTCGAAGTCGGACGCCGCGGCTTAACATTGGGCGGCTACAAGACGGTAGACTAGCCCAAGAATACGCGCAGCAGCTGGAAGTGGCACTTCCAACGGAAGAGCAGCTAGGCGCAGCGTCTCTTGAAGATGGCTGGAGAGATATTCGATCCGCCATTGGTAGCACCGCAACCGCTGCACTAGGCACGGTGCCCCCGGATCAGAGAAACGACTGGTATGACGGCGAATGTGAGCAGTTAGTGGAAGAGAAGAATGCAGCATGGGCGAGATTGCTGCAACATCGCACGAGGGCGAACGAGGCACGATATAAACAGGCGCGGAACAGACAAAACTCGATTTTCCGGAGGAAAAAGCGCCAGCAGGAAGATCGAGACCGTGAAGAAACGGAGCAACTGTACCGCGCTAATATCACACGAAAGTTCTATGAGAAGTTAAACCGTTCACGTAAGGGCCACGTGCCACAGCCTGATATGTGTAAGGACATAAACGGGAACCTTCTTACGAACGAGCGTGAGGTGATCCAAAGGTGGCGACAGCACTACGAAGAACACCTGAATGGCGATGTGGCAGACGAAGATGGCGGTATGGTGACGGACCTGGGAGGACGCGCGTAGGACAAAATTTTACCGCCTACGGATCTACAGGAACTCCAGGAGGAGATAGGCCGGCTCAACAACAACAAAGCCCTGGGGTTGACCAACTACCAGGAGAGCTATTTAAACACGGTGGTGAGGCACTGGCTAGAGCGCTGCACTGGGTCATTACCAAGATTTGGGAGGAGGAAGTTTTGCCGCAGGAGTGGATGGAAGGTGTCGTGTGTCCCATCTACAAAAGGGCGATAAGCTGGATTGTAGCAACTACCGCGCAATCACATTGCTGAACGCCGCCTACAAGGTACTCTCCCAAATTTTATGCCGTCGACTAGCACCAACTGCAAGGGAGTTCGTGGGGCAGTACCAGGCGGGTTTTATGGGCGAACGCTCCACCACGGACCAGGTGTTCGCCATTCGCCAAGTACTGCAGAAATGCCGCGAATACAACGTGCCCACACATCATCTATTCATCGACTTCAAAGCCGCATATGATACAATCGATCGGGACCAGCTATGGCAGCTAATGCACGAACACGGTTTTCCGGATAAACTGACACGGTTGATCAAAGCGACGATGGATCGGGTGATGTGCGTAGTTCGAGTTTCAGGGGCATTCTTGAGTCCCTTCGAAACCCGCAGAGGGTTACGGCAAGGTGATGGTCTTTCGTGTATGCTATTCAACATCGCTTTGGGTAATACGAAGAGCAGGGATTAACACGAGTGGTACAATTTTCAATAAGTCCGTCCAGCTATTTGGTTTCGCCGACGACATAGATATTATGGCACGTAACTTTGAGAAGATGGAGGAAGCCTACATCAGACTGAAGAGGGAAGCTAAGCGGATCGGACTAGTCATCAACACGTCGAAGACGAAGTACATGGTAGGAAGAGGTTCAAGAGAAGACAATGTGAGCCACCCACCGCGAGTTTGCATCGGTGGTGACGAAATCGAGGTGGTAGAAGAATTTGTGTACTTGGGCTCACTGGTGACTGCCGAAAATGACACCAGCAGAGAAATTCGGAGACGCATAGTGGCTGGAAATCGTACGTACTTTGGACTCCGCAAGACGCTCCGATCGAATAGAGTTCGCCGCCGTACCAAACTGACAATCTACAAAACGCTAATTAGACCGGTAGTCCTTTACGGACACGAGACCTGGACGATGCTCGTGGAGGACCAACGCGCACTTGGAGTTTTCGAAAGGAAAGAGCTGCGTACCATCTATGGTGGGGTGCAGATGGCGGACGGTACGTGGAGGAGGCGAATGAACCACGAGTTGCATCAGCTGTTGGGAGAACCATCCATCGTTCACACCGCGAAAATCGGAAGACTGCGGTGGGCCGGGCACGTAGCCAGAATGTCGGACAGTAATCCGGTGAAAATGGTTCTCGACAACGATCCGACGGGCACAAGAAGGCGAGGTGCGCAGCAGGCAAGGTGGATCGATCAGGTGGAAGATGACTTGCGGACCCTTCGTAGACTGCGTGGTTGGCGACGTGTAGCCATGGACCGAGCCGAATGGAGAAGACTCTTATATACCGCACAGGCCACTTCGGCCTTAGTCTGAATAAATAAATAATAATAACCTTCGCAAATTCTTCCTGTAGATTTTTTTTTGGAAATTTCTCTTAACTAATTCGTCCAGGAGTTCCATTAAAAGCTTTTCAAAGAATTCTACCAAAGATTTTCCTTTACTTTCCAAATTCCTTTTGAAACTCCTCCTGGAATTCCTCCTCAAATTTCTTGCAATATTCCTCCATATGTTCCTTGAGAACGTTCTCAGGAAATTTATCCAAAAGTTTCTTTGGAAAAACCTTCAAGAGCTCCCCCGGATATACCTCTGGAAGTTCCTTCTGGAATTCCTCCCAAAGTCCCTCCAGAGTTTCTTCCGCAAATTCTTCCAGAAGAAACACCACAGACAATCATCTTAGAAAGGGGAGATCCATTATTTACGTAACGCAAAAATTGGCCGATTTCCACCCCCCCCCCACACTTCCCCCAATGTCACACTTTTTATATGAATTTATCTAGATGTAATTCCTCCAGGATTTCCATCGAAAATTCCTGCGGGAGTTCCTCAAGAAATTCCTCCACGAGTTCCAGAAAAAAAATAAAGCTTTCAAAACTTAAAAATTTGAAAAGTAAAAAAATCATTTTCAATCATTGAATTTCTACAATATCTTAAAATTAAAAAAGGGGTGAGGGATGTTTGGAGGAATTCCGTTGCGAAGTGCCGGAGGAGCTCCTGGACGATCTCCGGCGGAATTCTTTGACAAATTCTCAGAGAAATTCCTGAAGAAATTTATTGTAGCTCTTGAAAGAACCTGTGGGGGACTTTCCGGAAAGGATGTCTGGAAAAACGCCGATAGGAATTCTGAAGGGACTTTGGGAGGTATTTCCGGATAAAATTATGGAGGATTTTCCAAAGAAAATTTTGGAGGATTTTCCAAAGAAAATTTTGGAGGAATTTCCTGGGAAGTTCTAGAGAAACTTATGGAGGAATATTTAAAGGAACTTTTGAAGGAATATCCGAAGGAATTTCTGAAAGAAATCCTGGAAGAGTTTCAGAAGGAATTTGTGAAAGAAAAATCTGAATGAGTCTCCGAAGAAATCACTTGAGGACTCCTGGAAGAATTTCCAAAACCTCCTGGGGGAATTTGCGAAGGTAGTCCAGAAAGCACTTCCGGGTAGCTTCTGGAGGTATTTTCTGAATATTTTTGAAAAAGAAAAACTGCTGGAGGAGTTTTCTCATACTCCTGGAGGTATCTCCCGAAATGAAATGAAAGCAAACTTCATTTAACAATATGTCAGCCAACTGCGGCATGGATTTGTTTGCCTTTCAATGATGATTTCGGAAGGCGATTTTACATTGATTATGTAAATGTGCATTAGATTTGAGCTAATATTACGCTTTATTTTGTACAAACATGATGTGCAGCATTTTAATGGAATTGAATTCCACAGAAAGTATGCAATATCACGTTTCGTTGACTTGAACAAGAAAATGTGAATGTGATGGTAAAAGTTACAAAATCAGTTTTTACTTAGAATTTCTGGGTACGTGTAGCAAAATTCTGTCACGGCATATTAATATATGTTTTGCTGTATCTATTGGTCCAGTGCAATCATATGCTAGAACAATATAACCAATATTTAATCTTATTACGATAAAAATGAATGGGCATATGTTAATTGCTATGAAAAGTTACATAATCTTAACTGATTTCCATTGACCTCAAAGCTGTGTTATGTTGAGATGTCCGAAAATATTTTTCTTGGAAAATCCCTAATTGCGCCGCATATTTACTTTCAAAACATACCTACCGCATTGCGTTCGAGATATCAACCACCCATCACCCGCAGATGTTCGCCGGAAAATAAGAAATAGTTTGCCACACATATGGCCATTAGCGGTTTGTTCGGCAGCATTCCCAGACCGCAGTACCCGTGTTTCATCCACGCCTCGAGCGTTAAAAATAAACATCAAACGAAAGTATGACCTTCACTTCGAAAGGCGCGGTGGCGCTGCGGGATGTGAACATATTAGACTGGTTTGCAGACAACAGGCTGATTTTATTCAGTCGCGCTTCAATCTTGCAGTAATTGGGGAAGGCGGCAGTGTACTAACTGGAATATGTAAGGCCATTCGAAAGAGGAAATGAATCATAATATATTTTATTTTTGCTACTGAAGCGTTCTAATATATGCACTAATGGTTGCGTGGAGGATGATTTTTTCCCAACATCGCATTATGCACTTTTATTTTTATTGGATGAACCGATGACATTATTCTAGGTGTTCTTGGAAAAATCAGGATAGTCGGACAGGACACGCGCACGTAGTTATAAGTATCTATTATTCTATGTATTACAAAGGTAAATGTATTGAAGCCTTCCTAGCTCGATTTATTATAATGACGTGAACTGACGTCGAATGGAAATATGCGTTCTCTTGCGTTATGGAAATCTAGATCTAGATTGTTAAACAAATATTTAGTATGAATAATGCATTCGTTCTGCATTCATTCGATCGAATATTCAAGCAAATGCACTTGAACACTTCTTTTGAGAATCAAAACAAGTCCATATAACAAATAACAATGTTAGTCGTCCATCTTATCTTAGCTTTCTTTCTTACTTTCTTTTTTCTGTTCTTTTCGAAGAAGAAATAAATTAAACCTACAACTTGATACAAATTATTACGTTTATCGTGTTTTTAATAAAAGCAGGGTAATTTTCTTGATCGACTAAGCGACTTCCATAAGCCATACAAACAAGCGGTTCAATTGCTACGCAAACATCAATGCCCTTTGCTGCCTACATTCGGAGCAGGCAAGTGCAGTTCAGTGGAGTATGGTCCAATATGCGTTCCATGCGTCTTTTGATAGTTGAACCCCAACCTAAACTGAACTAAACTCTACATACATTTCAAACAGATCTTAAACACAAAATACTAGATAAAATACTATGATTCCACTCAATCAACTTTTTCCTTCTACTAACTTTTTTACACGGATTGCCCGAAGTAAATTCATTATCTCTAAACGATTTGCCGTTGGCTATATATTCCATCGACTCTGCATCTATCAATGATGAATGTTCAAAATCATCAATCAAGCGATTAAAATATGCATTTCACCATATTTATTTTTTATTGATTGATGGTATTGAATACACACGCACACCTCCATATTGCCCAATCGATGCATTATATGCCATACCCCCATAACCGAAGCGACCCCAACCCAACTTGATTGCCGCCTGCTGAAGCCAGCTCGATAGCTAGGTACCTACATGTGCCATCACTCGTCGCCCGGATAAATATGAAGATATCAATATTTATTACTTCGGTTGTGCAAGATATTCCATGTTCAAAGCAAAATCGATGATCGGTCGTAAACAAACGGGTGGCTGTTGGCTGACTGCCACAAATTGAAGGAAATTAACTGGCCTGGCTTTGAAATCCAGGAATTAATCGACAACTCGAGGCGATGAGGTCTGCATATGAGGGAGATAGTTTGCCGAAAACAAGAACCTTGTCTATGCAGTCTGGTTATAACAGCTTTCCAGTTTCATTTAGAGATTTGATTAAAACAAAACACACTTTATTTCGTCTTGTTTTGCGAAGTTTTTGGAATCTTTTCGCAAATACACTCAAGCTCTTTTGAAAAAAAAAATGATTACTGCCGTTTAAGCTCTTGTATGTACCTTGTCTTCACCAAATTCCGGCGATGAAACAAACTTTGCAGTTCCTTTGGAACTCCGAGAGTGAAAAGGATCGGATCACGTAAAGGAATATCAAGTAAACTCGTTTCTGGAAGTTTTGTTAGGAATTCTCTAGAAGCTCCGTCAGGAATCTTTCCAAAAGATTCCCCAGGAATTCGTCTGCATATTTCGTAAGAGATTCTTCTGGTAGTTCCGTTAGGAATTCCTCCGGAAGTTCCGTCAGGAATTCCTCCGGAAGTTCCGTCAGGAATTCCTCCGGAAGCTCCGTCAGGAATTCCTCCGGAAGTTCCGTCAGGAATTCCTCCGGAAGTTCCGTCAGGAATTCCTCCGGAAGTTCCGTCAAGAATTTCTCCGGAAGTTCCGTCAGGAATTCTTCCGGAAGTTCCGTCAGGAATTCCTCCGGAAGTTCCGTCAGGAATTCCTCCGGAAGTTCCGTCAGGAATTCCTCCGGAAGTTCCGTCAGGAATTCCTCCGGAAGTTCCGTCAGGAATTCCTCCGGAAGTTCCGTCAGGAATTCCTCCGGAAGTTCCGTCAGAATTCCTCCGGAAGTTCCGTCAGAATTCCTCCAGAAGTTCCGTCAGGAATTCCTCCGGAAGTTCCGTCAGAATTCCTCCGGAAGTTCCGTCAGGAATTCCTCCGGAAGTTCCGTCAGGAATTCCTCCGGAAGTTCCGTCAGGAATTCCTCCGGAAGTTCCGTCAGGAATTCCTCCGGAAGTTCCGTCAGGAATTCCTCCGAAGTTCCGTCAGGAATTCCTCCGGAAGTTCCGTCAGAATTCTCCGGAAGTTCCATTAAGAATTCCTCCGGAAGTTCCGTCAGGAATTCCTCCGATAGTTCCGTCAGGAATTCCTCCGGAAGTTCCGTCAGGAATTCCTCCGGAAGTTCCGTCAGGAATTCCTCCAGAAGTTCCGTCAGGAATTCCTCCGGAAGTTCCGTTAAGAATTCCTCCGGAAGTTCCGTCAGGAATTCCTCCGGAAGTTCCGTCAGGAATTCCTCCGGAAGTTCCGTCAGGAATTCCTCCGGAAGTTCCGTCAGGAATTCCTCCGGAAGTTCCGTCAGGAATTCCTCCGGAAGTTCCGTCAGGAATTCCTCCGGAAGTTCCGTCAGGAACTGAAATAATTTGATTTTCAGGCATTCCTTCGCGGATTGGCCCTTTACGAACATGAAGCATGGACGTTAAAAGAGGCGAACCGGAAATCTTACGAGCTCACGAGCCGTATCATGTGTGAAAAGAAAAAAAAATATTGTGAATCGTAAAAAATACGGCAGACATCAGTGGACTGGTCACTTAGGGCCTATGTCCACGTAGCAGTTTTTAACGCTGCGTGCAATTCCGTCAGAAATTCCTTCGGAAATTCCGGCAGGAATTCCTTCGGAAATTCCGGCAGGAATTCCTTCGGAAATTCCGTCAGGAATTCCTTCGGAAATTCCGTCAGGAATTCCTTCGGAAATTCCGTCAGGAATTCCTTCGGAAATTCCGTCAGGAATTCCTTCGGAAATTCCGTCAGGAATTCCTTCGGAAATTCCGTCAGGAATTCCTTCGGAAATTCCGTCAGGAATTCCTTCGGAAATTCCGTCAGGAATTCCTTCGGAAATTCCGTCAGGAATTCCTTCGGAAATTCCGTCAGGAATTCCTTCGGAAATTCCGTCAGGAATTCCTTCGGAAATTCCGTCAGGAATTCCTTCGGAAATTCCGTCAGGAATTCCTTCGAAAATTCCGTCAGGAATTCCTTCGGAAATTCCGTTAGGAATTCCTTCGGAAATTCCGTCAGGAATTCCTTCGGAAATTCCGTCAGGAATTCCTTCGGAAATTCCGTCAGGAATTCCTTCGGAAATTCCGTCAGGAATTCCTTCGGAAATTCTGTCAGGAATTCCTTCGGAAATTCCGTCAGGAATTCCTTCGGAAATTCCGTCAGGAATTCCTTCGGAAATTCCGTCAGGGATTCCTTCGGAAATTCCGTCAAGGATTCCTTCGGAAATTCCGTCAGGAACTCCTTCGGAAATTCCGTCAGGAATTCCTTCGGAAATTCTGTCAGGAGTTCCTTTGGAAATTCCGTTAGGAATTCCTTTGGAAATTCCGTCAGGAATTCCTTCGGGAATTCAGTTGAAAATTCCGTCAGGAATTCCTTCAGAAATTCCGTCAGGAATCCCTTCGGAAATACCGTCAGGAATTCCTTCAGAAATTCCGTCAGGGATTCCTTCGGAAATTCCGTCAGGAAATCCTTCGGAAATTCTGTCAGGAGTTCCTTTGGAAATTCCGTTAGGAATTCCTTTGGAAATTCCGTCAGGAATTCCTTCGGGAATTCAGTTGGAAATTCCGTCAGGAATTCCTTCAGAAATTCCGTCAGGAATCCCTTCGGAAATTCCGTCAGGAATTCCTTCGGAAATTCCGTCAGGAATTCCTTCGGAAATTCCGTCAGGAATTCCTTCGGAAATTCCGTCAGGAATTCCTTCGGAAATTCCGTCAGGAATTCCTTCGGAAATTCCGTCAGGAATTCCTTCAGAAATTCCGTCAGGAATTCCTTCAGAAATTCCGTCAGGAATTCCTTCGGAAATTCCGTCAGGAATTCCTTCGGAAATTCCGTCTGAAATTTCTTCGGAAATTCCGTCAGGAATTCCTTCGAAAATTCCATCAGGAATTCCATCGGCAACTCCGTCAGGAATTCCTTCGGAAATTCCGTCAGGAATTCCTTCGGAAATTCCGTCAGAAATTCCTTCGGAAATTCCGTCAGAAATTCCTTCGGAAATTCCGTCAGAAATTCCTTCGGAAATTCCTAAGGAATTCCTAACGGAATTTCCGAAGGAATTCCTAACGGAATTTCCGAAGGAATTCCTAACGGAATTTCCGAAGGAATTCCTAACGGAATTTCCGAAGGAATTCCTAGCGGAATTTCCGAAGGAATTCCTAGCGGAATTTCCGTTAGGAATTCCTTCGGAAATTCCGTTAGGAATTCCTTCGGAAATTCCGTTAGGAATTCCTTCGGAAATTCCGTTAGGAATTCCTTCGGAAATTCCGTTAGGAATTCCTTAGGAATTTCCGAAGGAATTTCTGACGGAATTTCCGAAGGAATTCCTGACGGAATTTCCGAAGGAATTCCTGACGGAGTTGCCGAAGGAATTTCTGACGGAATTTCCGAAGGAATTCCTGACGGAATTAGGAATTTCCGAAGGAATTTCTGACGGAATTTCCGAAGGAATTCCTGACGGAATTAGGAATTTCCGAAGGAATTTCTGACGGAATTTCCGAAGGAATTCCTGACGGAATTTCCGAAGGAATTCCTGACGGAATTTCCGAAGGAATTCCTGATGGAATTTCCGAAGGAATTCCTGACGGAATTTCCGAAGAAATTTCAGACGGAATTTCCGAAGAAATTCTAGACGGAATTTCTGAAGGAATTCCTGACGGAATTTCCGAAGGGATTCCTGACGGAATTTCTGAAGGGATTCCTGATTCCGTCAGGAATTCCTCCGGAAGTTCCGTCAGGAATTCCTCCGGAAGTTCCGTCAGGAATTCCTCCGGAAGTTCCGTCAGGAATTCCTCCGGAAGTTCCGTCAGGAACTGAAATAATTTGATTTTCAGGCATTCCTTCGCGGATTGGCCCTTTACGAACATGAAGCATGGACGTTAAAGAGGCGAACTGAAATCTTTCGAGGTCACGAGCCGTATCATGTGTGAAAAGAAAAAAAAATATTGTGAATCGTAAAAAATACGGCAGACATCAGTGGACTGGTCACTTAGGGCCTATGTCCACGTAGCGGTTTTTAACGCTGCGTGCAATTCCGTCAGAAATTCCTTCGGAAATTCCGTCAGGAATTCCTTCGGAAATTCCGTCAGGAATTCCTTCGGAAATTCCGTCAGGAATTCCTTCGGAAATTCCGTCAGGAATTCCTTCGGAAATTCCGTCAGGAATTCCTTCGGAAATTCCGTCAGAAATTCCTTCGGAAATTCCGTCAGGAATTCCTTCGAAATTCCGTCAGGAATTCCTTCGGAAATTCCGTCAGGAATTCCTTCGAAATTCCGTCAGGAATTCCTTCGAAATTCCGTCAGGAATTCCTTCGGAAATTCCGTCAGAATTCCTTCGGAAATTCCGTCAGGAATTCCTTCGAAATTCAAATCAGGAATTCCTTCGAAATTCCGTCAGGAATTCCTTCGGAAATTCCGTCAGGAATTCCTTCGGAAATTCCGTCAGGAATTCCTTCGGAAATTCCGTCAGGGATTCCTTCGGAAATTCCGTCAAGGATTCCTTCGGAAATTCCGTCCGGAACTCCTTCGGAAATTCCGTCAGGAATTCCTTCGGAAATTCTGTCAGGAGTTCCTTTGGAAATTCCGTTAGGAATTCCTTTGGAAATTCCGTCAGGAATTCCTTCGAATTCAGTTGAAAATTCCGTCAGAATTCCTTCAGAAATTCCGTCAGAATCCTTCGAAATACCGTCAGGAATTCCTTCAGAAATTCCGTCAGGGATTCCTTCGGAAATTCCGTCAGGAAATCCTTCGGAAATTCCGTCAGGCATTCCTTTGGAAATTCCGTTAGGAATTCCTTTAAAACTTCCGTCAGGAATTCCTTCGGAAATTCAGTTGGAAATTCCGTCAGGAATTCCTTCAGAAATTCCTTCAGGAATCCTTCGAAATTCCGTCAGGAATTCCTTCGAAATTCGTCAGAATTCCTTCGGAAATTCCGTCAGGAATTCCTTCGGAAATTCAAATCAGGAATTCCTTCGGAAATTCAATCAGGAATTCCTTCGGAAATTCCGTCAGAATTCCTTCGGAAATTCAAATCAGAAATCCTTCAGAAATTCCGTCAGGAATTTCTGAAGGAAATCCGTCAGAATTCCTTCGAAATTCCGTCTGAAATTTCTTCGGAAATTCCGTCAGAATTCCTTCGAAAATTCCATCAGGAATCCATCGGTAATTCAGGAATTCCTTCGAAATTCCGTCAGGAATTCCTTCGAAATTCCGTCAGAATTCCTTCGGAAATTCCGTCAGAATTCCTTCGAAATTCAAGGAAATTCTAACGGAATTTCGACGGAATTTCCGAAGGAATTCCTGACGGAATTTCCGAAGAATTCCTGACGGAGTTGCGAATTTCTGACGGAATTTCGAAGGAATTCCTGACGGAATTAGGAATTTCCGAAGGAATTTCAGACGGAATTTCCGAAGGAATTCCTGACGGAATTAGGAATTTCGAAGGAATTTCTGATTTGAATTTGAAGGAATTCCTGACGGAATTTCCGAAGGAATTCCTGACGGAGTTTCCGAAGGAATTCCTGATGGAATTTCCGAAGGAATTCCTGACGGAATTTCCGAAGAAATTTCAGACGGAATTTCCGAAGAAATTCTAGACGGAATTTCTGAAGGAATTCCTGACGGAATTTCTGAAGGAATTCCTGACGGAATTTCCGAAGGGATTCCTGACGGAATTTCTGAAGGGATTCCTGACGGAATTTCTGAAGGAATTCCTGACGGAATTTCCAACTGAATTCCCGAAGGAATTCCTGACGGAATTTCCAAAGGAATTCCTAACGGAATTTCCAAAGGAACTCCTGACAGGATTTCCGAAGGAATTCCTGACGGAATTTCCGAAGGAATTCCTGACGGAATTTCCGAAGAAATCCCTGACGGAATTTCCGAAGGAATTCCTGACGGAATTTCCGAAGGAATTCCTGACGGAATTTCCGAAGGAATTCCTGACGGAATTTCCGAAGGAATTTCTGACGGAATTTCCGAAGGAATTCCTGACGGAATTTCCGAAGGAATTCCTGACGGAATTTCCGAAGGAATTCCTGACGGAATTTCCGAAGGAATTCCTGACGGAATTTCCGAAGGAATTCCTGACGGAATTTCCGAAGGAATTCCTGACGGAATTTCCGAAGGAATTCCTAACGGAATTTCCGAAGGAATTCCTGACGGAATTTCCGAAGGAATTCCTGACGGAATTGCACGTAGCGTTAAAAACCGCTACGTGGACATAGGCCCTAAGTGACCAGTCCACTGATGTCTGCCGTATTTTTTACGATTCACAATATTTTTTTTTTCTTTTCACACATGATACGGCTCGTGAGCTCGTAAGATTTCCGGTTCGCCTCTTTTAACGTCCATGCTTCATGTTCGTAAAGGGCCAATCCGCGAAGGAATGCCTGAAAATCAAATTATTTGATCGCATTGTTTATGATCAGAAAAAAAGTGTTGTATTTGTACTAGCTGAAATGTTTCTTCTCTACAGTGGTATATTATCTCGCATTTTCCTGCACATGATCTTCCAAAAGACTGAATTTATTCTTTCAGCCCTTCTTCAGACTTTTTTTCTTTTTTTATTCACAACAATTGACTTCGAAAGTCAAGGTTAAATCGAATTGCTGTATAGTTGATGCGTGTTCTATTATTATCTTCTCGCTTTGTGATCCATTGGTAAAATCGGTTGAAGATTATTTTTCCATTGAATTTCCACTAGCTTCCGGTCTTCCACAATAAAATCAACGTTTACTAAATCGAACATAACAGTGCGAGTCAAACAAATTACTGTGTTTAGCTGCACGGCATATATAAACAAACCCTGTACAGACCGTTTAATGCTACTGGGCAGGATTTGTGTTATTTTTGTATTTTCTGTCGATTGATCATGGATTGGTTGGAAATGACCTTTCGATTGACGTTAATTTAGCATCACTGAGTTTGCTATATTTGAAATGTGCTTCTCTGACGAGAAAGGATAGTCATCTTACCTATTGAAGTTTTTATGTGAAAATGGAGTTTGGTAAAAAGAGAATTTATGCATCGAAACTTTCACTTTAGGAGGTGGTGGAGTTTAACGACGCATGAATTTTAAAAAGGGAACTGTTTCGTTTTCCATCTCACCACACATATATCTATCAACAATACAGCACACGTTTTGTCGCTTCTGTTTGCTAACATGCGTGCTCACTGCTGAAAAAATCCCTAAAATATAAAAACAAATCAGCTTTCTTTTTAGGAAGTTCCATCAATTACGTAACGCAAAAATCGTCCATTTTCAACCCATCCCCCCTCAAAGCGTCACGTAATTAATGGATGCTCGCTTATTACTTTGTTTTCCTTGGGATGACCCATTGGAGCTATAAGATAAAGCCCGGAAGCAGTAACCGCATTTAAAAAGACATAAATGCATTACGGCAAGGAAAGTTGACTTCTGAATGTAGGACAGAATCTATTTATTATCTAAAATTTCTCATAGATCATTAATTAACGGCTACGCAGTCTCATATGATTAAAACGAGTTTTTATTCGTCCGACGTTTCGACACGGGATTAGTGTCTTCTTCAGGGGAAGCTAAAATTTAATACATATACTAATTATGCAGTCTTTGATTATGTTTGGTGTTAGTCTTACAATGATTTGTTCGTTTTTTGTCTTATGTTTTGTCTAACTTTAACTGTCTGGTTATTATGGTGTCGGTACATACTGTGAATAAAATTGTGTGTGTTAAATTTGCTTCGTTCATCATTAAAACTATTTCATAAACTGTCTTACGTCTCGGAATCACTTTCCATTTCACTAATTTTATTCACAGTATGTACCGACACCATAATAACCAGACAGTTAAAGTTAGACAAAACATAAGACAAAAAACGAACAAATCATTGTAAGACTAACACCAAACATAATCAAAGACTGTATAATTAGTATATGTATTAAATTTTAGCTTCCCCTGAAGAAGACACTAATCCCGTGTCGAAACGTCGGACGAATAAAAACTCGTTTTAATCATATGAGACTGCGTAGCCGTTAATTAATGATCTATGATTAAACCCCACAGTCGTTTCCCAAAAAATTCTAAAATTTCTGAAATGTTTATCCTGAACCGCTTCTAACTCACAGTGATCTATTGTCTCTTTCATAATTTCCACATATTGTCACAGTCTTCCGGAAGGTTTGATTTTCCTTTCAACCCTCCATCAGACCTTTCTTCCTTCGCCATAATTGGCTTCGCTGTACAACTTTTACCCGAAATGGTATAGAGATAATGTGTGTTCTATTCTTGTCTTCTCACTTCGTGATCCATTGATAGCGTCGGTTGAGGATGTTTTTATTGGATTGCCACTGGCTTCCCCAACGAAGTCAACCTTTCCAAAATCCAATCGAAAAGTGTGAGTCAACCAAATTTCTGACTATAGCTGCATGGCAGCGGCTTCTGTCTGACAGGCAGACGACTAAGATATCTTTATATACTGTTATTTATATTTGTGAAACCTTTACCGATCGTTTAACGCAACTGGGAGGGATTTATGTTATTTTTGTATTTTCCGTCGATTGACCATGACTTGGTGGTAATTGACGTGTCGATTGACGGGATTGTTGATTCTTGATTCAGTATGAATGGACTAGCTATTTTTGATATCTCATGAAGAGAGGGTAGATGATTTACCTGTTGGACTTCTGATTCATGATTAACATTCGTTATCCAATAATTTATAACAGCAGAATTAAGCTCAACATACACCATACTTTCGATTGTAACAATTTTTGTAGACAAGAACTCAATATTATCGAGATGTTCTGCAAATTAATTAGAAGCTTAGTTATCGGTCATAGTGTGTGGTAAAAGTGCATGTTATGTCACAGGTATCCTATTTTAAAAATTGGTTCGTATAACGTACGTTCTCACAATGTGAAGAATCTTTGCGACAACATCGAATTGTCGTTTCTGCATTTGCCTGAAACAAATTGGATTGCAGACAGGATTCTTTCAATCCTCGTCACACACCTAGACTTCCACTGGGTGAAAATCTACTTAATGCGCACACAGTTTTCCGATCACCCGAAAACTATACTGAAGAAAATGGGCCATGAATATTGATGATGTCTCGAAACTACATACATGGATGAGCATTTCCTGATACTGCATGCATGTTTCGAAAAGCTGCCCATGCCTTGTAGCTGAATGTGTAAACAATGAAAACAAATTTAATCTCCAAGTGAATTTTGCTAGAAGGTAATTTTAATATTGTTCAGCATGCAGTGGAATTTTCCGCTACCAATACCTGTTATAATAGAAAAAAGTGGCAGATGGGAGGTATTTTGTAATTATTGATTTTTTCAATTATTATTGGATTCATGCATTTCCATGGACGTAAAATTCCTATTTGGAGTTTATCGTGGGTTTATCGAAGAAATTTCTTTCCGCTTCTAATCAATCAAAACTGGAAGAAAGCTAATAAAGTGCGATGTCCAGCTCTGCTAATTAATCACTGCCAAACTTTCTCTTGCTTGTATAGGACGAAACATGTTTGAGCATCCTTAATTAGGAAGGTGAGAGAAAAATTATCCATCAAGAAATTGGTTGCAGTGTGGAACGTAATAAATGCTATAATACCATTTTGTTAAGAAAATTATTTTGAGCTTTTTAGCGGAATGTCTTCACTTGTCATAAGACGAGTTTGTACAATTCCATTTATTCCACCACATAATTGTACCTTGACAGATACGTATTTCAACTTCAACAGTAAGGCCGTCTTCAGTGTCTCGTACTTGACTCGGCTATAATACTGTTTTACCAAAGAGGGTCACGAAAATGTTGTATATTGATTGGTCCTTTTCCCGTAAATTTCCTATTGTCTGCATTGCAAAACAATTTGATATTCACACTTTTCCACGAGGAAAAGGTTAAGGAGCTGTGTACTTATCACCATTATTAAACCAGCTTCCCACAGGCGAGGGAGGATCGCAAGTCTAATGATTTGTACACAGCTCCTTAACCTTTTCCTTGTGGAAAAGTGTGAATATCAAATTGTTTTGCAGTGCATTATTTTTTCCGCCACTGTTACTGTGTGATGGCTACAGCAACTATGCCGGCGACAAATGAGAATCACGATTATATATTTTTTTCCGTTTTCGATTGTTAATGAGATGATGATAATAGTCTAGGTGTCGAAACGTTTTGGTGATTACTGGATATGTAGGGAGAAGGTCTAATTCGGCCGATTGCCAACCGGCCTAATTAGTTTCTATATTATGGGTAGTATGTAATGTGAGCAATAAAAGCCGGGGTGGAATAAAGGTGCATTCCTCTATACTAATATTTTTTAAATTTTCCCAACTCATGTTCATAATACTGATCGACAACCTCTAAGCGGAAATGTGCCCAAGAATAAGACCTAGGGCAATGTAGGGCAATCTCAATGAACCACACCAGTTCGATGTTTGATTGATGAAAGCTAATTAGGTTGATGCGACTCATTAGTGAATATCGCTCCTTTTTCGACACGGTCAACAACTTTCGTGGCAGAAGTTTTATCCGGCAAAAAAAAAAAACTGACGAAAAAGAAGGTGACATTTTTGATAATTTGATTTCGTATCCCATCATACTGAAATAGGTCAAGCTGTGGAGCCACCAACGCTAAATGAGGTTAAGAAGGCTCAAAGTGAGCTGGAAAACAGAAGAGCTGCTGAGAAGAATGAGATTCCGGTCAAGCTTCTCAAACTTAGAAGGGCATCAATCGATCAACCAAAAAATATAGGCGGATGAAGATCTGTCTATCGGCTGGTTGAAAGGTCTTATACACCTGATCCATAAGAAAAGGCACAAACTGAAATGTGCCAACTACAAAAGGATTTCCCTTTTGAACTTGGCGTACAAAATTCTGTCGCGTATTCGGTTTAATAGACTGACATCGCTTGAGAAATCCTTTGTCGGAGAATACCAGGCAGGATTTCGTGAGGACCAATCAACGATGTAGCAGATGTTCAGCCTGCGGATGATACTAGATCACTTCCAGGAGTACAATGGCTTCGAAGCAACGTACAAATATTTTTTCGCCGAGATCTCAGCATTTTTTGTTTATTTTCCTGATGTGAGCACCGCCGAGTTTCAGCAAACAGAATTCACTGCCGAGTTTCATCAAACCTTTTTTTTTTTTTTTTTTTTGTGTCTTTATTAAAGAGACTTTCAGCCCGAGGCTGGCTCGTCTCCGAAATTTCATCAAACATGAAATCTCGGTAAAAGTTATGTTTCGATTGCAGAGACGGTAAATATTTTGCTGCAAACCAGTAATAAACGAAATTTTCTGCGAAGATTCAGTTTTTGAATTCACTAAGCTACAGCCGTGCCAGATTTTGCCGAGCTCAACAAAAATAGTCTGTGTCAAAAGGTCGAAGGTCAAAAGGTCGAAAGTCAAAAGGTCGAAGGGTCAAAAGGTCGAAAGGTCGAAAGGACAAAAGGTCGAATGGACAAAAGGTCGAATGGTCAAAAGGTTGAAAATGTGTCATAACGTCGAAGGTCAAAAGGTCGAAATAACAAAAAGACAAGAAAAGAGATGGGCGTTATAAATAATGACAAGTGAGATGCGAGATGGAAGTAGTGAGCATAGATAAATGAGAAGTGAGAAGTGAAAAGTGAAAAGTGAGAAGTGAGAATGGAAAGGAAGAAATAAGAAGTAGAAAGTGACATGCGAAAAATGTGATGTGAGAAGTGAGGAACGGAGAAGTACGAAGTGAGATGTAGATAAGAAGTGTAAAGGAAGAAAGAAGAAAGGAGGAAACAAATATAGTAAAAAAAGAAAGGATGAAAGAAACAAAACAGATGAGGAAAAAAGAACAAAGAAAGAAAAAAGGAAAATAGAAGAAGGGAGTGAATAGGAAGGAAAAAAAGGAGAGAAGACAAAATGAAGCAAAACAAAAGAAAGAAAGAGGAAGCAAGTAACAGGAAAAGAGGAGAAAGATGGAAAAAATTAGGAACAAAGTAGAGAGAAATAAGCAAGAAAGAAGGATGAAAGAAAAAATAAAGAAGAAAGATGGATAAATAAGTAACAAAGAAGAGAAAATAAGGAAAAAAAAGAAAGAAAGAAGGAAGGAAGAAGGATGAAAGAAAGAAGAAGGAATAAAAAAGGATGAAAAAAAGAAGAAGGAAGTAAAGAAGGAATGAAGAGAAAAGAAAGTAAGAAGAAAAACTGGAAACAAGAAGGAAGAAAAAAAGAGAGAAAGAAGAAGATAGAAAGGAGAAAAAACAAGGAAGAAAGTAGGAAGCAAAAAGGAAAAAGAAGGAAGAAAGGAGGAAAAAGAAAACAGAAAGTAGCAAGAAAAAAGGAAAAAAGAATGAACAAAGAAGGTGGAAAGAAGGAAGGAAGAAAAAGAAAGAAGAAAAAAAGAAAGTAGAAAAAAGAAAGAAGAAAACGAGAAAAAAGGAAGAAAAAAAGATGAAAGAAGGACGAAAAAAGGAAGAGAGAAACAAAAAAAAAGAAGGAAAAAAGGAGGAAAGTAAAAACAAAGAAGGAAGAAAAATAGGAAACAAAAAGGAAGAAAAAAAGTGGGAGAGAAAAAGAAGAAAGAGAAGAAATAAGGAAGAAAGATGGAAGGAAGGAGGAAGAAAGAAGAAAGCAAGTAGGAACAAATAAGGAAGAAAAAAGGTGAAAATGAGGAAGAAAGATGAAAGAAGGAAGGAAGAAAAAAGGAAAATAGAAAGAAGTTAAAAATCAAGAAGATGAAATATGGAAGGATAGAGGAAAAAAAAGAATTGAAGAAATGAAACATATGAAGCAAGAAGGAAAAAGGAAGAAGGAAGAAAATAGAAGGAGAAGAAATAAGAAAGAAGAATAAAAAGACGGACCTTTCGTCCTTTCGACCTTTTGTCCTTCGACCTTTTGACGCAGTTTTTTTGTTTCGACCTTTTGACCTTCGACCTTTTGACTAGAGGTGTGCGCCGCCGCGCCACGCCGCCGCCGCCGACAGTTTTTGGCACGCCGCCGCCGCCGGCATTTTTGCATCGGCGCGCCGCCGTTTAAAATTTGTCACGCCGCTGATCTATAATTTTCCACGCCGATTCCAATTTTCAGTGGAAACTTCAAAGATTCAGTGCAATTTTCGTATCATTTCCTGATAGATCTTAGTAAGTCGAGTCAAGTACGAGACAGAGACACTGAAGACGGCCTTACTTTTGAGGTCGAAATACGTATCTGTCAAGATACAATTAAGTGGTGGAATTCAATGGGATTGTATAAACTCGTTTTATGACAGGTTGTTTGTTCGATTATGTTCACTTAACTTGATATCTTTTTGGTAGTTTTAACGGTTAAAATAACAAAACGTAATAGCAGAAATATCTTACAGTGACATCCATGAGCATGAGCATGATGACCGTGCATTTCGTAGTTGCTACTCCGTGATCGACCAAAACAATCACAATTGCACAGGGAACCAATGGATGGAAGCATGGGATTTGCACTCCAACCTCAATGTGCACAGTCCGAGAGCTCTAGTATTTTGGATGGTCGATAACGGCGCTGGCCACGTCCTCACGGTCATCGGGAATGGGAACCCAAAAGAATTACAATAGAAATTATTGTAACAGTACGATGCAATAAATTGTAATTACGGTAAACTCTATTGTGGTTCACAATAGAATAACATTAAATAATATTGTAATTTACAACGAAAAAATCGACTTTTTCTCGAACAAATTTTTGCCATTACAATTGAATTTGTTGTAATGCTATTATCAATATTTTACTGGCAATGGAATTTATTGTACGCCTATTGGAACAACAATATGGCACTTTAATTGGTATAATATAAAACAACAGAATTTAATGTTCATCAATAAAATTTATCGTATTTTTATAATATTTTATTGCAACTCTATTGCATTTTATATCTGGGAAGGAATTGATGATGCAGTCACTCGCCCACTGCAAGCCGAGAACACCTCTGCCGGGAATCCGGGGGTTATAGGTTTTTGGCAGAGGTCTTGGTTAACGGGTTGCCAATGTGATAATAATGAAAGGGTGGTGTAGTATTCTAATTCTATGCCGAAACGAACTTTTCCGCTCATTTTGAATTCTAACAGTTAACTGCAAGAACTAATCAAGTTGTAGTTATGGTATGAAAGCCCATTTCGAGTTCTAGCGATTGCTAGAATATGAGAAATATATGAAGATACAAAGTAGTAGAATGGAATGGGCCTGGGATTGTTCTCACGACCACCTGCGTATGAGGCAGAAGCGGTAGCCATATCAGAAATATCTCACTGTGACATCCAATCAAAAACTATTCATGAGAGCAAATTGAAAACTAATTTTGCTATTGTTTTCCGATAACAAAATAAGTACACAGTTTGATGTCATATCATTCAATTTAGTAATCTACAGCAAAATGAGATCAAAAGATGAAATCAATCATTATGATTTATACATATTTGAAACCAAGTTATGAATCAATTTGATGTCAAAATCAAAATATGTTTTCTATATGATCTCATTCTATTTTCAGACAGACTTTCTAAGTTATTTTGCCGAGTATGTCATTTGGTCAAACAGTTTCTTTGGCTGACAAAATTGTGAATATGTCCTTCGGCCGAAATAGTCGTTTGGTCGAAAGGGCCATTTGGCCGAAATGGACATTCGGTCGAAAGTGTCGTTCGGCTGAATTGATCATCTCTTTATATAAAATTAGTTTACATTTTCCTTGATGCAATATAACACATGAACGAATGGATCGATTTGCAGGACATCCTCACAAATCGATTCGTCTTGTGGTCAGCTGTGTTTATATAAATGAAAAGATAGAAAGTTGAACAAATGTAAAATACCACGTTTTCATGAGTTCTGAAGAAAACCATCAAGCTCGAACTGAAATCGGTCTAGAGGGCTACGCTGCCATCCACTAAACGATTGACGGTATGGTCGATAGAAACAACCCGAGCAAGATTGGGAAGGATTGACTAGTTTTTCATATTTTCAAGACAACATCGAGAGAATCTTTTGATTTTCGCCTCAAAATTTTGAAGAAAGATTTCCAGTTTTTCCAGAATATTCATTTGAAAATTATTTTCAGATTTTCTACGGGAACTACTTTTAAGTTTCGAAAACTCTTTGGATTCACCAAGGATTTTTTTTTGTCTTTATTATAGAGGTTTTCAGCCCTTGGCTCACCTCTTAGATTTACCAAGGAAAATTGTTTGGGATTTACAAGAGAATCTCATCAGGAAGTTGTACCAATTTTCTACAGGAAAATATTCGGGCTTCCCCAATCTAGATTTATTAAGACGCTTAAGAAGTAGGAGGTTGAGGGTTTGAGTCCCTCCAAGACACGTGGATTCTTTTTCGCAAATTTCATATCAATTTGTCCATTTCGAAACATGTGCTGTGCATATGCACAGCCAAGATGTTTAACAAAAAATGATTTTCGTACGGCCGAGTTGCCGAATAATATGCAATTAATTGTAAGATGGTTAGTTTTTAACCTTTTTTTGTAGGGAGAAGTTCAATACACTAAACGGCTAGTTCGGCATAGCACAATCGGAAAAATGCTCGGAAACTTTGAGGATTTTTTTTTGATTTCTTCAGAAAATTCTTTCTATTTTCGATTAGAAATTCTTGGTAAGTTCCATTGACCGAAAGCGACAGACGGCAGAACTGGTAGTTTGGCCGAAAAAGCCGTTTGCCCTTTGCCGAAACAATCGTTGGCCAAAAATGCTAGCAGAAATAGTTTTTTGACAGAATGGCCCATTTGGCCGAAAATGTCATTTGGTCATACGGCCAAATTCCAATGACTGAACGGGTAATATGGTCAGAAATGGTCATTTGTTTGGCGAAATAGTCTTTTTGTCAATTGACCATTGAACAAAATTCCATGGCCTCTCTATTTTTAAGTCGATACTGGCCTTTAGACCAAAAGACATCTAACCAGGTACCATTTAGCAAAACCAAACGTTCAACGGAAACTGTTATCAGGTCCAAACTGGTTTGACCGAAAATTTAATTTGACCGAAAGCAATGTTTTGCAAAAAAGACGTTTATCCGAATAATTTCGGATAAACATTCAATTTGGCCGTCTAAAACGAATTAAGCACTCTCCATTTAATTCCACCAATTATTTTCGATATCTTTGCAGATATGTATTTCGACCTCAACTGTGTGGTCCTCTTTAGTGTCTCGTAATTGACTCGACAAGTACGAGACACTGAAGACGACCACACAGTTGTGGTCGAAATACATATCTGCAAAGATATCGAAAATAATTGGTGGAATTAAATGGAGAGTACTTAATTCGTCTTAGACGGCTGAATACATTCCACTAAAAGAGCTTAATATATTTTTCTGATTCAATTCGGCCTAATGGGATGTGGTAAGATATCTTTTGGCTTAAAGGCCAGTATCAACTTAAAAAGTAGAGAGGTTACGAAATTTCGTTCAACGGTCGTTTGACAAAAGGCCTTTTCAACGTAAATGTCAAGGCTAAACGGATGGATATTTTGGATTAAATTACCCGTTCGGTTATTGACATTTGGCCGTATAACTTGTTGGCCTAAACGATATTTTCGGACAAATTTTCCATCCTGTTCAACGACCATTTCGGCCAAACAGCATTTTTGGGTACGGCCAAACGACCTGTTAGGGAAACGACTTTTTCGACCAAATTACCAGTTCGGCCAATGGAATTTCTCAAGAATTTCTTATGGACAATACACTAGTCGTTCGATAACTGCAACATGTTATCGTTTCAGTTAGCGAATGGCGGTCGATAACTGCGACGCATTCCAGACGGCAAACAATTGTCAGACGACGTCAGAATAGAAGGGCACTTGATTGTTCAGCGCTATGCAGCTATCATCGACTTTGACATCGTTTTCATGCTCAGCTGAAAAACTGATGTAACTATCAAAATGCAGTTTAAAGCATTGCAGTTAAATGACTTTCAGTTATCGAACGTCTACTGTACAAAGAATTTTCCGTAGAAATCCAATAATTTCGTACAATTTTTCATTGAGACATTTTGAACAATCCTTTGCAGAAATTCTAATAAAGTTTCCGTTAAACTTAAGGAGAATTTCTCGTTAACATTCCAGAGAGTTTTTCTTAACAAAACTCATTAAAGTCTCCCGCGGAAATTCTTATGAACTCACTGCTTTATCGTTGGTTATGCCAAACTATCCGTATTTATTATTCTAGACTGAGAAAGCCAACGGTAAAACACCCATTCTACTAGTTGCACTCTCCTACAATTATCAAGAATTTTCTGTGCAAATTTCGAAGTATACTCAACAAAAACTCAACAGGACCTTTTCGTAAATTTCCGAAGTTTTTCCTGTAGAAGTTAGGAATTTTTTTTTGTGAAAATTCTGCGACGTAAATTGCGACGAATTTTCTGCTAAAATTCCAAACAATTTATTTAGGAATTCGAAAATATTTCAAAATTTTGGAAACACGTATAGATTTTTCTGGAGAAGTTCATTAGATTTTCATGCGAAATTCAAAAGATTCTTCTTTTAATGTCTTGAAAATATCCCGAAAAAATGCAAAAAAAAATCTTAGAAAAACGTAATGAAAAAATCGCCACGCCGATTCACGCCGCCGCCGCCGCCGGTTAAAATGGCTTTCGGCGTGACGCCGAAAACGCCGCCGCCGCCGACCAAAATTCTGACGAACGCCGCCGCCGACGAATATTGGACCGGCGCACACCTCTACTTTTGACCTTCGACCTTTTGTCCGTTCGACCTTTTGACTTTTCGATCTTTTGTCCTTCGACCTTTTGACCTTCGACCTTTTGTCCCACAACCGTCTGTATGAATCAGTGAAGAGAAATGAGCTGTGGCAGATAATGTCTGAACATGGTTTCCCGGCGAAACTTATGAGGCTGATAAGTGCAACGCCCAAGTGTCAATCTCATTTGTGATCATTGGTGGATTAAAGCAGGATTATGTACTTCCGAATTTGTTGTTCAGCATTGCATTCGAGGCCGCAATTAGGAGATCTGGCTTTCAGAGGAATGTCACCAGCTGTATATGCTTGATGTGACCAGACGTCAGCGTTTCGCGGGACGCTGCATTTCTCAACTTCGTTTTACAAATTTATTCTAATTCATACAGCTTTACAAATATTTTTATATGTTTTTTTTGGGCAAAAAGCTATGCGAAATGAACTTTTGGAGGATTCATTTTCAAGCCAGTGACACCATGCTGATCACATTATATATGCTCCTGGGCTTGTAAATGCGAGTGATGTCCATCCGTTTATGCAGTGAACGTCAACACGTCCCAAACTAGCTCACCGTTGGGGTTCTCAGGGTTCACTTACTTGTTCAAGGGATTCCCGAGGAAATAGCGGAAATCGTACGATACAATGAGAATTTAACGCATTCACATGGATAGCGCATGGTGGATTGATGCAGCTGCTCACTTCCGTGTTTGAGATGCTCGACCGGGATATCGTCCTTTCCAGGAGCTTTACCGGTTTTCAGCTCGTTTAGAGCCTTCTTAACCTCGTCCAGCGTTGGTGGCTCCACAGCTTGATCGTAGCCGACTATGTCCATCCTGCTCCTTAATACACCTTCATTTTCACCGTTCAACAAAGAAAGCAGATTAGAGACTGATACAGAAACAGTATAGCAAGGTTTTGTTACGGTAAGTTTGATTTAGGCATTAGGCGAACGATTTTTCAGCGCATGTTATAAGTTGTATATGTACAGTGCTTCCTTTTTTCAAACTTACACTTTATCAAATTAGTAGATTTCAAACAGACTCCTATAAATAGCCTACAATCTATCATGTCACTTTTCCTGCTTCGTTACAGATTTCTTCAAACGACCGGATGCACATTCAATTGGCCGCCGCCACCATCATTCAAATTGGATTACGCACAAAGTTAGATTGCCGTTCATCAGCACCGTCTTGTTCCGCGAATTCCGTGACGACGAAATCCGTCAAAATGACTCCACCGGGGATGCAGCGACACCCCCGGGCATATAGCCAAAGGAAGTGGATTGGTTGAAGTGCCGTGTGCGCGCTCACTCTTCGCGGAATGTCGTTACTCGCCGATATTAAATATTGGACAAATTTTGCTTCCATCTGGAGCGTCGCTCTTCTGGAAGTTGTACATTCACGTGTAATCACTTACCGAAACGGATGGATGAAGTCTATTTTTCCGGTGAAATTGAAGTGTTGCGCCAGATGTTTTTGCTTTATTTGCAAATTATTAAATATACACAGTAACAATTGGTGTGCCCATTTACGTTCATTTTGAAATATCTAAATAATTCAAACAAGCTTGAAGTTAGCTGACATCAAAATTGAGTTAATGTCATACCACCACGACACTTTCATTGGAATTCTGTAACTTTTTTCTCTGTGTACTTTTCAGGTGCGCCGCTTCAAGTTCAAAGAATTACCCATGGGGCTAAAGCAAGAAATTAATGTTTATCTCTGTATTTATTCTTCTTCTGCGGCCTTATTTAAGCGAAACATAAATCTTCTATAATACGGACTTTATTGTTGTTCAATTACGGTCACAAAATTAAGCTAAACAGCTTGAATAAAAACCAACAATTTCCCGAATGATTTAGTTGGGTACTCCTTTTTCGATGTCAGGCTACAAGTGACGTATAAATTTCCTTTTCATTCTGAATAATAGGGTCTGTTTAATGCACAATCGATTCTTTGTATCGAATGATATTTTAAATCAAACTTTGCATTGCACACTAATTTTTTTCCGTTAAAAATCAGGAAAGTTTTGCTGAATTTTGCCGAGCTCAAGCAAACTTGTAGCAAAATAAAATTAACGAAATGTTCAGCAATCTGAACTGCTGTCATATTCTGACAGAGTTTAATGTCTACGAGACGAGCCAGCCTCGGGCTGAAAGTCTCGATAACAAAGACAAAAAAAAAAGATGTTTAATGTGCTGAAAATTCCGCATTTCGGATTATAGTATGAATAGACAGCACTTAGCTGGATCAATTCAGCAAAATATACAAAACTGCTGAAATACCAGCTGATTATAATTGATCATATTGTTATTATTATTGCTATTCTTCCATGGTTAAAAAACATTTATTTATAATTTTTGTCTTTTATTAAAAGCAACCAAACAATAAAAATAACTTTAATTTATAAATCAAAAATTCACTTCGATGCAAACATAAAGTTATGCACGGTGGTCGTAAGGTTATCGATGGCCAATACGGCCCCAAAATTGTAAAAATTGGCTAAAGTAGGCTCAAACTTCATTTTAGAAATGCAGTATGTTTGGACCAGCAGCAAGAAATGTCGCTGCAAGTCACACCCCGCCGGAAACACACGCCTGTTGAACAGGATGTAAATATGATGCTCCCTCTTTATACTGCGGTGCCTTGATGACGAGTATCGGTTGCTTAGTCTTCGAATACCCGGAAGCAAATTGTTCGAATTGTCGAATATTTCTCGCTTAAATTTTCAAAAGGACCTAAGTAACATTTTTTTCTTGAATTAATTTGAGTACTGGAATCAAAATCTTTCATGTTGTTCTGTTGATTGCGCTATTCAAATTAATTCATGAAAAAATGTTACTTTGGTCCTTTTGAAAAGTCAAGCGAGATTTAGTAAATATGTTATATTTCACAGTAGTACGTTATGAAAATAAATTTATCCACTCAGTGATATGATCAAGCAAGTTTGGATTTTTCTGTGGTCCTTTGATTGACCGCTTGGCCCCACGTGAAGGATTTTTCTGTTTTTTAATGAACATCCCTTAATAACTTTTTTCGGCAAATAGTTTACAGGAATTTGAAAATTTGGTGAAAAAATGGAAACGCGAGCTGATCGAATTTGAAAACAGTAGACAATTTTTTTACCAAGGCATTGACAGCAGTGTAGAGATGGGCGCTCCGCTCAGGAGCTGTTCCAAAGATTCGCTTCCTTACATTGAGCTGATGAGCCATGGATCTTTTTTAAAGAAGCCCAGCTCAGCAGCTCACTTTAAATTGACGAAATCATTGTCAAACGCGCGCCTAGAGAAACTCCCTCGAGCATACGCACTCGAGTACGCGCGCTGTTGTATTTTGTACAGCACAAACGAAAATACCACGCTCGGGGTACACAACACAAGCGAGCTTGTATGAGCATTCCAGTCAAGTACCGCGCACGTGCTGATCGTTTATTATTTGCACCTCAAGCACCATCAAGCCAAGCGACAGCACAATCTAGCCAAGCAACAGAAATCATTTCTGCTGCAGAGAGGAATAAGAAATACACAAGCAAAAATAATCTAGCTTGGCGTCTATTTCTTAACCCATACCCACATACTCGACGCTACGAACGGACACACAAAAGATACCTAGTAGTGCGGTGGCGAACGAAGCGTACCAAGCAAAAGATCCGAAGATCCGAACAATTCTCAGTTCCGCTCATGTCGTCGTCCAGCTCGAAATTGCTGTGACATAGAAGCGACAGCTGCGCCACCAGCTCAGATCCGTGCGACACGGATCTCCATACGGATCAGTCGCGACCGATTCTAGCGAGCGAACCGTGTGGTTCAAACGAACCGAGCTGGGAGCTGTGTCTTGCACGGAGCGGATCTTTTACTTGCGACGGGTTTTCCCGCCAGCATACTGCTACATGTGCACTCGGTTTGTTTGTAGCACCGTGCTCTGTATTTTTTTACTCTCTTGTTTTTATTTCTCTCGCATTTCGAGAACCAATATAGGTGCATGGGCTCGCTTGTATGAAAACGTTAACTACGCATGGTTAGAAGGGCTAGAAGCGCGCGCAAACAAGGCATTGATTTACTGCACCCAGTATGAAGAGAAAACTTATGACACGTGATATGGTTTATATACATATCAGATATTAGGGACTGAATTATTCAAATTAACGATTTGAGAAATGTTATCAACAAAATGTAACTTAGAATTATGAATAGAATATAATGTTAAGTTAGTTTTTGTATAGAAATAAATGTGATGGTTCTAAATGAACTCCTAGACTTCAAAACTAGACGGTCAGAAAAAGCGTAATAAATGTTATTAGTTTAAAATTGTCGGTTTTTCAATAGAAATTATTACCTCACTGTAGCTTAACATTTTAAAAATTTCAAAGTGAGGTAAATAGATGAATGATGAATGAATGAATAAATTGATGAATGACATAAATTTTTCAAATTTTTTAACAATAATTAAAATAATAATATTAACAATTATGTTTCAATATATGTAGCATTAAAGAACTGAAGAGCTGATCCAAGTAGCTGACTCTTTTCAATGAGCTGAACGGATCAGATCCGCTCACTGCAATGAGCTGTTTTGCCCATCTCTACAGCAGTGTGACAGCCTACTACGGTGGAAAATGCTGAGTGTTCAGTAATCTAGTGAGATTTGCTGAATTTCAATAAATACCAAATTAATTGCTGATTTTCAGCTAAAATCAAAATTGCTGCTTGGTTTTCAGCAAATCATTTTGCTGAAATATTTTTATCGGATTTGGTGGCACTGAATTCCGGAGAATGATAAGCAGAAAGAGCTTAAACCTGTGGCAATTAAGTCCCTGAGGAAGGTCCCTGACAAACGTTACGTCAATCCATGACTTGACGTCATTCCTTTGTAATGTGATAGTGCAGCGTTTACCTTCGCTGGCCCTAGGGGGTGCCTCGAACAAGAAACCGTAATGGCGGATATATTACAGTTCTAATAAAAATATATTGATACAGTTTTAATAATTGATTTTGTTTCTATAAAGGGCTGTGGGACCAAAAATCGAAAGGACAAAACGTCGAATGACCAAAGTTTCAAAATCTTCAGTATAATTAAACTGATCGAGTCAAAATGTTGAATGAGATGTTGAGAATATGCTTCTGAACGAAAATCTAGAATTTAAAATTTTGAGAACCTCCATTTGCGAGACATTAAGGTCCGAAAAGCACAGTAGCTTCATTGCAAGAGGCTTGAAAGCCTACTTCTAAGCGTCTCGGAACTGGAAGTCTATTTCCATTCAGCTCGATAGTTCCAAGAGACTCCGAAGCTCAAGAGGCTCTAAAGCCTTTTTTCAAGAAAATCCAAAGCCTCCTTTCAAGAGGCTCGGTAGCCTCCTTTCAAGAGGCTCGGTAGCCTCCTTTCAAGAGGCTCGGTAGCCTCCTTTCAAGAGGCTCGGTAGCCTCCTTTCAAGAGGCTCGGTAGCCTCCTTTCAAGAGGCTCAGTAGCCTCCTTTCAAGAGGCTCGGTAGCCTCCTTTCAAGAGGCTCGGTAGCCTCCTTTCAAGAGGCTCGGTAGCCTCCTTTCAAGAGGCTCAGATCTCCTTTCAAGTGGCTCGGAAGCCTCCTTTCAAGAGGCTCAGAAGCCTCCTTTCAAGAGGCTCAGAAGCCTCCTTTCAAGAGGCTCAAGCCTCCTTTCAAGAGGCTCAGGCCTCCTTTCAAGAGGCTCAGAAGCCTCCTTTCAAGAGGCTCAGAAGCCTTCTTTCAAGAGGCTCAGAAGCCTCCTTTCAAGAGGCTCAAGGCTCCTTTCAAGAGGCTCGGAAGCCTCCTTTCAAGAGACTCAGAAGCCTCCTTTCAAGAGGCTCAGAAGCCTCCTTTCAAGAGGCTCGGAAGCCTCCTTTCAAGAGGCTCGGAAGCCTCCTTTCAAGAGGCTCGGAAGCCTCCTTTCAAGAGGCTCGGAAGCCTCCTTTCAAGAGGCTCGGAAGCCTCCTTTCAAGAGGCTCGGAAGCCTCCTTTCTTTATCGCGAGTATTATTACTCTGTTCCGTGGCTCGAACATTATGACGAGGTATTGCTGCAATTGTTTATAAATTGAGTACGTCTCGGTCATACACAGTGAAAACACCGTGGTTTTGCTTTGCAGGCAAGGGCCTATGCTCAATGTATGACGCTGTGCTCAGACAGTTGTGTGCACTTGAGATGGCTGTGGTCGGAAAGAAGCAAATTCAATGATTGAGCGGAAAGAGGAATGAATAACGTGGCTCCTTGTTGAAATTAGTAGTATCGTGGGACCTTTAGATCGGGAACAACTGAGACAGTTCTAAATTCGTATGTTAGTGTCTTATTTGTATGTTATATTTCTTTTTTGTTCCATATCTATTTACTTACGGATATCTGCAAAAGGGTAGAATTAGCAGGCCAGCTGTAACCAATCCTGATACCGACTACCAGCGATTCTAATCTGTAGTTTATTCATAATTTGTGGATTTATTTTAAACTGTTATGTTTCAAACCTTAAATGTATAGAGTACATATTTGTTAATTTATTGTTAATTTATATTATTGTTCATTAATTCAACTAAAATCTAATTTTATTTTAAATTTATTTATTTGCTTTTAAACTGTTCTGTATAAGTTCATTATTATTTCTTTTCGTGTAATCTAGCGTTTCGTGCTGTGTTAAAATGCAGCACAATAGTGTTGAGTGTAGGGTTTGCAAAGAAAAAGATGTTGATATTAGAACTTGTGTAACTTGTTTTTATTGTTTCTCTAGCGCTCACTATACATGTAAGAACATTTCTCGCAAAGCAAAACAAAAAATAGAACAAAATGGATATTTTTGCACTCCAAAATGTGTTGAATTGTACATACGCATTACAGAGAAACATTGTATGCAGTCTCCTGACATTACCCTAGTGAGAGCAAACATTAAATCCACAGTGTCCCAATTTGCTAATGAGGTCAAAACTGTCAATGAGGAAGTACGCTCAATAACAACTGCAATTGAGAAATCACAAGAATACTTATCGTCCAAGTTTGATATTATCGTTGCCGAAATTAATAAGTTAAAATCTGAAAACATATCACTTAAACAGGACATCGAAGTGCTAAAAAAATCAGAAAATAATTTGAAGCTTTCAATTCAAAAACTTGAAGTTGCTGCAAGAAAAGCGGACCATGATTCACTTTCTAAGCATGCAATGTTTTTTGGGCTTCCATCAAAGCCGAATGAAGATGTTGCTGCTCTTGTACACAGAACGGCACGAACATTAGGAGTATCGCTAAAAACTCACTCGATTGTTTCAGCTACAAGGCTGGCTTCAAATAAGAAATGTAATGCTTTAGCGCCAATAAAAGTTATCTTCAACTCAAACATTGAAAAAGAGTCAATATTAGCCAAGAAAAAAGAAATTGGTAAAGTTATGTCTACCTCTATTGATGAATCTCTTCTTCTTGATGGTCAACCTACATACATTGTCATTCGCGATGAATTACCACATTCAACAATCGAACTGTTAAGAGAACTTCGTAGTATACAGCGACAGTATAACATTAAGTACATTTGGCCTGGAAAGGGTGGCATTATTCTAATGAAACTAAAAGAAAACTCAAGCCACAAATAATAAAAACTCTTGATGACTTCAAACGTGCGATGGCTATATCTTAGGTACTTGGCTTAAAAAAATCCTTCATTAGTATATAAGAATAATGTTTAACTGAATGCTTGTTTTGTCTGTTAATTTCAATAATGGCTAATTTAAAGAATTTATTCCATGACACCGTCGATGTGTTCAATGAAAACGCTGAACATTGTTCAAGTATGTTACGGATATTACAATGGAACGTTAGAGGTGTAAATAATGTGGCAAAATTCGATAATATTTTAGAATTTCTGGACAATTTGTGTGTTCCAGTTGATGTGATTGTAATTGGGGAAACATGGCTCAAAAACGTAAATTGTTCCCTTTTCAATGTTCGTGGATTTAAATCAATTTTTTCTTGTCGAGATTCCTCCTCTGGAGGTTTGGCATTATACGTTAGAAATACAATAGAATATCAAACTTTCGAAAATCTTTGTGCAGATGGGTTCCATCATATTCATGTTGGTCTTAAGCTGAATGGCCTTCGTTACGATATTCATGGTGTATATCGTCCGCCGTCATACGATTATAACAACTTTCAAACGATGCTTGACAACTGGTTGTCTCATGCATCTCAATCTTGTCCAACATTTATTGTAGGCGACCTTAACATACCCATTAATATATCGAACAATAATGTAGTTACCAAATATAAAAATCTCATGGAGTCATACGGCTTTCTCTGTACGAATACTTATACTACCAGGCCTGTCAGCTCGAACATTTTAGACCATGTTGTATGTTCTTTAGAGTATGCTTCATTAGTTCAAAACGATACAATCTTTAGTAGGGTTAGTGATCATCTTCCAATTATTACTAGTTTCAAAATAGCAACACAAACCAACCGAATAGAACTGCGTAAAAGCATAATAAACCACAATAGATTAGATAACGAGTTTAAAGCATATCTTGATAACATTGATGAAATTAATGATGTGAATTTATGTCTCAGTGAAATAGTTGAAAAATACAATAACTTAATACAAACTTGCACTACAATAGTTACGAAAAAAGTTAAAATAAAAGGCACTCAATGTCCATGGATGACTTTGGAATTGTGGCAGCTTATAAAAATTAAAAATAATTACCTAAAAAAAGTTAAACGTAACCCTCGTGATCTTCATGCTAAGTCTATGTTAGATCATGTGTCAAAAAAAGTAGAAAAACTTAAAAGAACTAACAAGAAAACCTATTATGAAAGTATCCTAAATAATACCACCCACAGCAAACTTTGGAAACACATTAATATTATTTTTGGTCGATCGAAATCATTGAATAAAATATCTCTAAACATAAATGGAACCAATATAGGTGATGATACTGAAATATGTGATTCGTTTAATGATCATTTTTCAAATATCGGATCAAACCTAGCCAGTAAAATTCCGCCGTCAGGCAGGAGAAATCCATTAGATACTCTTAATCCTATATGCGAGTCCATTTTTTTACAACCAAGCACTCCGAATGAAATTATTAATATAATAAGCAAATTGAAGTCTAATAAAGCGGCTGGGCCAGACAACCTTCCAACACACGTAATTAAACGTAATGCAACTAGGTTTTCCAATATCTTGAATAAATGTTTCAATTTAATAATTTCAACAGGGCAATATCCTGATTGTCTAAAAATAGCTAAAGTTGTACCGGTATTTAAATCTGGGGATCCATGCTCGTTGGACAATTACCGACCAATATCGACCCTTTCAATCTTCAGCAAAGTATTTGAGAAATTAATAGTTGATAGATTACTTTTTCTGGAGGCATAATCTATTTTATAAACTCCAGTATGGGTTTCGACAGACTTGTAGTACAGCAACGGCATTGACAGAGCTAGTCGACTACATAGTAAGCAAGGTTGATAACAAAAGATTGTTGGTGCCTTGTTCATTGACCTAAAAAAAGCTTTCGATACACTAAATCATGGCATTTTATTGGACAAACTTAACTATTGTGGTATTAGAGGTGTCGCAAATAACCTAGTTGAAAGCTATTTGAGTGGACGATCACAATATGTTACTATCAACGAAACCAGAAGCTTGATAAAACCGATAACAACCGGAGTCCCTCAAGGTAGTAATATCGGTCCTTTGTTGTTCCTGGTGTATATAAATGACCTAGGTAATTTACCACTGAATGGAACAGCTAGATTATTTGCTGATGACACTGCAATATTCTACCCTGACACCAGCCCATCGTCAATAATAAATCAAATGAACCAGGATTTGGAAAAGTTAAAGGTATATTTTGCAAGTAATCTACTGTCTTTAAACATTCAGAAAACTAAATATATGATCTTTAGATCTCCCAGAAAAATATTACTTCATTATGTTGATCCTAAACTTGGGAATACTGTAATAAATAAGGTAGACTCATTCAAATACCTTGGCGTACATTTGGACTCTACATTTTCTTGGGAAATTCAAATCAAAAACATCGAGAAAAAAGTAGCAGCATTATGTGGAGTTCTTTACAAAGTGTCTGATTTTGTTCCAGCACATGTATTGCTAAAGTTTTACTATGCACATATCCATTCACAACTTCAATATGTAATAATAACTTGGGGTCGTGCATGTAAGTCCAAATTAATGAGGCTTCAGACCTTGCAGAACAGATGCCTTAAAATTATTTTCAAATTACCTCTGCTATATCCAACTATTGAATTATATAGTAATAATACGCACAACATACTACCGCTTTTGGGTTTATGCGAATTACAAACACTAATTATGGTACACGATATTATCAACAACGGAGCATATTCGAATATTATTTTACCTACTGGGAATCAATCCCGTTTTACGAGACAGGCTGGAAATCTGGCACTCACTAGGGCATCTTCCAATCATGGTCAGAGACGCATTTCATATGTTGGACCCTCCAAATTTAATTGTCTACCTAATGAACTGAAAATGATAACCGATAAATGCCAATTTAAACTTAGAGTTAAAATACACTTGAAAAGAAAAATTAATGAATTTATACTCTGAGCCATTTATAACATTACAAGCCGTCAAAATAAATATTCTTTCTAATTTAGTGCTTTGCAAGAATCTAATGAATCCCTTAAAAGGAGAAAACTCCACTGGGATTCTGGAAGCTAATTAGCATAGAATTCTCTCTCTTACACATTTAATTGTTATTTAATTGTTATTTGTGCTCAGCTCAAGTAAACTAAGTCTTTCTTTTTAATTTTGTCTTTTGTTGCCAGTCGAGCTGAGCTAGTTGCGTCCATTACCAGGAAGCTCAATTTTGAGTTTTTTGGTGTGGGGGAGAGTGGTAAAAAAGGTAAAAAAAAAAAAAAAAAAGAGACTCGGATGCCTCCTTTCAAGAGGCTCGGATGCCCCCTTTCAAGAGGCTCGGATGCCCCCTTTCAAGAGGCTCGGATGCCCCCTTTCAAGAGGCTCGGATGCCCCCTTTCAAGAGGCTCGGAAGCCTCCTTTCAAGAGGCTCGGAAGCCTCCTTTCAAGAGGCTCAGAAGCCTCCTTTCAAGAGGCTCAGGCCTCCTTTCAAGAGGCTCAGGCCTCCTTTCAAGAGGCTCAGGCCTCCTTTCAAGAGGCTCAGGCCTCCTTTCAAGAGGCTCAGGCCTCCTTTCAAGAGGCTCAGAAGCCTCCTTTCAAGAGGCTCAGGCCTCCTTTCAAGAGGCTCAGGCCTCCTTTCAAGAGGCTCAGAGCCTCCTTTCAAGAGGCTCAGAAGCCTCCTTTCAAGAGGCTCAGAAGCCTCCTTTCAAGAGGCTCAGAAGCCTCCTTTCAAGAGGCTCAGAAGCCTCCTTTCAAGAGCTCAGCCTCCTTTCAAGAGGCTCAGGCCTCCTTTCAAGAGGCCTCAAACCTCCTTTCAAGAGGCTCAGAAACCTCCTTTCAAGAGGCTCCAGAAACCTCCTTTCAAGAGGCTCAGAAGCCTCCTTTCAAGAGGCTCAGAAGCCTCCTTTCAAGAGCTCAGAAGCCTCCTTTCAAGAGGCTCAGAGCCTCCTTTCAAGAGGCTCAAGCCTCCTTTCAAGAGGCTCAGAAGCCTCCTTTCAAGAGGCTCAGGAAGCCTCCTTTCAAGAGGCTCAGGCCTCCTTTCAAGAGGCTGGGAAGCCTCCTTTCAAGAGGCTGGGAAGCCTCCTTTCAAGAGGCCTCCTTTCAAGAGGCTCGGAAGCCTCCTTTCAAGAGGCTCGGAAGCCTCCTTTCAAGAGGCTCGGAAGCCTCCTTTCAAGAGGCTCGGCAGCCTCCTTTCAAGAGGCTCGGCAGCCTCCTTTCAAGAGGCTCGGCAGCCTCCTTTCAAGAGGCTCGGCAGCCTCCTTTCAAGAGGCTCGGAAGCCTCCTTTCAAGAGGCTCGGAAGCCTCCTTTCAAGAAATTTCAAGTCAGCGCAGCGTTTGATTCACTGAAAAGAAAAAAGCTGTGGCAGAAAATATCTGAACACGGTTTTCCGGCGAATCTGATTAGACTGATATGTGCAACGCATGATGGCTTGTAATCATATATTCGGATTGCAGAGATTGCAACTGGAAGATTTCGTGACTATCACAAATTCATTTCCTCTGAGTTCCGGCATGCCAAAGATTTACAATGCATATGCAAAGTATGTGAACGATTTGATTCGAAAAACGAATTGGATGTAACTTCTTTTCTTCGATCCTTAGATGCACATCTAGTTTTTAAATATTGTAAATTAATGTCCATGTCGGATGGTTAATATCCAAAAAAAGAACAATTAACTCTGATTGAACCGCCAAAGATGTTCGTAAAAAACCAGTGCGATCAAAATGCACCTTTGCACCCGGATTCACGTTGAACATTATCATCTGCAGAATACAATCCTGATTCACTGGTTGGGATTTTAATACATGAATTGCTTGCTTAGTTGGACCTCTTGGAGCTAATTCAAAAGCGTTGGAATTAAAAAAAAACACACAAAAAGGAAAAAAACGAACATATCGATTGCTGAAGCAGTGTGGTTTTCCATACAAGCGGGGATTGGGAGTCGTTTTATCAAGAAGCGTTTTCTTCGATTGGAAGTACTTCCGCAAATATTAAACATATATGCTACCAGCTGGAGAATAAATCGAGAAGCAAATGACCACAGTCTGCCTTCTTTCTCACGTATCAGCGTCCAGCACTAGTGAAAAGCGACAATCAGAAGATATTCATCAAATCGAAACAAACATTTGATATAAATTATCGATTTTCCGGCTAGTCATCTGCCATGGCAAGCTAATCGTAGGTAGTTAATTGATTTTGTCATACAGAAAACTTTCTTTTTGGTCTAGACGGTGCTGTTGAGTGGTTTTTGCGTATTGTGGTGAAAAAAGAAGGTCGGAATTCCGATTATTAACCTGGATGTTTGCTCAATCAAGCAATTACACCGCTATTTCCTTCTGTCCACTTAGAAACGCATACCTTGTTGAATTACGATTCAATTAGTCCCTTACCACTCTCAATGGCTATCCAATCATACCCTTCCGCGAAGCCTGATGGTGCATTGTGGGAATTTCATAATGGTGGTTGCGATCTTTACATAGGGTGCCCTTCATGAATATTTAAACATTTTTTTTCACAGGAGTGTGAAATACTGAGCGCTCACATATCTTGGAAATCATTACTTGGTTTAAAAAATTGATGTGAACCAATTAGATGTGAACCGGCAAAATAGGCTTCATCGTTTCGCATTCGTCTTACAGTGTAACAATCGTTTCCCACTCTCCTCAGACTTTTCCAGATAATGAGACACTTAATTATAATTGGTAAGCTACTCCCTCGACATGAACATGAAGCAACGTAAATATTCATCTGGGAGCAATCCTTCGTGAAAATGCCGTTCTCCCGTTTAAGTGGTTGAAAACTGTACGATAAGTGAGTGGCAGAAATCAGAAGAACCTTTTTCAGTTCCGCCGGGCGGGAGTGGTTCCCGGTATTGAGTAACGGTTTCCTTTTGGGAAATCCGTTCAACAATAATGAGCGTATGTAGCGCGAGGCGGAAACAGCTGGTGGTTGTCGTGGTGCTTTTCCTGGTGATGGTATGGGCCGTCCCGCTGTTGGGAAACGAGTCGTTCGCGTTGCCGCATACAGCATCCGAAACGGAGTCGGTGTTGCCGCCGGATGGTAACCAAACTCTGCCACCGGATGTAAATTGCACCTTCCAGCCACCACCGCTCTTGAAGCGGGTGTGTCAATGCTGGAACTCGGCGGACGAGTTTCTCGAGGAAGTGCACTGCCGCTGCGAGGGAAGTACCATGATGCGGGTTCCACAGAAATTGACAACGATGCAGAAGCTCACGCTGGAGAAGGTGGGCATCAAGCGGCTACGGGAGAACGCCCTGGCCGTGTACGCAACTGGGCTGCAGGATTTGTGAGTATGCTTGGGTTCTACCTGGGGGGCTTATTTGTGTTAAGTAGATCTATGGGAAACGTGATGTGTGTACGTGAGGGGAAAACCACATGACATTCACATCACATTATTTTTCTTTGTTTCCTACATCATCGATTGGTTCAGAAAGAAAAACCCAAGATTACTGACAATTTATTTTCCTTCATTACAGATTTTTGATCTCCCTGTCAGACTTTCATCACGTTGAGCCCCGTTCGTTTGCCAAGCTGCGGAATCTACGCACTTTATACATAGCACATGCACCCAAACTCCAGTTCCTGGAGTCGGGGGTTTTTGAGGGCATTTCCACCAAACTGAAGACATTGTAAGTAGAATATATATAATCGAAGCTTCCCTCAATCAGACTAGTTGTACGTGATCAATTAGTTCATATAAACTTTCAAAACGTAATAAAATAACCGTAAGGAAGGAATAAATTTTGGCTGTTACGTCCTTTTCAAATGTTGGTCTAGATTTGTTGTCAGCGCGGTATTCTATGTTACCAACTATTATCATCCCAAGTAAAAATTTCAAGGCTTCATGGATTTATTTAAATTTTTTAACGGTTTTATTGCTGCTTTGTTCAATGCTGCAAGATTAGCTTTGTTTGGAGACTTACAGCTATCTTCAAAACCATAATAAAACGTCTAATAAAACCATAAATGACAAAAGCTTCATAAACTTATGAGTGGGCTGATGATTTTCTTGAGAACTCTAATAAAACCAATTCTGAAAACTACAATAAAACCGGATATTTTGGTCATAGACTTGTCTTACGCATAACCTCCATAAAACTTAGTGGTTTTTTATAGGTTTAGAATGGGATTATACAAGAACAACACGGTTATGTTGAACTTCATGCACTATGGCCAACCGAATGGCCAAAAATAAAAGTTTCTATCATATGTTTCTGCTAAAAGTTTCTCGAAAACTTAAACAAAGAAAACAATAAATAGGGGAAATGTCCCGATTTCCCTCTCACTGAACATATTTTCATCTCATCGGGAACAAAGAAATACGGCACCAATTTCGTCACTTCTGGAAACATGCGTGCTCACCTCCGAAAAAAATAACAAAAATAAGAAGCAAATCAAATACCTTTCCATTGCTTTGTTTTTGATGAGATGAACATCGGAGCCATGAGATGAAATCTAGGCGCTATTCCCCCACAATGAATACGTAAACTTTGAAAATTTAGCATTCGTATATTTGAAATTTTGTTGTTTATTGACAATAAAATCCATAGGTCAAATCCCACTCCTGAGAATGGAATAGATAATGAAAATCGAGTAAACTAACCGAATATGTCATTTTATTTCCGTTAAATCAAGATAGTATAAATACGAACACGCAACAAATGGTGCGATAACCAATATTTGAGATGTTCTACTACCGCTGTTGGAAGCATAACTTCAATTGCAATTAATGTGGACCTCGGTAACTTGATCGCTTATAACCTGAACACTTTTGAATTTGTAGCTTGATGGCTTGAACATCGTTTACATTAAAATAGTTCAGACGCCATTCAGCACGAGAAACGGCGATAATGAAAATTGAACATCTTCCCACAGTACTTTTATTGCATTCATTCTCCTTGTACAATGAATTAATAAGCAATTTCTAGCAAGTATTTATTATACTTGAAAGATACGCAAAACTGTATTTTGACCATCACAACTACCCACGGTATAGTAGCAGCCATGATGGTAGTATAGAATTGATTGAATTGATATTCATATCGGCAAAAATCTTTTGCGATATTCACTACCATATGTAGCAACCGCTGCATTTCAGAATGATTTACAAATCTCGAAGCGTGAGAAATTTTTCGGTGCGAATCGAAATGCCACAAGTGAAAAAAAAACAGTATATTGAATAATGGTTTACTCAAATTGAATTTCCGTAAATCACGATATTGCTACGGCGCATTTAAATAAACTGCTTTTCTTACCTGGTTTCACCAGAAATTCGAAGGCGCACCAAAATTGTATGCACGCGAACGAGTTCTGGGGCATCCAATTTCCGATGATTCAATATTATTTTAAATCCATATCCATCAATGTTGTTTTTTTATCCTTCCATTGAAGGATCGTCAGTTGGCCACTTATATAGAGACGAAAATTGCAAGAAATGTACCTAATACTTTTTCAGTAATGATGAATAGTGAATGCAGACAATATTTCTACAGATGTTCTAGGTTCTCCAAACCATTCTGGGTTTTACAGCCCTGGTCTACCAAGTCAATTACGCTTGGTACGAAACGAATAGCAATCCATGGTGCCCATACATGCCCTTAGATGCCATGCGCATAATTCATGATCTAGATATGTCCAAACCGTATGTTCTAAGTTCTCCAAATTATTCTGGAGTTCAGACGAAGTGATCTACCAAGATTACTGGGCTCGATATCAAGCCAATAATATCCCATGGGGTTCATACATACCCTTAGAGGCCTTATGCATGATCTACGATCTAGATATGTCCAAACCGGATGTTTAAAGTTCTCCAAATAATTCTAGAGTTCAGACCAATTGGTCTGCCAAGTCAAATGGGCTCAATACAAAGCCAATAGCAAACCATGGTATACATAGATGCCCATATAGGTCATGCGCATGATTCACGATTTAGATATGTCCAAAACGTATTTTCTAAGTTCTGAACTCCAGAATGATTTGGAGAACTTAGAACATCCGGTTTGGACATATCTAGATCGTGAATCATGCACAAGTCCTCTGAAGGCCTGTATGGGTTGTTATTGGCTTGATATCAAGCCCAGTTATCTTGGTAGACCTATTCGTCTGAACTCCAGAATGATTTGGAGAACTTAGAACATCCGGATTGAACATATCTAGATCGCAAATCATGCGCATGGCCTCTAAGGGCCTGTATGGGTTGTTACTGACTTGGTATCAAGCCCAGTTGCCTTGGTAGACCTATTCGTCTGAACACCAGAATGTTTTGGAGAACTTAGAACATCCGGATTAAACATATCTAGATCGCAAATCATGCGCATGGCCTCTAAGGGCATGTATGGGTACCATGGGTTGCTATTGGTTTCGTACCAAGCGTAATTGATTTGGTAGGCCAAGGCTCTAAAATCCAGAATGGTTTGGAGAACCTAGAACATCTGTAGAAATATTGTCTGCATTCACGATTCATCATATTTGAAATAGTATTAGGTACATTTCTGAGAGAAAACAGCAAATAAAATCGTTCATTCGCGATATTCGTGTGCAATTTTCGTCCATGTAAAAGTGGCCAACTGACAATCGTTCCTCCGAAGATTACAGGATGTAGGTGTGGCCGATCGACAATCTGAGGTCAGTTTCGGTAAATTTATGTGCTGACGATTATTTTCGTATATGTGAATTTGGCTGTGAAATGCCCGAGATATTGCCAAGTCAAATCCGGGTCAATATGACCCGAACACAAGTGTTAGTTTTTTTGAGCACTGTAGGAAGGTTAAACAAATTTTAACTCAATTTAACCCTTAAAAAGCCGGGACGATAGTCACCTCCTTGAAAGTGCTCGTTCTCAGTAAAGCTTTGACCACATCTCATGAACCCTGATTTTTCTCAAAGGGGATTAGTAGAGCTTTCTTTTGACATAGGTGTCGCCCCGCTAGGCCCCTCCCAGCGTTCATGAGTTTCGAAAATGTCTGTGGTTTTTTCTTATTTTTTGCTAAAATTTCTTCAGTAATCAAATGCATTAAAGTTCTGGCATCATAAAATAAAGTAGATACATGAATTATATCAAATACAAGTGATTTTGAACGTTTCCAAGCTATCTGTTTACTGTAATTACCTGTAATAATTAATTGAAAGCCATATCCTTAACTTAAGAGATTTAAGAGTTATGGTCATATATGTAATCAATCAGTGTTGATGAAACTATTTGATACATTCCAGTTCATCCAAAATATCCGTTAGTTCAGGTCTCGAATTCTACCATATAAGTGAAAGGTAATGTGCTTAAAAATACTCAGAGTACATCTTGTTCAGTTCAAAGATTTCAAATGACTCATGGGAAATTTTTGATTTTTGAACTAGGCAGGATGACCTGAACTTGATTTGGAACAAGCATTGCGCTTTCACTTGATTGTAGATCTGGTGACCTGAACTCAATAACGTTTCGGATGGCCTTCAGTGTATTGAAATGCAGAAAGATCAGTACAACATTTCTTGGCAGGTATCCAGGGATCTGTTATGAAGGGTTTTGAAAGCTGCCGAAAACATTTTCGAGGCCATTGTTGCGCAGGTCTTACGAGCCGAACTTCAGAACATTTCGCGCATTTTAGAATGTCATTATGGGCACGCAGAAAAATTTCCAATAAGTCATTTGATATCTTTGAACTGGGCAGGATGACCTGAGCATGATTTGAAACAAGCATTGCGCTTTCACTTGATTGTAGATTGGACGACCTGAACTCAAGAACGTTTTGGATGGCCGTCAGTGTATTGAAATGCAGAAAGATCGGTATTATGTTTCTTGGCAGGTATCCAAGCATCTGTCAGGAATAGTTTTGATAGCTGCCGGAAACATTTTGGAGGCCGTTGTTTCGTGCATACTAGAACCCGGAAGAGGCCGCAGGCTTCATGGAATGCCGCGTACACGATAGCCTTTTGCAGTTGAAGAGGACCTGAGGGCGCTCAATGTTCATGGCGACTGGAGTGATTGGCCCAAGATCGAGTCCAGTGGAGAAGGATACTCCATTCGGTGTAGGTTTATCGAAGAGCTGTAGCCCATCAAGTATCAAGTAAGAATGTCATTATGGAACACGGGGAAAAAATTCCAATAGTTCATTTGATTTCTTTGAACTGTGCAGGATGACCTGAGCTTGATTTGAAACAAGCATTTCTCTTCTACTTGATTGTAGATCTGACGACCTAAACTAGAACGTTTTGGATAGCCTCTCCGGAAATTTGGAAAGTTCCTCCGGAAGTTCCTCCGGGAATTCCTCCGGAAGTTCCTCCGGGAATTCCTCCGGAAGTTCCTCCGGGAATTCCTCCGGAAGTTCCTCCGGGAATTCCTCCGGAAGTTCCTCCGGGAATTCCTCCGGGAGTTCCTCCGGGAATTCCTCCGGAAGTTCCTCCGGGAATTCCTCCGGAAGTTCCTCCGGGAATTCCTCCGGAAGTTCCTCCGGGAATTCCTCCGGAAGTTCCTCCGGGAATTCCTCCGAGAGTTCCTCCGAGAATTCCTCCGGAAGTTCCTCCGAATTCCTCCGGAAGTTCCTCCGAATTCCTCCGGAAGTTCCTCCGAATTCCTCCGAATTCCTCCGGGAATTCCTCCGGAAGTTCCTCCGAAGTTCCTCCGGAATTCCTCCGAATTCCTCCGGAAGTTCCTCCGGGAATTCCTCCGAAGTTCCTCCGAATTCCTCCGGAAGTTCCTCCGAATTCCTCCGAAGTTCCTCCGGGAATTCCTCCGGAAGTTCCTCCGGGAATTCCTCCGGAAGTTCCTCCAGGAATTCCTCCGGAAGTTCCTCCAATTCCTCCGGAAGTTCCTCCGAATTCCTCCGAAAGTTCTTCAAGAATTCCTCCGGAAGTTCCTCCGGGAATTCCTCCGAAAGTTCTTCAGGAATTCCTCCGGAAGTTCCTCCGGGAATTCCTCCGGAAGTTCCTCCGGGAATTCCTCCGGAAGGTCCTCCGGGAATTCCTCCGGAAGTTCCTCCGGGAATTCCTCCGGAAGTTCCTCCGGGAATTCCTCCGGAAGTTCCTCCGGGAATTCCTCCGGAAGTTCCTCCGGGAATTCCTCCGGAAGTTCCTCCGGGAATTCCTCCGGAAGTTCCTTGCGGAATTCCTCCGGAAGTTCCTTGCGGAATTCCTCCGGAAGTTCCTTGCGGAATTCCTCCGGAAGTTCCTCCGGGAATTCCTCCGGAAGTTCCTCCGGGAATTCCTCCGGAAGTTCCTCCGGGAATTCCTCCGGAAGTTCCTCCGGGAATTCCTCCGGAAGTTCCTCCGGGAATTCCTCCGGAAGTTCCTCCGGGAATTCCTCCGGAAGTTCCTCCGAATTCCTCCGGAAGTTCCTCCGAATTCCTCCGGAAGTTCCTCCGGGAATTCCTCCGGAAGTTCCTCCGAATTCCTCCGAAGTTCCTCCGGGAATTCCTCCGGAAGTTCCTCCGGAATTCCTCCGGAAGTTCCTCCGGGAATTCCTCCGGAAGTTCCTCCGGGAATTCCTCCGGAAGTTCCTCCAAGTATTCCTCCGAAAGTTCCTCCGGGAATTCCTCCGGAAGTTCCTCCGGGAATTCCTCCGGAAGTTCCTCCGGGAATTCCTCCGGAAGTTCCTCCGGGAATTCCTCCAGAAGTTCCTTGCGGAATTCCTCCGGAAGTTCCTTGCGGAATTCCTCCGGAAGTTCCTCCGGGAATTCCTCCGGAAGTTCCTCCGGGAATTCCTCCGGAAGTTCCTCCGGGAATTCCTCCGGAAGTTCCTCCGGGAATTCCTCCGGAAGTTCCTCCGGGAATTCCTCCGGAAGTTCCTCCGGGAATTCCTCCGGAAGTTCCTCCGAATTCCTCCGGAAGTTCCTCCGGGAATTCCTCCGGAAGTTCCTCCGGAATTCCTCCGAAGTTCCTCCGGGAATTCCTCCGAAGTTCCTCCGAATTCCTCCGGAAGTTCCTCCGAATTCCTCCGGAAGTCCCTCCGGGAATCCCTCCGGAAGTTCCCCCGGGAATCCCTCCGGAAGTTCCTCCGGAATTCCTCCGAAGTTCCTCCGAGGAATTCGTCCGGAAGTTCCTCCGGGAATTCCTCCGGAAGTTCCTCCGGGAATTCTTCCGGGAATTCCTCCGGGAATTCCTCCGGAAGTTCCTCCGGTAATTCCTCCGGGAATTCCTCCGGAAGTTTCCTCCAGAAATTCTTCCTGAAGTTCCTCCGGAAATTCTTCCGGAAGTTCCTCCGGAAATTCTTCCGGAAGTTCCTCCGGAAATTCTTCCGAGAATTCCTCCGGAAATTCTTCCGGGAATTCCTCCGGAAATTCTTCCGGGAATTCCTCCGGAAATTCTTCCGGGAATTCCTCCGGAAATTCCTCCGGAAATTCCTCAGGAAGTTCCTTCGGAAATTCCTGCGGGAGATTCTCCGGAAATTTCTCCGTAAGTTCCTCCGGAAATTTTTAACAAAAATGTTTCTGATTCAACGCAAATTGTTTCATTAATTTGAAGAATTTTGTGCAGATCATGTTGGGTCTGGTTTGTTTAACACAAACACTCAAATTCCGGGTTGTTCGATTTTTGCTTTTTAAGTCTACCCAATTATACCCCATAAAAACAATAATTTAGAGGTGACCTAGCCTAGGGCTCTCAGATAAAGACAAAAATAAATACTTATTAGGTTTGTTTGAGTGTATTGAGTGTGGGAAAAAGATGACTGTGTGAAAAGTATTCTCACATCACTCTTATAAAATCCTAATATCTTTTACTCATTTTTGGTTTTACGATGAGTATCTGCAATAATGGAAATTCCGTTTGTATATTTAAGAAATTATTTATTTTTGCGAGTTTGGTATTTTGTATTATATAATTGCAGATTCGGGTCTTCAGTTAGCCTTGCGTGAAAAGGCGTATTGCCAATCTTGAGATCGAGTTCGATTCTCGGTCCGGTCCAGGATGTTTTCGGGTGGGAAACATTCTTGACTCCCTGCACATAGTGTATCCATTGTACTTGCCACACAGGATACATACTCATGCATTGGCGGGCGTAGAAAGCTTTCAATTAACTGTGGAAATGCTAATAGAACACTAAATTGTAAGTACGTAAGTACGTCAAGTTCCAGTTGGAATGTAGAGCCATAGGAGAAAAAGAAGATAAATGCAGGCTCATCCTGACCTAATTATAAGACATTAATTGAATAATCATTCTTTATTCTCCAGATTTTGCGAGGATAATGATAAGCTTCCAGCAGTTCAAATTTTCGGCTAGCACAAATGGACATCATTGTAGGAGGGCTAGCTGCCTCTTGATGCGATGTCTTGGCAATCTTTTGATGAATTTAATTGATTTTGGTAGGTTAAACGCTTGATGTTGAGCCTATCTATACGTCCATAAAATAGCAATTAGTTACCAGAAGCGAATATATCCCAGTAGGTGTCCCTCACCACCTGCCATGATGTAGAAGACACGACTGCAAAATTACGTTGGATGAATGATGATGATGATAATTACCATCTATTGTAGCAAGGCACCTTCCTTAGCCGTGCGGTAAGCGACTACAAAGCAAAACCATTCTGAAGGTGGCTGGGTTCGGTTCCCGGTCCGCTCTAGGCAGTTTTCGGATTGGAAATTTTCTCGACTTCTCTGAGTATTAAATTTTTAGTACATTTCTATCACTGAGCCCAACACGTCGTTTACTTACTTGCTGAATATAACATGGGTTTAAATTCCGGTCGGATCTAGGAAATTTTCTTGATTTTTCAGACATTGGCGTAACTACAGGGGGGCTAGGGGGGGGCTATAGCCCCACCTAGGATCCGGCTAGCCCCCCCTAGAAAATTTGTAACTTTGTATAAGTATTGCACATATCTAGTCCACTGATTATATACAGGGGTAAATGCAGAGAAAGGATTATCTTCATTATCCAATCCCTCTCTTCGAAACACTACAGCAAGTTGAATCAATTCGCTCAAGTTTTTGAACTTCGAGCAATGAATCGCCTGCTTTGAGCGTGCTTACAGCGGCACACTGGGAGTTAACTTTCTGAAATCAGTATGGCTAAGGCTCGATTTCTCAAAATTAAGCACCTTAATCGAAAAAATATTTGGTAGGCGTAGTAGTGGACACCTTCCTACATAACCGGTACCGTCAACTGGGGGGAAGATGATCATTGAGGTGAAGATGATCATTTGATGTGTCAGTCAAAAGTCCCAAATTTTTTTAAGAAACTGTAGTCAACAATATTCTCCGTTCAAGTAATGTTACCGCTAGGTAGAAATCCGAGTTTTTCGATTATAATCATAAAAATGTATTTTGTGGAAGAAAGAGAGAGATAGTCATAAATGACGCTATTTTCGTTTCAAATCTTGACTTCGTAGACTTCTTTACGTAGTAAATTCAACATTCATACAAATAACCTAGTGTATTTTGACTATTAGGTCATAATGATTTTAGTAGAGCTGTCTTGATCAACTTCACCCCAAACCAGATTACTCAAAAAATGTGTGATAATTTAATTTATTTTAATAAATGCGAACGCATTTCAGAAAACTAAAGTTGTTGATTATTGCAACGTATAGCCAGTACATGTTCTGAAAATATTTGTTTCGATTTAAAATGTAAACACACATTGTTATTGCATGTTTTGTCTTAAAAACGATCATCTCCCCCCCAGTTGACGGTACCAAATAGTTTTTTTTATGAAAAGAACCTAATTTTGAGAAAACCCGCCTTAGATGTCTTTCACCATACAAATTTCTGGCGGTTAGCTCATGCTAGCTATTGGCGCATATACGATAGCGCCTGGATGTGGAAGCAGCGGGTAGAAAATCAGCCACTGCCAATAATTCATTGTTATAAGGCTTGCTCATGACAAAATCTGAACCCCTCAAAACACGTTGTAACTTATGAAATACCAAAGGAAATACCTCATCAACAAGTGAATTAAAAAATATATTATTTATTAGTATTACAAATACTTAATGGATAATGGACAATTTGTTGAGATTTTCAAGTTTTTCCAGGGTTTGTGAGTAATTGTTATCTAAATCGAGCGTATGATCTTAACCTAATACCAATCCTAAAAGCTGCAGCGCATTATTATCACTGTAGGCTTCCTGAGAAAGGTTCGGTAAAACTCTTAGATTTCAAGTAGAGGTAACTAAAAGCTGAAAATTATATTCTTTCGGATGGATTTTAGAAACTCTGCATACTATTTAATTCTCTAAGCTCCTATCACATAACATATAGGCATCATTGCCGCGAAATGTGGTCCTTCCAGGATTTTGAAACGCTAGCGAACCTAGCGGTGGAAGTTAAGCTTTACTGAACAACGCGCATAAGACAGAGCAGTATCGCATGCTTTGCTGGCTCGTTTCTTCGCCTTGGAAATACAGGAGTGCCGTTTGTTGAGGGTTGATAAACAAAGAGCCTACTTTGAAATTCGCAGTTTGATCTATGATACCTATCTGTTTTGTGCTCCTATTGTCCTATTGTCGCTGCAGCAATGAAACCAGTGAAAATGTCTCAGTAGGCGTGAAACAGACCTACTGAGAGAAAAGATGTGTTAAATGTTCCTATGTGTTAACAAATGCCTATAAGTTAATTTGTCGCATTTTTTTTTTAACTAAATTGAAAATTAACGACCAATCAGTTGTAGTGGGATGTGAAACTGATTTTTTTAAACCATCCTAGAAGATATTCTAACAGAAAAGAAAGGTTAGTTTGTTGTGGTCAGATCGCCGAATTGTCAGGCCACTGAATTGAAAGCTGGCGAAAAAAGTTTGAATTACTAATATTTAATTTATAATGTATTCTGGGTTCGAAGCAAATAAAAAAATCCTTTGAAAATCAGGATCATGCTTCACATTCTATTTACGGCGAGCGCAACACCTATGGTTTTTTAACCTATCAAGAATTTTGGGAATCCTACGAGATTTCTAGATTTTTGAAACAGGGCTGAGCGTCGATGAACATCATTTGGAATATTTAAGTCGTCCATTGATATCTGCTAGACCAACAATATACATCAGTTGAATCGAGCAAACATGGTAAACTTTCTGTCTTATTTGTTGTAAATTAGAATAGTTTAAAAAAAAGTTAGCCCCCCCTAGAATTTTTCATTAGTTACGCCAATGTTTTCAGAGCTTGCACGTGCTAGGCAAATGTTTGAATGGCTTGGACACGTCGCAGCCAACAGCTTTGGAATTGGTAAGTTGAAATTTTGGTCGGGTACGGGATATACGGGCATCGTACTATACCGCATACACCTGATTAAAATACTGCAGCAGTCCTTCTTAATTAATCAACTTCAAAAGTGAATAATTTGAATCAATATACGACCATATGAGTAAAACTATTTAATATGCCAAACAGCACGTTATCTAATTGACTCACTCAGTAGGGGCAGAACAAATCAAATGGTTGACAGCATTACATGATCCAATAAATTGGCTGGTCAAATAGTCATGGCACTTCACATACCTTAGCTGGATGTGAATTCGTAGAAAATAGTGGTAATGGAGAAAAATATTAATATAAATAAAAGCTGCTTGCAGCACTTGCAGCACTTGCAGCTCAGGGAACATTGTCTTTGAGATGAAATATGAAATAAGATGAGATGAAATTATAGATTACGTACCTGACATTATCTCGAGAATTTCCTTATTTGTTCTTAGGAAGATGGAAGCCATGATTACATGGAGACATTTTTTACCCAGCAACTTGATATGCAATGCACATGCCGTTTTGTAAAACATGGCCATGGTGTTTTGTTCACCTGGCAAGGTCCGTTAAAAAAAGGAATAAATTTCCTTTCTGTCCGTCAACTTACCTCATATTTTTTTCCTACTTTTCATTATTTCCTTTTTATTTTCTTCCACAGGCGCATCATCCATTGCGGACTGCTGGCGGTACCGGATATGCGAATGCTCTCGGTTCACATTATTCTGCACATGGTGTGAGTACGCGTGTGAGGTGTTTTTTCGTGTTTAAATGTCTGCCATCCCACAGTTGAACTGCCACTGACAGTCGGTGAGCAAATAGTGGTTTCGTTGGGCACCGGTCTGTTTCCCATCATCCACTAAGAAATCGACGGACGAATGGAGCGCTCCATTATTGCGTGGATCATCGATCCGTGACACTCATCCATAAATAGGACCAACTTTTCAGATTACCTCCATCATGTGCGCTATTATCATCATCGCTACCTTCATCAACATCATCTTTATTGTTGCTACCACCCGCACATTATCCACATATGAAATGTGATCCAAAAAATCATCTTGTTCTCACGTATCATCACAGTGTTGTTTGTTGACGCTAGCTTTCGGTGTACCAAAGTGTGACTTCTCGCCTTGACTTCAGCTGTAAGTTTATGGAAGTTAGAGTGTGGCTTATTGATTATGAGGTAGGATTATGACTGTATTTGAAAAACTTTTCAACCGATTATAGCATACTTTTCCTGGACAAAGCCGCGAATTTCCGATTTCCCCACAACAACAGAAAGTGCTAACACGCAAATTAAAGTTGCAACAAATGATCAAAGCTGTACTCCAATGCTCCGATGCGAATTCTTATATAAAAGCTAATTTAAAAATATTCCTGTAATCGCATTATGAGATTTACAAAATTATTAAGTGTTTTACTGCCGCCACGCAAAAAATGCAATGAAGGCAATCATAAAGGCCCCGGGGTCCACGCGATGCGACTGTCGCTGTTGCTGTGCAACTGCGATTATCTGTCGAATTGGTATGGAAGCGTCCATGGAAACTTGCATGCAGTACTCAGCGACAGGGACACGACACCAGCGCGACAGATGTAATCGCGTCATGTGTAAAACTGTGAAAAATGGTCTCAGATGACTTTTTTACGGTGAAGTTCTGTGATACTAAAATTTTGGGGTGGGGCTGGGGCGACAAAAAAATAATCCTTCCTGAGTCGTGATGGGAACGAATGGTAAAGCAAACGTATCTAATCACACTATTCGATTACTGTAAATAATGCATGCATCCGAATGATTTTAATCCGTTCCAAGCTCAAAATAATTCAATACTGTGCAATTATGTGATAAACTAATGAAAGGTGTCCATATAATGACGAATGTGCTCCGTTTTGATATGGGATTTGTTGATTGCTACCATGCTGCTAATTTATGCGTTATTTGAATTACCAAATATTAAAATAGTATGCCTTGTTATTTCAATGCTTCCTAAATAAAAACCGAAATTAATCCACCTAGTGATGATGGTGTCTCTCTCGTGCGTTAAAAAATATAAATAGCGCCATTGCCAGTGAGTACAAACATTTTTAAGTGCAGTGGTTCCGAAGAAATGTACCAACAAACCAAATTTTCAACCGTGACAGTTAAAGTTAGACCAAACAATAGACAAAAAATGACAATATTTTCCCCCTGAGGACGACACAATTCCCGTGTCGAAACGTTGGGTAAATAACATAATAAATTTAAACTGAGTAGCCGTTTTTTTTACTAAAATACAAAAGAAACAGTCGTCACACAAACAGTGTTAAAAAAAAACAAATAGTGTTTTAGCCATAACTTTTGATCCTATTGTTCGACCTGGCCAATTTTCAATAGGAAACGACAGGATTCCGCATCTAATGCAAATTGCGAGCAAATCGATTAATGATAAATGTCTAAAAATGAGTGACATTATTTGCGCACAAACATATGCACACACTGTGAACCCTTGCATGGACCTCAGTGCTTGCATAGGTACCTATGGGATCAGTATAGGCGACTATCTCCAACGGGCAAAGGTAACGATCCAGAGGGGGGACCCTTTCGACATGAAGAACAATTTAGAACTAGAAGGAACGAAGGAGCAAGTGTGTCGAATCCGTTCGTCACAAGTGGTTTGACGAGGTCTCCGCCTCAGAAGACCCAGAAGGTGAAAGAATAGCGTCAGGCGGTAATATCGCGAAGGTCAACGCAAGTAAGCAACCCAGGCGATGATAATGAGCAGCAGTTAAACGAGAAGGCGCAGCTACAACGCGATAGATCGCGGCTGTCCACGAATAACGGCTGTAACGTGCCCCAAATACAGCTGAAGAAAAGAACTGGGCAGAAGAGCTCCACGAGTTCGTCGACAAGAAGCATAATGTACATAAGGACATCAAGGAGCTGGTGTTAAAGATCCGGAGGGCTCTTGGGTCGGCCATGACAGAGTGGCACAACCTAACGCAAAGAGTAGAAAAAGCCGAGGGAGAGAATTGACTGATTCCAAACACGCCCTTGCATCAGCGGCGCTGTAAAAGGAAACACCTGGACTGAATCTGGAAGAGCCCACCAAGAGCAGAAAAGAGAAGCTAGTGCAACCGAAAAACACACCGGCATCCGTGCCTAAGAGACATAGGTCCTCGCCCGGAGACGAAAGACCAGGAGGCTCCTAAAAACAAAGAGACGTTCTACTCAAACGCATGGCTGTCGCACAGCCGGCAACAGAAGGACACCCTGGCAGGTGGTCCAAAAGAAGACGAAAATAGTCGGATCAATGCGAGCATAAGACAAAATGTCATCAAAAGTCATGAAAAAGAAAGGCGAAGCGCTTCTAGTAAAGACTAGCGAGGAAGAATATCTGGAGGCCATGCGGACCATTAGGACAGCTCCAGAACTGAGGGACTGAAGGTGCGGACGTACAGAGAAACAGGCGCACACGGGTGGGTGACATGATCTTCTTGTTTAAAAAAGACTCGAAGAACAAGAGCTCATCATATAAGGAGCTAACAAAGACGGTAGTTGGAGATAAGGCACAAATGAGAGCCACAAAGCGCAAAGCTGCAAGAAGCCACCAAAATGCCTAATCTGTGGGAATGGTGGATGTTGATATCACGTTACTGGCGGTCAGAAATGTCCAGCGTATAAACAGGCGATGTCTGGTAAGTGGAGGTAATATAAAATAAACTCAACCACTGTGATACCACACAGCAACTGCTGTGGCAATCAGCAAGGGAATCGAAGTGTGACGTTGCAATCATTCTGGATCCATACCGTATTTCATCAGGAGACAGCAATTGGCTAGTGGATGACGATGGAACCACCGAAATATGTACATTAGGGAGGTATCCTTTCCAAAACATCGTGTACCGTGTAGCTGAAGGTTTCGTGATCTCCAAAGTTAAAGAGGTTACCTTTTGTAGTCCTGCATTAACGAGAAACATAAACTGGAGAGTCTGCGAAGGCTATACACGTAGCGATCATCAGGCGGGCCGATACAGCGTCGGAGAGAAGATAGCGATGCAAGCACGCGAGTGTGGCACCAAAGATCTTAGGTGGAACAGAAACCTTTAACAAGAAAATGCTAGCAGAAGCAACTAGATTTGAGCGCAATCTGATAAACCTGAGTCCAGATGAGCTGATTGCAGCATTGACTCGAGCCTGCGATGCAACCATGCCGAGAAAAGTAAAGCCACGACATGTCGTCCGACACCGTCCAGTCTACTTTACTTTTACTTATGGATCCTGTACACCTCCGGTGGTGCAAAGGACCGACTTGAAAGATCTCCATCCTGAGCGTTGCCCGGCTATCGCTTTAACCTGTTAGGTTAGATTTCGGTCGACTTCTTTTATTTCTTTATTGAGGCTTCGCCGCCATGAGCCTCTGGGTCTGCCTCTGCTGCGATGTCCCGCTGGGTTCTAGTCTAATGCTTGTTTACAGATTTCGTTTCCGCCCCTACGTAGAGTGTGGCCGACCCAGCCCCACTTCCGATCCCGAATTTCTGTTGCTATCGGCCTCTGGTGCCAACGACGATGGAGCTCATTGTTTGAGATCCAGTTGTGAGGCCACCAGGCCCGAATTATATATACCGCAGGCATCTGTTAATGAACACCTGCAGCCGTTGAGTGTTCTCCACTGATACACACCATGTTTCGCTAGCGTATAACAGCACAGATTTTACGTTAGAGTTGAAAATTCGTATTTTGGTGCGTTCACTTAACTGCCTGTTTTTCCAGATGCTCGCAATGGCAGCCCTTGCTTTCTTGATCCGTGCGCTTATGTCTATCTTGGTACCGCCGTCTGACGCCATTTGGCTACCAAGATATTGGAAGTTTTCAACATTCTCCACTTGTTGCCCGGCTACTGTGAAACTGGAAGGAGTCACCGTGTTTACATCCAACGATTTGGTTTTGTTGACGTTGATGACTAAACCTGCCAAGGAAGAGCGGTCGGCAAGGTCGTTGAGCTTACTCTGCATATCAGAGCGCCGTTGCGCGAGGAGTGCAACGTCATCAGCCAATTCGAAGTCGTTTAGGTGCTCCATGGTTATAGGCTGCCATAACAGCCCACGGTTTGGTTCACGGTCAATCGCATCTACCAGAATCTCATCGATTACGATGAGGAACAGTAACGGTGATAGAATACATCCTTGCCTCACACCAGCTACGACCCGAATAGGGTCGGACAGGACCCCCTTGCGTCTCAGGGCGCCCCACATATTCTCGTGATTGAGACGGTCGAAAGCTTTTTCGTAGTCAATGAATACCAAGTCTTGGGGACTCTTGGAATTCGTTGACCTGCTCCAGAATGATGCGGAGCGTGACAATATGGTCCACACAGGATCTTCCGGCACGGAATCCGGCTTGCTGCCGCCGGAGAGTCGCATCGATCTTCTCCTGAATCCGGGCTAGGATAATTTTGCACAGAACTTCAAGAACGGTACACGGCAACATAATGCCTCGTTAGTTATCGCATACAGTCAGGTCACCCTTTTTGGGCACCTTCACTAAGATACCTTGCATCCAGTCGACCGGGAAAGTTGCGGTGTCCCAGATATTACGAAATAAACGATGCAGTAGTTGAGCGGATGTCATGAGGTCAGTTTTGAGCATCTCGGCTGATATGCGGTCGACCCCTGGGGCTTTATTCGATTTCATGCTTTGGATGGCTGTTTGAATCTCTAGCAGTGATGGAGCTTCGGTATTGACGCGTGTTATACGTCGGATCCTAGGCAGATCATGCCGAGGTGGTGATGGCCTGGCTGGCACTTGAAAAAGTTGTTCGAAGAGCTCGAACCAGCGTTTCAGCTGGTCAGTTGGGTCGGTCAATAACTGATCATTCGCGTCTTTCACAGGGATCGTTGCATTCATCTTCGCCTCGCTTAAGCGTCGTGAGATATCGTAGAGGAGGCAAATGTCCCCGGTTGGGGCGGCTCTCTCTGCTTCGTCGGCCAGAGAGTCTGCCCACGCTCGCTTGTCCCGTCGACATGAGCGTTTTACTTCCTTCTTAAGAGCCGCGTATCGTTGACGTGCTAAGACTTTGGCTCCTCTGGTTTTCGATCGCTCTATCGCGGCTTTGGCTTCTCTTCGCTCCTCTATCTTCCTCCAGGTCTCATCGGTGATCCATTGTTTTCTCTGGGTGCGTAGTTCGCCCAGATTGTTCTCGCTGGTGGCGATGAAGGCATTCTTGATGGCGGTTCATTGGTCTTCCACGCTCCCACCTTCCGGAATATCTGCAGCACGCGTCTCCAGTTCTTCAACGAAGGACCGTTTCACCGTGGCTTCTTCCAGTCGGCGTGTGTTGAATCGTCTTCCAACTCTTTCCTCCTGCCGACGAATCCGCGCAATGCGCAGGCGTATTTCGCCGATGAGGAGGTGATGATCAGACGCGATATCGGCACTACGTTTATTCCGTACATCAAGAAGGCTCCGTTTCCATTTTCGGCTGATGCAGATGTGGTCGATTTGATTTTCTGTGAAGCCGTCACGGGAGACCCACGTGACCTTGTGAACCGGCCGATGAGGGAAGAGCGATCCCCCGATCGCCATGTCGTTATTACCACAAAATTCTGCGAACAGCTCTCCGTTTTCGCTCATTTCTCCGAGACCATGGCGTCCCATAATGCGCTCATGGTTCGAGTTGTCGGATCCGATCTTCGCATTGAAGTCGCCCAAACAGATCTTGATATCACCCTTCGGAATTCTATCTACGACGGCATTGAGTTGACTGTAGAAGTTCGCTTTGTCTTGCAGATCGGCAGCATCTGTTGGCGCGTAACATTGGATTATAGTAAGGTTTTGGACCCGTGTTCTAAATCTGGCAACGATTATCCTTTCACTTATAGGTTCACTTCATAAGCTTCATGCGGCGTGCCTCATTTGCAAGTTGTGCCAATTTACCCTGCTGGGCTAGGGTTAAAACATTCCATGTTCCTATTCGTGTCCGTTGTTTCGCGCTAAGAGTCGTCGCCGTAAAATCAGTTCGTATTCTTTCATTATCGGATTCTCGAACAAATTGATGTTTCGAGAACAGTAGGTTGTTGGCCCAAGGTTCCCTATCCACCGGGACGGGGCTGCCATCTTAGGTATAGCTTCCGGAGAATAGCATTTCATACTCAGCCGCTGGATGCCAGAACATACGCTGTTGGAGCCGCACCTCCTTGGTGGACAGACGCTCGATCAGTCGGGTCAAGTACGCAAACCTTAGCTGGCGGTCAATTGTCATCGGAAGACCCGTGGAAGCGTGAATATTGGAACTTGTGAGGATCAGAGCTATGTTAGGCGCCCCTTCCCGGATGTCAACTCACCATTTCGCAGCCCAAGTCTACTGGTGGAATGGAACGATCGCCGAACTCCGTCGAAACTGTCTTCGAGCAAGGAGGAAAATGTGGAGAGCCCGCAAGAATGTTGAAAGATAAGAGCGTAGACCTGTGTTCAGCGCAGCAAGGGCTGCTTTCAAAAAGGAAATAAGGCTCAGCAAGGAAGCCTGCATGCAAGAGCTTTGCCGTTACGCGGATGCTAACCCATGGAGGATGCACACAGGGTCGCTAAGGCAAAGATTAGAGGTCCATCGATACCGCCAGACAGGTACCTAAAAAAGCTTGGGGCAATTGTCGAACGACTGTTTCTACACCATGAGCCAACGGTCTGGCCACCCACACCGTACGGCGAGAATAACACCAGTACGGATTCAGCCTTGCTTACGAATCAGGAACTCACTGCTGCGAAAAGCCTAAAAGCTAACAAAGCTCCTGGACTAGATGGTATTTCCAACCTGGTCTTAAAAGCAGCGATCCAGACGATCCCGGATATGTTCCGTACCACGTTGTAGAAGTGCATAGATGAAGGCATGAAGGAAGCTTTTCCGATCACTGGAAGCGGCAAAAACTAGTATTGCTGCCGAAGCCGGGTAAGCCACCCGGGGACCCATCGTCCTATAGACCTATTTGTCTGCTAGACACGGTCGGAAAACTCCTGGAGCAAGTCATCCTCAACAGATTAGCTATCTACACAGAAGCCTAACAACAAACGACTTCCAAATTTGGTTTATTTCATCAAACGTCTGTATGCTTTTACCATTTAGTGCGTCGCAGTAACAAGTGAAATTAAAGCTTCTTTGTTCGAACAACTTGTTTGACGTAATCCCAACGTGCAAATTTATGATAAATGTTCATCTTCTGATTTTTAAGAATTTAACGGTAAATCAGACATAAGAAGTTATATTACTCAAATGTCCAGGAAAAAAAGAAGAAAATAAATATAATAAATTAACAATGATTTGTCATAAATTCAAGAATTTTGTAGAACAACGACTTTAAGGGGGAAGAGTGTTTTTATGCACTTTAAAGCTTGAAAATCACTTTAACATGGCCAAAACGTGAACGGAACGAATCGCAATATTCACAAGACTTGTAGAGCACACCAAAAACTTCCATATAGAGGTTGTTGCGATGGTTTTCGGCGTTTATATCTCTCGTTAGATTTTTTTCAAAATTGAAAATAGCCCAAAAACACTAAATCGACTTGAGCCACCTCGAAATTTTATCCGAATTAGCTGAAAATTTGAGAGGAGGCTTTTTTAGCATAAGAATTGTGATTCTGGGCTGACCGGTTGAATTTTTGATACTTATTGAAAACATGAAGAGGTCTACTGGTTATGGTTAAATAATTTAACTCTATGATTAAAGGTTTATTAATTTTTGACAATGATTAATGATTATGATTAACGATTAAAATAATTCTATACAAAGATTAACGATTATGAATAATGAATAAAACGTTTGAAGTATGATTGATTAACGATTACCGATCGTGATTAAATGTTGACAGAATATGTGTATGATTAATGATTAACGATCGATATGATTAATGAATAATGATTATGAATAATCAAATTGAAGGATTTGCATAGTGATCAATAAATAATGATTAAATAACCCATTATTCATTAATCATGTTCATGTTCATGCAGTTCAGCAGACTACAATCACAATCGAGTCGAAGCGAGAAGTAAAGTATCTGGGGGTGATGATCGATGACCAGCTCAACTTCAACAGCCACGTCGATTACGTCTGCGATTAGTAGCAGAAAGAGGAGACACCTAGCTAGCGTTTCTACTTGTACTCAGATACGGTGCCCCCGTCTGGGCTGCAGGAGCAATCACGAAGAGGAACCTGACACGGCTCAACAGCACGTACAGGTTGATGGCTATACGGGTGGCAAGTGTGTACCGGGCCATATCGATGGATGCGGTCTTCGTCATAGTAGGCATGAGCATGACTCCCATAAAAATTTTATTTTAGGAAGATTGTGCTTGCTGTGGACTACGTGGAACGCTGGGAGCACGCAAGATTGCGAGAGTCGACTCGATGCGAAAGTGGCAGCAGGATTGGGACAGTAGTTCGAAAGTAAAGTGGACCTATCAGCTCATTCCGAACCTGCACTCGTGGGTAAACAGAAAACATAGAGAAGCCAACTTCTTCCTGACGCAGTTCCTGTGAGGGCATGGATGCTTCAAGAGCTATTTGCGTAGATTCGGACACACAGAGTCGACACATTGTCCGGCTTGTCTGAACTTCGAAAAAACACCGGAGCACGTGATATTCGACTGCCACTATTAAGGGCAGAACGGAGTTGGATCTTAACGGTCAGCACTCGTAGCATAAACCCCGACAACATCGTTCAGGAAATGTGCGAAGATGAGAATACGTGCAGCATGGTGCCCAGAGTAGTAACGCAGATCATACTATCGTTGCAGCGATAATGGCGTGAAGCCCAGAGGGCGCTGGACAGTAAGCGAAGATGATGAGTAGTATCTGATCGTGGGAAAACAACCCATCCTTCAACCAGAATCACTAGACCGACCTCGGCAATTGATGCCTAATGATCGAGGTAACCGTATCGGAAGAGCCGTGCCGTAACTAAGAAGTGTGAGCAATTGTACGAGCGCCAAATGCAAAACGTGTCGTAGTGGAGATATTACGCAATCGTACTGTCATCAGTAATGATGAGGAGAATGCAGCGAACTAGCAGTGATTGCTAGAGGCTGAACAAATGAAGTGCATAAACACAGCCCCTCTCCGAAGTATTGACATCCACATTTGTCTTCATGCCAAAAAAAAACGCGCATATGACGTCATCTCATTTTATCGAGCTGAGGCGATGATACTATGGGTCACCGCACCTCCTGTAAAATGTTCTTTCTTGGAGTGAACTTATATTGCCGCTAACCGCTAGTCAGTCTTATCTGTATATACATGCCATAGACTGATAGACTGACTTGCGGTTTCGCGGCAGTACAGTCTCTCGGTGCACTTAGTAAACGATAAAGACAAAAACATATTACTTTTAGGTAGATAGATTTCATTATTCCCACCATTTCATGCTTTGCAACAATATCTGCAAAAAAATGATTATGTAGCGTACACACGCTCAAACACGTTGGACGAACATTGACTTCGCTCCCAAGAAAACGCTTTGGTTGCTGCTTTGATTGAACGTATGCACTGAGGAAAATGGACGTATGATTTTCAATCAAACGCCTTATGAAAATTTTCCGCAAGGAATCGGTATGAATTTCAATATGTTGCCTTATAAATGATGATTTTCATCTAAAAAAAGTAAAGTGCGGCAGGACTGGGTTCGAACCATGGACGTCGAGGTCGGAAGACCGATATGTAGACCAAACGCCCATCAACGCTTGGATACTCGGGGAGGTAATTGCGTATAAGAAGCACTGTTGGTGGAATAATTAGTCGAACATTCATAGGGCGCCAGTTATGAATTTCGTTAGTCCGTTAGTTAGTTAGTTAGTTAGTTAGAGTGTGTGACAGTTGGTGGCTCGGTTAGAAAAAATCAAAGCGGTTTGATTTTCGTTGAAGCTGTCGGGGGCGGAGTCAAGGTTTGGCGAACATGTTTGAGCGTTTGTGGTGAAGTCGCACAAACTCCATATATTGTTTGATGGTTGGTGTTCAAGTTGGTGCTTCGGTTCGATTGTTGGCCGAATAAATTGAGTGTTCGTACCACTGTTTGTGGAACATGGTGGATGCTTGACTAAACTAAGGGTGGAGTCAATTTTGGTCAAACTGCTTGACCGTGTGTAGGCTGCATTTTGCGTCGTTTCCATGCAGAATATCTTATTGTCAGATTTTCTGGATATGATACACTGCGCGGCGTTTGTAATGTTCCCAAATGGGTACTTCACGCGGCGAATGACTGTCGAAAGGTACGGCTGCGCCAAACGATACACCGCAATGCTATTCGCCCATAAGAATCAAGTAAACGGGGTGCAGAAAGCGCGGCGGTACCTTTCATGAAGGGTTCGCCGCGTGCAATTTTGAGAAAATCAGGCAATAAATAATTTCCGAAATATGCGTTCAAGAAAATGGCCAAATCCGAGCACTCATTTTAAATCCGGGTAAACTCCGGAACCAACTCGAATGAATTCCACTTCTTTTGGTGAAAGTTGCAAGAAAAGTGTTAGAAGACATCAAAGTTACAGCCAAAATTATTGTTGTTTACGTTTTCAAAAGAGGAAATAAAACAGTCAATAATTTTTCAGTTTACAGGAAACTGATACCTTAAGTCCATGTGGTTTTCATTAAACTTTCTTTTTATTTTTTAATTATCTTTTCTTACTTCTCCCTTCTCACTTCTTACTTTTTACTTCTTAATACTTAATTTTCACTTCTCAATCCGCCCTTCTTTCTTCTCACTCCTGACATTTTTCGTTTCTCAATTAGGGTAGAATACGGCATTGGGGGAAGTCAGTAAAGGAAGGTGGAGTTGGAAGTTCGCGAAGATAAGCCGGCTACCCAACATTTGATCCTTCGAACCGTATAGTTTCCCAATAATCCGGCTCGAAGGACCATTATTGAACTATTGAACTACCGGAACCTTTTCAACATAGAGAGGGATAATTAGAGTATGCTGCCATAAACGTAATTAATTTCAAGGTTCAAGCAAACCCAGTCGTCTGGATTGTTGACTGCACAATTCATAACACAGCTCAAACATTGATTAAACATTTTATTACATATATACAATTGCTTGAAAAACTTATACTGGCGGAGTTCAACTGGGACACAATCGCGTGCAACTCACTAAACTGAATATTTTTTCCTCAAATTTGTTTGCTTACGCCAAAATTGTTCTGATTTTTCGCCAGTTTTTATAAATCCTGGAGAAGAGTTCAGTGCGAGATTTCTCTTGTTTCGGACAGCAGAACGATGGCGCGATCGGACGAAATATTGTGTTCTGCTTTGCGCGGCCGGTAATAAAAATCAGGTCAGTGCGAGATTTCTCTTGTTTCGGACAGCAGAACGACGATCGCGCGATCGGTCGAAATATTGTGTTCTGCATTGCGCGCCCGGTAGGCCGGTAGTTAGTTTGTACTACTTTTCGCGCCCGATTCATGGCTAGGTAAAATCACTGTGTATAAAGAATGACACGGTCGTATCGCTTATCAGAGTGAATCCAGATCCAACGATGCCTACCAATTAACTGATAATCCTTCCTGTGGTTTTTGTGGAGACGCAGAGGTAAACACGGTCTTCAAATAGCAAAAACCACCTACTAATATTCCTTCCCTCTTCCTAACTGACTACAAGGACGTGGCCGGCGCCGTTATTGATCATTTGAATTTTAGAGTCACTGAAACTTGCACAATGAGAATGCTTGAACAATCCCAGTCAATCATTCAGTTGATTTTTTGTGCAATTTCACTGATTCTGGTCAATCACGGAGTAGCAACCATAGATATGTGTAGTCAGTCAAAGCTAAGCTAAGCTAAGCTAAGCTAGGGTAGAATACGGCATTGGCAGGGTGCGACAGTTGTTGGCACCCTCAACAATATTTGCGTTTTCCAGCAAACATACACTATTTATGAACATAATTTTTATTCAATCACACAATTTCAAGTCTAAGCTTTCATTTGAATAAGTTGTTTGTGTAAAAGAAGCAAGATTTGATGAGTTAATCACCGAAACAAATTTGCACCTACGAAATCCTTGCCATTATTGCATCGCCAAAGAAAGCAGCGCACGAACTGTTACTTACTTTTTTGGACCGCCTGTTTCTCTTCTTTTTTGGGTATGACACGACAAATTAAGTACGTACACTACTTTTTACACTTTATCACCACTTTATTATTACCACGAAGAGCAAATTTATGCAATATTTGCTCTATGTTTCACTAAATATAATCGGGACTGTTCGTTTTCTTTGACAGCAGCACACTTCAGAATAGAGCGAAAGATTGTGTTTGTGAGCATATCAAACACACGCTAAAAAGATACGCACAATTCTATGTGATTTGATTTTAGCAAAAATACGAACAAAATATCCGGCGATGAAAAAAAGTGTTAAAATACAAATGCTTCTATTCAGATTTTTACGCAGACCATGAATTATATCAAAAGTGATAGCAACACCGTAGTATTTTAACCCTTATGTGGCTGACAGGACCGTTTTCCTATTGCAACTTCAATACTTTCCAAGCTCATCAAAAAAATCATAACCATTCCCGTTCCTAATTATTTGTATATAAATAATTGCCTACTTTTAGGGTATTATCTATTATTCAACTGTGAAACGTAGTGTAAGAATGGGGTGGCTCCAGCGGCTGGATAGAACAGTGCTGCCCATTATTCAACATATAAAGACTCACGATGTGGAATATATTGTTAATATACTATACTACTAGAGCCGACGAACTTCGTTTCACCTAAAATTGATTAATTATATTTTTTACATTATTTAAAAGACGGTTAAGTATTCGAAATTTGCGAATTTGGATTCCATTTTTTAGTTTAATTTTCGATATAAGCAAAAATTTGTGCTTCATTTGTATGGGAGTCCGCCTTCCCAAAAACCTTTACATACAAATGTTCATGCCGTTTCCTAGTCTATAAGGGCAGACAGACAAATATTCATTCTTATGTGTATAGATTTGGTTTTACGTAGTTTACGTCGAGCGGTCGTGTCTTGTACACAACCACTATGATTTTTTTTATGAAACAAACATATCATGTAAGAACCGCAAAGAGCAAGTTGTATAATTGAAACTGGTTGATAGACTTTTGCTCAGGCGTGTAGACTCTAAGGCACTACAAAAGACAAAAAATGTAAATCTTGGCAGCGGACAAAAAGCATATCTAGATGCCCTTCTCTAAAATGGCCAACATTATTCAAATAGGTTGGAAATGGTAAAAGTTATGAAAATGTCAATATCTGGGTACACGGGTACCCTATCTGCCATTTACGTCTGTTTTTTTTGTTGGCCGCATAAGGGTTAAATTTGTTTTACAATGTGTTTAAATGCTTTTGCCTATCTGTCCACATGACATAAAACTGATGCCAAGGCTAAAAATTCATGTTTTGGTTTAAGCCAGTTTTGAGAAACAATAAAGTTTGTTCCAAAATTGAGTGAAGCGAGATGAGCGTGCGGCCGATTAATATGAATGAATTTTACCACTGGAGGATATAAACAACCAGCATTTGGCACCAATACATTACCAGTTTTCTACTTCCATGTCTAGTTGCTAAAGGGAGCAAACTCATTGCTGATAAAAGAAATTGCTATGCCAATAGAAGAAACGTTGACCTGTTACTTTATATTCAATTTACTGAGTTTGTGGTAAAAGCTGTTATATTTAGTGAACACCAATCATCAAAGAAAGAGCATACAAATGTATACCAGTTAAACTGCACCTGTGTTTTAGTGTAATTATTCATTATTTTTATCATTCAATTTGGCGAATGTCTTAGACTGTCAAGAATAGGTATTTTCCCCTATCACTTCTCACTTTCCATTTTTTCCACCATTCATATTACTTTACATTTTTCACCTTTCCCTACTTTTCACTTTTTGTTTTTCACTATTTAGTATTTACTCTTCACTTTTCACTTTTCTCTTTTTATTTTTCATTTTGAACTTTTCTCTTTTCATTTTCCACTTTTTCTTCTTCTTCTTCTTCTTCTTCTTATTGGCATTACATCCCCACACTGGGACAGAGCCACCTCGCAGCTTAGTGTTCATTCAACACTTCCACAGTTATTAACTGCGAGGTTTCTAAGCCAGGTTACCATTTTTGCATTCGTATATCATGAGGCTAACACGATGATACTTTTATGCCCAGGGAAGTCGAGACAATTTCCAATCCGAAAATTGCCTAGACCGGCACCGGGAATCGAACTTTCCACTTTTTACCTTTCCCTTTTTACCTTTCTCTTTTCACCTTTCTCTTTTCACTTTTCACTTTTTTCTTCACTTTTCATTTTTCACCTGTTAATTTTATCTTTTTTCTTTTCACTTTTTATTTTTGAGTCTTCGCTTTTCTCTTTTCACATTTTACTTTTGATTTTTCACTGTTCAATTTTTACACTCTTCTTTTTCACTTCTTCCTTTCAACTTTTCACTTTTTAATTTTCATTTTTCACTTTTCACTTTTCACTTTTTACTTTTCATTTTTCACTTTTCAATTTTGACACTCTTCTTTTTTCACGTCTCACTTTAAAGCCTTTGAGAGAAGTGAGAAGTGACACTTATACTTATTCAAATATTTGCATTGCCCGACGTTTCGGCCCGTTCATTGGGCCTTTTTTAAAGGAAAATACCCAATAAACGGGTCGAAGCGGCGGACAATAATTTGAGACAGAAAAGCCAGAAGGTAAAAACAAATATCGCAATCGAATCAATTTCACCTTTAACTTTTTAAATTTTCTTTTTATATAACGCTGTCGGCCGTATGTCGCTTTCAGCCTATTGATGTTTTCCATATTATCAATCCGGCGAAATTAAATTCGGCTAGATGACTTTCGCCTTCACGTGCTTTTCGGCCAAGTGGCATTCGATCAAATGGCTTTCCATCGAATGACTTTCGGCCAAACTTGCTTTGTAGCCGCACATCTTACCGCACGGCTAAGGAAGGTCAAATAGTTTATTTGGCCGAAACGGGTTTAACAGAAAGGGTCATTTGACCAAACAGGTCAACTATTTGGCCATATGATGTTCGGCGAAATAGTCCTTTCTGCCGAACGAACTTATCGGTCGAACAGCATTTTAAGCAACATTACCTATTCAGCCAAACAACCTGTTAGAGAAAAACGGCTTTTTCGGCCAATTTAGCAGTTCGGTCAAAAGAAATTTTCGTTCAAATAATTTTCGACCTACTAAACGTTTCGGCCAAACGTTAAATTTTTCAGTCAAATAGAATTTGGTCTTTCGGTCTGAAGGTCCCTCTTCTTTAACAATTGGAATTTTCGAAACAAATACAATACACAGTATTCTCCCTAGAAATACCAACCCAACTTCGAAATCGCTTGGCTCATATATATTCTGGAAAAAATGACTCAGAAATACAAAACAACGTCTCATCTAGATATAGGGAAGTAACTGTTCATTACTGTTATGAAAGTTCGTAATTCTGTGTCGTGTTTATGGTTTGAAGCGTACTAACCCTAAGAAAATTTGTTTTAAAGTAAATCATTTTATTAGCCCATAATTAGCATTCATATAAGTAGTTGATTTTTCAATTAAGTCACTTCAATCACTTCACTTAAATCCATTTATTTTGTTTGATATTTTACGATGGCTATTGTTCGTTCTGCTTCCAATTTTTGGCTTCCACGTACAACGAAGTTCGTATTGAAGGGCTGTAATTCCACTGCTAAAACGAGTTCCATGAACATACCAAATTTCATATTCCAATCGGTTCAGTTCGATGAATTGAGTTGATGCTTGTATGGTCAATTTTCAATCTCAAACGGTTTTCATGGAAATAAACTTGATCAATTTGGGCGAAACAAACTGTGTACGACAGCTAAAACGTGTTCCATTGCATGTTGCACCATTTGTTCAAGACCGGATGATGCATTCCAGTTTGTGGGTAAGTTTATTGGCTGATTCTCTTTCGTTTTCAATATGCCATTATTGCTAGGTACAATGTTGTGTATTGTATCGACTGTTGGAAGTATCATCACCGTAAATTCAGATTGGAGTAAATCCATTGAGTACGTCACGTAAAAATCAACGATATTTCCACTGAATCATACAAACTATACAAACTCTAAAAGTGATGTATGGATTGTCACGCATCTAGAGATTTCAAGGGTACTCTGTGGATGACCCCTTTCTCGCAATGACTGAATATGCTTTGCTTTGACACTGTTTGACTGTTTGTTCGAAAGTGTCTATAACTTCGCTTTATGTTCGCAAAGAAGGGATTAACCATTGCAACTTGAAGCAAATTCAATTTAATTTGAAATGGATTTCAATTCAGTTTCCGTCAGTTCATTCTGCCTAATCGGATTTAATTTATTTTCTTTGAAATATCAATATGTTGTTCGTAGGAATTTCCTTAATGGAACCATTCTTTCACGAAGCGTATGTTGAGCTTGGCACAAAAATTGAGAAATTAAAATTCCCATATTTACACGTTTTAACGGAAATCTATATACCTATATTTAAAAAGCAGTATTTGCATGTGTACAAACGGGTATTTCTCAAGAATAGCCTAATTTTTACAAATTCATATTCGTTTTCTTCTTATATTTAGGATGAAACTGGAAAAATTTGAAACTCGACATCCCATTTCTTTGATGAAATGGTTTTTCTTATATTTTGAATGGAAATTTAAAATTTTGATAAGAAAATTATGTTGAGCTTTTTAGTGGAATGTTTTCACCTGTCATAAGACGAGTTTAAACAATCCCATTGAATTCCACCACTTAATTGTATCCTGACAGATACGTATTTCGACCTCAACAGTAAGGCCGTCTTCAGTGTCTCGTACTTGACTTGTCGAGTCAAGTACGAGACACTGAAGACGGCCTTACTGTTGAGGTCGAAATACGTATCTGTCAGGATACAATTAAGTGGTGGAATTCAATGGGATTGTTTAAATTCGTCTTAAAATTTTGATTAGGCCGTTTCAAATATTTATTTAAAGTTATGGCCTACTGGTCTCCGAAAAGTCAAGCGGTGGGAGGTTGACTTTAATGGTAGATAAACGGTGGATGAGAAAAAGTAAATATTTAAATGAACAAAACACTCCTCGGATTCGTTAAAGAATGTTTTGAAAATCCTCAAAATTTACCGAATTTTTTGTTGCCTCCTCAAAATATTATTTTTGTATGTATGTATGTATGTATGTAGTTAGCCACCATCCTGGCTGGAGTCTTGCTCTGCATGCGGTTCCACTTTACAGTAAGGTCAAATTTCAATATCATTTTGAATTCAACATATTGCTGTATGAAGGGCCAAAAATGGGGGTGGTGGACCTGTAAGCAGAGACACTTACACGAAACCCACGGGAAAATGAGAATCTCCTTCCAGCAAAATGATCCAACAAAAAGAATAACGAAATTTGCAATACTTTTCAAGCTTTCCACGGGATGGTTTGTTTGAAGAAGGGCGCGTCAACTGGTTAACAACTGTTGGAGATAAAAGTAATAGACGCGAACGACCAATACTTTCCTTCCTTGACTCCGATTGGCTACCACTTCATTGTCCAGTTGTAACTTCATTGATGCCCTGATGCACCCTCCCAACCCCATTTCATATATTTACATACAAATCAGTAATATTATATGGAAATTTAGGCATGTATAGAGAGGATATGAAATAGTTATCTAGCAGATAATCCTGGAAGGCTACTGTGCTTCCTTACATTATTCTGAAACATTTAATTAAATTATTGTAAATTTACGGTGATGTTTCGGTGTACAACTATATTCTGTAGGCACAACATAATACGGTGGCGTTTCGGTTGAAGAATACTGCTATCACTGCACCTCGGGCCTGTATCAGAACAATTATCTTTGACGGAATGACCAGCCCTAAATCCACTGAAAAAGATCTTAGAAATATACAATAAAAAAACAAAATTTAGTTAAATCCACTCAGCTTCGACCTTCCGTACGGGAAGCCAAAATTAGTTTAATTTTGATCATATCCAGGTTGTTTATCCTAAAAAAAACTAATATCGTTAAATAATGTAATAAATATAAAGCATTTTTTGAGTATAGGTATAATTTATTTGATGAATATAATGAATAAATGAAACTAATAAACATAATAAATATAAAGAACATGGGTACTAAAAATATTGAATGCAACCAATGTATTGAGTGATTATCAGAAATAAATTGATATGAGCAATAAAATGTATAAAATTATAATAACAACTGGACTCCAACTTATCGGGTATTCAAATAACGTTAGTGCAATGCAATTGGCTTTTCACATCTATCACAGGACACATGACACAGGTCGTTGCATATGAACATTTGAAATATAAAGTATACAGCATGACTATAATGAATATTATAAAAATAATGACTTCTTATTTTTCTTTTTTTCTTTTTCAATGTCATAATAATTTAAAAACCAAAAATTACATGACATTAATTTCCCAAGAATGACTCTTATTCACAAAATATTAAACCATGAATTAAAATACGGTTTTGTTTAAATACTGCTAACCATTGGAGTGGTGCTATTCTTATCTCGCACCTTTTATCAATTTTTAGCCTTAATGTAAATGGTCTGCATTAATATCAATGTAATGCACTGAAAAGTTGCGAAACAGAATTTGTTTACACTCTGAACCAAATTTACATTCATTCATTCATCACATTCATCATTAATAATTAATGAACCGAAATTACCATGTTTATATTTTCAGAAAATATTAATTAAATCATTGTTGTGCTATTTTTATTTCGCTCAGTGTATTACTAATAAATGATATAAACAATATAGTGGATTTTGGGATCAAACAGTCTATATTAATGCATTGAAAACAATAATTGATTGTTCGATTACATTATGAATTGATAGTATTTTATGATTGTTTTTTTTTTCTTCATATGGGTTGAACTAGGAAGCTGAAAAGTAACATTTCACTTATTATGGGATTTGCTGAAAATATCTTTGAATAATATAAGTAAAACTAGCATTGACTGCAACATCTGAATGAAACGCATTTCCATCGACCGGAGTTGACGCGGGGTATTATTGCTTAGATATAATGGTAGTCATTCAGGAGCAGGTAATTGGGACGAACCACAAAGACGTGGAAGTTTAAGTAGAAGAGACAATCAGGCATAACATATCTAAAAGTCTGTATAACTATATTTGTCTGTGTATGCTACAAGAGATCAAGCGGTTTGCCACCTATTTGTCAATGTTCTCCAATTTCATTGACCCCTCTTCAATGACAATTGTTAAATGAGCAAAAGAGACGACTACAGGAAAGTTATCGCAGCGTATAGGGTAAAATTGGGTAAAACACACCCCAGGGGCAATACGATCCTTTAGCTCCTTTGGCGGTGTTTCAGACAAACTTTTAAGAATGTTTACTGCTATATTCGTAGTTCGAGATCCAAACTACATGCGCTGTTGTAACTTAAAATAGCACAAATATTCATGTGAACAAATTAAGAGAATATGAACGTTGTGATATGGTTATAAATCGTGGGAGATCAGTAAATAAAATGGAATAATCGTATTTTCATTTAATACAACTGAATATTATAAATGGAAAGAATAAGTGTTCAGTGAAATCTAGTGTTCTATATAGACTAACGCAAAATGAACTCTCCCAAGAAATTATGACGTTTGAGCGGGTCGCATAATGAACGCAAAATGAACTTTTGTTCGAGTGGACGACCCGCTCAAATGTCAAAATCCATAGGGTGAGTGAATTTGATGAACTCCTGCACAGGTCTATTATACGCAACTTTGGAATCTTGGTTTCAGAACTTAAAACCGGAAGCTGTCAGTCACTGCTCTCCACTGTCTAATAATATTACAATGCTCACAATTATATGCTAATATATGGAAATATATAAATATGAGAGAACGTTTAAAAATATATGGTAATATTTTAGTAAAGCACGTACACCCAGTCACATCAATCGTATGCGCGTATGACGAAGAGCATACGAAACAATGTTATAACGATAAATAGACTATTGCATATAAATACAAAGGTATCCTCACCGGATTTATTCTAGAAGTTGTACTTTATAGAAGTTGTACTTTATAGAAGTTGTACTAACCTTTTAGTGTGCTCTAAAGTCTCTTACCTCCCACTGCCATGAATTGACTTACTGTCTACATGCCCTTAGCTTCTCATCTCCCTGGACACTCCACTTCATGCCATTCGAATGTTATTTTTGATGCGCTCGAACTCCGGTTTACTGTGCAATATCGCCATAAGATTCTTTTGCAGGCTTGAACGTTGTAGTGCAAACGAAACGGTTTGAGACTTCGTGTAATACATCAGTAGATATGCACGTAGAAGCTTCATTCGTTTCTTAATTCGACGGTAAGCTTCCTTCCGGTAAGCACTGATTATTTTTTATTATTTTTTAAATTTCACTTTTATATATTTTGGGAAATCAATTTTTTGACAGCGGTAAAAATGTGTCCGTCTTCTAGCGTTGCTTACTACGATTGCCTCCTCAAAATATTATTTTTGAGCAAAAAAAAACCGAGGCAGGAGGCACATTTGAAAAAAAAATATTTGTATCGGCCTTATCTGTATAAATATTGTGTCAGAAAATCAATCAATTTTTGATGAGACAAAGTTCGCGTCTAGTATGACATAAAACGTAGAAATCATTTGCGCATACTTAGAAAAATAATTACATATTACATTTACTTTGTGTCGTTTTGTAAAATTAAACTCAATTATCTTCAAGAGTAACTGCAGACCCCAGCTGTTTAGTTTCTTTCATATAGACCAGTGGCTCTCAGCCCAGGATACATTTGCCCCTGAAGGTACCTTTGCTGGCCGCAGGGGGTACCTCGAACAAAAATGCGCAATGGCGAATGAATTACAATTCCAATAAAAACTTATTGAAACAGTTTTGATAGTTTTTTTTTCCTAAAACTTAGTATTGTACATAACAAGATTTTTTTATGTATAGGTTATCCGACTTCGTCAGTAGATGGGAATAACCAGCGCGGGGGGGAAACATACATTTTCAGTGCAAAACGTAAACAAACGAGCATAAATTCCATAAAAAAATCCAAGATGGCTGAGTTGGGGATATTGACAAGTCGGATTACCTGTACATAAAAAAATCTTGGTACATAATATGCATGGCGATCAGACTTTTGAATCCTGTCCACCCCAAGTTCAGTAAAGTAAACGAAGGGATGTGGGACAAAAGATCAAAAGGACACAACGCCAAATGAACAAATGTTGAAAATCTGCAATGTAATCTATACCTGATCGGGACAAAATATTGAATAATATGCTTCCAAACTAAAATCTAGAATCTAAAGTTTCGGATGCCTCCAGTTGGAAGTCAAGGCCTTTTTTCGAAAAGCTCAGTAGCTTCGCCGAAAGATGCTCGGAAGCCTCCTTTCAAGAGGCTCGGAAGCCTCCTTTCAAGAGGCTCGGAAGCCTCCTTTCAAGAGGCTCGGAAGCCTCCTTTCAAGAGGCTTGGAAGTCTAAAAAACTCCCCAAATTCTTGTGGGAAGTTTGATGCAAAAAATAATTCGGAAAGTTTCACGAAATAACGAAAATTCCAGAATATTTTTCAGAGGTCCGTTTTTAATAAATCGTATTAAATACGGTTATTTTCATTCACAGCGAAAAAAAATGAGGGCACCTCAATGAAAGCATAAGTTCAAGAAAAAGGTTGAGAACCGCTGATATAAACTATTATTCCTTAAAGAAAAATGTTATTTAGAGATTGTACATTTGATAACAACTTTGACAACTTTGGCAACAACATTCTTGAGTTACTTCAAAATTGATAATTATATCAAATAAGCCACACCCTAGTTTTCGTCATTCATTAAAAGGAAAGTCGATCCGTTCGTCTGTTTGCTTAAACAGTCTTCATCTCATTGATTGCTTTTTTTGTTCTTTTTCATTCCCATCCTAAACAGAGATTTAGACGGTAATCAAATCCAGGAAATTCACGAGAGAGCCATTCAAATAAAGACTGATGAATTGTAAGTATTTTCCGCGTTGTTTCTATTTTATTTACACCTTGTCAGCGACTTCTTTTGTCATAGACATGTGCTATCGTGACGACACCGACACCAACGTACTTTTGTTCAGCTTTGACTATAGATTATTTTCGGTAACAACATTCAATTAGGAAAATTCCTCGGCGAGGCTTCCGTGGGGGAATTTAATTAATTACTTACAGCCGGGAATCTTATTTTACCTGAACCACTTGTCCAATTAGTATGCTGTTCCTCGGTATCGCGGTTGAGCCTTCTTGCTGGATATCACAAATAGATACAAAAACACCACCTTCATTACACCACTGACGACTGAATGTCGAATCACCTACCTATGACGCTTATTACAATCGTGATCTGCATGAGTAATCACGGTTATATTTTAGTTCAAATTAAATTTTGATGACTTGTTCAATATTTCTTCTAACTATTACTAGGCACATTTATGACGAACGCACTTTTTAATCTAAAAAGATTGGTTATTTACAAATGAAACTACATTCTAGATAGCATTAAGAATATTATAGAGTACTGTTGGTGTGATTAATAATTTTTACTTTCTTCGTTAGAAAAAATCTGAAAAATGAAAGATACCGATGTTGCAGTATTGCAACTCCGCGCCGGATGCGCCGTTAATTAATTCGCTTTTTCTCGAAACAAATGGAAGGGTACAGTATTGAATTAGTTCATGAAGCAGATGAAACGGAAGCTTGGAAGGTTTCATTGGTACCAGCTGTGTCGTAATTTTTACTGAACAGTCCGAAGGTCCACATTGGTACACACTTTTCACACTGAGTGGCCTGAAGCGGAAAACTGAGTGTATGGTATGCTTTTGAAAGATTCATTAGTTAGTTTATAACGACCTAGCTACCAATCGTGCATGGGCAATAAATTGCCACGTTAACTTTTATCGACAGCGTGGGTTCAGGATTCAGTGTGCTTTATAGAATATAGAGGCAATATAACAAACCATAAATTGAGTACCAATAGAACGTCTGTCTACGTTCCAGTGAAACTTTGTCAGATTTGCGAGCTCGCTTCAAAACAGTTCACACGGGTTTGGATGACGATTTTAAGGGATGATCTTTTTTATCTTTATTAAGGTGTTTTTTGAAGGATAATGAACAATACTTAAACGGAGCAGAAGCCAGAAGTAGTCAAGGTGGAGCCGGTGGAAGGGGATTGGAAACCTCTCAGAAACCGGAAATAGTGGCATCAAAGGGGAGCGCCACTGTTTTGTGGACGGGGGAAGAACGTTCTGCAGGAGATGGTTCACATAATATGTGATAGCCCGCATAATCATGGACCATACGTAGACCGCATCTGTTATAATTGAAGAGAATAAGTGTTATTGTAACGATGGTCTCACTAATAGTAGTTAACTATAAATGGACAGTCTCATATACTGCTTCAACAGTAGCTCAGATGGTAAACGGCCAAACGACCAGTTGAGTAATGGGCGGTTAAGTATAATTAACATTCAAATTCGGTCGTTTTTTCGAACAATATTTTCGATGAACCATACGTCAATTGGTAGATGTTAAATTGAAGAACTATATAATTACACATTGACAGCATGTTATGTATAAACAGTAAGTGTTGATGTAGGGTTGGTATGGTGAATCAAGCTTAAAATTGTATGATAACAATGAAGTGAATAGTGACGGCAGAAATTCTTCTGCCTAGTCAGAAGACTCCAAAGGAAAAGCCGTACTGTTTAGGGTCAATGAATCTATAACGTATGCAACGTTTTCGAAGGAGTTCAAAACCGGATTCTTCTTAGTGACTTTGGTTCAAGATCTGGTGAGGACCATATTAGGTCTGAAGCCATCTGACCGAATGAATGGTTTTTTGGCGGAAAGCTAGTGGATCAAAAATGTGATCCATCGAATAAGACTTTCGTTTTGCCGAAAATGGTACGTAAACATACCCGTGTCGAACAGATCATTTGACCGACAATGCAACTTGCTTCAAAAGAGAAACAATTATTGAAGTTTTATAACTTCCTAATGTAGAGATGAGCCAGCCTAGGCGTAGCTTAGACTGACTGTACATATCAATGGTTGCTACTCCGTGATTGATCAGAATAGGTGCAAATTGCACTACGATCCAAGTGAATAGTGGTTGGGATTTATCATCTGTTCCCGAAGTGCACGTTTCAGCAGCTCGCAAATGTTGACGACGCCGCGGCCAAGTCCTTACAGTCAGTTGGGAAAGGGAGGGAATGTTAGTGTGTGGTTATTGTTGCTACTAGTGACCGAGAATATCTCTGCATCTCCACAATTACCACGGGAAGGAAGTGTTGTTAGTTGGGTGGGGTAATCAGTAACATATATCGGGATTCACCATGGAAAGTGATGTGACCTATGCAACATCTGCACAACAGTATTAGCATTTTCTTAATTTGTTCAATTGTTAACCCTTCGCGAGAATAAACAATCAATCACTCAAAGTGAGCGATTGTTCACTTGAATTTCGGATTAGGCGCCCACGTCATCATTTCTGTAACGTAAGGAAAGTAAAAAGAACCGGGATTCAAATTGAAAATAAAGTATGAACCAGATTGATAGTTATCGGAAAGCTAATGCCAATCAGCAACCCTTTTTTATCTCTATTTGAAGTTAAATAAGAATATTCAGCCAGACATATTTTGTTAATTTACGTTTATTTGACATGTCGTTTATTTTGCATTACTTCCGCGCGCGTGGGTGGGTGTCATTTGTCGTGACCAGTATACCGTAATCAGGATCTCACTGGTATTTATTCTGTTGTGCCGGTTGGCACTCGTGATGGGCTTGTGCACTTTGAGCGGCACACGGTCGCTTCCCAGTCAACATGAAATCGTACATGGTTCAATACAGGATGTTAAATTGAAGACGATATACATACATGTTGTATTGAGCAGTACCTCTATCGCCTCCACTTTAGCATCTTACACGACAGCATATGCGTTCATGTGTTGACTGGGTTTGATAGGGTCTGCTTATAGACACATGCAGCTTTTCGTAGAGGTTTAACAGAGTCCACTGTCAAACCCCACCACATCCTAGGCAGGCCCCCTAACTCGCAGTGGCCACGGGGAGGGGTCTTCAAGCCCCCGGACATAGTCCCTGCTGTCCTTTGAATGTAGAGATGAGCCAGCCTAGGGCTGAAAATCTCTTTGATAAAGACAGAGCGTTTTGGGGTCTCAAGTTAGCCTTGCGAGTAATGGCTAGGATTGCCAATCCGGAGATGGCGAGTTCGATTTTCAGTTCGACTCTTTGGGTATAGTGTATCAACCATTGTGCTTGCCACACAAGATACCTACCCATACAATGGCGGGCAAAGAAAAGCTTTCAATTAATAACTGAGGAAATACAAATAGAATTTAACCATAAGGCCGAAACCCATCTGGCCGAAAGAGTCATTTGGCCAAAGGGGTCATTTGGCCGAAAGGGTAATTTTGCCGAAAGGATAATTTGGCCGAAAGAGTCATTTGGCCGAAAGAGTCATTTGGCCGAAAGAGTCATTTGGCCGAAAGGGAAATTTGACCGAAAAGGACATTTGGCCGAAAGGAACATTTGGCTGAATAGGACATTTGGCCGATTAGAACATTTGATCGAACATGTCATCTGAAACGTGAGAAATTAGGAGTGGGAAGTGAAACTTCTCACTACTCACGTCTCATTTCTCACTGCTCACTGAAAAAAGTGAGAAGTGACAAGTGAGTAATGAGATGTCTCACTACTCACTGTGCGCTTCTCACTTTTCAGGGAAAAGTAAGAAATAAGGAGTGAGAAGTGAGACGTCTCACTAATTCCATTTCTTACTTCTCACTGTGAAAAATGAGTAGTGCGGAGTTAAAAGTGAGACGTCTCACTACCCTCTTCGTACTACTCACATGTTATAGTGAGAAGTTTGACGTCTCACTTCTCGGTAATTTCGAATTTTGACAATTTGTTTTTCGGATCATGGTTTGGCGAATTTGTCTACTTTTTATGCATTGGAAGAAAACAATGATGAGAGGTCGTCGAAAGTTTATTGACTTCTAGTGTGCACGACAGTTCTGCAAGTGAAGAATCGGGTAGATCCGGCATCGTGTCACCGAAGAAGAAACCGACTGCAAATAGGGAACAAGACTTGAAGCTGGCACGTAATTGCATCAATTGAGTAGTGAGGACATTTCCAAGAGGACAGGATAATAGTCGCTTTTTTCTTGATTGATGATCGATCGACTGACATAAGGAATACCAACAGTAGGAAACTTCTGCAAAATGTGGACTTCATCAGCTCTTCAGAAATATGCAACGTAAAAATGCTGAAAAACAAAAGCTGTTAACTGATGAAAACGCTGCTATCTTTCTGTATCGGAATATTTGTATGGTGCGTGGACTGGATCTGAGAACTCGGGTCGATTCAAGAAGAAATTATCTAAGCCTTTCTAAAGTCCTGAAGGATCGTACTTAATATCGACATTTCCGGAATCTCACTTGTAGTTGTTTGCGTTGTAGTTCGTCAGTATCAAGATCTGGTTTGCTGCCATTGTGTCCTTTGGTGTTCAATAAGTATCAATTTATATTTTCCATTTATTTTTCATATTTCGAAAACAGAGAACGGATAATTAGGTGTTTTTGTCTCACTAGAAAGGCAATATTACCACTAGTTTATATTACTATTATAGTTGAACTTCTATGAGTCATTGCATACATTCGATATCGGCCCATGGAAGCAAATTAGTGATACACTATTAGATATTTAACATTTTTTTGAGTAAGTATGACAATTGAAACTTTTGTACAGTTAGTGCCAGTATTTCGCGAAAAATTGAGTGGATATAGCTTATTATCACTGTATGGACTTAAAATCCTTAAAAACCTCTTAAGCTTATTACGTTTTTTCACTTCATTTAATAATGTTGATGAACTTCATCTTTACGTCTTCTCGCACCTGTAGAAGAATCATTTTCACATATTTTATATTTATTATAATGACGATCAAGTGCCCCGCACATAGGATAAATTTGCGTTGCATTTGACTGATTCCCTATGGGAAAACTGTCAACCGCAACGCAATCGTATCCTATGTGCAGGGGTAGGGCTCTTCAGACCAAGAGTGGCTCGTCTCTTACATTTTCTTATTCTCCTGTTTCTTATTGGCATTACACCCCCGCCTCGCAGCAATTCATTAAGCACTTCCACATTTGTTAACTCGAGTGTTAACTGCAAGGTTCCTAAGTCAAGTTACAATTCGTATATCATAATATATGATGATATTAATGGCCAGGAAAGTCGAGAAAATTTACAACCCTAAATTTACAATCCTAGACCGGACCGGGAATCAAACCCAGCCACCTTCAGCGTGGTCTTGCTTTGAAGCCGCGCATATTACCGTACGGCTTAGGAAGTCCCTCCTTACATTACATACAGTTGTTTTGTTCTAACTATATTTATAAAGCATTTGCATTCTTCGAATCAACAATATTTTTAAATGGTGATGAGAAAAATCTCATATTGACATTTAATTTAAGTAAAAACATCTTCATCTTTTCAGGAATTGTGAATTCAATTTTTCAATCTTCAATCAAAAAGAAACATATTCCCTGGTTTTAACCTGGATATTTATCGACGGACGATTGACTATTTCAACTCTGAAGACAAAGAATTTCGCCACCCATTTTTGGCCCTTCATACAAGAGTTTGATGAAACAGTGTGCATTGACGGCAACAAGTTGGAAAATTTTCGCGAGTGTCATTTTCGTTATATTTTTTGCTTTGAATAATAATTGTCAGCTAATAGTTAGGTTATTGCCCTTATAGAGGCTGTTTTTATAGTAATCTTGTTGAGAAGCTATAGTGATCTTCCTTGTACGGTTTACCGCGTCTCCGTTGGTAGAGTTGCCGTAGCGTTGTAAAGTGAAAGTGCTACACATCGGAGAAAAGATATGCAGAAATGAAGACTTGAGAGCAGGGATTGAACTTACCATTTCGTTGTCATTTGGTGTTCGGCCAATAGCTCATTCTGGACGCGGAGTTCCGAAGAGTGTTGTATAGCAGACTACTAGCGTTATTTTCCCTCTACAACTTTGTCTAAAGGTAGCCATACAACACTTTTCGGAAGTCCTCCTCTGGGGTGGGTTGTTGCCGAATACTAGATGATAACGAAGCTCAATCCCTGCTTGAAGGTCGTGTTTGCGAAAAATTGTACCGGACAAACGGATATCATCTCCACCAGACAAGAAGTAGAGAGAGGGATATCAAAAAACAAGCTGTGCTATAGAATCTTGTTTCGGGCAGTTGTGGAAAGTTTCGAGCATCACAATTGTGCAAGCAGAGTTTGACGTCATCTTGAGCTAAGTGACACATGTATCATTTTTTTGTGTTTAGTGTGTTGTGTAATGTGCATGTAATTTAATTGTAATTGTATGTATGTAATGTATTCTATAACTTTACACCAGTTACTGTAAAGCAGATCCTGTCAAACATAATTCTGAGTTATCGAAACTTCCACCGACTCTCTAAGCATTTTTTTTTACATCTGCAGACTTTTCTTTAATTTTTATACAAAAATGAATAAAATGAAACTTACAAAATGTTCATATATTTGCTAACTATTCATGCTATATTTACACGAATAACATAGAAACTATGAAATTGAAAACCGGAGCAGTATCCTAGTAAAGGCACGCAACATCGCCATTAAAATCAACGAATTTCACTAATTTACACTACACTTTTCTACACTAGTTTTCCACTACGCACTGAATAAAAGCAAGAAGTTCTAAAGATTTTGATTTTTTTTTCTTTTGTCGCCTTGGCGAAGATTTATAATTGCTAAAACAGTAATATTCCGATTTCATCACCCCCTGACAAAGTTTGGGGTGATGTGACAAAAAATGTGACAAAATCGAAAAAAACATTTTCAATTTTAATTTGTTACATAAATATGAATCAGTTTATGCATTAGAAAAGCAAAATACGTAAATGAAATATATCCTCAAACCGAATAAAAAATCACCTTGGCCCAAAAACTTCTAGCCGCACCGTGCTGCCAAAAAGCCAGGAGCTTTTTTTTAAGTATGGAAATAATCCTTCATCGTTAAAATACATATTCATTTTAATCAAAACGCTCATGTTATTATCTGTGATACTGCCATCCGTCATTTTATTTCATCTTTTCAGAAATCAAGAAATCTATTTTTCGATCTTTGAATCAGAATGAAGAATATTCCGAACTATCAGTTTCCCATCTCTGAAGACAGCATAAATCCAAAACAAGCTGGTGTTGAAGAAAGGTCCTCCTTCATCCAGGACATGCGAATTGAAACTTGGTGAGAGAATTCCATTATATAATATATTATATATATTTACCAAATTATATTGAAACCATATGATTATAACCAAAAAAAAAAATCGTCGGGGCACCCGATTGAAGCGATTTGGATAGGAAGAGTGGAATCGCCAACTTCTTATTGTTAACATCTCGTGGATAAAGGGCGGGCTCTTCTCCCCATCTATTGGGTCAATCTGGGAAGCGAGGGCTAGGCTATATTATTGTATGTACTAACTTTCTTCTGGAAGGAGTTTCTCTATTCATCCCGTGGATTCGCATAAGTGTCTCTGCTTATGGAACCACCCCACCCATTTTTGGCCCTTCATACAGGAGTTTGATGAAACAATAATATAATCATGATCAAATCGTTTGTCAGATATGGCCAGTGCTATCGGCAGGTGCCTTGCTACAAAAGATGGTAGTATCATCATCATCATCATCATCAGAAGTTTGACGTCTCACTTCTCACTCCTCATTTTTCACTTCTGACTGTGAAAAGTGGGTAGTGCGAAGTGAGGCGTCTCATTACTCCTTGTCACTTCTCACCTTTTACAGTGAGCAGTGAGAAATGAGAAGTGAGTAGTGAGACGTCTCTTTTCTCCCTCCTCATTTCTCACTTTTCAGAAGACATATTCGGTCAAATGTTCTATTCTGCCAAAAATCTTATTCGGTTAAATTACCCTTTCGGCCAAATGACCCTTTCAACCAAATGGCCCTTTCGGCCAAATGATCCTTTAGGCCAAATGACCCTTTCGGCCAAATGACCGGCCAATTTCAGCCTAGTGGCCTTCGGCCGAATAGCATTCGGCCAAGAGATGCGGCTCCAACAGCGTCTGTTCTGGCATCCAGCGGCTGCGTATGATATGCTATTCCTCGGAAGCTATACCTGAGATGGTATTCCCATCTCGGTGGATAGGAAACCTTGGGCCAACAATTTACTGTTCCCGAAACATCAATTTGTTCGAGAACCTAACAATGAAAGAATACGTACTGATTTTACGGCAACGACTCTTAGCGCGAAACAACGGACACGGATAGGAACATGGAACACTAGCCCAGCAGGGTTCGTTGGCCAAACTTTGGAGAACACCGAATGCCGTCGGGACAAGTTCTGCTATAATCTGGTTTACGAGGTGAGCACGCTCCCCGGCATCGCGGAGTCAGCTTCCTACTAAACGCCCAGGTACACTATGTGCTTATGAAGTGGGAACCTATAAGTGAAAGGATAATCGTTGCTAAATTTAGAACACGGGTCCGAAACCTTACTATAATCCAATGTTATGTGCCAACCGATGCTGCCGATCTGCAAGACAAAGAGAACTTCTACAGTCAACTTAATGCCGTCGTAGATAGAATTCCGAAGTGTGGTATCAAGATCTGTTTGGGTGACTTCAATGCGAAGATCGAATCCGATAACTCAAACCAGGAGCGCATTATGGGACGCCATGGTCTCGGAGAAATGAGCGAAAACGGAGAGCTGTTCGCAGAATTCTGTGATAATAACGATCGGGGGATCGCTCTTCCCTCATCGACTGGTTCACAAGGTCACTTGGGTCTCCCGTGACGGCTTTACAGAAAATCAAATTGAGCACATCTGCATCAGCCGAAAATGGAAACGGAGCCTTGATGTACGAAATAAACGTAGTGCCGATATCGCGTCTGATCATCACCTCCTCATCGGCGAAATACGACTGCGCATTGCGCGGATTCGTCGGCAGGAGTTCGACGACGGTTCAACACACGCCGACTGGAAGATGCCACGTTGAAACGGTGAAACTTCGTTGAAGAACTGGAGACGCGTGCTGCAGATATTTCGGAAGGTGGCAGCGTGGAAAACCAATGGACCGCCATCAAGAATGTCTTCATCGCAACCAGCGAGAATAATTTAGGCGAGCTACGCACCCAGAGAAAACAATGGATCACCAATGTGACCTGGAGGAAGATAGAGGAGCGAAGAGAAGCCAAAGCCGCGATAGAGCAATAAAACCGGACGAGCCAAAGTTTTAGCCCGTCAACGATACTCGGCTCTGGAGAGTAGTATGCTGCTTATGTCGACGGGACAAGCGACCGTGGGCCGACTCTCTGACCGACGAAGGAGAGAGCCGCAGCAACCGGAGACATTTGCCTCCTCTACGATATCTCACGACGCTTAAGCGGGGCGAAGATGAATGCAACGATGCTTGTGAAAGACGTGAAAGATCAGTTATTGTCCGACCAAACTGGCCAGCTGAAACGCTGGTTCGAGCACTTTGAACAACTTTTTCAAGTGCCAGCCAGGCCATCATCACCTCGATCCGATCCGACGTATAACACGCGTCAATGCCGAAGCTCCATCACTGTTAGAGATTCAAACAGCCATCCAAAGCATGCCCCAGGGGTCGATCGCATATCAGCCGAGATGCTCAAAGCTGACCCATGACATCCGTTCAACGACTACATCGTTTATTTCGTAATATCTGGGACACCGCAACTTTCCCGGTCGACTGGATGCAAGGTATCCTAATGAAAGTACCCAAAAAGGGTGACCTGACCTGTTTGCGATAAATGGCGAGGCATTATGTTACTGTGTAGGGGAGGAGTTTCGGTTGAGGGCACCCTTTTGAATTTTGTCCATAACTTTGGTTCTAGTTGGTATTATGTCTACATTTTTATACCAATGGAAAGCTAGACGTACAACTTTACTGCTAGAGAAGAAATTGGTTTAACGTCACTCCTGACGGAATCCAATTTTCAAAGTAGTCGCGTTTTCTAGGGCACACCATTCGATACGGAAGCAACGCAAAACTGTCATTTTTATTTTTTCACGCATTCTGCGACGCAGCAAAGCTGAAAAATAAAAATGACAGTTGTGCGTTGCTTCCGTATCGAATGGTGGGCCCTTGAAAACGCGAGAACTTTGAAAATTGGATTCCGTCAGGAGTGACCTTAATTCATCGATTTGAAACTTTTATTGTCAATTTCGCAAATTTGGAATGTTTGGACATTTCAGTTTTGTGGTTCGGTTGTGGGCACCCTTGAAAAGCCGGCTAATAATGAAGAATAACAAATGAAATCTACCCAGTTCCAAAGAAAAAGAGTATTTTATTGGTTTTAATTGTCATGAAACAATAAAAAACCTAGATTAATCCACCTAGCAGTGATGATGCCTTTCTCATGCATTGATTCAATTAAAAGTCAGTTTTACCGAGTCAGTTCAGCCGAGCAATCAGTGGAAAAGTTGAAAGCTTCTAATATCGTGGTAGCTAAATGGCATCAGACTGCGGTACCAAGATCGACATAGGCGCGCGGATTAAGAAAGCAAGGGTTGTACTTGCGAATCCGAATTTTCAACAGTTGTGATAGTGGGGTGATAAAAGGAATACGCGATTCACGAACGATGTAAAATTTACTTTATTACAAAAGTTACAATATTAAAAACGTGTCTGCTTACCACGCACTACGAAATCAACTTCATGCGCCTTGTCGCCACCACTGTAGTAGATGTGCTACTTCAATGAGGTACCGCTGTGCGGAATTCTCGTTCTTCTGTTCCTCGCTATCGGACCTTCTGAAGTGATGCAATGTGCACCATCACCTTCTGCAGCTCTCGAGCAAAGAGGGCAACACGATTCCAACATGATCATAACGTTCCAAGTATCGAGTTTCCAATCAGTTTTCGTTAAACAGTACTGTGCCATTTGTTGATTTTTCAATCCTGTATTCTCGATAACATTTTTCGGGGTTGACTGAGAAATGAGCTATAGAGTAAAAAAGAATAGAGGGAGGCAACATTGAGATCAAGAATTAAACAGAGAAATAGGTGTAATAATGATTCATTCGTTTTATAACTGAAGACCGAATACAACGTGTATAAATTTCCATCCGGAATAACCGAAATAACCTGTAAAGAAAATCTCAATTATTACAATAATTGTTAGTTTTTCGATATGCCGCCTTCGATCTTCGATTCCTCGTCACGTGATGGGGCTTCCATTTAAGAAATAGTTTGACGACCTTTCCTAGATGTCAAATCACCATTTCGTAGCCCTTTGTGGTTCTTGTAAAGCAACCACCTTAACATAAATAATCGAAATTCATTAAAACGTTTATCTCTTCTATCGTTATGGTCTCCTTTCATCCCTTTCTTAGAATTTTAGATAATAACGCACTCACCGCCATCCACGGTGAAGCTTTCTTCGGTTCACAGGTAGCAAAACTGTAAGTGCCTCTCTTGTTAGTCCTCAATCCAATCGCCTTTTATAGAATTCTAATTAACGGTTTCTCTTACAATTATATTCCTGTTTTCGTCGTCAAAAACCGCCCATCCATCGATTCGACGGAAACGGTCGAGCAGCAGTTTAAAGCTTAACTTCAAATTAAAATACATTCACCCGACTGGTTTCAAAGGAATGCAGAACATCAGAGAGCTGTGAGTTTGACTCAATATATTTCTCTTCATTTGGGACAGTATCCGTGAAAATAGAAGCATTCAACGAAAATACGTTCTTCTCCAACCGTAGGGATCTCTCCGGAACGGCGCTGGAAGTCATGCCGACCGAAGGTCTGAGCGAACTGGAAGTTCTCCGGATTCAGAATACCCACTCGCTGAAAACCATTCCGTCGGTTTACAATTTCAAGGTTCGATCTCACCAGCACCGCAAAACTCTGTGGACTCTATCAATTAAGATTTTACTTTGGCTTCTTCCATAATTAAGAATCTGCAAACGGCATACCTGACGCACCCATTCCACTGCTGTGCGTTCCATTTTCCGGACCGCCACGACCCGCACGCCCACCAGGAGGATAAGAAAAAGTTCAGCGACATTCAGGAGGTATGTCACGCCGGAGGATACGCCACGCCTCAAGTGAAAGTTGGCCTTTACGGCGAGCGGGCCACCGATGGGGTAAGTTCTGTTGGGGATAAAACATGCTCCCCCTCATAAGATATTAACGAAATGATTTATGAAGCAAATTTTGCTGCCAGTTAGTTGTTCGATGTAGCTCATGTTATGGCCAATTTGGGAATTAAAACTTTTTTAATATTGTTGCTTGTATTATATTACATCAAAGTATCACTTGGGCACTATTCCAATATGGATATAAAACATATTTTTATAAAATCGTGAGGTGTTTTTTCTTTTCACATTGGAACTTCAACTGACCACTGACAATCAATATTTTTGTGTGATTACTTTCCAGACCAAACGAATGAGTGACCAAATTGTTGAATTTGTAGAAGATGACTGGCAACGAGAAAAACGTTCCATCCGTGATCCACTTCTGGCTGATGAAGGCAACGGTTTCTTGCGATTCTTGTCAAGGTAATTCAGTCTTATTAAGTTAATTGTGACTATCAGCTAACGCAGATTGTTGAACTTTCACAGAAACAGCATCAATTTCCGGTCAGATGACCAGCATGACAGTCTTGCGTCGGGAGGCTCGGGTTCCGGTCCGTTGAGAAGTGAAAACTTTTACCAGTCCATCACCGGGCTGCCGATAGACACTGTCATCCCCGATGAGGAATCTAATCTGAACACAGTTAATCCTGAATTTGGGGAATTCCACACAGTGGTATTGAAGCCCACTTCGATGGAGGCCATTTGCGGAAATTTGACACCCACGTGAGTTTCGAAGTAAAACATAATTACCTATTGCTTGGTGTGACGCTTTCATTATTCAAGATGCTGCTGTTTTGAACGATAATAGATTCTCATTTAATTTTAGCAAGTTTGATGTTAAGTGCTACCCGATGCCGGATGCGTTGAATCCTTGCGAGGATGTTATGGGATTCGACTGGTTGCGGGGCTCCGTCTGGGTGGTGCTTCTGTTGGCTGTGTTTGGAAACGTTGCAGTGCTGGTAGTCCTGTTCTCTAACAGGTGCGTAGCCCCTTACCTGTTGATAGAAGGTAATTGGTTTAAAAATATTGAGCGCTAATTGACATGAGTGGTATTTTTAGGTCTGATTTAACCGTTCCGAAATTTCTCATTTGCCATCTGGCTTTCGCCGACTTGTGCATGGGACTCTATTTGCTGCTCATTGCGTCTATCGATGTGCACTCGATGGGCGAGTATTTCAACTATGCGTTCGACTGGCAGTATGGTAAGTTTGTATTATAAGAGTGCAAGTAATATATTTTTTTGCGTAACTGCATAAATCTATTTTACACAATTTCGAGAAAACAATAAAAAAAACTGTCCTTGACTAAATAAGAGACCGACTCTTTCAATGCCTCTCCGAGTTCCTGAGTAGAATCAAGAGTTAAAAAAAAAATCGAATTCGAAATATCATTGCACAACTAATATCTGACGGATCAACTAGGGCTGGGTGGATAACTAGGTCATAATCAAATTATTTAGATCAATGAGGTTTCTTTAATGAAATGGACAGCTTATTTTGATTTCAATCAAAAGCCTTGCTGATACTTCCTACTTCCAGGCATTACATAGTACATGTATTGAAATAAAAACCCAACTTAATTGACCGAGTGGTGATACATCTCGCATTTAGCCAAGGCACCATCCTTATATGGAGCTCAAATAGTTCGATTCATAATTACTTTTAAACGCAATGATTTTCGCGGTGTGAACAATGGATGATTCTCCCAACAGCTGATACAACTCGTAGTTCATTCGCCTCCTCCGCGTACCGCACTTTCCTTTCGAAAACACCCAGTGCACGTTGGTCCTCCATGAGCATCGTCCAGGTCTCGTGTCCGTAGAGAACTATCGGTATAATAAGCGTTTTGCAGAGTCCAAAGTACGTACTGGTATCGTTACCGGAGGTCACCAGTGAGCCCAAGTACACGGATTCTTCAACCACCTCGATTTCGTCTTCACCAATACAATCTCGTGGTGGGTGGCTTACGTTGTTCTCTCTTGATCCTCTTCCTATAATGTATTTTGTCTTCGACGTTTAGCTTCGTTTTTCAGTCTTATGCTGATGTAGGCTTCCTTCATCTTCTCAAAGTTTCGTGCCATAATATCAATGTCATTCGCGAAACCAAATAACTGAACGACTTCGTACGGAAAATCGTACCACTCGTGTCAATCCCTGCCATTCGTATTACTCTATTCAAAGCGATGTTGAATAGCAGACACGAAAGACCATCACCTTGCCGTAACCCTCTGCGCGTTCCGAAGGGACTCGAGAATGCCCCTGAAACTCGAACTACGTACATCACCCGATCCACCGTCGACTTGATCAACCGTATCAGTTTATCTGGAAATCCGTTTTCGTGCATTAGCTGCCATAGCTGGTTATGATTGGTTGTATCGTACCTATGCGGCTTGAAAGTCGATAAATATATGATGTGTTGGCACGTTGTATTCGCGGCATTTCTGCAGTACACGACGTACGGCGAAACATCTGATCTGTGGTAGAGCGTTCACCCATAAATTTCGCCTGGTATTGCCCCACGAAATCTCTTGCAATTGGTGTTAGTCGGCGGCATAACATTTGGGAGAGTACCTTGTAGGCGACGTTCAGCAATGTGATTGCGCGGTAGTTGCTACAATCCAACTTATCGCTTTTTTGTAGATGGGACACACGACACTCCCCTGTCGTATTCTGACAAAGTGGCGTATATACGTACGATTTTACAAAAATTGTGTTAACGAGTAGTACTCATCGAGCTCTTTAACAGAAAATTGGAAAACTGTCCTAATTATATTTTAGTTTTATGCTGGTTTCAAAACACTCTTGTAGAGTAAATTATGGTCTTCAAGAGCGTTATAAAACTTAAAATGTTACTTGGGTGGTATGTTGTAATTTGGCTCATAAGTCACTTCTTCAGATTACGGTGGTTTCAATAACTCCTGTGGCAGAGCCTCGTCCTCCCAAACCTTTGTAATTACCCATTGCAGCGCTCTGCCCAGTACCGTACCACCGTGTTTAAACAGCTCTCCTGGTAGTTTGTCAACCCCAGAGACTTTGCTGTGTTCCAGCCGGCCGATCACCTCCTAGATTTCCTGGAGATCCGGTTCTGTATGACGTTTGACCTGCGCGGGCTTTGGGACAGTTCGTCGAATGCCGTTTGCTCGAATTTCATTTACTCGAAAAGACAAGTGGTCGAAAGGACATTTAGTCGAATGGAAATTTAGTCGAATGTCGAAAGCGAATTTTAGCAGATAATCGGTAATTTAGTAAAATAGATCATTCGTCAATAGATTTTTAGTTAAATTTAAATAAATGGTCTATAAATACACCCGATTCTGTTTTTACACGGATTTTTTTACACGGCCGTGTAAAAAAAAATCCCATACAATTTTTTTGCAAAGTTGCTCCATTGTGCATGATTCGTCCAGAAATCATAAAACTTTTTTTACACGGATTTTCAAATTTTGAACTGAAAACTTTTTTCCCCGTGTAAAAAAATAATCGGGTGTAATGTTATTTCGCTAATACTTCATTATAGTCGGCTTTGGAACAATTCGTTGATTGATATTCAGTCATATGACACTTGGTCAAATGTAATTTCGTCGAAAGAATGTTTAGTCGAAGGATATTTGGTCGAATGGAAATGGTTTTCTTATTCTTTTCATTCATACTCGTTTTTTCATTCAATATTTCTCGGGTACTTTTTCAAAACGACGTATGTCGCAAATTGTAAACAAACCCGTTTTCAACAGCATATGGCATCAAATTCATCTAAAAATGTGTATATCTTCAAAGCTACATGAAAATGTGTTTTTAAAAATTCAAATCAATATTTTGCAAAACGGTATAACATCATTGTTGAAAATATTGCACATACACCGCTTAGCAGAAAATGTACTTTAAAAAGTTTTTTCGAACAACTAAATAGTTTAAAACGTGCATCTGCTTGTACTTTTTCATCACTGATTTCAAAATTAGGCATGTTGCTTAAATATTCTGATTTTCGTTAAGAAAAACATTTTACGTTGTTTTTCTGCAGCAAATGTTGTTACGTCGTGTTGTAAGTGTTGCAATTTTTTTGTCGCATGTGCGTGAAACGTTTCAACTTGACGCAACATTTCGACGTATCAACAATGCAGCGTACGGAGCAGCGTAACATTTCGACGAAAGTAGCATGACCTCGGTCATACTGACGTATCAAAACGACGTATGTGATTTATCTGTTGCAGAACGTTGTATCATATATTTTTATCAAAATAACTGAAATGTTCACACGCAGTGCAGATTTCAAGGTCAGTGACGATGAACCTTTTCATAATGTATCGTTGAGGTGTATTCAATTACAATAAAAATGATTAGTTTCTAAATAGAAATAAAAATGAATTCTGAAAACTTTCAAGCTCATTTTCTCAGCTTGATCAAAATGTTACATACGCCGATTTGAAATAGTTCCCGAGATTTGTACAATTATCATTTCAGTATTTAATTCACTTTGAATTAATTCGTTAATTAATGGCCGAGAATTTAATTTCGACAAAATGGTCACATGGCCTAATGTCTATTCGACTGAATGTCTTTCCGTCTTCTCACCAGATGTTATAGATTCATCGTAGTCTGTTAAATGTATTCGCCAAAGCCACCGGGAATGTTCACCGTTTTCCTATTATTTATTATTTTTACGAACACATCATTCTTTGGACAATATTGGAGCAATAATATTAATGACTAAAGTTCCTTTCTTTCAAATATCCATTCGACCAAATGTCATTTGACCAAATGCACGAATATCCCTAATTCTAAAATCTGATTTCGAATAAATGTGCATACGACCAAATGTCCATTCGACGTAATGTCTTTTCGACCAAATGCCATACGTCTTAAGTGAACTAAATAATTATTTTCGACTAAATGTCCCTTCGACCAAATGTCCATTCGACTAAATATAATTTGACGTCACCCGTTTAAAATGGTTCTCGACAACGATCCGACGGGCACAAGAAGGCGAGGTGCGCAGCGGGCAAGGTGGATCGATCAGGTGGAAGATGACTTGCGGACCCTCCGTAGACTGCGTGATTGGCGACGTGTAGCCATGGACCGAGCCGAATGGAGAAGAATCTTATGTACCGCACAGGCCTCTTCAGCCTTGGTCTGAATAAATAAAAAAAATAATATTTTGACGAAATGTCTTTCGATGAAATGGTATAGATTCCCTGCGCGCGTGCACTGAGTTTCATTACCATACCGCCACCGTTGTCTGACATATCGGCATTCAGGTGTTCTTCGTAGTGCTGCCGCCACCTTTAGATCACTTGCGCGGTGTTGCAGCTATCTTGCCCATGCAGGATTATTCTCTTCCACTAACTGCTAACATTCTCACACTTAACGTTTCTTTCATCCGGGGCACCGAGAAATTAATAAACTTTGAGAATAATGTCTCATAATTGGACCCAATTCGAAACCCTTCTGGAAATTATCAACAATTCTTCAAAAAAAGCCTTAAAATCCAATTCCAGTGCTTAAAGAGGGAAATAAAATTTCATTACCTTCCGCGATTCACTTCAACTTTCATAACACGAGAGAAACCGATCCCCTTCAGTGAGGAGAGGCATTCTATATTCTCCGAAGGTGGTTGCGGCGAAAGAGGCAGCTGTGCGGCAGATGGCCGCCAGCGCACGGTGGCGAAAAGGCAAAATGCCTGCCTCGGTACAGGTAGACTCGGCTGGTGTTTAGGGTAACAACCCTGAGGCGGCACGAACGTAGGAATTAAAAGTCGGTGACAGAGTTTCGTCAAGGTTACGGTGGGCGATACCGTTACAGGTCAGTTATAGGTCATAGAATAGGCGGCTATCAATGATAGCCTCCCCGATCTTTAACCGGAGCTTCCTGTTGTTGATTCGATGAGGCTTACACAAGGTCCGAACCAGGTTGACTCTGGTCCAACAACTTTCTTTAGCTTCGCGGAAGTGCGATAGGAACGAAAGGCTCCGGTCAATTGAGACTCCGAGAACTTTCACATTTTTTTTGTTGGGGATTGGCTGGTCCCCCAACGTAAGGTTCTGTCCGGACAGCTGATGTTTCCTCCTGAAGACGTGTCCTCGCATAAATTTGCTGGCTGTCATAGTAAAGCCCTCCGAGTTAGGCTAACGGAGGACGGCACTAGCTGTATATCCTTGCCTTGATCCGTGTACGACTTGACGTGTCGCCAACCAGCAGAATGTCGTCGGCATATACATAGATATATATGTTGACGGGGAGGGAACAAAACACCCCGTTCATAACCACGGTGAACAACGTTGCAGCTAGAACGGATCCTTGTGGAACTCCTGTTTCCTCTGGAAAGGTCCTAGATCTTTGATTACCAATCATAACTTGAAAAGAGCGCCGAGTGAGGAAATTAAAAGCGGCATTTTGTGAATCCGAAGGGACTCGAAAGTAAGAGAGACGAACATCTGCTAGCAATAGTCCGCTGAAAATGAGCAGAATAGTCGTTGACGTAGATTAAACCAGCAAAATATTCCCCGAGAGCATTGGCCCACTTCAGGGGGGTCGGAGATTGTACGATCCGATGTGTCGAGATGGATGAGGGAAGATCATCTCTTACACTTAGCGGTTAATTTTTTTCCAGAGCTCGACCGAGATTGGCCGGGGTTGACCGAGTCGAGAAAATCCTCCTACTGTTTTCTCTAAGTTTCAAGAGTCACTGACCTGCATTCATAGTGTATTTCTTTAAAGTGCTGGAGGATTATTGGCTTGTTAGGATGACCAGTGAGAAGTCCCGCAGCGCTCGGAGGGTCTTCATTTTCGCCTTAACCACACGGCGCATGTCGTCCGACCTCCAACGGAGTGCGTTTCGTCCTGGCCAAGTGCTAGTTTGTGGTATGCAGGTAATGGCGTCATCGAGGATGGTTTTGGTTTGGAAAAGTTTTGCCTCCTAGTATGCGTATGCCTCCTTGTCGGCGAAAAACATAAGACAGTAGATGCGTGATTTGGTCGAAAGATCATTCAAGGTTACCCTTGAATGGGTCCATTCCCATTTCCTAATATATGGCAAAGAGAAGGCGGACTCGCTGGCAAAAGTGGGCGCACAGGAAGGTGGAGTTTATGATAGACAAATCTCGAACAACGAGTTACTCCGATAAGTTCGTCAGAGTACTCTTCAAAATTGGCAAATAAATTGGTCACACAATGAACTTGGACGGTGACTATTTTCTATAGTTTGTGTGGTTTAGTGGACTTAAGCAGAGGCTTCATTCGCACGATGACGAGGCTTATGGCCAACCACTATTTATTAAACGCACATCTCTACAAAATAAACCTTTTCGATAGCGAAGGTTACCCCCTAAATTGTGGAAAGATTGAACGGGTATTGAAATGAATTCCCTCAAACATGTGCACTTTACGATCCAATCATATACAGAAATAGGTGGTTGAAATTGAAAAGATTCCCAAAACTTATTAGGGTTTCCAGGGTCCATAATATATGAAAGTTCAAAACAACTCCAAACATTTTGGGCTTAAAAGTTCTCCCTGAAATCCTTCTAGAAGCTCCCCTGGGAACTTCTGAATGCCTCCGGAAAGTTATCCACAAATTCCTCTGAAAATCGTTCGAAAATCCTTCTCATGTACTTGTAATTCCTCCTTATCTAGAAACTCCCCACTAATTTTTTTTAAGGAAATTCACGAGGAAATTCCTTGAAGATTTCTTTTCTTCTCTCCAAGATTTACTTCTAGATATTTCTTCGGCTATTCTCTCTTCAGGAAGAATCCGGAATTTCCTTCAGGCATACATTCGAGAGTTCCTTCAAGAATACATACGGAATTTCTTCCCAGTTTCTTCAAAAATTTATGACGGAAATCCTCCGATTTAGCTCCAAACTTTCACTTGTAAATCTTTAAGAAATTCCTTCGGAAATTCTTCTAGGAACTTCTCCGGGCATTCCTCTCGGAACTCTTCCTTTAATTCCTCCGGGATTACTTCCAGGAAATTTTACAGGAATACCGCCAAACATTCAATAGCGAAATCATCTAGCATTCCAATCTGGAATTCTTTTCGCAATTACTTCAGAATATCCTTCAAGAAATCCTCTAGAAATATCTTCATGCATTACTCCTGGAATTCGTCCAAGTTTTACCCCAGAAATTCTTACAGGTATTTTTTCGGGAGTTTCTTCAGGTACTTCTCCAGGAATTCCTTCAGGAATTTCTCCGGGAGATTTTCCGCGGAAGTGTACTAGAATTACTTCCGGACTTCACTCGGAATTTACTCGGATATCTGCCAAGAGTTCTTCCAGAAATTTCTTCGGAAAATCCGCAGGTATTTTTCTTCAGCATTTCATCTGGGAATCTCTCTAAGAATTAGTTCTTCCAGGAGTTTTTCCAAGAAATTCTCCGGTAATACCTCCAGGAACTTTACAGGGAATTCCTGGACGGTATTTGGCAGGAATTTCACGGGAAATGGGATTTCGGAAGTTCCTTCAGAAATGTTTTTTCTCTTCCTCTAGAGTATTCCACCGGGTGTTCCCCTGAAGTTCCACCAGTAGTTCCTTCGGGAATTCAATCAGGCATTCTTCCAGGAATTCATTTAGCATTTCTTTAGACATTTATCTACAAATTCCTCCAGAAGTTCCTCGGAGAATTTCTCTGGGAGTTCTTAAAGGAATTCCTCCGGGAGGTTCTTTTAAGAATTCTTCCAGGAGTTCCTCCTGGAATTCTTACGGAAGTTCCTTTGGTAGTTCATCCTAGAATTCTTACGAGAGTTCCTCCAGGATTTCCTCCGGAAATTCTTCCTGTAGTTCTTCAATAAATTCCTCCAGAAGTTCCATCGGCAGCTCCTCCGAGAAAAAAATCCCCCAGGAGTTCCTCCGGAAATTACTCTGGGAGTTCCTTTTCAGAGGAACACCCGGAGAAACTGCCGGTGAAACTCCCGAAGGGATTCTCGTAGAAACTGCTGGTGGATCCCCGAAGGAACTGCCGGAGGAGCTCCCGTAAGATCTCCCGTAAGAACTCCCGGAGGAATTTCAGGAGGAACTCCTAGAAGAATTCCTAAAGGACCTCCCGGATGAGCTCCCAGAGAAACTATCGGAAGAACTTCGGGAGGAATTTCCAGCTTAATTTCTGAAGAAAGCCTTAATGATTTCCTGAAAAAAAACTGAATAATTTCCTGGAATAGCTTCTGGTGGAACTCCCGGAGGAATTTCCGGAGAAACTCGCAGATGAATTGCTGGTGGAGTTCCCGGAGGAACTCTCGAAGGAATTTTCTGGAAGAATTTCTGAAGAAACTCCCGGGATAATTTATAAAGGAACCCCGGAGAATCTACCCGAAGCATTCTCGGAAACAAGAGAATTCATCTTATAGACAAATCTCGTCTAGCTGAAACCTTTGTTGGGGTTTGTAGCTGGACCATCACTATCATCAGAGGACCTCCCGGAGAATTCCCTGAGGAGCTCGCAGAGAAATTCTCGGAGGAGCTTCTGGTGGAAAATCCATATAAATTCCTGAAGAAGCCTAAATAAATTCCAATTCTGCCGAAATTCCCGGAAGAATTTTCAGAGAAACTGCCGATAGAACTACCGGAATAATTCTCGAAGGACATCCTAGAGAAATTCTTGGCGGAAATGCCGGTGGAACTCCTGGAAGGACTCCAGGAGGAATTTTCGAAGAAACTCCTGGAGGATCTCCCAGTGGAAATCTTGAAGTTTCCACCGGAATTCTTTCAGGATTTCATTGCGAATTAATCTAGGAATTCCTCCGAAAACTCCATTGTTGATTTCATTTTCGGTATAATTTCTGTATAAATTTCCGGTGGAATTCCTGGAGAAATTCTTTGAAATTTTCACAAGAAATTATTCTAAACAATTCACGGAAAATTTTATGGAATTTACACAAGAAATTCGAAGATTTTTCGTGAAATTCTCAGGAATGTTTACTGGCAATTCTGCGGAATTTCCACGGAATATTCTTATTCTTAAAAGTATGGAAAACAGCACGAAATTATTTGAATTATTGCAGGGAATTCTGCAGAACTTATAAAGAAGTTCGTGAAGATTTTCTTGGAGTAAATAATGGTGGAATTTTCGGATCAATTAACTTTCTGAATACTAAGTTCGTTAATATTTTTCTCACTTTATTTAAAAATATCTGATGAGCAATAAATCACGCATTTTTAAATCCATTATTGTTTTAATCATTATTGTTTCGATTTGGTTTCATGTGTTAATATTCATGTGTTTTTATAAAACTACTATAAAACTACGATTTAGAAGACCAAAAAAGTTGCCCCCCCTTCTCGAAATCCTGGCTACGCCCATCCAAGGAAGATTCAACGTTTCATACCCTATGTACACTGAAGTCGTTTTTGACGCGTTTTTATTTCACACAAATAGCTTGTTATGCAATTTTTTTACTCGAATTTATGAATTTTCGCGGTTTATTAAAACATATTTTGGAATTTACGCGTTTTTTTACGTTGTTTTAATTTACGCGGCTTATATCCTCCGCGTGAAAACCGACTCCAATGTGTTGCAATATTTATGCATGATTAGGCCGTTACAAATATTTAATTAACTTTAAAGGTCTCCAAAAGGTCAAGGGGGGGTATAATAAAAAATAAATATTAAAATGAAAAAAATTAAAAAAAAAACTCCTCGGATTTGTTAAAGGATGTTTTGAAAATCCTCAAAATAATCCGAATTTTATTTTGTTGCCCCCTCAAAATATTATTTCTTGGCAAAGAAATCCGAGGGAGGGGCAGACAAAATAGTTCTTAAATATTTGTATCGGCTTTATTTACTATTAAAATTTTGGTAACAGTTTAGCAATCGGTTTCGGTGAATCAGTCCATCTCGTAAGTGCATCGCAAGCTTCTTCTTCCATAGCAATACATTCCAACTGGAACTTGGCCTGATTTTCAACTTTGTTATCTTATTAGCATTTCTTTAGTTATTATTTGTAAGCTTTCTATGCCCACCTTTGCGTTAGTATGTATCTTGTGTGGCAAAGTCAACTGATACACTATGCCCTGGGTGTCGAGAATGTTTCCCACCCGAAAACATCCTAGATCGGATCAAGAATCGATCTCGCCATCTCCGGATTCTGTGCCTTTGTTCACAAGGCTAACTGGAGACCTCAGGCCAGCATAGAGGTAAAATTAATACAATGTACAGGGCTTTTAGCTGGTGCAGTTCGTTTCTGCTAACTTACACGCTCGTATTCTCTCGAAAGCTTGGGGGCGTTTGACGGCAGCTTCTCGTGGTTGATGCCAGTAGAGGGGCTAGGAATCTTCTTCGCTGTTGCAGTGGATGTGTTCTGGGAAACTTTCTTCAGCTCTTTTTCGCTGATTCCTAGGTGTCTGCCGGAGTAAACGCAAAGTACGACGCAACCCACGTGAAGTAATAATAAATATTATCAATAATCCTTCAAACTGCTTTGTCGTGTCTACTCTGACTTCCTACATAGGATGACCACCAAACGCCGTTAACAGCCCAGCTTTCACGATGGGCTTTACTGTAATAAGCCACCGGGGGTTTAAACTGACTTAGTGGCGGGTGCTTAGTCTCTGTTCCAGTTTGCGTCGGTGATGGTTGTAGCGGTACACTATCAGCCAGGGTTGTGCTGAATCATTCTCATACGATAATTATTGGAAATATCATTTGATAACTTCTCAGGTGTGAAAAGTAGGCGAGTTGTCATCGGCGATACCTTTTCAAATTTTTGAATTGATTGATAATAAACACAAAATTATTTAAGAAATTATCATTTTGATGCAATCCTAACTAATACTAATTTAATAAGAAAATTATTTTGAGCTTTTTAGTGGAATGTCTTCACTTGTCATAAGACGAGTTTATACAATCCCATTGAATTCCACCACTTAATTGTATCTTGACAGATACGTATTTCGACCTCAACAGTAAGGCCGTGACTAATTTAATGACAATAATGAAGTTCAATCGGATGTTTGGCATGGGGCACTGCACGGACTGCTTTGTCTCTTTCTCGCTGCAAAGAAATTAGAAAACAACAAGGCCAGTGTTAGAATAATATTTTGTATCACCCTAATTCAATTACCGCACCATTCAAAACACAAGATAATGCATTATATCTTCTCTCGTTATCACCAGTTCGCTCGTCCACCTGTATGTAATTGTAATAGCTTGAATAATAAACTGATCAGTTCCCATCCATCCATATGCGCGCGTAGATGAAATAGCTGTTTCGATCGTTTGTTGAAGAAACTAAATAGAGATTCTGGTTTTGTTTTACCCCGCAATAAAGTGTCGTGATTAGTGCTCATTCCGAAGTCCGTTCAAAGTGGTATCCTGTCGGAACATTTTTTGTCCTTTGAACCGGATTTCGGGGACTCGTAGTGAATTTCAGTGACCTATGGATAGACTGAACTTTGACCTGTGGAAGAAGGCGCAGTGATACAAATCGTGGTTCCGTGATCGACATTGCAGCTCCAAAGCTCCAAAGATAGTGCTTGAAGTGAATCAGTGTTGTTCCTGTTGCAGTAACAAAGGTTCCCGTTGGCTGCTGGAAGCTCTATTATCGTCTGCAGTACGATCGAGACGACGGCAACAATTATAGCGAGACGGCTGCAACCGGGGAAGTAGATTTGCATGTTATTTTGGTGAATGGTTTGTGGTGGGTTGCATGATTCGCTGCTGACAATTTTTGAGATGAGCTGTAATAAAATTGATTGATCATATTGAGTAGTTTGATTTGGGATCGAGTCATTGCCGCTAGCGCAAATTTCCTTGGGTTGGAGGTTGGTCTTGGTTATTCACGTCATCAGTATACGGTTGTTGTCTGCTTTGATACGTCCACCATTGCTGTCAATTGAACGCCTGTTGGCACACGCGATCGCGCGGGACGTTGAGTCGAGTGTGGGATATTTTGAAAATAAAATAGTTTACAGTGAGAGTGATTAATCTTCGGTGGCGGCGAAGTGGGTGCTTGTTATTATACAGTGCGGTGACAATTTTCAAGTGATCAATCATCATGAGCAACAATCTTCGCGAGCTGGAGAAGCAGGACAGAAACGCCAGGAAGGCTTTGGAAGGAATGCAATATTTTCTCGAACATTATGAGCCCAACCAAGTTGACCAATTGCCGGTGCGTCTCCAAAGATTGGAAGAAGTCTTCAAAGAGTTCCACGCGGTTCGTAGGAAGATAGAGCTGCTGACCGACGATGTCTTCGACGAACAGGAACTCGAACAGAAGGAGTCTGACCAGAAGGAGTCCAAGGAGCAGCGAAAAGCCCGTATTGTCGGCTAGCGTGCGGAACGAGAAGAGCAAAATGTAAAGATTGTAATGAAAGTTGAGAACCTCTATTGTAAATTAAAGGCTGGTTTTACACGGTTGTTGCCCGTTGCCAATCCTGTCGTTCAACCAGTGCCCCAAGCCGCTACAGCCGCCGTTTCTCGGGTGAAGCTTCCTGAAATTCGTCTACCAAGTTTCAGTGGACAGCTGAGAGAATGGGTAACCTTTCGTGACACTTTCCGTAGCTTGATACATGATAACCAACAGTTGACAGCTACGGATAAGTTCACGTACCTGCGGTCATCGTTGACCGAAGAAGCCCTCCAGGAAATCAACTCTGTTGAAGTTACCGAAGCGAACTACGATGTGGCCTGGATCACACTGGAGCGGAAGTACGAGAATAAGAAATTAATCGTCAAGGCTCATTTGGATGCACTATTCTCTATCGATGTGATGAAGACGGAGAGCTATGAGTCACTAAGCAAGCTTATCGGGGACTTTGAAAAAAATCTGTTGATGCTCGACAAGATAGGTGAGAACACGGTGAATTGGAGCACCATACTAGTGTACATGGTTTGCTCACGCCTCGATTCGGTTACACTTCGGCACTGGGAATCTCATCATAACTCGAAGGCTGTTCCATCTTATAATAATCTGCTTGAATTTCTTCGAGGACATTGCTCCGTTTTGCAGTCCTTAGCGCCATGCAAGTTAGTTCTTCCAGCACAAACAAGGTATCCCAAGGCTGGTGTGAGTAATTCAGCTGTTCAATCATGGAATAAGTGCATCTTCTGTGGAGAAGCTTTCCATTCTGTTTTTCGGTGCTTCAGGTTTCTAAAAATGAAGATTCCGGATAGGTCGGATGCAGTACGTCGAAATAAGTTGTGCTTTAACTGTCTGTCTGCGGGACATCAGGCAAAGTCATGTGTCAAGGGCTGCTGTCACCACTGTCAGCAGAAACATCACTCACTGTTACATCCTGAGTCAATTTCGCAACAAATTCCACCGGTCACATCCTCCGTCCCGTCGCAGACGATTCCACGCGTGTCAATTCCGCAGCAACAATCACAATCACACAGCCAAGGCCAATACACTCATCACCAGACCACACAACCCTCCACGAGCGCTCTCCCTATCACTCACTCACCAAACACTCAGCTACCCTCCACCACAAACCAGACATGCACATACCAGAATAATGTTTCACTACCAGTCTGTATACAGAACCGCACTGGAGACGTTCTCCTGTCTACAGCAATCATCAATATCAAGGATCAGTATGGAGCAACACGACTAGCTAGAGCCTTGTTAGATTCGTGTTCGCAATTCTGCTTTATGACCACGGCGTTTAGTCAAAAACTAAACCTCCGTGGATTTCCCGACTACCTGGCAGTTCAAGGAATCGGTGGTTTGAAATCCATATCCCGAAGACGAGTCACGGCTTGTGTCCTTCCCCGGTTCAGTAATGTTTTGTCCTACAACGAGGACATGTCGTTCTACGTTCTGCCTGAGTTGACAACGACACTGCCAGCTAAAAAGGCGAATATTGGTCGATGGAAACCACCGTCTCATATGGTTTTGGCCGACCCGCAGTTTTTCGAACCTGGGCCGATCGACGTTATCATTGGAGCCGAATTTTTCTTCGACCTCCTCACCGACGGTAGAAACAAGATCTACGAGGGAGGTCCCACGCTACAGAACACAGTCTTCGGATGGATCGTTTCAGGACAAATTTCTTCCCGACCAACGAATCCACCGCAAACAGTGTCGCTTTCATGCACACTTGCTGATATTCACAACCAGTTAGCACATTTCTGGGAGCAGGAATCCTGTAAATCCAATAGCATCCAGTCCGTCGAGGAATCGACGTGCGAAACAATCTACGATGAGACTACCACCCGTAATGACAGTGGGAAATTCGTAGTATCTCTACCAAAAAAAGAATTTGTCATGCAGTTACTTGGAGAAAGTGAAGCAATAGCCACCAAACGTTTCTTGGCATTGGAACGACGACTTGAAGCTCAACCTGAACTGAAAAACCAATATCACCAGTTTATTCATGAATATGAGCAACTTGGTCATATGAAGTTAGTGGACTCCGGTGATGCAGAGTTTCCTGTATACTTTCTTCCGCATCATGCAGTCCTGAAGCCGGATAGTACCACTACAAAACTGCGCGTAGTGTTCGACGCATCTTGTAAAACGTCCACAGGGGTCTCACTAAACGATGCTCTGATGACAGGACCAGTTGTGCAGGATGATCTCATGTCCATTCAGCTGCGTTTCCGGCTTCATAGAATAGCCATAATGGCGGACGTCGAGAAAATGTATCGGATGATCCTGGTTTATCCTTCCGATCAACGGCTTCAGTGTATCCTCTGGAGAAAATCGACGAGAGAACCAATTCGCACCTACCAGCTTACTACAGTAACTTACGGTACAGCGTGTGCACCATACTTAGCAACCAAGAGTCTGCAGCGTTTATCGGAACTTGGATCAGAGATGTACCCTTTGGCGGCGAGGGCACTGAAGAGTGATTTCTACGTAGACGATATGCTGACCGGAGCAGACAATATTGAAACTGCGTCTCAGATGATGAATGAAATGATCAAGCTTACGTCTTCCGGTGGGTTTAATCTGAGGAAATGGAGCTCCAACTCCAGTACACTTTTGGATCTACTACCGGATAATCTCATAAGCAGCCGGCCAGCCTTAGAACTTGATTCAGCAAGCACGCTAGTGAAAACACTTGGCCTACTCTGGGACACCTCCACTGACTGTTTTATCTTTCGGTCACCTGACTGGAATAAAGACGCTGTCATTACCAAGCGAGTCGTACTTGCAGATACGGCACGCTTATTTGATCCTCTTGGCTTGGTGGGACCAGTTATCGTTACGGCAAAGATATTCGTACAAGAGCTGTGGAAGGAGAAGTGTGACTGGGATGACCCATTACCCAAATCGTACAGTAATTTCTGGATCGAATACAGAAGAAATCTATCCGCACTCTCCTCGCTATCCATTCCTCGGTGGGTGGCATTCAGTACTGATCTAGCTTCCGTTCAAGTTCATGGTTTTTGCGATGCTTCCAGCAAAGCGTACGGAGCATGCCTTTACTTACGCAGCACTACTTTTAGCGGTTCAGTGGAAATACGTCTCATCACGGCAAAATCGAAGGTCGCTCCGCTAGAAGATCTTAAACGGAAGAAAAAGGTCCAGACGACTCCTCGACTGGAACTCTCCGGAGCGTTATTGCTGGCTCATCTTTATCAGAAGTTTGTTGGTAGTACCTCGATTCAGCACACAGCTCATTTCTGGACAGATTCAACGATCGTAGTGTGTTGGTTATCGTCTTTGCCATCGCGATGGCAAATGTTTGTTGCTAATCGTGTATCGGAAATTCAACACGTCACGAGAGGATGTCCTTGGAAGCATGTAGCCGGAGAAGACAATCCTGCGGACATTATCTCTCGAGGAACAAGTCCATCACAATTACAATATGCACGTTTGTGGTTTGATGGACCACTGTGGCTTCGTCAAGATCCAAGAAACTGGCCGTCGGGAACTACTGAACGAGAAATCGATCCTGAGATTCTGGAGGAAAAGAAGGTCGTTGCACTACCAGTGTCGTTGGAATCTTCGAGTGAGGTATTCAGTCTTCGATCATCATTGTTCAACTTAGTCAGATTAGTCGCTGGCATCCGACGTTTTATGCACAACACGCAGCACAAACATGATCGACGGACAGGTTTTTTCACATATTCCGAGCATGAACAAGCGTTACTCTCCCTCATACGATTATCACAATCGGAAACATTCTCCGCTGAAATAGCCGCATTGAAGAAAAACGTGTTAATCAGTCCAACGTCTTCAATAAACAAGCTGAACCCAGTACTTGTTGAAGGTATACTATGTGTCGGAGGACGGTTAGCCAAGGCTCCAGTATCGGCAAGTCGTAAACATCCAATGATTTTGCACCATCGTCATCCTTTGGCAAGATTGATCCTTCACTACTACCACTGCAAGCACTTCCATTCTGGATTGCAGCTTCTTGTATCGTCCGTACGAGAAAGATTCTGGATCACTCGTATTAGAAGTCTGGCCAATTCTGTCTTGCACACGTGTGTTCGATGTTTTCGAAGTAGACCGAAGGTTTTGGATCAACTTATGGGCGATCTTCCGTCCGAGCGTGTTTCCCCGGCACCGCCATTCCTACGAGTGGGAGTGGATTATTGTGGACCATTCTTTATAAAATATCCTATCCGTCGATCAACTCCCAGAAAACATTACGTAGCTATCTTCATCTGCCTGGTTACGAAAGCAGTACATTTTGAGCTGGTTAGCGACTTGACCAGTGAGGCGTTCATTGCTGCCCTCAAGCGGTTTGTGGGTCGCAGAGTGTTTCAATCTTCGGTAACTCGTAGCTCAATCGGAGAAGGAATAGATTTTCGCTTCATCCCGGCTAGATCACCAAACTTTGGCGGCCTGTGGGAGGCCGCAGTTAAGTCATTCAAGGGGCATTTCAAACGAACCATAGGAGATCGAGTACTCCAGTATGATGAAATGATCACAGTGTTGCCCCAGGTTGAAGCAATCCTGAATTCCCGGCCTCTCACGCCGGTCAGTAGCGATCCATCGGACTTCGAAGCTTTGACACCGGGTCACTTTTTAGTCCAAAGACCCTTAACAGCTATTCCAGAGCCATCTCTTGAAGACCTCCAGCAAACTCGATTATCCATGTGGCAGCAAGCGCAGGACTATGTACAAACGATATGGAGGAAGTGGTCGACTCAGTATCTTTCCGACCTCCATAATCGAACGAAATGGACCCGTAAGCGCAACAATATTAGTGTTGGTACTCTCGTTTTGCTAAAGGAAGACAAGTTGCCGCCCCTCAAATGGAAATTAGGTCGTGTAGTTGAGATCCATTCCGGATCCGATGGTAACATACGTGTGGTGACTGTCAAGGCGCAAGATGGCCAGTATCAGAGAGCAATATCGAAGATATGCGTCCTTCCCATACGCGACAACTTACACACCACCGACGCTGAGCAGAACTAATCAGTGAACTGCAACATAAAATCAAATTCAACTACCACCTCTATCAACATTGCAAAAACTTCCGGTGTTAATCGGAATCGAGGTCTACATCAATCGAGGTCTACAGCTCCAACCTGTTAGTGATAATCTGAATCCATCCACGGTGGCATCCTGCCTGTCATCTGTCCCAAGCAAGTCGTTGTTCTATAATTCCTGTTTAATCATCTTGCTACCGTGAGCATCGTCGGTGATTCGTCTTCCGCGGAGGCCAGGAGGCCTCCGTTCCAGGCAAGTCTATTTATGTTTGGGTTATATAGATGAAAAAGCACCCTCTCATATTATAGATAGCCTTGTCGCCATTCAACCGTGGACTGTGGAATTTACCATCCTATCCAATCGACTATGATGATTCAACTGTAGATGTCACGTTTTGAGTTCTTCTTCGTTTTGTATAATTTTAATTCTGTTCACCATCCCCGGGGCGCCGACGCTTAGTCGTTGATGACATCTTCGGTGCTTCAGCACCCGCGGAGGCCAGGAGGCCTCCGCTCCAGGCAAGTCTAATTATGTTTGGGTTAAATAGATGAAAAAGCACCCTCTCATCTTATAGATCGCCTAGCATCGTCTCGTTTAGTCCGTTCCATCACCTGTTCATATCCGCCTTCGTCGACTGTGGGCCATGCCATCCGTATCGTTCGTAGCTCGTGAGCTCTGTCCGACGATGACCGTTGGAGACATCATGGTGCTTCGGCACCAACGGAGGCCAGGAGGCCTCCGTTCCAGGGAAGTCATTTTTTGTTTGGGTTATATAGTTAAAAAAGCACCATCTCATCTTTCAGGATAGCCTTCGCCTTTTCGATCCACGGTCTGTAAACCTAGGGAACATCCGTGTAAAGCGCAGTTCTCAGTGGGACACTCGTCTGTATTAGTCGAATATGTTTATAGCATCCTCCAAAGTGACCATACTGGCGATTGGCGATGGTCCAACAGAAACAACAGTTTGCCGGCTTGAGTATTGTCAACATTAGAATTAAGTAGTATGAAATTCCGGTGATTCCAAGGTGGGCGGTATGTTAGAATAATATTTTGTATCACCCTAATTCAATTACCGCACCATTCAAAACACAAGATAATGCATTATATCTTCTCTCGTTATCACCAGTTCGCTCGTCCACCTGTATGTAATTGTAATAGCTTGAACAATAAACTGATCAGTTCCCATCCATCCATATGCGCGCGTAGATGAAATAGCTGTTTCGATCGTTTGTTGAAGAAACTAAATAGAGATTCTGGTTTTGTTTTACCCCGCAATAAAGTGTCGTGATTAGTGCTCATTCCGAAGTCCGTTCAAAGTGGTATCCTGTCGGAACAGCCAGTAAACGTCAAAATTTATGAGGAACGAAAGAGAATGAGATGTTTCCGTGCAGTGTCCTATTGTGTTTTGGTGTTATGTATGAAAATAAGTTCAAAAGTAGCATTTACCAATGCTTCGAATCGAGATACAATTATTGAACGATTCTTACTCTCTAGCGAGTTTTTATCAATTGAAAATTTGGTTATGTGAACGCTTGAGAGTGTTGTTCGTCCTCGATTATTTAAAAAATAATTTTTATCTTCCCTTTCAAATGTTAGTTTGAAAATTATATACATCACCAGGGTTCGTAATGTTCACTCAATCTCAGGACCACAGGGTAAACAACGAAAGCAGATTCACCCTGGGCTTGAAAAACACTTGCTTTGGTATCATCGCACAGAAAAGTCAAAACCCTGTACATTACATACAGGACCACGTAGTTCAATGTCACCTTTGCATACAACCCGTTTGAGCTGCACCTTTGAGTTTTTATATAATTTATAGTTCTGGATTTATCTTGCCTCGAGAGGGTGGCCATAATAAAAACATCTTTTTTAAAACCGGTTTATAAGATAATGAAGCTTCAATAATCCACGTGCAAGTAGTGGCGACATTCGGTTGATTCAGCCGCTCTAGGTTATACCGAGAGTGCCGTCGACACCGAACATTATTTGAATTATTAGCTTTGGGCGCGGTTTAAAAATTACCAAATATTATTTGGGGTCCAACTTTGATCCTTTCTTTGACTATGGTTTTTATTGATCGTTTATTTTGACATTATACAGTGATACCGTTTCTGGTACGGCCTCTTGCCCTCGAGGAACCGTCGGCAGGTCCTAGAAGAGGAACCGTCCTAAACCCCAGACTACTGGTCTATAGCCAATGGTAGTCAACGGGGTGGGCACGCAAGGCCTCTTTTAGTCCTCGAGTCACAGGGTCGATGGAGGTAAAATTCGCCTAATTCAGCCCAAAGCAACCGGTTTCAGAAGGAGTGCAGGCTCTCCAGCCAACAAAACTTTTAACACAATAACTTTTCGGAGGGAAATCGCTAGCGAACTATCCACTTTGACTGCCAAAAATCAAGAGAGCACCGCTTCGCATTGTTCGCTTCCCGGTACCTCATTTCGTCTATCGTCCACATTCCCATACGATTCGTAAGTCGTAGCGCTAGCATCCTAGCTACCAACGAAAGCCTTCATGCTGCTACCACGCAAAGTTGCACCCACCAGAGCAAACAGTGTTCTGAACCGACCCTCTTCACTTTGGCAGTTAGTAAGCATTTGAAAATCGCAGTCAAAATTCTTCTCACCCAGATATTTGTTCATTTGTATCGCTTAATGGTTACCTACAACAGTTTATTCTGTTAATATGCAAAGAGATGTTGCAAAATGAATTATTATTTTGTCAAGATGAAAGGTAATTGCTCATAACGAATAATTCTCTCGATAAATAGAAATAATTTTCGTACATATATAGTAAGGTGGCTCAAATTAGTATGGAAAAAACATCGTAAATTGTGCCTTCTAACTGCTAATAACTGTTTTTAGATGTTTCTGCATACATTTTTGCATATAAACTTCCAACGAGTTTAGCACCGCCCAAACGATGACCAATTTGGCTAAATAGAACCGAATGAGAGGGCGGCTAAAAAAAATTTAGAAAAGTGTTTTTTGAGCCACCTTAATATGTAGACATTCCACGTGAAACTTCATAAAGAAACTGTTCTGTTAAAATCCAATTGAAACAAAAATAAATGGAATTCTTTCAGATTTTTTAAAAGTTTCTAAGCCGGTGTTACTTTTTAATTATATTAATGTTCGCATAGAGCACATATATTTAACCGGTTCATCACTTTCTAATCTACATGTTATTTATCGACTGTTTCTTCACTTTTACAGGTTATGGCTGCAAATTCGCTGGTTTTCTTACAGTCTTCTCTAGTCATCTATCAATCTTTACTCTGACCATTGTCACTCTTGAACGATGGTTCGCAATTACCCATGCCATCTACCTCAACAAACGCATCAAGCTCTCAGCGGCCACCTACATCATGATCGCCGGTTGGATCTACTCGGCAGTCATGGCAGCCTTCCCGTTGTTCGGAATCAGCAACTATTCATCGACGAGCATTTGCTTGCCAATGGAAGCGCGCGACACGCTGGACATTGCGTATCTGCTGACGGTGCTCGGTATCAACGGATTGGCGTTCATCATCATCGTCATCTGCTACGCTCAAATCTATTTCTCGCTCGGTAAGGAAACCCGTCATGCCGCCCGCCCGGCCCACAGTGGTGAGATGACGGTGGCGAAGAAAATGGCGCTGCTGGTATTCACCAATTTCGTCTGCTGGGCACCGATAGCTTTCTTCGGTCTAACAGCCATCGCCGGATATCCGCTGATTGATGTAACGAATTCCAAAATTTTGCTGGTATTCTTCTATCCACTCAACTCGTGTGCAAATCCATACTTGTACGCCATTCTCACCATGCAGTATCGAAAGGACTTCTTCATGCTATTATCCAAGTAAGTGATATTTCTTGCGTGCAAGTTATTTGTACTAAAAATGAGCTTTATCTTTTCTTTCAGCTACGGTTTGTGTACGCAACGCGCCCAACAGTACAAAATGACCTACTCGCTTCCGACGAACACAATCCAGATCGTACCTGCTAGAGGCTCCCTGACGACCACATTGAACACTGTGTCGAACCCCAACGGAACAACAGTCGTAAGCCAGATGACCAGCAGCGGTGCCAATATGGACCATGGCTCAACGGCGAACAGTCTGAATGGGCATGCTACCAATGTCACGGTAATGGAGGAGGTGAATGTGATAACGGAAAAGCTCAGCCTGACGGGTAGCTTGATTGTAGAACAGGAGAATGAAACTTTTCTCTGAAGCAAGTCATGAATGATGGGTGGCACTTTCACCCTTAGTTTAGGAAGTGTTGGAATGCGCTAAAATATCATAAACGAAGTGAAATTGAATCTCGATATTTGGTGCTTCAGACATATTGAACAACGTATGTGCCTGTGCGGTACTGACAATGAAAAAAAAAGCATGAGGAGCAATTCGATCGCCAAATTGTTCTAACTGATTGTTGATGTACCAAATTGGACATTTCATTTTCCATTCGCATCCTCGTTAAAAATTCACAACTGCAGTATTGAAATCGTGTTCGTAACGCCATTATACTCAAAGTATTATATCAAACAATGCAGAAAATTTAAAATTCAACGAAAGCAGCTTGCCGATCGAACGACTTCTAGTGTGATACGTTATCAAAGTATATTTACCACGCTTCCCATGTTGTTTACAAATTATCGTCTTCTCCCGCCAATAGCAGAAGCAAAAATACGACAAATGTTCATTCCCAAACAAATCTGAATGTGATACTGGATCCTCGGTGTGTGTATTCTATTTGCTATTATATTAGTAGCTAGTCTTAAGAAATGTTGCTTGGGTATTCGTTATCACTTGGATGCATCTGAGATCTGTCTCAATTCTCGAATTAAACTCAAACAGGAGAACGATTCCCATTCTCATCTCATTTTAACAAATTCATCTCAACTCGAAACAGAAAAAAACATCAATGTTAGCAGAATCTTTTTGCTAAAATGTGTGTTCACTGCTGGAAGAATCACAAAAATAAGAACTAATACGAACCATTTTTCATTTGATTGCTTTTTATAGGATGAATATGGAAGCTATGAGATGAAGAACTGGAACAGTTTCCCTATAAACTTGAAAGTGGCAGTTCTAAAACTACAATTGGCCATGTCTACCGACCGACCAAGATTTTGACAAAATCAGATTCGAGAGCATATCAACTTACATGGCACTCGTCACATGGTTCTCTATATTTTTCAACTGCCACTTTTAATTTTGATTTTGAGTCGATAATGAGGATGAACGCATGCTAGAGACGGATTGTGAATTGTAATGAGTGATTTGTATAAATTAGCTGATAGGCCATCGGTTAGAGATATTAAACAGGATATAGAGAGGATTCAGCAAGATGAAGCGATATCGATAGAGTTACCAATAAATCCAAGTTTTATGTGCTTGATGAGATGATGAGTCGTTTCTATTTTTTGTTGAGAAATTGCAACCCTAAGAACTTTTACTTTTCTATTATTCTCTTTGGGATTGACTTCTTCTTTTACTTAAATGGCTCTATATGCCAGCAGACACATGGTCCGATTTTCAAATCAAATCAGAATTTCCACGGTTATCAATTGAAAGCTTTTCCATGTCTGCCATTATATGAATATGTATCGTGTGTGTGTCATCCATGCTCAGGAAGTCGAAAATATGTGAATGTGTGCAAATGATGTGTTTAAGTTGTCAAGCTTTTTTGCGAAACATGTGGAATAGATTCCGTATTTAGACCACTTGTATTTATACGCAGCATCGTTTAATACCCTGGAATCGATGCAGAAGACCCCGATTTATCCGCACAAGACACAAACTATCATCATATCAAACGTTTTGTTTTGCCCTGAACGTTTTACAAGACATGCTCGGTATATCAAACAAAATAGAAATTCCTACAATTTTGAAAGAAATACTGGCTGCGCATTTTGGTTTGTTTAGTGTTTAACACGATTATAATTCATTGCAATTGTGCGAAATTTTGCTAAGTTATCAATTGAAAGAATCACCTGGATTTGATACCATTTGATCGAATGTCGTGTAGACTAACGAGTCGTTTTGCTGAATATTTAGTTGAATTGACTTTCTTCAGACTGCCTGTAGTGAAAATGAAGTGACGAATAAAGATTAAGACATTTCTCACTTCACATAAGAAATAAGTCTGTCTCCTTTATACGAACAGGGGCGGGCGATCTGCAAGGACCATTGCAAGATGCTTTAGATAATTTGTCTACTTGGGCTATTCGGGTAGGTATCGATTTTCTGTCAGGAGAAAAATGAGCCGATTGTCTTTTTTGGAAGCATCAGCCAGCAGAATTAAAGCTACAGTGACCTGCATAATGAAAAGCCCACTTGCCGTTTTTCATACAAAATGGTCAATTTTGGAGATCTAAGATCTAGATCTCGATTGCGTGTGATATCTCAAAAATAAATTTTTGCCAAAAAAATCAATTTGGTATTATCGCAATATTTTTTTACCCTATGAATCAATATGGTCGAAACTCAGGTGTGGTAAAATTCAAGTTATATCTGAGCTCTGGTCAAATTTTCAGAAAAATTTGTATGAAAAACAGCGAGTGGGTTTTTTATTATGACGGTCACTGTACATATTGGGGGTATCGCTCAAAGCTTATCTAATAAATAGTTAGGTGTCTGGTTCGGGGAATGTAATCCTTGAAAAAGATCCAATAAGGATCGAAACGTTGGAGAAAGAAAACATATACCGTCGTCGAGGGTGACAATGGGTCAAATGGGGGTGAGAATGGGTCACTGTTTCAATTATTTAGAATGCTTGTAGTATGGATTGGATGTATCTGAGGGCAAAAAGACTGTTTACGTTTTTATCTTTTCTCTATACTGCCGCTAACCGCAAGTCGAGCACATATGTATATGGACGCCATATACAGATGTGCTCGACTTGCGGTTAGCGGCAGTATACTCCTCGTATATTTATTGGTTCAACTGTCTTGATGCTACCAAATTGCTCGAACTCATAACGAGATCGTGAGGATATGCAGAATCCAAATAGAAATACTCTCGAATCGATGAGATAGATGGTAGCATATAGGTTTTGTCACGCGTGGAGTCACTAAGCGCTAGAGCTAGTGACTTTTATGATCTAAATTAAGTATCATTCCGTGTCCAGCCACCGGCCAGTAAGGTTCGTTATATAACCGCTCAAAACTCCAATTTTATTCTGTAGTGTATAAGTGAATAAATGTATAGTCTGTAGTTCAAATAAATGTTTTGTGTAGAGTGTAATAAATGTAGTGCAGTATCAGTGTAATAAAGTGTTTTAAAACTACGATACGGTGAATTACTTACCTGGAACCTGGAAATACCTACTTGCATACGGGAATCCTACATACTTACCTGGGGAGCTACAGACTGCCGGAAATAACTAGACGATCACAGGAACAACGGTGGAACACTTGGTAAAGGCCACAACATTGGTGCCGTGACCAGGATCAGTGTTCCAAGGATTCGGGCGGCGTCGGTAAGGCTAACGGACAAAGGACCATTACACTATCTTTGCAACTTGGTGCATTGATTGGGGGACAAAGGATTTATGCCATTACGTCATCATTGCAATTTGGTGCATTGATCGGAGTAGAAAGGACTTTCGCAATTACACTACTAGCTATTTTCGCGCCAACTTGGTGGCGCAATTGGGAGTCATTGGAGTAACCAGTAGATTATCAGCGTACAAGGCCTGTTAGACAGGCTCACAAGGTGAGTACCTGTCCAACAACTCCTAATACGGTTTCAAATCTACCTGGCTCTTTTTTCTGTATTCGGTATTTTTTTGTGGCGAGGACTTGACGGTTGAGTGCGGTTGGACGGAAAATCTTTATTCTGGATCGGAAACTACCATCGACGGCTCGACGGTGGTCTTGGGCAAGGAGCTTGGCCACTCTTGTGGTACTAGGAGGACTTATTCGGACAAGGTCAATTGTTTGCGGAAGTTGCTGTTGAATATAAAATACAAGGCCTATATAGACAGGCTCACAAGGTGAGTGGCTGTCCAACTTCCTTTTGGTGTATCGTGAGGTGCTTCGCTTGTGATATATTCACAGTAATTGCCCTGGAAGGAGTGGTGCTTGGCTTCGAGGTATTGGATTCGATTCATTACATTGAATCGCCATTTTGGTTTGGTCATCGAGTTGATGAATGCAAGTTCCAGAGAGATATTAAATACAAGGCCTTGTTGACAGACTCACCAGGTGAGAACCTGTCCAAACTCAATACTCTCTTTTGGAAAGGTTACCCGCTTTGCCATATATTCACAGGACCCTCCTGGCCGATATTATCATCATCTCGACGCAGCATGGGTGGAAAGAAGCTGAAGGCCATGATTCACGTTAGGGACAGCGTCGTGGATTTCCTAACCCGAGCAGAAAAGTTCCTGAAAGCCACGCAGGCAGTGGATGAGAACCAAATACGGTTTCGGCTAGAGAAATTGGAGGCCAAATGGGAGGAATGTGAGGGAATTCAAGCAGACATCGAATCAGCGGAGGACTATGAGGACAACCTCGAGGTGCATCATCAAGTTAGAGCGAATTTCGAGCAAAAATATTTCGAGGTAAGGGCAGGGTTGGTTGGCAAGTTACCGCAACAGGCGCAAACTCAATCGTCACAAGGGTCTTCTTTCGTTCCTCATTTGCAATTGACTAACGTAAATGCTTACGTACGACTTCCTCAAATAAACCTTCCTGAATTTGATGGAAGTTTTGAAAAATGGCTACCTTTCCCCGACACATTCAAGGCCCTGATTGATTCCGCCCCGGAGTTGAGTGGTATCCAAAAATTCCACTACTTGAGTGCTTCTCTGAGGAGTGAAGCGTTGAAGTTGATCGATTCTTATCCGATGAGCGAGGCAAATTACGTGGTTGCATGGAATGGTTTGGTTGCACGGTTCTTCAATGAGTACTTGCTGAAAAAAACGGCATTTGAATGCGATGTTTGAGTTCCCGAAAATTCGGAAAGAGTCTGCTACATGTATCCACGATGTCATCGACTGCTTCGAACGAAACACCAAAATCTTGGACCAGTTAGGAGAGCAAACCACCGGCTGGGGTGCGATGCTAACGCATCTGATGGTATCGAAGTTGAATGAGTCTACACAGAAGCGCTGGGAAGAACATGTGTCAGACGAAATCGAGCCATCTTCCGTCGTCCTGGTGGAGTTTCTAAAAAGACAAACAAGGGTTCTTGACGCTGTGCTAGTCGACCAAAAGGTACCTCTTACTCAAGCTCAATATCCCTCAATCGGACTGAAGTCACGTCCTTTGAAGATCTCGGTCAACTCGGCGACCGAGCGGAAACCTTCAAACTGCGTTTCATGCGGAGAGCAGCATTTGATCTCGCAATGTTCCTCCTTCATTCAACTTCCGGTCGACCAACGACTGCATCTGACCAATTCTAAAAGATTGTGCAGCAACTGCTTGGGTCGAAATCATCTATCGCGTGATTGTCCCTCCAAATATAGGTGCAGAACTTGCTCCAAGAAGCATCATACCTCTCTACATCCGGGGTTCCCTGGTTCAGGTTATACTTCCAGTCCTGTTTCGGAAGCTTCAAGGATTCAGGGACAGACTTCAACTGCTTCGGAAGGTACGAGCTCCGGAGGGTCGATTACTAGTTCTGTGGCATCCGTTTCAACAAACGCAGCAGTTGGGCATCCGGGAAACCACGTCTTTTTACTGACGGTGTTGCTCAAGATCAAGGATAACTGGGATAGGACTCATCGTGCGCGTGGCTTGCTGGATTCTTGACCACAAGCAAACTTGATGTCGGAAAGATTCTGTCAGCTACTAAAGCTTCCACGGCACGCTAAACGGGTGGAAATTCATGGTATTGGTCAAGCGCGAAGGACAACGACACACGAGGTATCATCTTTCATTTCGTCACGTATTCGGAACTTTTCAACGTCAATGGACTTTCTGGTACTGGGCCAGGTCACAGCTGATCAGCCATCCTCTTCTCTTCCATTGACAAATTGGGCACCGCCATCCGGCATGCAATTGGCAGATCCCGAGTTCAACGTGTCAGGACCGATAGATCTGGTACTTGGGTCGCAATATTTCCATATACTCGATGGTGGCCGGATTCAAATTCGCAAGCTCGACAGTGCTCTTCCAGCTTTCGTCAATACCGTGTTCGGTTGGGTAGCTACTGGAGAATCCGAATGGCCTAAAAACAAAACGGTGGTTAATTGTCATCTAGCAACTACAGGAACTCTCGACACGACAATGCAGAAATTTTGGGCGATCGAAGAAATGATAGAAAAACCAATACGATCCCAAGAGGAAGAAGACTGCGAGCAACACTTCCAAGCAACAAAAGATCGTGACTCTACCGGTCGATACATAGCACAGTATCCGAAGAAGATTGGTTTCCACGAGAAGATCTGCGATTCTAGGAACACGGCTTTGCGACGATTCGATCAACTGGATAGGAGGTTAGGAAAGGATCCAAATTTGCATCGACAGTATAGCGATTTTCTTCAAGAGTACCTCGATATGGGCCACATGAAACTTATCGGGACATTGCAAGATATAAAGGATGAAGGACGAACCGTTTGTTACCTCCCCCATCATCCCGCCTTTAAAAAGACTAGTTCAACAACAAAGGTCAGGGTGGTATTCGATGGTTCCGCAAAGACAAGTACTGGTTCATCGCTCAATGGTTCGCTCCTCACATGTCCGGTCATCCAAGACGATTTGTTGGACTAAATAAATGGATGTGGCTAAAATGTATCGCCAAATGCGTATTCATCCGGACGATACACCCCTCCAACGTATTTTGTGGCGGTCTGCGCCACCAGTCCAATTCAAATTCTCGAGCTGCAAACCGTTACGTACGGCTTATCTCCGTCGTCGTTTATTGCCATGCGTGTACTAAAACAGCTCGCATCTGATGTTGGAAGCAAATATGATCACGCTGGCACAGTGGTGTCGAATGGATGTATGTAATTGTATGTAATTGTAATGGATGATTTTCTCTCAGGAGCAGATACGGTAGAACAGGCAAAAAGGTTAAGAAATGATGTACAGTCTCTCATGGCAGAGGGAGGGTTTGAACTACGGAAATGGAGCTCAAATTCATCAGATGTGTTGAGTGGCTTGCCTCCTGATGCACTTGAGGATCAATCGACGCTATATCTTGATGCAGAGCAGAAGGTGAAGACGCTGGGAGTGGCATGGGAGATGGGAACGGACTGTTTACGCGTCGACATACCTACACTAAGGGAGGAAGAGCACTGGACGAAGAGACTAATCTTTTCAACGATCGCTCAACTGCACGACCCTCTCGGATTAGTTTATCCGGTTGTGGCATGGGCGAAAATACAGATGCAACATCTTTGGTTGGTGTCTGTTGACTGGGACGACAAGATCCCATACGAGATTTGTGGGAACTGGAAGGATTTCTATGAGCAGCTTCCACTGCTGCAATGCTTCAAGGTCCCACGTTGCGCTTTCGTCCCACAATCAACAAATTCCTACTTCCATGTATTCTGCGATGCATCGGAAGCCGGATACGGGGCGTGCATCTACGCGCGATCTACCAATGGGGAAGGTGAACATATATTGCAGCTAATCGCTTCCAAATCACGGGTAGCACAAATCAAACGGCTCAGTTTGCCACGTCTCGAGCTGTGTGCAGCATTATAGGGGCAAAGAAGTTCCCACTCAAAAATGGTCACCCTATCATCGATGAGAAAGGCATCCTCCATCTTGGTGGCCGGCTTCACCATTCCAACGAAAGTTACTAGACCAAACACCCAATAGTTCTCCCGAACAAGCACCCGTTCACTCGCCTCGTTGCCGCTCATTTTCACTCCCTCTGTTTTCATGCTGGTCCTCCCATGACTCTGGCGACTATCCGTCGTGAATTCTGGCCAATTAGCGGTAAAACTCTTGCCAACCATGTGTGTCGAAAATGCGTTAAATGTTTTCGACAAAACCCTGTCTCTGTAGCCCAACCTCTTGGCCAACTCCCACAAGCACGAACCGTTTCTAGTCGCCCATTCTCTACAACTGTTGGAGATTTTTGCGGGCCTGTATACCTGAAATCAGTAAAGCCGTAAAGCAGCCCCACAGAAAGTATTCATCGCGGTCTACATCTGTTTTGCCACCAAGGCAGTTCACCTAGAACTGGTGTTCGATCTATCGACCGATGCCTTCATCGCCTCCCTTCGACGATTCATCGCTCGACGTGGAATTCCGGAAGAGTTCGACGTTTCATCGCTCGACGTGGAATTCCGGAAGAGATCCAGTCCGATAACGGCACAAACTTCCAAGGCGCGAAGACCAAGCTCAACGAAATGTACCGCATCTTCAACAGCAAGCACGACCAGCAAGCAATCTTCAACGAATGCAGCAGCAAAGGTTTCACTTGGCGATTCATTCACCCACGAGCGCCAAACTGCGGCAGGTTATGGGAAGCGGCGGTGAAAACTGCGAAAACCTCCCTATCGAAGACAATTGGAGGACACAAGCTATCATACGAAGACACGGTCACCGTACTGTACCAAATCGAGGCAAATATGAACAGTCGACCATTGACACCGCTATCCGAAGAACCAGCAGAACTTGATGTCCTTACACCTGGACACTTCCTCGTTGGTGCCCGCAACAAGTCATCCGAAACCACTGGAAGCGATGGAGAAAGGAATACCTCACCGAGCTCAATCAACAGTGGCAAGCATCTCGATCACCAGCGGACATTCACGTTGGCCAGATGGTACTTCTTAAGGAGGATGGGAAATCATCCATCACTTGGCCACTCGCACGATAGCAGTTCAACCCGGCAGCGACGGTGTCGCTCGTGTGGCAATAATCAGGACCAAATCTGGCACATACACGCGAGCCATCAACAAACTATTTCCACTGCCTTTTGACGAGGACATCACACATCAGAACAACCAATCAGCAATAGCTAAAAATAGAGAGAGAGAGAGTTAGAAGTATTACAAATACCATTATTGTGCAAGCATAGAATAGCAAAATTAGCTGTAAATTAACTATCGTAAATTGTAGGTGGCCGGCAATGTTTACGTTTTTATCTTTTCTCTATACTTCTCGTATATTTATCAGTTCAACTGTCTTGTTGCTACCAAACTGCTCGAACTCATAACGAGATCGTGAGGATATGCAAAACCCAAATAGAAATACTCTCGAATCGATGAGATAGATGATAGCCTATAGGTTTTGTCACGCGTGGAGTCACTAAGCGCTAGAGCTAGTGACTTTTATGATCTAAATTAAGTATCATTCCGTGTCCGGGCACCGGCCAGTAAGGTTCGTTATATAACCGCTCAAAACTCCAATTTTATTCTGCAGTGTAGAAGTGAATAAATGTATAGTCTGTAGTTCAAATAAATATTTGATGTAGAGTGTAATAAATGTAGCGTAGTATTAGTGTAATAAAGTGTTTTAAACCCACAATATAGACTGAAACGCCAAATAACCACCGAAAAGTACATTGCTAACAGTCGACATAATTCAAACGATGTAATTGTAGAAAACAGCCATGGATCATTAATTTACGGCTACGAAGTCTCATATGATTAAAACGAGTTTTTATTCGTCCGACGTTTCGACACGGGATTAGTGTCTTCTTCAGAGGAAGGATGAAGACTGAATAAGACACTAATCCCGTGTTGAAACGTCGGATGAATAAAAACTCGTTTTAATCATATGAGACTGCGTAGCCGTTAATTGATGATCTATGATTAAACCCCAAAGTCCTGGTGTTCGGTCCTCCGACGAGACAGGAGGATTGCGCAGGCCCAATAAGCCGCCTTTAAAAACAACCATTACGAACGATATAGGAGATAATACGACTCGATACAATCGGCATCGACCTAGGCGACGAATAAAGGATCACGATTGGAAGCTTGGAACATGGAACTGCAAGTCGCTAGGCTTCGCAGGATGCGCCAGGATAATCTACGATGAACTACATCCCCGCAACTTCGATGTCGTAGCGCTGCAGGAAATCTGCTGGACAGGACAGAAAGTGTGGAAAAGCGGGCATCGAGCGGCTACCTTCTACTAAAGCTGTGGCACCACCAACGAGCTGGGAACCGGCTTCATAGTGCTGGGAAAGATGCGCAAACACGTGATTGGGTGGCAGCCAATCAACGCAAGTATGTGCAAGCTAAGGATACAAGGCCGTTTCTTCAACTATAGTATCATCAACGTGCACTGCCCACACGAAGGGAGATCCGACGACGAGAAAGAAGCGTTCTATGCACAGCTGGAGCAGACATACGATGGATGCCCACTGTGGGACGTCAAAATCGTCATCGGTGACATGAACACCCAGGTAGGAAGGGAGGAAATGTATCGGACCGGATAGTCTGCATACCGTATCGAACGACAACGGCCAACGATGCATAAACTTCGCAGCCTCCCGCGGAGTGGAAGTCCGAAGCACCTTCTTCCCCCGCAAGAATATCCACAAGGCCACATGAAAGTCACCTAATCAAGTAACGGAAAACCAAATCGACCACGTTCTAATCGACGACAAATTCTTCTCCGACATCACGAACCTACGCACTTACCGCAGTGCGAATATAGAATCCGACCACTACCTCGTTGCAGTATGTCTGCGCTCAAAACTCTCGACGGTGTATAACACGCGTCAGAGTCGTCCGCCGCGGCTAAACATTGGGCGACTACAAGACGGTAGACTAGCCCAAGACTACGCGCAGCAACTGGAAGTGGCACTCTCAACGGAAAAGCAGCTAGGCGCAGCATCTCTTGAAGATGGCTGGAGAGATATTCGATCCGCCATTGGAAGCACCGCAACCGCTGCACTAGGCACGGTGGTTCCGGATCAGAGAAACGACTGGTATGACGGCGAATATGAGCAGTTAGTTGAGGAGAAGAATGCAGCATAGGCGAGATTGCTGCAACACCGCACGAGGGCGAACGAGGCTCGATAAAAACGCGGAACGCGCGGAACGGACAAAACTCGATTTTCCGGAGGAAAAAACGCCAGCAAGAAGATCGAGACCGTAAAAAGACGAAGGAACTGTACCGCGCTAATAACGCACGAAAGTTCTATGAGAAGTTGAACCGTTCACGTAAGGGCCACGTGCCACAGCCCGATATGTGTAAGGACATAAACGAGAACCTTCTTACAAACGAGCGTGAGGTGATCCAAAGGTGGCGGCAGCACTACGAAGAGCACCTGAATGGCGATATGGCAGACAACGGTGGCGGTATGGTAATGAACCTAGGAGCACGCGCGCAGGACATGCGACTTCCGGCTCCGAATCTCCAGGAAATCCAGGAGGAGATCGGCCGGCTGAAAAACAACAAAGCCCCTGGAGTTGACCAACTACCAGGAGAGCTGTTTAAACACGGTGGTGAAGCACTGGCTAGAGCGCTGCACTGGTTGATTACCAAGGTTTGGGAGGATGAGGTTCTGCCGCAGGAGTGGATGGAAGGTGTCGTGTGTCCCATCTACAAAAAGGGCGATAAGCTGGATTGTAGCAACTACCGCGCAATCACATTGCTGAACGCCGCCTACAAGGTACTCTCCCAAATTTTATGCCGCCGACTAATACCAATTGCAAGAGACTTCGTGGGTCAGTACTAGGGTGGTCGGTATTGGCCATTTTTGTCAAATACCGGTTTTCGGTATTTGATGGAGTCAAAACCGGTAATACCGGTAGAATACCGGTTTTTGTGAAAATTACAGGTAGTAAAAGAAAAAATTTTGATTTGAACTTCTGGATGAAACACAATATTTGTTGACAAATTTTAAATGGTAAAATCATTGCTTGTTGAGCTGGGCAAAGCGAAACTTAAGTAGACATTACATACTGAGCGACTCATCTCCCAATCCGCATTGGATTTTGTTAGCAGCCAACTACTGAGAATGCCCTCTCTGGTTCAACCTAAGTAGGACGAATACTGCCAAGACCGTCGAAAATCAGTGTCAAATACTTGCCCTTAATCCCTTCCGATTCATGTAGGAGAATTCCTTACGGATTGAATGCAAGGATCCTGGAGTCAACGTATTTGCCACCAGCAACGCAAGTGTTTTGCTTTGCTACAGTCTCTTCACAAGTTGTTCTTCAACCGATAAACCAGAAAAATATTCAAAGAGGCATCTTCTTCGTACCGATCGTCAGATATGGTCATTGTCTCAGTTTTAACGATCGCATCAGGAATGATTAGACGCTTCAAGATCCCATACGTTTGCCTTATCAAAGTAGCTCTGGATGCCTTGAAGAAAATAGCAAAATCGTTTCTTATCAATTGCTTCACGGCAGAATTATTCAAAAAAGCAAAAAGATCGGCGTATTTGGATCGTCTCTCTTGGATTCATTCCTTAAAAGCATCGAAATAGTGGCGGAAATTTATGTGGCTTGATTTGATAATAGTTCCAACGTAAATTGGAACGGCACGTCGACTTCATATAGAGAGCAGAACTCACAGAGCAGTAGTTCCACAACAGCTTGAACAGGTTCGAGATCTTGAATTATTTCAGCGTGCCTTGGCATCACCCACTAATTCAAATTCTTTTCCGAATTCAGAACGGACATATTTTTACAGAAAATCGTTTTTCACAGGTGATCTACGGAAAAGAGCTACTACGGCTCGTACAGTTTTTTATAATTTCTTACATTGCGGAAAAATTCTGGACGATATCAATAATGTTCATTGAAAAAAAAGTCAGATTTTAAATGCGGATATTTTAAATACCGAAAATACCGGTATTTTCCGTCTCTAATACCGGTATTTTCGGTACCAAAAATTGGCCGGTAATACCGGTATTACCGGTTTCGGTACTACCGGTTAGACCACCCTAGTCAGTACCAGGTGGGATTTATGGTTGAACGCTTTACCACAGACCAGGTGATCGCCATTCGTCAGGTATTGCAGAAATGCCGCGAATACAACGTGCGCACACATCATCTATTTATCGACTTTGAAGCCGCATGTGATACAATCGATCAGGACCAGCTATGGCAGCTAATGCACGAAAACGGATTTCCGGATAAACTGATACGGTTGATCAAGGCGACGATGGATCGGGTGATGTGCGTAGTTCTAGTTTGAGGGGCATTCTCGTGTCCCTTCGAAACGCGTAGAGGGTTACGGCAAGGTGATGGTATTTTGTGTCTGCTATTCAACATCGCTTTGGAGGCAGAAATACGAAGGGCAGGAATTGAGACGAGGGGTACGATTTTAACGGAGTCCGTCCAGTTATTTGGTTTTGCCGACGACATTGATATCATGGCACGTAACTTTGAGAGGATGGAGGAAGCCTACATCAGACTGAAAAGCGGAGCTTAACGGATTGGACTAGTCATCAACACGACGAAGACGAAGTACATGATAGGAAGAGGCTCTAGAGAGGTCAATGTAAGTCACCCACCACGAGTTTGTATCGGTGGTGATGAAATCGAGGTGGTTGAAGACTTTGTGTACTTGGGTTCACTGGTGACCGCCGATAACGATACCAGCAGAGAAATTTGGAGGCGCATAGTGGCTGGTAATCGTACGTACTTTGGACTACCAAACTGACAATCTACAAAACGCTTATAAGACCGGTAGTCCTCTACGGACACGAGACCTGTATGATGCTCGTGGAGGACCAGTGTTGCGTACCATCTATGGTGGAGTGTAGATGGCGGACGGTACGTGGAGGAGGCACGAGTTGCATCAGCTGTTGGGAGAACCATCCATCGTTCACACCGCGAAAATCGGAAGACTGCGGTGGACCGGGACCGTAGCCAGAATATCGGACACTAATCCGGTGAAAATGGTTGTCGACAACGACAACGACGGGCACACAAAGACGAGGTGCACAGCGGGCAAGGTGGATCGATCTGGTGGAGGACGATTTGCGGACCCTCCGCAGACTGCGTGGTTGGCGAAATGCAGCCATGGACCGAGCTGAATGGAGAAGACTTTTATGTGCAGCACAGGCCACTCCGGCCTTAGTCTGGTAATAAAAATGATTAAACCCCACAGTCGTTTTCCAAAAAAATGGTAGAAATCAACCGTATGTTACAACAAGCGAAATAAAATCAAGAAGGCCACCCACTAAAGAAGGACATGAACGCTGAGGACATGCTTCTATTACGCCACGTAAATGGGAACGAAGGTAAAATTTTTCTTCTACAAATTCTTCCCTAAAAACTAATAATCTCTTCAATTAACTTCGTCCGTTTACCATGCGTAGCTCAGGTTTTGGACAATGCACTAGGAAGGGGATCTCCACTTCGATCCGGATCAAACAGAGAGGAAGGTAGTCAACGCCCAAGCGAAAGGCTTGCCTCGGTCCTGTCTAATAGTTCCCGCAGCTCTTGAGAAAGTGGAAGCAGTAGCCCTGATGGTATGGCGGTCGAATGCGGGGACAGAATCTGGACTTACTTACTTACTTATGGATCCTGTACACCTCCAGTGGTGCAAAGGGCCGACTTGAAAGATCTCCATCCTGAGCGTTGCCCGGCTATCGCCTTAACCTGTTGCCAGGTTAGATTTCGGTCGACTTCTTTTATTTCTTTATTGAGGCTTCGCCGCCATGAGCCTCTGGGTCTGCCTCTGCTGCGATGTCCCGCTGGGTTCCAGCCTAATGCTTGTTTACAGATTTCGTTTCCGCCCCTACGTAGAGTGTGGCCGACCCAGCCCCACTTCCGATCCCGAATTTCTATTGCTATCGGCCTCTGGTGACAACGACGATGGAGCTCGTTGTTTGAGATCCAGTTGTGAGGCCACCAGGCCCGAATTATATACCGCAGGCATCTGTTAATGAACACCTGCAATCGCATCTACCAGAATCTCGTCGATTACGATGAGGAACAGTGACGGTGATAGAATACATCTTTGCCTCACACCAGCTACGACCCGGATAGGGTCGGACAAGACCCCATTGTGCAGCACTCTACACGAGAAGACCTCGTACTTTGCCTCTATGAGGCCGATGATTTTCTCAGGAACTCCCTTGCGTCTCAGGGCGCCCCACATATTCTCGTGATTGAGACGGTCGAAAGCTTTTTCGTAGTCAATGAATACCAAGTAAAGGGACTCTTGGAATTCGTTGACCTGCTCCAGAATGATGCGGAGCGTGACAATATGGTCCACACAGGATCTTCCGGCACGGAATCCGGCTTGCTGCCACCGGAGAGTCGCATCAATCTTCTCCTGAATTCGGGCTAGGATAATTTTGCACAGAACTTTGAGAACGGTACACAGCAACATAATGCCTCGCCAGTTATCGCATACAGTCAGGTCACCCTTTTTGGGCACCTTCACTAAGATACCTTGTATCCAGCCGACCGGGAAAGTCGCGGTGTCCCAGATATTACGAAATAAACGATGCAGTAGTTGAGCAGATGTCATGGGGTCAGCTTTGAGCATCTCGGCTGATATGCAATCGACCCCTGGGGCTTTATTCGATTTCATGCTTTTGATGGCTGTTTGAATCTCTAGCAGTGATGGAGCTTCGGTATTGACGCGTGTTATACATCGGATCCTAGGCAGATCATGCCGAGGCACAGTGATTCCACTCCATACAAAAGTTGGCAAAAACCTCTAACAGGTTCCTAAATGGTCTTTTTTTGATTTATTTACACAGCTTTGGGTCTTATAAACATTAGTGGATCATTTGGTAGGTCCTGGCATGTTTTTAGGAGTGGAGAAAAAGAGAGGAGGGTATGTACACCTGTGTTTCGAATAATAGCAACGGAGGGCGATTTTCATACAAAATGGCCAACTTTGACAAGCTGTAACTTTGTTCCCCGATGACCGATTTAGCTGAAATTTTGACAGTGAACTACAAATGTGTTGAAATTGTTATATACTATGTTTGAATAGCTTCGAGCCACTACTCAAAAAATTACACTCTAGTTTAAATTGTTCAAATTAACAGCAGTTTCCATAAAAAAAATATTAAATGCTTTTTAGTGGAATATCTGCACTTTTCAGGAGACGAGCTACTACTATCCCATTTAATTCCACCACTTGTGTGTAACTTTGCAGATACGTATTTTGACCTGGACAGCAAGGCCGTTTTCAGTGTCTCGTAATAACTCGTCTTATGGCAGTTAGAAGATTTTTTTTATTTTTGATATGCTGACCAATTCAAATGACTCATTTCACAATTATTATTTGCACTTAGTGTCTCCACATGCAAGTATGTGGAAAACATTTTAATCAATTATTTTGAACAATTTAACCTAGTTTGAAATTTTTAATTAGTGGTTCGAAATATTTGATGTTCAGTTTAGTTTAGCTATTAGGTATACTGCCGTTATACGCGTAACTGTCCCATGTATATAGGGTATCCCAGCAAACATGGGACAAATATGCGTATGACGGCAGTATATGTATAAAGCATACGATAAAGATTTTTAGAATGAGATAACTTATGGATGTTTATTATGTATTGATAATAAATATATATGTTTGACTATATTTTAGACGTTCTCATATCAATCAAATGTGATTTTTTCACATGATCACCAAGAATTAAAAAAAATGAACAGATTAAAAGTGTTTATTTATTTATTCCTCGATTTGCCTCAAGGCGGGATTAGCCCATTAGGCAAACAAGAAGCCATGATTTGTACGCTCATGTTGGATGCTTGATTGTCTTCAAGTTAAAAGTAGGTATATAAAATAAAAGCATTATTTTATATATTAAATATCATATGGTTTAAAAACACTTTAATATCTTCTCTACCAAAACAATCTTCAATTTTTTATAAATAATATATACAAAATGAAAGTGATTGGAAATATTTAAATTTGAAATTTGTTTGACATTTTTACTAAACAGACAATATTCACACAAGCATTCTCCAGTATTACTTAAACTCTTAGAATTCGCTTTCAAGCTGGGATCAGTTAATTTGCCATAAAGGCTGTTTGACATCACGTTCATTTGGCATTTCGTGTAATTTTGGTGTACTCAGCTCCATGAGTCGATATTGAAGAGACCATCGACTCATGGAAATATAGAGATGAGGAATAGAAAATCTTTGTAAAGATTTTTGAAGAGGCCATCACAGTAAGGGAACTTTACCAATTTTGGCCATGTTCTTTATTTGGCCAAATTAAGTTTTAATCATTGAGACTATTTTTGTATCTGCATTTTCAGGCTTGGCCAAATTAAACACTAAGGTGACCAAACCCGGTACACTTCCCCTAACCCAGAAAATGTGTTTTAATGTGGTATAATTGGCTTCCATGAGTCGATATAGAGTCATAGAACATCGACTCTTGAAGGTTTGACTGAGTTTGACCTAAAGTGAAGCCGAAATTGAAACAGAATGGTGGATATAAGAACAGCCACAATTCCGAATCAAGAAGACGATAAGCAAAGATAATTGTTAGCCCTTTGTTAGGGCCTTATTTTATGCAGGAAAAAGAGAATGATTAATGTGTTTTCTTGACAAAAAAAAAAATGAATGCGTATGTCCGGAATATCCGCCATGCTGGATGTTATTCCTGTTTCAGAAGTAGACGTATGCCCGGGATAAAGCAATGAAGGATATGATTCATCCTCCGTCTTATTTACCTCATTTCTTAATACTTCTTGTTACTTTTTTTCTCATTTATACAAGTTATCACTTTTCTTCACTTCTCACTTTCCTTCTTTTCATGATCGCAAATCACTAACTCCTATTGTTTAGAAGTAATCTGATTACTATTATTTGTTTAAATTTTCTCAGTATTTGGGAAATTATTCTTTAAATTTGAAATACTTAGAATATCATCAAATGAAATTAGTTCAAAGAAATTACTTCAAGAAATTACTTCAAAGATATATCAATAAATTCTTTAGGATATTCCTCTAGATATTCCTTTGAAAATTCAAAGACGGAATTATAAGGAATTCACAAATTCTTTTAGGAATTTCTTCAGAAATACTTTTAGAAAATCCTTGGGAAATTAAATAAAATACTTTCGGGTTTTTTTAGAAGAAATCCTACCGAAATTTCTTTGTGAATACTGCTGGAATTGATCTAGGAATTTCTTCGGAAACTGATTTTGGAATTGCTTCGGAATATATTCTAGGAATTCTCTTAGCAATTATTTCAGAAATTTGTAATTCCCGGAGTAATTCCTGCAGATATTTCGGAAGGAATTAACATAAGCCAAAAAAAATTCTTAAATATCAGGATTGCAGTCAAATTTTATTTAGAGTTTTGATCCAGGTGATATTTCATAAATTGATCCAAAAGTTCGTTCGTTAAATCCTCCAGATATTATTTCGTAAAAAATACCTAGGAATTGATTCAATTAGTCATCCAGCATACCTTCAAAAATTCCTTCAGAAATTCCATCATATTTATAAAATTCCTCAAAGAATTTCTTCGAAGATCCTTCGCAAGAAACTGTAGGAATACCTTCAGAAATTCCTTATGAAATTCATTTGAAAATACATTTAATAAATCTCCGAAGATTTTTTTTTTTGAAACTCCTCCGGTTTTTTTAGAAGGTCTTTTAGCAATCCTTTAAGAAATTCCTCCAGATCTTCTTCCTAAATTGGCATTACATCTCTCACTGAAACATTGTCGCCTCGCAGCTTAATGTTCATTGAGTACTTCCACAGTTATTAGGTTTGTAAGCCAAATAAGTTAGCAGTTATGTATTTGACCGGGAATTGAATCCAGTTATGGGGTTGAAGGTTTATTTTCCAATACTCCATGTATTCATCTAAAACAGAAGTGATATCTTAATTTGTGCCACGTATATTCATTGTTTTTTTATGAATTGAAAGTTAATATTAACTAGTTCACTCGGTATCGATACTGACTTACTCATAATAAACCCCAAACTTGATAGAGGCATACACCACACACGCACACACAGACACAAATCATCTGAAGCAAAAAAACATTTTTCAGATTTTTAGTCATGAAAGACATTCTTTATTATTTATATAATTACATGAAAATGGTGTTATTACTAACTATTACATTTCTAAACTATTTTTTTAAATCTAAAGCATTATTCACACTCAATAGAATGCTTTCCTCCTATTCACTTAAGTTTGAATCTTCTGCTTCTTCAGGTTCAATATCGTCTTCTGTTAACAACTCCAGAACATCATCTGGTAAATCACTGTGTATCTTTTTACTCTCTTTTCCTCTGAGCGATGTTATGAAAGGATCGGAAGCAATCAACAATCCATGTAATATGTCTTGGTTTGTAGCAAGACGCGAAGTTTTCCTAGCATGCTCCTTTCTGATCCGCCGAATTTCTTTGTTGGAAGCTTCTTGTGCTTCCTCGCACATTCTTCCGATCGGAAACACGGAATGTTCAATTATGCGATAGCCATGGATAAGTATTTTATGCATCGTAGTTGGCATGTTGTACCATCCATATAACTTTACAAATAGACTTGCCGTATCGTGAGAAAATCTTTTAAATTTTTCGACGTTAAGTTTTTCTCCACATGAAATTGCAATCAAAATATAGTGCAATCTTTCAATTAAATTAACATCAATTCCTGTAATGTCTGCGGATACTGATGCATTTTGAAAGAATCGGCGAGCCGTATTTCCATCATTGGAATTGCCGAAGTTTGAACGTGGTTTATCGACATGTAGTCCAAGCCTTTCAAAAACTGTTTCTGTATCCTCCTTTTTGCATTATCGAATTCTTCTTTATGCTCAGTTTTATACCATTTCTTAAAAGATAGCCTATATGCCACATGTAGAATGCACTCAAAAAAGCGTATCCATGCGTGCAGTGAGCTTATTCCGAATTTTAGAAAATTTTCATTAATCGGAAGTTTTTCCATCTTTTCGATATTGTTAAATGCAGAAGATGTTGCTCCACACAGGTAGCATCTCATAGCCGATGTCGTATTTGTTAGAGTATTAATAACTTTAACATCCGCCATGGTCATAAACAGTTCATATTTTACAACAACAACCAATTCGTCAAACTCTAGTTTAAGTGGTTCTAAGCTTTCTATTTCAGCTGCAACTCTATCATATTCACTCTGGATTACTTCCGCAGTTTCTTTGACGATTTGCAACCTTATTGGACGACAGTACCTGGTCGAAGAAGGTGTTGGATTATCCCAGATAATTTTTTTGTCGTTACGAATACTCAGAGGTGCAATTGTCGTTAGGAAAATGTGGGCATCAGAATCGTTTAAATTCGAAAATCTCTGCTTGTACTCGCTAAACCCAGAAGAACCATCACAACCCCATTTAAAAATGAGGCGGACTTCGTGTTGTTGAGCAGCTGTCATATTTTCTCTGCAACAAATCATCAATCTTCTCGCAGTATGGTCGAGCATCGATTGAAGTGGAATTCTACAATCTGTTTCCGTAACCATCTCTATTACCGGGTAGCACTTCTGTTTAGCCAACAATATATTTTTGTAAGGAGGGTATGAACCTTGGGCATATTTTCTTATCACTTGGTACTTTCGTTGAGTTAATTTGGCGTCGATGAAAGTGGCCAATGCAACATCATCTGACATTTTAACCTGAATAAGCGGTATAAAACATATTAGAATGGTTTGAAACCTGATATACATTGTCGAAGTTTCATAACATTGATTCCTATTGTCATTTTTCTTCAAAAATGTCAATAAACGAACTTGAAACATATAATAAAGTTTACATAAAATTATCTGTTAATAGTAAAAAAAAGGTTTTTGCGAAATATACGGAGAAAATTATCCATTTAGTGATGATGATGTTTTACTTGTACGTTAAGAAAGCTATTTAACCCTCTAATGCCCAAGACGCCCTTAAACGGGGTATTTTGATATTTTTTTTTGTAATTTTCAATTGGTCAGATATCGAAAAGTTTTTGTCGATAAATAATATAAATTTCGATGCATTCATTTGTTCGATTTTTTTTTGCCGAACAAGTCATTTGGTCAAATGTAGTTTGGTCGAAATATTGAAAAACATATATAAGATTGTGAGTAAAGAAATGTGAGTAATGGGAAGTATGTAGTGAGAGTTACATAAAGTGTAAAGCGAGAATGAAGAATGAGACATTTTCACATCTCATAAGGAATTGAAAGTGATAAGTGAGAAGTGAAAAATGAAAAGTGAAGAGTGAGAAGGGCGAAGTGAGGAGTGAAAACGAAGAATTAAACATTGTTATATTGTTCCTTATCATCTCCTTCTTCCCTTCTTCCATCATCATTCTTCTTTCTTCTTGCTTCTTTCTTCTTTCTTTTTTCTTCTATCTTATTTCTTCTACCTCTTTCTCTATTTCTTATTAATTCTTCTTTCCTTCTTTTCCCTTTTCCTTCTTTCTGTTTTCTTTCTCTATTATTCTATACCTATTTCCAACATCATTTTTTCCCTTCTTCCTTTTTTCATCTTCCATCTTCCTTTATCCTTCTTATTTATACTTTCTCCCTTCTTTCTTTTCCCTACTTCTTTTTTCCTTCCTTCTTCTTTCATTTCCCTATCGCTTTCTTCTTCTCTTCTTCCATCACATACTTCCTTCATCCTTCTTTCATCTTTCTTCCTCTAACCTTCTTTACTTTTCCTTCCTCCACCTTTCTTTTCCTTCTTTCATCTTCTTTCTTATTTGTTTCCTTCTTTTTTATTATTTTTGCTTCTTTCTTATTATTTTTTCTTCTTTCTTCCGTCATTCTCTTACTTCCTTCTTCCTCTTTCTTCTATCTTCTTCCTTCTTCATTCTCCCTTCTTTCTTCTTTCTTCTTCTATCCTTCTTCTTCCTTCAGACATTTCGCTACTCACTTCCCAATTATCATCTCACTTCTTACCACTTCTGCTGTTTTCCTCACTACACTCTCTTATTTCTCACTTCTAAAATATCTCAACTCACGTCTCGCCACTTGCGTCTCACTTTCCATATCTCTTTCTTCACTACTTACTTCAAACAACTCATTTCTCACTGCTCATCACTCATTTTATTAACTCTGTACCTGATGTGTCCCATTCATGACTTCTAAGTTCTCATGTTTACTATTCACTTCTCACTTCACTTAATAAAGAAACTAATTTCAACTATTCGGTCAAACGGTATTCGCTTAAAATGACCTTTTGGGCATTCCTTGGATAGCCATCCCGTTAATTTAATAGAATGTTTAATTTTCTCAGAGAAACAGTTCTGAATTAAATTATTTATCATATAAAAATCAAATAAAAATAGAAGATATAAACAGATATTCGTAATTTCAATTTAACATGTTTCACAACTTTTCAGTGCATTACATTGATATTAATGTGGACCATTTGCATTTAACCCTTAAGGGCGCAAAGCGATTTTTTAGAAATTGTCGAAAATATTTTAACTCAAATAACCATTCACATTGAACGTGTTTCCGGTGTGTTGTTTTAAAACGACATCGCGCATTTAAGGGTTAAGCTGAAAAATGTATTAAAAAATTGCGCAATAATAACATCACTTTGCAAAAAATATACAATATAATAATTTTGTACGATATTTCGAATTTGAGTCAGTTGGTAATAATTAACACGGACTAACTTTCCAGCTTGATATTGCAACGACTCACAACTCTAAGTTGACTTGTTTTAGGTTTTTAGAGAAAAATCTAGAGAGTTTTGAGAGATTCGCCTGTTCTCCGGGCCCTTATTCCTTAGAAAACCTTTGGTTTATACTTGCTCGTTGGTTGTATAAAATGGTAAACGATTTGACAACATAAATATGATAAAATTTCTTTTTCGTGAATGCTAGAAGTATTTCGAGCCGAACACTCTTAAAAAAATATTTTATCGAAACAACAATTTTTTGAAGTAATTCTAGAGAATGACCCATACTGTCACCACATAATACTTTATCATGTATTTTAAGATGTTTTTGGGGGCCGAAAATCTCGTAAATAAAGATAATTCAATTAATTCAAGATTTTTATGCTAAAATATTACCAAATATTGATGGAATACTAAAGTGGAATAATTTTTATTTCGCACCTTTTTTCATGATTTTTTTAGCGTTATTGTAAATGGTCAACATTAATATCAACGTAATGCAATGGAAAGTTGTGAAATAGTTGTGCTTACACTCTGAACTGAAATAACCGTCATCTGTTCATAATAACAAAAAATATAAGCTAAAAACTTGCTGGTGTTTTTTTATTTCAATTGGTGTACTCATCACAATTGAAGGTCAAGGTAATATGGGTTTTCAACTTACCCCATTCCACCAGGGTAAGTGGAAAAACTACTCCTTAAAAGTCAAAACCACTTTTAAAAATTTCAAGGAATTGGAATTGATTGAAATAATGCACATTAGGGTGGTTCAAAAATTCGATTTTGCTCCACAACACTCATTCGATTGTGTTTCTGGATGTGCTCCGAAAATTTTGGCTGATTTGGATAAAAACCGACTTACCCCCTAAAACCGATAAAAACCGACTTACCCCGAAAAACCACCCTAATGCCTGTTTTTGATAGCCCACAATAATTGGTTTCGTTTAGATTGGTCTTACACTCATTTAAACATGAACTATTTATTATTCCCTTTCACCTTTCCCCACTGTACCTTACACAATGTAAATTCGATAGACCAATCTCATTATTACAGTTTATTCAGTACGAGAAAGTTCAGTACGAAACCTCTACTAAGTTTTTTATATTATTTTAAGTTAAGTTAAGTTTTATTAGCATGAATCATTCAAATACATCATCGAAAAACATGTTCAATTATGTTTTATATAAACCATTAATAATTATATTTTATTATATTGATTCAATATTAGGCGGGTAGTAATAGAATTAGGTGCAATTAATGACTTATATGCACGGTACTAAAAATGTTCTTCTTAGTAATTTTATTTCATTTCACTTACCTTAATACATTCCGTCAAAGCATGGGCTTCAAAATTACGTCCTTCTTTTCTGAAATTCATTAGAGCTGCATATAGTAGTTCATCGGCAGTGTACTCCTCTCTTATTTGCTGAGTTCTGTTTCTTTTAGCTCTCTCGGATAGCTCCTGAAATGCTTTCGAAGGTCTCCCACCTTTTTTTGGCATACGCTTCGGTTGATTTTTTTTACCTACAACTACTCCTTCCTCTAGCCATTCGGCGTTTTGAGTTAAGAATCGTTCCTTTTTTCTATTAGATTTTCGCCATCGTCTACAATACTCTTTGAAAAATTCGTTCACTTGAGTTTTAATTTCTTCTGCATTCGAATCAGAACAGCTCAGAAATAACTCTTCTATTCTTTTTCGTTTGAGCATTGAATCTGTAGCTTCATCCATTGCATCCAATATTTGTTTTCTTTTTAAAACAATTTCTACCAAAAATATTATTTGAAGAGAGGAAGAATCATAAAATAAGATTCACTAACCTTTGCTTGAAGCAGCCATGATTACTCAGCAATCGATATACATAGAAATTTGTCCAAATAATTTAAAATGCACAAGAGAAAGGCAGGGCTTGCAACACGGAGAAATTGAATAGAAAAATCGACTGATATAACTAGCAGTATTGTCTAATGACATCATCAAGTTCGGTAGTTTGACGTCACAAATGAATTGTGAGTTCATCGAATGGAGTAACTGATGATCAGCAGTAGTACTTATTCAATGTTTATATGCTCAGAAATACTCACACATTTTTCCAATTGATCTCAATCAATGTACGAACTGTGTTCACAAAAGAACATGGTAAAAGGGATCTTAAATTAAGTATACGTTTTCATTTGGATCCGTCTATTTTCAGATTTTCGCTCTTCACGAGTACATGAATATATAATATTGCTTGTTTTAATTACAGCCAATTTCCAGACTGGTTGTAAGCTTGAGTTTCATACAGACAAGTGTTTTGCTTTTGTTCGTGCAAATCTTAAAAAGATCTCACTTATTAAAATACATATTAGTCTCGATTAATCAGGAATTCGAGAAATAAATTTTATTTATTCATCTATATTTGCTATCAGCTCAAGAACAATGTAAAAGGTAAAGATTTTTTAAGAACATTTTGAAAAAGAATGCTTAATTGTTTTTGAGCTGATATCTAGGATATCAGACCTTATTTTATCATCATGAAAATTTTTATTGTATCTTTCAAATGATGTCTTTTTTATTAGGGAGTTAAAGAAAATATTGATTTATGGTTCAGGCAGTTATATTCGAGGTTTGCGCGGATAGTATCCACATACATACAAAATTGCCATATCATGAGAAAATCAATAAAAATTTTCAACATCAAATTGCTTTCCACACGAATCACAGATCAATTATATTCGAGAGCGACCTAAAATATAGTTTTTGCAAATCCTGATCGTAATACCTGGTTTACAGTTCGTCTTTGAGTGATAAAACGGCCTACTTTTCCATACCAACGACATAGTTTCATGAACATAACATCAGATTTTTTAAATGGCAAGATCATCTATCGCTTCAAGGCTTGTCGAGCTATGCAATGTGGCACGATCACATAGAATCCGATTGTAATCTGCAGCACCATTATTTATTGGCAAGAATGATCTTTTAAAGTAAATTAGACTGTATAAATTTGGAACATATTTATCATATTAAAACCCAATTTTCGTTATTGAAAAAAATTGCATATGCAACCCGTTACAAAACTCGACTTTTTCAGCACTCGTAGTATTTATCCAACTCGGCAAGCCTAGTTGGATAAACGAACAACTCGTGCTGAAAAAATCAACTTGTTGCAACTAGTTGCACAAACTACTATTTTAACACGCTATATAGAATAAATGCGTATTTGTATATTCCTATGAAAAACTTGTTCAGGCTAATACACATCACGTATAACCTGTTTACATTCACCTTATTGAAGTATTGGTGGCCGAGCCTTACTTGTTATTCACATTCTAATAAAAGTTATTGAATCGAGATCGGTTTAACATTAACTGCTCGAAAACAGCATATTTTCACTACATACCTTTAAGTGCACCCATACATACACAAATATACATTTACAAACACGGGTATGTACCAAAAACACACGATCAGACCAATTCAACTACTCGAGCTGAGTCGAATTGTATTTAAGTTTGTATAACACAACACTTCTATCGGAAAATGGGTTCTGGTGTAAAATGAGGATCTTTCAGTAAAACTTAGTTATAGAAGAGAAACGGCTAAACATCAAAATGACCTGGCGCAGATTTGCGCAAGTCGTCATTATGATATCCTAAAACTAGGCAAAAAATGCTACAAAATGATATAGAGAACGATCATTTTAGCCCTTTCCTTCCTAGTTAAAAGTCAAATTGAATTTTATTATTAATTACCATACATTTTCTATGGGACAAGAAAAAACACATCAAAACAGCTCAACTTAGAAAAATCCTGGTAATCTCATTTTTCATCCAATATTTTTGAAATTTTTTCTGGTGATTCTCGAAGTATTATAGAAGTTGGGAAATATGAAATAATAGTGATATCAGAAAAAAAATTTTTTTGGGTTTCTGCCATCGCGAAATCACTGTGCGAGGTGGTGATAGCCTGGCTGGGACTTGAAAAAGTTGTTCGAAGCGTTACAGCTGGTCAGTTGGGTCGGTCTATAACTGATCATTCACGTCTTTCACAGACATCGTTGCATTCATCTTCGCTCCGCTTAAGCGTCGTGAGATATCGTAGAGGAGGCGAATGTCCCCGGTTGCAGCGGCTCTCTCGCCTTCGTCGGCCAGAGAGTCTGCCCCCGCTCGCTTGTCCCGTTGACATGAGCGCTTTACTTCCTTCTCAAGAGCCGCGTATCGTTGACGGGCTAAGACTTTGGTCCTCTGGTTTTCGATCGCTCTATCGCGGCTTTGGCTTCTCTTCGCTCCTCTATCTTCCTCCAGGTCTCATCGGTGATCCATTGTTTCTTCTGGGTACGTAGTTCGCCCAGATTGTTCTCGCTGGTGGCGATGAAGGCATTCTTGATGGCGGTCCATTGGTCTTCCACGCTGCCACCTTCCGGAATATCTGCAGCACGCGTCTCCAGTTCTTCAACGAAGAACCGTTTCACCGTGGCATCTTCCAGTCGGCGTGTGTTGAATCATCGTCCAACTCTTTCCTCCTGCCGATGAATCCGCGCAATGCGCAGGCGTATTTCGCCGATGAGGAGGTGATGGATGATCAGACGCGATATCGGCACTACGTTTATTCCGTACATCAGGAAGGCTCCGTTTCCATTTTCGGCTGATGCAGATGTGGTCGATTTGATTTTCTGTAAAGCCACTGGAGACCCACGTGACCTTGTGAACCGGTCGATGAGGGAAGAAGGATCCCCCGATCACCATGTCGTTATTACCACAAAATTCTGCGAACAGCTCTTCGTTTTCGCTCATTTCTCCGAGTCCATGGCATCCCATAATGCGCTCATGGTTCGAGTTGTCGGATCCGATCTTCGCATTGAAGTCGCCCAAACAGATCTTGATATCACCCTTCGGAATTCTATCTACGACGGCATTGAGTTGACTGTAGAAGTTTTCTTTGTCTCTTTGTTCTCTTGTTTTGTTGAAAATCGCAGCATCGGTTAGCGCATAACATAGGATTATAGTAAGGTTTCGGACCCGTGTTCTAAATCTGGCAACGATTATCCTTTCACTTATAGGTTCCCACTTCAAAAGCACCGAGAGTGCCTGAGCGCTTAGTAGGAGCCAACTCCGCGATGCCGGGGAGCGTGTTCACCTCGTAAACCAGAGTATAGCAGAACTTGTCCCGACGGCGTTCTGTGTTCTCCAAAGTTTGGCCAACGTACTTCACTCAGTCCCAGGATCTAAAGCTTCATGCGGCGTGCCTCATTGGCAAGTTGTGCCAATTTACCCTTCTGGGCTAGGGCTAAAACGTTCCATGTTCCTATTCGTGTCCGTTGTTTCGCTCTAAGAGTCGTCGCCGTTAATTCAGTCCGTATTCTTTCATTGTCGGATTCTCGAACAAATTGATGTTTCGGGAACAGTAGGTTGTTGGCCCAAGGTTCCCTATCCACCGGGATGGGGCTGCCATCTTAGGTATAGCTTCCGGGGAAAAGCATTTCATCTTCAGCCGCTGGATGCCAGAACAGACGCTGTTGGAGCCGCACCTCTTTGGTGGACAGACGCTCGATCAGTCGGGTCAAATTTGCTTAAAGTCACACCCAACACCAGGACTAGGCTAGTGCGCTTTGAGCAGCACACGGTCGCTTTGATAGAGCCTGCTTGGGGACACATGCAGCTTTTTATAGAAGTTCAACAGAGCCCACTGTCGAACTCCACCACATCCTAGGCAGACCACACAGGACGCACCCTCTCACTCTAGCTGATGCCAGAAGGACAACAGTGCCCAGGCTGCACTACCAGCTAAGTACGCAACCCTTAGCTGGGGGTCAATTGTCATCGGAATGCCATGGAAGCGTGAGTATAGGAACTTGTGAGGACCAGAGCTATGTTAAACGCCCCTTCCCGGTTGTCAACTCACCATTTCGCAGCCCATCTTTAAAGCCGCCTACAAAGTGATATCCCACATCATCTTCCGACGTCTGTCACCATTAGTGAATGAGTACGTGGGAAGTTATCAAGCCGCTCGACAACGGACCAGATCTTTACTGTATGGCAAATCCTTCAAAAATGCCATGAATACCTGGTCCCAACACACCATCTGTTCGTTGATTAAAAAGCGGCATACGACAGTATAGACCGCGTAGAGCTATGGAAAATTATGGACGAGAACAGCTTCCCTGGGAAGCTTACCAGCACATAACATAAGTGGATCTTCGAACAAAATCCAATCCAAAAGTTGACCCCCTTTTGATGAGCCAAAACTGTTATAATTGGGAACGGGAACATCGTTCTGTCATTTTCAAGTGTAAACAAATACCATATGATCAGAAAATTATAACACTTTTTTCCAAGACTACAAAGAGCAAGATCTGTAGCCGAAGTATAATGATATTTATTTTTCTATCATCAATTTTTTACATTGTTTTTTTAAAAAGACGGATTGCATCCAAAAGAAGGTCTCTCCTATGCTGTTACTAACCAATTTATATTTGATGAAATCTAATTTGATTTATTTGTAGAGTAAACTTCTATTTGCAGGCGATTTCTGATGAAATGTTCGTCTTTTATCCATTTTAACTTATTTATCATACGAAAATAAAATTCCACTAAAATTGACATAATATTTTTGAATCAGCATGGTAAAAATGTTGATTTTATTCAACATGTGTAAAATAGTATATTCCTTAGAACTGTTCTACATTGGGAACGAATCTTTATATACGCAGTCTTCGATTTTTTCGAAAGGATGACGAGGGATACACCAATGTTTGTCTACGATGCGCAACAATCACAAAATAGATAGATTAGAAGCAACATTATAAATTATGAATCGTACGAAAGCAAGCTCGCTTATCATAATGCAGGAGAGCATCGTAACTGTGAGTTGTTTTCAATTTGGATATCATATAAAATGAAAATGTGATGGTTCAACATTGAAATCAAGATAATCTTTATCATGCCATGAAGCACGTAATCTGAATAAGGTCTTACGATGTACGATATTAATGTTATCTCTTTTTATGGCATTCTTTTCATTAGGGGAACTGTACCGGTTTTGGCCATGTTCCTAATTTGGCCAATTTAGCAAATAGCTCCAAAAATAAAGCAATTCAGGAGGGTTTTTAGTTCCAACAAGAGATATATCCCTCACGATTCAACGCTGCTTTTAATCGATCGATTATTTTGGAAAAATATGTATTTTTCAAGGTTGGCCAAATTAGGCACTAAGTTGGCCAAAACAGGTGCACTTCCTATTAGAATATTGGGTTGATAGTATTCCGAATACTCTTTACCAAAAATAGAGCAACTTCAACGACATGTTACAAGGAAAGAGAAAACACCAAAACTGTGCATTGAACATTTAACGTGATTTAACTGAGGTGAGACAGCACCTTTTAAAAATCGATATTTCTTCAAAATAATCCGATAAATGAAACTCTACTACTAGTTTAAGGAAACATAGTGTAGAAGACTTTTGAAAGACAAAAAGTCGGTTACATACATGTTAGAAAAAAATCAAATTCGGGTGCGATGCCACACCACTGGAAGAGATGCCACACATGGGAAATGCGGTTAATAAATATGCTCATGACAATGAATGAGCATTTGATATGCTTTTCGAATAAAAACATAATGTTTCAACCAAACACCAAACAAATTCATCGTTCACTGGTTAACAGCCCGAGAAGAATGGATTTTGTTCGAGTTGGTCGAATCAATATCAATACAATATTAAATCAGTTACATACCTTCAACTCCTTTCTTTTCTACTCTAATATTGTTTACCCCAATCTCCAATTAGTTATAAAAAACAATTTCAGCTCCTAAACACCCAACGCCACTAGGGAAAATCTTTTGTATAATTCCAACGCGAATCGTATTCAGATATACAATATAAGTCGCGTGACCCCTTGTTACATCAAATACTGTTATACTATCTTCTGACGTTTCGATGTTCCGTATAACAAATAAAAAGTGTTATAAGGGTACAACTTTTGCTACCCGAGTTACACATATGTTATGTGTTACCAGACTGATCAAAGCAACGGTGGGTGGTGTGCAAAACTGTGTGAAGATTTCGGGCGAACACTCCAGTTCGTTCGAATCGCGCCGGGGACTAAGACAAGGTGATGGACTTTCGTGCCTGTTGTTCAACATTGCGCTAGAAGGTGTCATGCGGAGAGCCGGGTGTAACAGCTGGGGTACGATTTTCAACAGATCCAGTCAATTTATTGGCTTCGCGGATGACATGGACATTGTCGGCCGAACATTTGCAAAGGTGGCAGAACTGTACACCTGCCTGAAACGTGAAGCAACAAAAGTTGGACTGGTGGTGAATGCGTCAAAGACAAAGTACATGCTTGTGGGCGGAACCAAGCGCGACAAGGCCCGCCTGGGAAGCAGTGTTACGATAGACGGGGATACCTTCGAGGTGGTCGAGGAATTCGTCTACATTGGATCCTTGCTAACGGCTGATAACAATGTTAGTCGTGAAATTCGAAGACGCATCATCTGTGGAAGTCGGGCCTACTACGGACTTCAGAAGAAACTGCGGCCAAAAAAGATTCGCCACCGCACCAAATGTGGCATGTACAAGACGCTAATAATAAAACATCGTCCCTGACGCCAAATGCCCGGATGAGAAGCTGAAATTTCCTGATCCCAAATCCTAAGCCCCGTCCATCCTTGAACATTGTAAACTAACCTCGAGTCACCACGAGTATGCTGGCTTCTACCCCCCTCTTACTAACCGTATAATAAAATGACATTGATTGTATATATCACAAATAACAATGGCTCCGCAAAGTGTTATACACGCCTGAGCCTACCAAATAAACGAACTTGAAAAAAAAGGCGCTGATAAGACCGGTAGTCCTCTACGGACATGAAACATGGACAATGCTCGAGGAGAACTTACACGCACTCGGAGTATTCGAGAGACGGGTGCTTAGGACCATCTTTGGCGGTGTGCAAGAAGACGGTGTGTGGCTGTGAAGAATGAATCACGAGCTCGTCCAGCTCTACGGCGAACGCAGTATTCATAAGGTAGCTAAAGTCAGAAAGGTTCGATGAGCAGGACATGTTGCGAGAATGCCGGACAGCAATCCTGCAAAGATGGTGTTCGCTTCCGATCCGGCAGGTACGAGACGGCGTGGAGCGCAGCGAGCGAGGGGGGCAGACCAGGTGCAAAACGACTTGGCGAGCGTGGGTCGCATTTGAGGATGGAGAGATGCGGCCACAACCCGTTTATTGTGGCGTCAAATTGTTGATTCAGTGTTATCTGTTTAGATGTAAACTAAATAAATGAAAAATGAAGTGTTTTCGAAGGGGATTGGCGATGCAATTGTCGTATTTTTGTGACAGCTTTTGAAAGAATTCTATTTAAAAGTATTTGTTGTGTTCGCTCAATAACATTACCACAAGATTGATTTTTAGTGCTATCAATTGCAGAATAAGACACAGCTGTCGTGAAACGGAAAACCGATGATTATTTTTCCGAATATCACCATCAAGAAAGCAAGTAAGTCTGCGCTTATTGATATGCCAATCATAGTCGCACACTAAGTTACAAGTTCGAACGCATCAGGGCGGGCACTCATGATAAATTCAAACGGTTTGTCTCAACTCTCATTTTCACTTTTATTTAGGGTAAAATGATCAGTAGTTGTTCAGCGACTAAGGGTTGAATTTTCCCCCAGAGGTTTATTGCCTTACATGTTTCGTGTGTGTATATTATTTTTTCTCGATTAGCAGACCTTATACGATGTCCCCTTTTGTAGACCCCTTAAGTTATGGCATTTATAATGAATTGAAGCTCAGCAATGGAACGTAAATCAACTTCTCCTGCTGTAATTTCAGATAGGAAATTGCTTTACTCGGATTATGTTATTACGTCAAACTGATCCATCTATGGTAAGTGCTGGGATCATAGACCAACTTACCCTATAATGGCTCATGATTCACACGTCGGTCGCTCCAATAAAGCAACTGAATAAATATGTTTTCGATCTCCCGCCGGTCTATCGCATTGACTGGATCGAATGGATCACTTCCTGCGGATTTTCCACCCTGACGTTCTATCATTACCAGATACGACGAAGAAAACGTGATGGATTATGGCGGCCGGCGTTGAAATATAATGAAAGTCTTATCATACTGGAGGCATCTTCGGGAACTCGCTTGAACTTTCGTTGATTTGGGGATAATAAATTACTGACGGTCGATGCATGACGGTCGCCTCGCTATACTTGGAGGTATGCTGTAGGTAGCTCTGTTGACAGCCTTGGGGCCATAAAAAATGGAAAATTGATACAAATGGATATGGTTCGGCCTTGCTGTGCTGGTAGGGTAGATAATCTCTTGTGAACCGCTAGGTGGTGGTGACGAGCGTAAAACGGAACTAACACTTTTTTATGGTCATGAAAATACATGTCACTGTGCAAACAAATATGAATAGCAGTGAGGTCATGACTTCACATATTTACTTTCATTTCAACCTTTTCATGAGAATATTGAATACTCGTACAGCGAGATATATGAATTTCCATGTCGGAATTTCTTGAATCCGTGATGCTTCCGTAAGCGCATCCATTTATTCCTTTCTGCAACGTTCATCACTTCTACTCTGCCTTCGAGAAATTCATATCATGTGTACTCTGGCCTTTAGTCCTCCAACTCTGGAGAAAGAGAATAACAGAGCAATGTTTAATTGACTGAAAACCTATCGAAAACTGGAAATAAAAATTCAATTTTCATTTCTGTGGCAATAAAAGCGAAACAGAAATAGCATAACACGAAAGTATCATTTTTCCTACATTTCTAATGAACTGCAAAACATTTCGATTTCTCAATTTCTTTTCTACTCCATTGAGAATGTATCGATCCCATCCTTATGCATGGGCTCTACGTTTTTTGATTCAATCGATTCGACTTCTCATTCCATCGTTCTCTCTTGCTGGTAGTATCAAATACTATTGGTCGAATTATCCCAATGAACCGAAAGAATTACTTTGGAAATCTACTTTCGTATCTACTGGGGCATCAATCTTATCCAGCTTTCGGTCATTTTATAACTCAACCCATTCCAATGGATGGGGGATGGTAGCTAGTGAACTTGTAGAGCATGAGAGGCATTTTGATTAATCTTCTACAGCTGAACTCAATTTCTGCCTGGGCTATACTTCTTTCACATTTTCTTTCATTTTAAATTGGTCTAATTTATCGCATTTACATATGATTGGCGATGCTTAAACCCACTGAATGGTTCCCAGATGTAAGTTTTAATAAACCAAGGAGTAGCGCTGAGTTTCAATATAACGCTGGAGGCAATGCAATGCTTGGAAGTAAGCAGGTAAGATAATTAATTTATGTTCGTGAAATTGTAAACTTCCAAATGTTATTCAAGGATGCAAATATGGGTTAAACTCACGCGAGAGTAACTCAAAACAGAAGGCTCAGTATATTGTGCTTTCTAAGAATAGGCATATTTATTCTATAACATATTCAAGCTTGTCTAAGGGATTAACTTTTCAGAAGCACTCCCAAAAACCCCACAATAAATTTCCCATCCTATGAACACAAGCGTCATGATCACAATGGTAGGAAAATTTACGCATCTTGGAACAAGATTCAAAGACGATACAAACGGCGATCTATACACGGCTGTAGAATATTGACAATACACAATAAGTTAATGAAATTGATCTATTTATATTGACGCCCACTAATTCAAGTAATTATCAATTTCAATGCCCAGTCATTTTCATGGAAAGCGGTAATTTTTCAGGTCCACATTTCTTAGCTGCCATTTTTATCGTAATGAAAAACATAGGAATGAAAGGTTAACGAAGTTTGTACATTATTCTGTTAATTGACAATATGATGGAATTTGTTACAATCGATGGAGAATGAAAACGTTTCCCTATATCGTGAAAGCATCTTATTTTACATCGACAACAAACGAATCCATCAGTATGGATACATATTGCAGAAATATTCCACGAAAGGCTTGATGATAGAACTATTGTAGATATTTCGGTCGCCCAAAGGCCGGTTACGTCTAGACGGCTATCTATCCATCACGAGCCAAATTCTGATAAATTGAAAGCTATTCATCACGAACCGGTACGGACGGAAGGGTGGTGGTATATGGCGTCGGATCAATGGCAATGCCTACCACACCGAGCCACAGGGACGCGTGACCAGTGGGGTTCTCCTCGCTTCCAGGTCCTATCGTGCTGCCCGAGGGGATTCAACAATATTGTCTTTAATTGGAGACTTCATTAATGTCAAATTAAATAGCCCAATTCCGACATCATCGGAGATGATGCCTATTCAGCACAAAGACACATTTCGACATTATCGCAATTGGGCGGAAATTTTCCTCGTCATCGTCGTCTTCATTGGAGCAATCAGCCAACGGTATAGCGCCACATGGCATCTTTTCGAAGACCTTGATTCAAATAGCAAATGGAAGGAAATGTTGTAAGATTTTCTTTTGTGGCTTTTATTTAAGATGCAACGTTTATATTACTTTTGATATTCGGCATTGTAAACCAGGTAAATCAGACACAAACAAATGCTACGAAAAGTATTCGAAAATGACTTATGAGTGACCGGAAACAAGTGAAAAGAAGTGATCCATAGTAGAAACGATATAAGGGAACTGTTCCGTTTTCCATCTCACTGAACATATATTCATCTCAACACAAAACAAAGAAATACAGCACCAATCTCGTCGCTTCTTTTTGCTAACACGCGTGCTCACTGGTGGAAAAAATCCCAAAAATTAGAAACAAACCAAATTCCTTTTCATTGCTTTGTTTTTGATGGGATAGAAATAGGAGCTATGGGATGAAGTGCCGAACCGTTCCCCTACGACTAATAAATAACCAGAAATAATTCTAAATTTGTTCGAAAGAAAGTCGAAGTACAATAGAAAACCAAATTTAATGCGTGTTCAATCATTTATTTTATTAGAACAATATTTCGTTCGAATAATGAGTTCGGTCAGTTACACGCTCTTCACTGTTAAAGTTTTTTTTTGTTTTCGGTAATTTGACTACGAGACCTCTCGGCTGTGACGCAAAGTTCACAGACGAGAGGTCTGAGAGAAGGTCAACAATTTGTTCACTTGTTTCAAAAAACAAATCCAAGCTGCTGAAGCTGGTAGCGAGCTTCCCGTGAGTTACTTCCGCTGCAAAGTGGCGCGAAGACATCATTCTATCGATTTTTATTTGGCAACGCCAAAAATCGATTAGTGTGATGAAATAGTTAATGCTTGCGATCCGAATGTCAGGATTGTGACGTGCAATTTTCTTTGCAGTATCAGCTGACCAACATAGTCTCAATGTATAGCACTTAAAACTAATTAAACACGAATAACAATTCGAAATAAGTCTAATAGTCGTTATCGATCAATGGAAATCAAGCACATGATAATTCTCTTTGAGGCGTCGCACAGTGGTTCGCTCCAGAACAAAGGTTGGCCAAAACCTCAAAATGTTCCTAAAAATATCCCTTATGTTTGTATTATGGTATTTTGATGGTTTTTGTCACATACAGACTTGAACGTGGGTGTAGGAAGCACTACTTTGGCAATATACAGCCGTTTTAGGCATCTCTGTGAATAGTAAATACTTTCATTTTACTGCCAAATTAGGATTTTGAAATCAGATTGTTTCGCAACAAAGATGATCTCACTTGCCATAAAACTAGTTAATTCTATTCCATTTAATTCCATTACTTGATTGTTACTTCATAGTTACGTATTTCGACTTCAACAGTAAGGCCGTTATTGGGTTTCTTACTTGACTCAAGTGGTGGAATTAAATGGGGTAGCAAAAACTCGTCTTTTGAAAGTGAAAAAAAGCTATTAATAATGTTCGTATCAAAAGACTTGCTAAATACTGGCTATTCATGTGCTAAAACAAATAATTTTATTTGGAACATCCACAACTATGGAATATTTATTAAAAAAGTTATATTTGAAAAGAATCAATTAATTTGAATGACAAACGAACTATTTTTATTACAACTGTGTACTTACATTTGTATTCTTCATAATCTTGACTCGAAACAGGCTTTTCCTTTTCCTTCCTTGGAGAAAGTTTTGAAAATAAGAAACCTTGTGTGTGCTTTCTTCTAGTCGTTTGGGAAGAAAACTATCCAATTATTTCACTTAAAACAGCAATAAAAATATTCAAATAGAAGTATATAAATAATTTCATCATTGAATAATTATGCTACGAGATCATTTCATTTTTCAGCTTTCATTTAATGCTTTCATTACATGTTTTAAATATTAAATAATTATATCGAACGTTTCAGCTTCAATCTAATAATTTAAAAAAGGGCATTTTTAAGGTTCTTGTGAACAAAAAATACGCATTTGTAAGGTTTTAGTTAGAAACAGACCAAAAAATACTATGCACATTTCAAACTGAAACGTTAAAAAACAGCTTATCGCAACTTTTCGCAAAACAAAATAATGATGAATAGAAAGCTATTGCTTTAAGCTTTGTAATGAGCATAGAATTATTACGGGCACTTAACGGCGCCTATACTTTTGGAGCAGTTCAATCTAAAAATTGTGAGTATTTAAACTAATTTTGTATTCAAAGCTAACTAAAATTGAGTTTTGTCACCAATATTTGACATAGACATATTATTTAAGATCCCAACAATGCAGTCTTGAAATAATATTGGGGTTTGCGATGTAATTGAAGCCGTACGATGCTGATCTAAACGCCTTGTCAAACAGCGTTTTTATTCGAAAATCTACATTTATGTTCAATTCAAAATGATGTAACAAAGTCAAAACTCAACAGAACTACTTCAAATTTTGAATTTGAATCACGTAAGTATTCTATAAAATGAGAAAAATATAATTCTGACGGAAACACGAATTTCGATTTTTGAGGTTTTGGCTGCTCTCGAACCATTGCACAGTGTGCAAATTCGAGCCAAAAAACTGACGCAATTCAACCACGGTATGTACATATCTGGAGATTACCTTAAAAAAATCACAAAAATCCAAAGAATCTGATGGTGCCGACCCCTTTGCCGTTAGAATACTGGAGTGTCCTATTTTGTCCAATTTCCCCTACAATTAGACGTTTTTGCTAATGCATATGTTCATATCAATCGAAAAGACAGGGAAAACCTTGACTTGTGTTATGGAAATATCATAATAGGCCTCCCATATATTTTTGAACACGGATAAGTGTCTCATTTTGTCTAATACCCCCTATAAAATGCTTCAGATGATACACATTTAAGATTCGAGGAGATCATCAAATGAGTTACTGTAAGTTATGGAATTCAGGACGATGAAATAGTGTTATCCTCGGACAATTCACTGGGAATCTGTTTAGTGTCGGTTTTTGTCTGATGCCCCCTATAATTTAAAAATATTTTCAAAAGTATAACATCAAATCAATTTTCATTTTAGGAAAATGTACTAAGATCCTTGAAGACTATTGTAGGCATATCTAAAGGCTATTCCTTTTTTGCAGGGTCCCTTCAGTGTCTCATTTTGTCCAATATCCCTTATACGTTGAACCTTTTTTTTTTTTTCAATTTTTCAAAACACACAAATTAAAAGCTCGGAAAAATTTTGTGAAAATCGGCGAATTATCTGGACAAAGAAATGTGACTTTTCCTAGGGGGTTGAATAGTGTCTGCTTTTGTCAAATATCCCCTATAGTTAAATGAAATTTTAAAATCAGATAGAGCAAATCAATTAATAACTATGAAAATTATATTAGCATCCTTGCTTACTTAGTGGACATATTAAAGAGAGGTTTTTTTTTCTTTTTTAGAGTGCATCGTCCAGTGTCTCATTCTGTCTAATACCCCCTATACATTGAAATTCTTTTAATGCACAAAAACATCAATTAAAGTTCGAAAGAATTCTGTGCATTGTGCTAATTTTAGAAAATCACTTGAATAATAAAATAACGGGGAGCTGGGTAATGTCTGATTTTGATCAATGTAGGGGATATTTAAATGAAGTTAAAATATATAGTAGAGCAAATCAATAAATAACTTAGAAAACTATATCAAGACCCTTGCGTATTATACGAACACAGAAATCAAAATAACTAAAGAATTTTGTGAAAATCAGCGAATCATCTGGACAATAAAATATTCTACAATAAGCAAGTGGAAATAACTCAAATGCATAGTGATCTGATATGTTCATTTTATTACATTAAAATATAAAAAAAAGTATTTGACAAAGCCAGATACAAAACTGCTAAACAAATTAATGAGAAGAACCACAACCGTATGCATTAAAGTATTTCCTAGAAGGATATTTATCGGAATGGGACACTGGACGTTGCACTTAAGAAAAACAACCTTTCTTTAATATGTCAACTATAATACGCAAGGGTCTTGATATAGTTTTCTAAGTTATTTATTGATTTGCTCTACTATATATTTTAACTTAACTTAAATATCCCCTATATTGATCAAAATCAGACATTACCCAGCTCCCCGTTAATTAGCTAAAGCTAAGGCTAAGGCCTTATTTTATTATTCAAGTGATTTGCTAAAATTAGCACAATGCACAAAATTCTTTCGAACTTTAATTGACTTTTTGTGCATTAAAAGAATTTCAATGTATAGGGGGTATTAGACAGAATGAGACACTGGACGATGCACTCTAAAAAAGAAAAAAAACTTCTCTTTTAATATGTCCACTAAGTAAGCAAGGATGCTAATATAATTTTCATAGTTATTAATTGATTTGCTGATCTGATTTTAAAATTTCATTTAACTATAGGGGATATTTGACAAAAGCAGACACTATTCAACCCCCTAGGAAAAGTCACATTTCTTTGTCCAGATAATTCGCCGATTTTCACAAAATTTTCTCGAGCTCTCAATTTGTGTGTTCTGAAAAATTGAAAAAAAAGGTTCAACGTATAAGGGATATTGGACAAAATGAGACACTGAAGGGACCCTGCGAAAAAGGAATAGCCTTTAGATATGCCTACAATAGTCTTCAAGGATCTTAGTACATTTTCCTAAAATGAAAATTGATTTGATGTTATACTTTTGAAAATATTTTTAAATTATAGGGGGCATCAGACAAAAACCGACACTAAACAGATTCCCAGTGAATTGTCCGAGGATAACACTATTTCATCGTCCTGAATTCCATAACTTACAGTAACTCATTTGATGATCTCCTCGAATCTTAAATGTGTATCATCTGAAGCATTTTATAGGGGGTATTAGACAAAATGAGACACTTATCCGTGTACAAAAATATATGGGAGGCCTATTATGATATTTCCATAACACAAGTCAAGGTTTTCCCTGTCTTTTCGATTGATGTGAACATATGCATTAGCAAAAACGTCTATTTGTAGGGGAAATTGGTCAAAATAGGACACTTCCAGTATTCTAACGGCAAAGGGGTCGGCACCATCAGATTCTTTGGGTTTTTGTGATTTTTTTAAGGTAATCTCCAGATATGTACATACCATGGTTGAATTGCGTCCGTTTTTTGGCTCGAATTTGCACACTGTGCATTGTGCGTCGGCAGATAAATCGGATTAAGTTATGTAGGACATAGTTTCTGTGCCGTTGTTCCAAGAACAGGATGTCGCGTTGGCGAAGCAGTCTCTCAGGTGCATACATGCTCAACTGTGCCAACAATGCAGGACAGTCGATGCAATCCGTAAGCAGCTTTCCGGCGAATACAACTTTTCGTTTCTCTTCCAGCGGTTCGATGTTCAAGGGACGAAAATGGTGTGGATATTGCGGCAAGTTATCTAACGAACTTCCTTTGGAAAGGCGAAAGGGCAACATATGATCACGTCCGATTCCAGTATAGAATGCACATGGGAGCAGTAAACAGATTTGAGATATAATGGTTTTCGGAAATTCAGAAGATAAAGCATAGTTGTAGATTAGCTCTGGCAATCATTTCATTGTAGTGGATCCTAAATGTGAGACCGCCATCCAAAAGCACACCAATATTCTTGATGTGCTGAACACGAGCAAGGCTATGATGCGAGAAAACATAGTCGAACAGGATTAGTTGAAGCTTACGGTGATACGAATATTGCATTTTTTCTATGCTTAGACTCATCAAGCTCTTAGTGCACAGGCAGACAAAAATGTTCAGTAAAATCCGCCAATCCCAACAGTCCGACAAAGTTTTCACTATTTTGAAGATTTAGATATCGTCGGCGTAGAAGAGACGGTAACCCTAAGAAATTATTCATTTATTCAGACTAAGGCCGGAGTGGTCTGTGCGGTATATAAGAGTCTTCTTCATTCGGCTCGGTCCATGGCTACACGTCGCCAACCACGCAGTCTACGGAGGGTCCGCAAGTCATATTCCACCTGATCGATCCACCTTGCCCGCTGCGCACCTCGCCTTCTTGTTCCCGTCGGATCATTGTCGAGAATCATTTTCACCGGATTACTGTCCGACATTCTGGCTACGTGCCCGGCCCACCGCAGTCGTCCGATTTTCGCGGTGTGAACGATGGATGGTTCTCCCAACAGCTGATGCAACTCGTGGTTCATTCGCCTCCTCCACGTACCGTCCGTCATCTGCACCCCACCATAGATGGTACGCAACACTTTCCTTTCGAAAACTCCCAGTGCGCGTTGGTCCTCCACGAGCATCGTCCAGGTCTCGTGTCCGTAGAGAACTACCGGTCTTATCAGCATTTTGTAGATAGTCAGTTTGGTACGGCGGCGAACTCTAGCATCCTACGGAGTCCAAAGTACGTACGATTTCCAGCCACTATGCGCCTCCGAATTTCTCTGCTAGTATCGTTATCGGCGGTCACCAGTGAGTCCAAGTACACGAATTCTTCAACCACCTCGATTTCGCCACCACCGATAGAAACTCGTGGTGGGTGGCTTACATTGACCTCTCTTGAGCATCTTCCTATCATGTACTTCGTCTTCGACGTGTTGATGACTGCTTTGAAACCAATATAATATATGACTGCAAACTAGGAACATCATATCAAATTCAATCGGTACCTTCATAACGTCAACAAAATGATTTCGTCTATTCCTCCTTGAGCATGTTTACGAAATCGATCAATAAGAATTGGTACGCGTATTGGCGAACTGGTTTGTATGTGTCTTTCGCAACTTCCGGTGTTTCACAACGAGTTTGTTTGTAGAAGGATCTTTAGAAGTGCGCAGTGGAGTATAATTTGATTATTTTTCTTTATCCGGTCGGTGTACTGGTAGGTTTTATATAATAATAATTATCAGCAGTATATATTTATTACTAAAATTATGAAGATTCTGATAGCTTGAGATGAAATTCAAAACATTTAAAACTGCCATGGATCATATCACCGTTGAAAAGGTTTAACGGGAGATAGTTGCTTTGCCACTAGCACCAGAACAATCCAGCGACGAAAGTTCCGCCGACGAGGAACTAGTATTGGATGGAGATATACGTGCTCCTGGTCCAGTTGAAATTTACTCATCGTGTGGAGACCTAAGTGGAGTATTATCGGATATTGATGCGAGCATAGTAGAAGGATGCAACGTTGTTTTCATATAGCTAACTAGTCAGGGTCTTGAGATACAGATTGATGTTTCATGCAGAAGAAGTTTGGATGCTCACTAGCGCCACCTAATGCAAACATTCAGAATAATTTCGATCATTTCTTGAACCCGTAGATGCTCTAAGCAACTTTGCTGAAGATTCCATATAGCTCATTTATCAGGTTTTTGAGATACAAATTGATGTTTTATGCAGAAGAAGTTTGGATGCTCACTAGCGCCACCTCATGCAAAAATTTAGAATTATTTGGATCAGTTCTTGACCCGCCAAGGTACAACTTTGCTGAAGACTTCATGTAGCAAACTAGTCAGGTTTTTGAGGTATAGAGTGATGCTGTTTGGACGATCACTACTCATTGATTTCATACTTGATTCATACTTGATTTTTGTATGAAAAAGTTCAGTTTTCTATGGACGCCTACGCCACCTAGTGAGTCAGTTCCGATTTAAATTGTTCACCATATGAAAGATATTAGTTCATAGAACAATATTGACGTAGACATGTATAGCTTTTGAGCTAAAACTTGCCAACAGATATAAAAAATGTAACTGATCTATAAATAGATCACTGGGCGTTAAGCGCCTCTGATCTATAAATAGATCACTGGGCGTTAACGGGTTAAGACATTTAATTCCGCCGTAGCTGACTAGAGGTCAATACTACTGTTTATGCTCTTTCAGATATTTCTTTTGTATCACTATCTGTTCGGATCAGTTGGCAACAGATCGTAGTAGCCAAGGCTTAAGTGCGGAAGTGTTTCTTTTTGACAGCATTTTTTTCCGCCGCTAGTAAAATGTTGTTCGAATTGTTTTATGATGCTAATTCAAGTCGGTGAACCTTCCATCAAGACCAGTGTATGATGGAAACGGCAGCAATAGAGGACGACCGATAAATATGGCGCCAGATTTGGATTCTACTGGACAGTACGGTAGATGATGTTGGCGAGTATGATTCGATCGGCGGAGTACGGCACGTGGAATGGACGAGCCATGATCCGATAAGCGAGGTACCGGAATAGACGACCAATGGACGTGGTGAATTCGTTCAGCGAAGTGCCGGACTTAACGGCCCAAAAAGTTGGTCATGGTTTCAGAGGTCGTAGATGTAGGTAAGTGAACAATTAGTTCAGACGAGGAGACGAGAGTGCGCACCGGTTCAACGGAGACTCAGATAAAAATACTATTTATATCCAAGCCCTTTTTATATAAAAAAGTTATACAGTGAACCATGCAGTGGACCCTGATGTAAATTATCTTGATGTGATATGTCTTCTTCTTCTTATTATTGGCATTACATCCCCACACTGGGACAGAGCCGCCTCGCAGCTTAGTGTTCATTAAGCACTTCCACAGTTATTAACTGCGAGGTTTCTAAGCCAAGTTACCATTTTTGCATTCGTATATCATGAGGCTAACACGATGATACTTTTATGCACAGGGAAGTCGAGACAATTTCCAATCCGAAAATTGCCTAGTCCGGCACCGGGAATCGAACCCAGCCACCCTCAGCATGGTCTTGCTTATAGCCGCGCGTTTTACCGTACGGCTAAGGAGGGCCCCCGTTATAATGTTAGTTATTGAAAATATAATATTATTTTAAATAACCCCTGTATCCTGAGTTGTATGCCTTCGATCGTGTTGGAAAAAATCACGATGGCCGCAGGTTTCTATACCGATACTTTTCACACATTTTTGACGATTGTGACATGATTTCAAATGTCTCGATAATATGTTCGGTGTTTTGATGGCTGTTGATTTCAAGATGGACCATACCGAATGATAAATTCAATCCAAATCGGGTGAGCAGGAAGGCAATTCCTTTTTGTTCGGAAACCGGAAAAAAAGCATTCACAAAACCTTTTTTTTATACATGAAATAACGCTCAGTGTTCTCAGAATATACATCTGTTACAGCCTGCTGAGTTGTTATGCCCATATAGCTACCGATTCAGTCCATTATTGTCTGTTTTTGATTTGTAGAAGCAAACTATCAAAATCTGTACGGATAATTTGCAGACACCCTGTATAACTTTTATCTCCAACCAGTTGACGCGCCCTTCTTCAAACAAACCATCCCGTGGAAAGCGTGACAAGTATTGCGAATTTCATTATTCTTTTTGTTGCATCATTCTGCTGGAAGGAGATTCTCATTTTCCCGTGGGTTTCGTGTAAGTGTCTCTGCTTACAGATCCACCACACCCATTTTTGGCCCTTCATACAGCAAAATGTTGAATTCAAAATTATGTTGAAATTTGGCCTTACTGTCAAGTGAACCCGCATGCAGAGCATGGTGGCTAACTACATACATACATACATACTATCTTTTCGGATCAGTTGGCAGAAAGTATTCTCAGCTACTTTTCAAAATTTGAAATTTAATGGTGATATAGACGGGGTTCTGCCAATCCGCACCAAGTGCCAATCACCTAATTCTGCGCACAAAACAACGATGTAATTGTTTACAAAACGCATTGAACTATACCCGTATTAGTAATCGAAGATATTTTTTTTTTATCAAATAAGCACAAACATAGATACGAATATTTTTTTGTGTTGTTTTTTTCTAGCAAAGTATCACAAGACAGTCTAAATACCGCTTGGTGCGGTTTGGCAGAACTCAGCCAATATGACCTTATGTATTTATTTTTAAGGATTGTTTTCCACTATAAGTTGTTGCGAAAATAACGACAGCATGTTTCAAAATTGTTTTTTAAGCCATGTGAACATGTCAGCATGTTGCATAGAACTTGAGTAAATCTGAATTCCGAATATCAATTGAATTTTCTGAACCCATCTCCTCATCAATATCGGAGCATGGACAAAATGTTGATTTCGTTCAATATTTTCCGTAGTTTAAAGTACGTTGACATGATAATTGACAACGTGCTTCCTGTAGTTAATTGACCTCAAAACTTTTATTCGCTCAATTGATTCTTTGGCTTATTCAAAAACAACTTCTCCAAATAACCCATATTTTTTTACGCCTCTAAGTATTTTTGATCATGAGCAAGAGCATGATTGACAACCCACGGTTTCTCCTCCGTTGTTGCCAGGTCAGCTGTAATTACACAGAGAACCAATTGATGATGTTTGGGACTAACATCATTTTCAATGTGTAAGAACTGGTGACCAGAAATTAAGCAATACCATCGCCGGCCGTGTCCGAATGCAGGTCAATTGAGGAATAGGTAGGAAATTGTTGACGTGATACTCGCTTTGATGGAAGCCGACGAGCCATCTGCACTTCCAAGAGAAATCACAAGGATGTTGGATATATGGGGTAGGTAGTGTGGCAGGGTTCGTTTTGGTAAACGGAATGCGGGGTGTAGCGTGTAGTTTTATCAACGTTAAACAAAAATTCAATCGAACGCGCACTAATTAATTGACCTACCGACCGCATAAAACAGAACCAAATATTTCGATGATCCCGCGATCGTTCTGTGTGGTCAACCAAACAAGTTTACGAGACGAGCCAGCCGTGGGCTGAAAGTCGCGCTAATAAAAATATTAAAAAAGAAAACAAAACACGATAGGACGCGCAATCACTTTAATCAGTTTTCCGATTGTCTCCTAGAAAAAAAAAGCAATAATTTTATTCATTCACCTTGATTTATTTAAATATTATAATTCAAAAAGTATCCCTCAGGAACTGGCGTTTCATTCTGTTCCAGAGAGTGCTGACTGCTTTGAGAACTTGTGTGACTTTTCTTTATAGAAATCTACGTACATATCCTTTCTCTTAGCCTTTCTTTATACATCCAGAGAAGGAGAGTTATTATTCCAGAGAAAAATGTATCGTATCTGTTGATTCTTGTGAGGCGGGGTTTCAAATTGTGCCGCTACAAAACTCAGAAGTACAAACAAAGCTAAATTTTTAACGCGATTCTTTCTGGACGATGGAATGAACTACATTCAAACGTATCACTTTCAACAATCGAGTAATAATGCGGTACCGTAGTCCCCTATCCAGTCTATCAGTCAGGTTGAACGAGATATCACCCGATTTCCACTAACGATGTTTCATAGAAAATCCAGCATAAAGCGAACTCACCAGTATATTCTCCTATCCCGATCCAACAGGGAGGTCTTTTCATATCCATTTCACCAGTTCTTGGTGAACATTAGAAACACGGCAGTTATTTTATTCTTATTATTCTACTTCACAGAAACAACAGAAAATTTATGACAGCAAAATAATGTTGCAGCCATTCACGCACATGGTCTACTTTTATCTCTCTTTGGCGCCTCTAAGGCTGTGAACCATTCCACCGATTCGTTTAACTTTTAGTTAAAATTTGACAGTTCGATGGTTATTCCGCCGTGGTTAAAAATAACCCTGCTCCGGAGCATGGTTAGATTTGAAAGTTCGATAGTTAAACTTTGTTCGCGAGAAAATTGGCGCCAAATCCATTTCGTTCCGAATAACTATCAATCTGTCAAAACTTAAATGGGTCGGCTTCGGAGTAAAATTTTAACCACGATGGGAAAATAACCATCGAAGTGTCAAATTTTAACTAAAAGTTAAACGAATCGGTGGAATGGTTCACAGCCTAAGTATTTTTAAAATTTAAAACAAAATTCGAAAAAGTGCTGCACGTGTGAACCGGCCTGAAAATTCACCCGATGTTCGGCTTCAAAAATATGGGTTCTTTAGATGGATATAATGGATACCCTCTATTAATGATTAAATAGGAAAAATGTATAGAAAAAATCCTTATTCCAGGGCATTTAAAACATCAGTAAAAAAATCCAAAGGGTTGTGTACAAGACACGACCGCCCGACTTTAACCACGAAAAACCTTTTGGTTCAATGAATAATTGTAGCGTCATGTAAATATTAGGTTGTTAAACGCTACATCCATACGAATACATTTATTGCAGCGTCCAACGCACTCTTGTAATTCCGGAACTGACGCCTAGACGGCAAGTTTGAGATAGCCAATTTTAAAACAACGGAAAAATGCTCGGTGACTTTAAGGATTTTTTTTGGATTTCTTCAGAAAATTCATTCTATTTTCGAGAACTTCTTGGAAAATTCCATTGACCAAAAGCAACAGGCAGCCGAACTGGTAATTTGGCCGAAAAAGCCGTTTGCCCTAACAGGTCGTCTGTCTGAAACGATCGTTGGCCGAAAATGCTGTTTTGTCGAAATGGATTTTTGACAGAATGGGCCATTTAGCCAAATGTCAATGACTGAACGTGTAATATGAAAAAAAAAATGGCCACTCGTTTGGCTAAATGGCCTTTTCGTCGATTTACCATTGAACAAAATTTCGTAGCGCTTCTCTACTTTTAATTTAAGTCGATACTGGCTTTCAGACCAAAAGACATCTAACCAAGTACCGCTTAGCAAAACTAAACGTTTAACGGAAACTGTTATCAGGTCAAAACTGATTTGACCGAAAATGTAGTTTGGAACATTTGGCCGGACTTGTTAAAAGGTGTTTGCCCTAACAGGTAATTTGTCTGAAAATGCCGTTCGGCCGAAAAAGTCGTTTGACCGAATAGATCATTTGACCAAAAATGTCTTTCGGTAATAATTGTCATTTGGCAGAAAGAGCCATTTAGCCCAAAAATGTCCTTTCTGCAACCTTTTTTTGAAAAGTGTCGTTTGGCTGAATTGATCATTTTGCCAAAATGACGTTTAGCCGAATAGGTCATTTGGCAGAAAATGCCGTTTGGCCGAAGGGGTTGTTTTGCAGAAAGAATATTTGTGGGTCAAATGACCATTCATTCCAAAGGGCATTTACGGTCAAATGATTTTTTTCGGCCAAATTACCAGTTCGACTGAATGTCCATATTATCTGTATGTCGCTTTCGGTCAAACTACATTCTTGGTCAAACCATTTTCGACATGACAACAGTTTTGTTCAGTTCGGCTTAATGGAATTTGGTTAGATGACTTTTGGCTTAAAATACAGTATCGACATAAACAGTGGAGAGGTTACGAAATTTCGTTCAACAGTCGTTTGCCAAAAAGGCCCTTTTGCCGTAAATGTCATTAGGCCAAACGGATGAATATTTTTGACTAAATTACCCGTTCAGTTATTGACATTTGGCCGTATGACATGTTGGCCCAAATGATATTTTCGGCCAAATGGCCCATTCTGTTAAACGACTATTTCGACTAAACGGCATTTTAGGGCTGATGACTTATTCGGTCAAACGTCAGGGCGTTAGGGCAATACACTAGTCATTCGACAACTGCAACATGTTTTCGTTTCACTTACCGAGTGCCATTCGATAACTGCGGCACATTCTAGACGTCAAATGACTGCCAGACGACGTCAAATGAAATGCAGCGGATTGTGCAACGCAATGCAGCTATCATTGACCTTTAAATCGTTTTGAAGTTCAGCTGTCCGAATACTGCAAAACTGATGTAACTATCGAATTGCAGTTAGAAGCATTACAGCTAAAAGCATTCCATTTAAATGACTTTCAGTTATAGAGTAGACGTTTGTACTGTACAAATAATTTCCCGTAGAAATCCAATAATTCCAAACAATTTTCCATTGAAATCCAAAGATTTGTTTTTATTGAAATCTACATTTTGAACAATCCTTCGCACAAGATTCTAAAGAAATTTCCGTTCAAATTCCGTGAATATTCCAGAGAATTTTCCTTGAAAACTGCTTGGAGTGTCCCGTGGAACCAAATTAGCCGTCTTAATTATTCTAGACTGAGAAAGCAAACGTTAAAACACCCATTCTACCAGCCGCACTCTCCTACAAATATGAAGAATTGTCTGAGTGAATTTCGAAGAATACTAAACAGGATTTTTCCGTGAATTTCCGAAGATTTTCCTGTAGAAGTTGAGAGCAATTTCTCGTGGAAACTCTGAAGTTTCTCATGTAAATTGCTACGAATTTGATGCTGAAATTCAAAACAATTTCTTCTCTTAATAATTCCGAAGATTTCTCGAAACTCCAAAGTAGTTCCCGTGGAACATCTTAAAAAAATTTCCAATTTTTGGAAAAGCTTATAGAATTTTAAGAAGAAGTTCATTTGATTTTTCCTTTGTAAATGAAAGTATATCCCGAAAAAATGCCTTTTTTCAGAAGCGTAATTAACAAATCGCCACGCCGATTCACGCCGCCGCCGCCGGCTAAAATGGCTTTCGGCGTGACGCCAAAAACGCCGCCGCCGACGAATATCGGACCGGAGCACACCTCTATAACTAAGTCGTTCCAAAAGGTCGCTTATGAAAATTATTTAGCTCTTTTAGTGGAATGTCTTTACCTATCATAAGACGATTTTAGTACTATTCCATTTTATTCCACCTCGTTGTAAAGATTACAATGTGGTGGAGTTAAATGGAATAGTAATAAACTCGTCTCACGACAGGTCTATTATATTTTAGTTTTCTTGTTCTTACATACATCATTTGACATTCTGGAGGAATGCTCACAAATTTCGTAACGTAGCAATTGACTTTTTAGACTCTTTCAACTTGTTCCCCCTGTAAGAAGCGGGCTTGGTAGTCATATGGCTACTGCTTCTGCCTCATACGCAGGAGGTCGTGGGTTCAATCCCAGGTCCGTTCCATTCTCCTACTTTGTATCTTTCTCTTTATTTCTCATTTCTCATCTCATCGCTAGAACTGGAAATGGACTTCTATACCGTTTCCATTACTATTCCTATACCTTCAACTTGAGTATTCTAACAGTAATATGCTAGAATTGGAAATGAACTAGTAGAGCTCGTTTCCTACATCCAATTAGAAATTCCATCAGTTACCTTCTCCTATCTATCACATTGGCAGCTCGTTAACCAAGACGGACCTCTGCCTCTCCAACCTAACCTAGAAATTCCAACAAATTCCGCATGAACTCGTGGCAAGTGCAGAGGTATATTCGGCTTGCATTCCCCCTTCCCTACATTGACTTGCATTCTGACGTGGCAGGCGCCAGTATGACCTAACAAAAAAAAAAATGAGATCACCAGTACTTGTACATTGAAGATGTGTGCTAGTCCCAAGCAAATATCTGTTGGTTCCCTGTGCAAGAACAGCTGATCTGGTCATAATGGAGTAGCAACTACGAGCAGTCAATCAAGCTCAAGCTCAAGCTCTTTCAACTTGTTCCCCCTGTAACACTTTTTGTATGAAGGATTTAAATTTTTCTAACGAACTGTAATACTTAAACGAACCTCCTCCCTAAGTTGTCCGAACAGTGGCTCATTTTCATTCCCATTTGGCTTATTGTCATCCCCGATGACAATAACTGTTCGTGAAAAGAACACATAAGTGTGTTAATATTCATTACGTTTTGTGGTTGATTGTAACTGGTAAATGTTGATGCATGTTAATTTTAGTTTTATTGACGCTAACTCTTGAATGCGCAATGTTATTTTAAAACAACAAACTGAAAATACGTTTAATGTTATTGAATGTAAGGGTTTAAACGTTAAAAATATTTTCGACGATTTCTATAAAAACGCCTTGCGGTTTTCCCATACCACGATCAAATGTCATGTCATAAACAAAGTTAATAAATCTGTATTGATTCGATTTCGACACATAAAAACATCTAAACCGTTCAAAGAGCAGTTTTCAGACAGATGATGATTTATTGTTAGCCCCTGTTGGTTTCCTCTCGCCTCCCGTCGTTGCCGCCATCACTCCCTCCCCCTCACATATTTCGCTTGCACCAAAACGTAGCATGTTGTTAACCTTCGGTCACAATCTCCAATCGATCGGGCACGTATTCCAACTAACCGCACCTGCCGTTTCGATATCCTTGGCTTCGGTTCGATGCGGCTCGCTACATCATGATTGAGCCGTTCATCGTTATCATGCCCTTCATACGAAGCTCGTTTTGCACGGATCGTGGTCTAATACCGTTCACAGTCGATTGCACTCATCATCCGAAAGGCTCAAATTCTAATTTCCCTAATCGGGCCGCTTTTGTTCCAATCTAGAATGGTCGCTGCTGGATGTGTCTCGCAAAGATGGGGCCACAAATTGGCAGCCTTCTTTTAAGTTTCAAAGCCAAAAAATGTCTTGTCATCTCGTTTTTATCAACTTTGCTGATTGTAATCACGTCTTCGCCGCATATTTTTGATCTGATTAGGCAGGTTCTTGTTCGCTTCTTCCAACTTTGTAGGTAAACATGGTATAAAATGCATCAAGGCTCTGAATATGAGCACGAGCAGCTACACGTCCATGGTCTTATTATTTTTGTGGCAAAAGCTCGAAAAGTATACAGAAAAGAATGCTTTCGGATATTTACTCAATTTATAATCCTCATCTATTTTTAGTAATTTATAAAAACATCTATGCATTAACTTTATTTCCATATTTATTTTTTTTCATTAACATATTTTGCTGAACAGCTACTGTACACTCGACATCAAACAAATCAACTACTTTCTATTTAATTATTTTTCGCTTTTGTTTATGCTTACCGTCTAATGGAATTAACGCTTTTGCATTGAAACTCGTATTTATTCATTTTCATGCTAGGTACTTGACGTACTTCTTAGTCAGATAGCTAATAGGTTCACAGGAAGTTTCCGAGGTTTCAAGGGTTTCTGTTCGATCAGTTCAAAAGCAAACGCTGTGGTAAAGTGCAAAATGGGATTTTTCAACGTTATGCTGTGGAACATGTTTGGTAGTAATTTTGTAGATTTTTTCGGACATTTTCGCAAATATACTGACTTAGGTTAGTAGGTATGAAAACAAAAACTCACTTTTTATTCATTTTTATTTAAGAAAAATGGTTTTTCTGAACTGCTCTTATACAGATATTCACTATTTTCTCATTTTTAAAACAAGTTCAATGATGCATTGCAATAACCAATTCAATAGTATCCTAAAAGTTCATATAAAAATGACTATTTCTTTTATTGAAAATGTGATTAGTTTGATAATGCCCAAAGATTTAGCAAAAGCCCTTTTGTCTTTAGTGCTATCAACTAAGTTATCTGATACACGCCTAATGTTTTTTTTGCAATTTTTGAGAATGTTTCGTCCAAGATTTGGGTGTATGTTGTGATTCTGCAGTACGAATAAAATTACAATATGAAGATCAATTAAAATTTAACAAATTTATAAGTTGCACTCCAAAAACAAATTCAGAGCATTGCTCAATTCCTAAATAAAGTCTGAAGAGTTTGACGTATAGAATAAATGGTTTCTTGCGTTGTTTAATTTTGGCTCTTTCTATCGATTCTTGAGATTCTTGAGATGTCGCACTCGTTCAATCCCCTTTAATACGAAACTATGAAAATTACTCCATTATTTACTAATGAAATATTGGAGGAGTTTTAGGTGCATCTACAATATTGAGTGTAGCGTTTTCAACTGTTGATCAGTTTCATTCCAACGTATTAATGGCTATTTGGATTTTTATGTGCAAAAATGAATTGTTTCCCAAAATGCTCAATTTTGGTTACTCATACTGGAATTAGATGAACTCTAGTTCCAAAGGTATGAAATTCAAAGAGTTTCAGGTGTCAGACAAATGTTTTTTTTTTGCGCTATTTACTGATGCAATTGGTAGTTCAGCAAAGAAACAACAAGGTACCAAGCGCCTCCACTTCTGAGTGTAAAAACTAAAAAGTGAGACAAAATGTTCTTTCTACTTGAATGAATTACTTAGGGACTCCACACACGCTACGACGTGTTGTACAACTTTGACTCCGCTCCCAGGAAATTTGGTTCGGTCGGAGCCAAGTCGGACCGTCTGTGGGAAAGTTGTACGACTGTCGGACGGACGGTTTCAAAGTTGCTAAGTTGGTCGGATGAAATCAAAACAGTTTGATTTTGCTCAGACTTGTGGTGGGCGGAGTCGCATGTTGTACAACCAAGTTGTATTGTGTATGGTGTTGTTGTACAACACTGTTGCTTTCAATTCCTCTGGTGGAATATCCAGGAGCAGAAAGTGTTTTTTTCTATAATTCAGATAATAAGATAATATGCGATAATAATAATAACAGAATAATGATAAGATAATATTAGACCTGTGCGCCGCTGCCATGTGAAAATTGACCATGCCGCTTGGTCAGAGTCAGAGATTTTATGAAAAATTCCATTTGAACTTCCTTGAAATTATTATTAGATTTCACTTGAAATTTGGAAACTTTTTTAGAAATTCCTTTGAGAATGCCAACATCGGGAAATCCTCTTAACTTATCTGAAAGTTTTTTCAGGAACTCATGCAAGGAATTTTTTCGTGAATCTTCAAAAAATTCTCCATGAATTGTACCAGGAAATTTTTTAGCATTCCTTCAGATATTCCACAAAAATTTAGAAATTTCGATAAAAACTTCTATAGAAAAAAAAATGTAATTTCTGAAAGTATTTATCGGATAAAGCCTGAAGAATTTTTCTAGTGAACTCTTGCAGAAATTTTGGAGGAACTACCTGGAGATTTTTTTTTAATTGTCGGCGGTAAATTGTGGAATTGAGTTTGAGTAAAGTTTGTTGAGTTGGAGAAGTAATTTTAAAAGAGTTTTAGAGGATTTTCTGGATGAACTCCAGAGAGAACTTTTATAGAACTTCTCAGAGGAATTGATTGCGGAATTACTGATAGAATTCCCGAGAAAGCTTATCTAAAAAATAAATCCGGGGAAGTTTTCGGAGGAATTCACGCTTGAACTTTTGAAGCAAATTAGCGGAAATCATTGACAGATTCCCAGAAAATTTCTTTGGAATATCCACAGATTGAAAGTGAATAACCTTTCGAAGGAATTTCTGGAGGAATACAATGAAGATTTTCAAAACGAACTCTAGGAGTACCTACCGGAAGAAATCCAAAAGGAATACATGGAGGAACTCTTAGATGAACTTCCGGAGGAATCCCTTGAGGAACTTCCGGAGGAATTCCTGTAGGAATTTTTTTGTGGAATTCCTGGAGGTACTTCCGGAGGAACTTCCAGAGAAATTCTTTTAGGAACTTCCGGAGAAAATTCTTGGATAACTTCCGGAGGAATTCCTGGAGGAACTTTCTGTGATTTTTTTGGAGGAATTTCCGTGGGAATTGTGGGAGGAACTTCCGTGGGAATTGTGGGAGGAACTTCTGCAGGAATTCCGGGCGGAATTTCCGTAGTTACACCGGAAGGAATATCCAAAGGAACTCTGGGAGGAATATCCGGAGCAATTCCTGGAGGAAATTACGGAGCAATTCATGGAGGAACTTCCGGAGCAATTCCTGGAGGAACTTCCGGAGGAATTCCTGGAGGAACTTCCGGAGGAATTCCTGGAGGAACTTCCGGAGGAATATTTGGAGGAACTTCCGGAGGAATTCCTGGAGGAACTTCTGGAGGAATTCCGGGAGGAACTTCTGGAGGAATTCCGGGTGGAACTGCTGGAGCAATTCTTGGAGTAACATCCGGTGGAGTTTCGGAAAGAACTCCGGAGGAGTTCTGGCAAGAACTTTCGGAAAAAATCCGGGAGGAACTTCCGGAGGAATTTCCAGAGGGGTCCCGGGAGGAACTTCCGGAGAAATTCTGGGAAGAATTTCCGGGGGGAATTTCCGATTGAATTCCTGGCGGAACTTCCGGAACAATTCTTGGAGGAACATCCGGTGGAATTTTGGGAAGAACTCCTGAGGAGTTCCGCCAAGAGCTGCCGGAAAAATTCCGGCAAGAACTTCCGAAAAAGTTCCGAGAGGAACTTCCGGAGGAATCTTGTGAGAAACTTGCGGAGGATTTGCTGAAGGAGGTTACTGGAGGAACTTCCGGAGGAATTCCTGGAGGAACTTCTGGAGGAATTCCGGATGGAACTTCTGGAGGAATTCCGGGTGGAACTTCCGGTTGAATTCCGGGTGGAACTTCCGGAGCAATTCTTGGAGGAACATCCGGTGGAGTTCCGGCAAGAACTTCCGGAAAAAATCCGGGAGGAACTTCCGGAGGAATTTCCAGAGGAATCCCGGGAGGAACTTCCGGAGAAATTCTGGGAAGAATTTCCGAAGGAATTCCGGGGGGAACTTCCGATTGAATTCCTGGTGGAACTTCCGGAACAATTCTTGGAGGAACATCCGGTGGAATTTTGGGAAGAACTCCTGAGGAGTTCCGCCAAGAGCTGTCGGGAAAATTCCGGCATGAGCTTCCAAAAAAGTTCCGAGAGGAACTTCCCGCGGAATTCGTGAAGGAAATTCCGGAAAAATTCGGATGAATTTCTAGAGGAATCCCGGGAGGAACTTCCCGAGGAATTCGGGGAAGAACTTATGGAGGAACTCTGGGAGCACCTTGAACTAGGAACTTTGGGGAATTTCGGGAGGAACTTTCCGAGTAATTCGTGGAGGATTTTCCGGAGAAATTTTGGGAGGAACTTCCGCGGAATTCTGGCTAGAAGTTCTGAAAAAAATTCCGGGAGGAACTTCCGGAGGAATTTCTAGAGGAATCCCGGGAGGAACTTCCCGAGGACTTCCGGGAAGAGCTTTTGGAGGAATTCTGGGAGGACTTTGAACAAGGAACTATGGAGGAATTTCGGGAGGAACTTCCCGAGGAATTCGAGAAGGATTTTCCGGAGAAAATCCCGGAAGGAACTTCTGCAGGAATTCCAGGATGAACTTCAGGTTGAATTCGGGTGGAGCTTCCGGAGCAATTCTTGAAGGAACTTCCGGTGGAATTCCGGGAAGAACTTCCTGAGGAATTCTGGCAAGAAGTTCCGGAAAAAATCCGGGAGGAACTGCGGGAGGAATTTTTAGAGGAATCCCGGGAGGAACTTCGCGAGAAATTCCGGGAAGAACTTTTGGAGGAATTCTGGGAGGACCTTGAACTTGGAACTTAGGAGGAATTCCGTGAGGAACTACCCGAGGAATTCTGGGAGGAACTTCCCGAGGAATTCGTGGAAGAACTTCCGGAGAAATTCCGGGAGGAACTTCAGCAGGAATTCCAGGAGGAACTTCCGGTTGAATTCGGGTGGAGCTTCCGCAGCAATTCTTGGAGGAACTTTTGGGAAGAACTTCCTGAATAATTCTGGCTAGAATTTCTGGAGTAATTCCGGTAGGAATTACGGGAAGAACTCATGGAGGAATTCCGAATGGAACTTCTGAAGGAATTCCAGAAGGAACTTCCAGAGGAATTCCGGGAAAAACTACTGGTGGAGTCCCAAAGGATGAAGGTATACCTGGAAGAACTTCCGGAGGAATTGCTAGAGGAACTTCCGGAGGAACTTGAACTTGGAACAATCCAATTCTATTTTTCGGAGGAACTTCCGAAGGAATTTCGGGATGAGCTTCCGGAGGATTCAGGAAGGAACTTATGGAAGATTTCAGGGAGGAGCTTCTATAGGAATTCCGGGAAGAACTTTCGGTTTCGAGCTTCCGGTCAAATCTCGGGAGGAACTTCTGAACGAAATCCAGAATGAACTTCCGGAGGAATTGCGGGAGAAACTTCCCGAGGAATTTCGATTGGAACTGCGGGAGAAACTTCCCGTGGAGTTTCGGGAGGAACTGCGGGAAAAATTCCCGAGGAGTTTCGGGAGCAATTCTGAGAGAAACTTCTGGAAGAACTCCCGGATGAATTTCAGGAGCAACTTCCGGATAAATTCCGGGTGGAGCATCTGCAAGAATTCCTATATGGACTGTGAAAATCTTATTCCAGTACAATTCAAATCAACTTCCAATCCGTTCACAATCAAATTCAATTCCAACTCTAAATAAATTTCAATCGCATTCCAATCCATCATCACTAAAATTCCAATAATACGCCATTCTCGTTCCAACAAAATTTAATTCAATCCACAAACAATCTTTCAATCAATTCAAATCCAATCTAATTGCACTCCAATTCAATTCATCCATTTCAGTATTCGTGAAAAAGCACCACACATCAGCATATACACAAAGAAAATTACGAAGTATTACGTTTGTTGGAGTTTTGGTTGTAACTGCTCGTCAGACGGTTGTACAAACTGAATTGGTCGCACACACTTGGGGCGAAGCCCCCTAAGGGGCCCCACACACGCTCCGACATGTTGTACAACTTTGACTCCGCCCCCAAGTTAGTCCGACTAATTCAGTCTCTACAACCGTCTGACGAACAGTTGCTCCAACCAAAACAACAACGAACAATAATATCAGCAAATGTCATTTCCCTAGTAACTTTGTGCTTGCGCTGATGGATTTGTTGCTTCCCAACGGAATTTTCGACCATCAACTACATCGACGGATAGACCATTGTGGCCACCGGGAGGTCCCCTGAAAGATCCGGATCATCCGTAAACATGGTCAATTCGTAATTTTACCGTAAAGCGCCGGATTTTTTTTCATAAAACTTATTGTTATTGATCCCTGTGTATGGAATTGATGCTTTGACCATTGTGGACAGGTGGTTTCGTGGAAGATCCGGAACATCTGTAAACATGGTAAATTCGTAAATTTCATCGCAGAGTGCAGGATTTTTTTTGAAAACCTATTCTTGTCGAACCCTGCGGGTTGAATTGCTTCTGCAGAAGCTTCTGGAGGAATTCCTGGAGGAACTTCCCGAGGAATTCCTGGAGAAAATTTCTGAGGAATTCCTGGAGGAATTTCTTGAGAAACTTTTGGAGGAAATCCTGGTTTTTTTTACTTTTTTTCCATGATTTTTTGTTTGTTTTTGTGAGTATAAGTTCATCACGTAAAAAGGGAACTTTCGGAGGAAATTCCGGTGGAATTCCTGGAGGAACATCCGAAAAAAATCTTGGAGGCGCTTATGAAAGAATTTCAGGAGGAACTTCCGGAGGAATCTAGGAGGAAGTTCTGCAGAAATTCCTGGAGAAACCTGCGGAGGATTGCTAAAAAGAACTTCTGGAGGAATTTTTAGAGCAACTTCCGGAGGAACTTCCAACGAAATGTGGTGAAACTTTCGGAGGACTCTTATTCGTATTTTTATCGGAATTAAGTACGACATAACGGATAACTTCCGGAGGAATTTCTGGAGGATTTTCCGGATGAATATCTGGACGAACTTCCAGAGGAATTTCTGGAGAAACTAAGGAAAGAAATGCTGGAGGACCTTCTGGAGGAATTCCTGGGAGGAGGTTTCGGATCTGTTTCTTCTTTATTTAATTAAGTGTTTTTTAATAGAAATTATGTACAACACCACTGAACTTCTGGAGGAATCTCTGGAAGATTCATGACATCAACTAACCCTACGCCCAACCAGCGATTGTTAGATTTTCTAACAATTCTGTATAAGAATCTACCAAAACATGTATAAGAACTGGGCATATGCGAAATTGTTAGATTCTTATACAAAAAATGTAAGAAAAGCTTACAACGTTGTTAGATTCTTATACAATATTTGTATAAGAATCTAGCAATTTCGCATATGCCCAATTCTTATACAAGTTTTGGTAGATTCTTATACAGAATTGTTGGAAAATCTAACAACCACCGGTTGGGTGTTCTTCTTCTTCTTCTTATTGGCATTACATCCCCACACTGGGACAGAGCCGCCTCGCAGCTTAGTGTTCATTAAGCACTTTCACAGTTATTAACTGCGAGGTTTCTAAGCCAGGTTACCATTTTTGCATTCGTATATCATGAGGCTAACACGATGATACATTTATGCCCAGGGAAGTCGAGACAATTTCCAATCCGAAAATTGCCTAGACCTGCACCGGGAATCGAACCCAGACACCCTCAGCATGGTCTTGCTTTGTAGCCGCGCTTCTTACCGCACGGCTAAGGAGGCCCCCTACACCGGTTGGGTGTACTGTTCTGATATATTTAAAGCAGTAAATCCGTCAACTAGTATTTAATAAAAAGTTTATTTAAATTTTATTGAAATTAAATTAAATCGTCTCTAGAAAGAATTAAAATCTGCTTTCAAACTTCCAACGTCAAATGATACATGACCGGCAAATCCGCATGCATTGCGTTTAGCGGCATTCAAGAGGCCCGGAAGCCTCCTTTCAAGAGGCCCGGAAGCCTCCTTTCAAGAGGCCCGGAAGCCTCCTTTCAAGAGGCCCGGAAGCCTCCTTTCAAGAGGCCCGGAAGCCTCCTTTCAAGATGCCCGGAAGCCTCCTTTCAAGAGGCCCGGAAGCCTCCTTTCAAGGGGCCCGGAAGCCTCCTTTCAAGAGGCCCGGAAGCCTCCTTTCAAGAGGCCCGGAAGCCTCCTTTCAAGAGGCCCGGAAGCCTCCTTTCAAGAGGCCCGGAAGCCTCCTTTCAAGAGGCCCGGAAGCCTCCTTTCAAGAGGCCCGGAAGCCTCCTTTCAAGAGGCCCGGAAGCCTCCTTTCAAAGGGCCCGAAGCCTCCTTTCAAGAGGCCAGAAGCCTCCTTTCAAGAGGCCCAGAGCCTCCTTTCAAGAGGCCCGGAAGCCTCCTTTCAAGAGGCCAGAAGCCTCCTTTCAAGAGGCCCGGAAGCCTCCTTTCAAGAGGCCCGGAAGCCTCCTTTCAAGAGGCCCGGAAGCCTCCTTTCAAGAGGCCCGGAAGCCTCCTTTCAAGAGGCCCGGAAGCCTCCTTTCAAGAGGCCCGGAAGCCTCCTTTCAAGAGGCCCGAAGCCTCCTTTCAAGAGGCCCGGAAGCCTCCTTTCAAGAGGCCCGGAAGCCTCCTTTCAAGAGGCCCGGAAGCCTCCTTTCAAGAGGCCCGGAAGCCTCCTTTCAAGAGGCCCGGAAGCCTCCTTTCAAGGGGCCCGGAAGCCTCCTTTCAAGAGGCCCGGAAGCCTCCTTTCAAGAGGCCCAGAAGCCTCCTTTCAAGAGGCCCGGAAGCCTCCTTTCAAGAGGCCCGGAAGCCTCCTTTCAAGAGGCCCGGAAGCCTCCTTTCAAGAGGCCCGGAAGCCTCCTTTCAAGAGGCCCGGAAGCCTCCTTTCAAGAGGCCCGGAAGCCTCCTTTCAAGAGCCCCGGAAGCCTCCTTTCAAGAGGCCCGGAAGCCTCCTTTCAAGAGGCCCGGAAGCCTCCTTTCAAGAGGCCCGGAAGCCTCCTTTCAAGAGGCCCGGAAGCCTCCTTTCAAGAGGCCCGGAAGCCTCCTTTCAAGAGGCCCGAAAGCCTCCTTTCAAGAGGCCGAGAAGCCTCCTTTCAAGAGGCCCGGAAGCCTCCTTTCAAGAGGCCCGGAAACCCCCTTTCAAGAGGCCCGGAACCCCCCTTTCAAGAGGCCCACAAGCCTCCTTTCAAGAGGCCCGGAAGCCTCCTTTCAAGAGGCCCGGAAGCCTCCTTTCAAGAGGCCCGGAAGCCTCCTTTCAAGAGGCCCGGAAGCCTCCTTTCAAGAGGCCCGGAAGCCTCCTTTCAAGAGGCCCGGAAGCCTCCTTTCAAGAGGCCGCGAAGCCCGCGTTCTACAGGCCCGCAAGCCTCCTTTCAAAAGGCCCGGAAGCCTCCTTTCAAGAGGCCCGGAAGCCTCCTTTCAAGAGGCCCGGAAGCCTCCTTTCAAGAGGCCCTTAAGCCTCCTTTCAAGAGGCCCGGAAGCCTCCTTTCAAGAGGCCCGGAAGCCTCCTTTCAATAGGCCCGCAAGCCCCCCTCCAAGAGCCCCCGAAGCCTCCTTTCAAGAGGCCCGGAAGCCTCCTTTCAAGAGGCCCGGAAGCCTCCTTTCAAGAGGCCAGAGCCTCCTTTCAAGAGGCCCAAGCCCCCTTTCCAGGGGCCCGGAAGCCTCTCTTAAGAGGCCTGGAAGCGTCCTTTCATGAGGCCCAGAAGCCTCCTTTCAAGAGGCCAGAAGCCTCCTTTCAAGAGGCCCAAGCCTCCTTTCAAGAGGCCCGGAAGCCTCCTTTCAAGAGGCCAGAAGCCTTCTTTCAAGAGGCCCGGAAGCCTCCTTTCAAGAGGCCCGGAAGCCTCCTTTCAAGAGGCCAGACAGCCTCCTTTCAAGAGCCCCGTCACCCCCCGTTCACGAGGCCCTGCAGCCTCCTTTCAAGAGGCCCGGCAGCCTCCTTTCAAGAGGCCCAGGCCTCCTTTCAAGAGGCCAGGAAGCCTCCTTTCAAGAGGCCCGAGCCTCCTTTCAAGAGGCCCGGAAGCCTCCTTTCAAGAGGCCCGGAAGCCTCCTTTCAAGAGGCCCGGAAGCCTCCTTTCAAGAGGCCCAGGCCTCCTTTCAAGAGGCCCGGAAGCCTCCTTTCAAGAGGCCCGGAAGCCTCCTTTCAAGAGGCCCGGAAGCCTCCTTTCAAGAGGCCCGGAAGCCTCCTTTCAAGAGGGCCGGCAGCCGCCTCTCAAGAGGCCCGGAAGCCTCCTTTCAAGAGGCCCGGAAGCCTCCTTTAAAGAGGAGCCTCCTTTCAAGAGGCCCGGAAGCCTCCTTTCAAGAGGCCCGGAAGCCTCCTTTCAAGAGGCCCGGAAGCCTCCTTTCAAGAGGCCCGGAAGCCTCCTTTCAAGAGGCCCGGAAGCCTCCTTTCAAGAGGCCCGGAAGCCTCCTTTCAAGAGGCCCGGAAGTTTCTTTTCAAGAGGCCTGGAAGCCTCCTTTCAAGAGGCCCAGAAGCCTCCCTGCAAGAGGCCCGAAAGCCTCCCTGCAAGAGGCCCGAAAGCCTCCTTTCAAGAGGCCCGGAAGCCTCCTTTCAAGAGGCCCGGAAGCCTCCTTTCAAGAGGCCCGGAAGCCTCCTTTCAAGAGGCCCGGAAGACTCCTATTAAGAGACTTGGCAGACTCCTTTCAAGAGGCCTGTAAGACTCCTTCCAAGAGCTCTAGAAGGCTTCTTTCAAAAGGCCCATCTTCTTCTTCTTATTGGCATTACATCCCCACACTGGGACAGAGAAGCATCGCAGCTTAGTGTTCATTAGGCACTTCCACAGTTATTAACTGTGAGGTTTCTAAGCCAAGTTACCATTTTTGCATTCGTATATCATGAGGCTAACACGATGATACTTTTATGCCCAGGGAAGTCGAAACAATTTCCAATCCGAAAATCGTCTAGACCGGCACCGGGAATTGAACCCAGCCACCCTCAGCATGGTCTTACTTTGTAGCCGCGCGTCTTACCGCACGGCTAAGGAAGGCCCTTAAGCCTCCTTTCAAAAGACCCGAAAGCTTCCTTTCAAGAGGCCTGAAAGCCTCCTTTCAAGATGCCCGGAAGCCTTCTTTCAAGCGGCCTAGAAGCCTCCTTTCAAGAGGCCCAGAAGCTTCCATTTGATATGCTCGGAAGTCTCTCTTCAAGGGGCTTGGAATTTATCTTTCTAGGGGCTTGGAAGCTTACGTTCAAGAAGCTTAGAGGCGTCATTTCAAGATGCTTAGGTTTCGGTCCGATTCGCGAATTAAAATCAAATTAAACTTAAAAGTGACAGTTCGGTAATTATGAAATCAAGAACCCAGCTGATAAGAATGGCTGGTGCTACCCAGCAAGACCAACAGAACATCTATCAAAAACGATTCAACGTCTGTCAAAAGTAATCTTGCTCTGCGAGCAGGGTTATTTGAAAATTATTGAACTGTCATTTTTAAGTTTAATTTGATTTTAATTCGCAAATCGGACCAAAGCCTCAGAAGCCTTCTTTTAAGTGGCTCGAAAGTCGTCTTAAGAGGCTCGGAAACCTCTCTTCAAGAACTCGGAGTAATGAAAATTTCAGCCAACTTTATGGAGAGTCCTATATTCCGTTTATTTTCAGTTCCATTTTTCTTATATCTTATGAGTTACACTTATTTTCATTTACAGCAAAAAATAGGGGGTACCTCAATTAATTCAAAAGTGCGAAGGGGTACTTCTCAAGAAAAAGGTTGAGAACCGCTGCCGTACTCCATTACGTTTTCACCTTAACTTCTCTTGGGGGGCCAATAAAATTACATTTACGAATCGACTATATTTTGCGAATGTTCCGGATCTTCCATGAGTCCACTCGGTAGCTACAATGGTTCTTATGTGGTCCTATTCCGAAATCAGGGTTCGACAACAAATTGTTCCTAAAAATCTGGGCGCTTTACGGTGGAGAATAAAGAATTGATAATTTTTATGTATGTTCCGGATCTTCCTGCAGCCCACTTGGTGATCACAATGGCACATGTGTGGTCACATCATTAAGGTTCGACAATGAATAATTCTAAAAAAATCCCGACGCCCAACGGTTAGGTTGACCAGATCATTTCGGTGAAAAAACGGGACAAACGTGCTTGCAAAACGGGAAATGTCAAAAAACCTTGTGATAAAATTCAAGAGCTGTGAACTTTGAAACCGTCTGTCCACCAGTCGTACAACTTGCCCACAAACGTTCCGACTTTAATCCGACCGAAAAAAATTTAAAAGTCAAAGTTCGCGGCGTGTATATGGGAGACCTTTATGACAAAAAAATGAGCATCGCTAAAACTTTCACTGCGTGACTTTCATTTCTTGACTATTTGAAAAAAAAAATACCGAGGGGTCCTGTACAACTTTTTTTCTCCCTGAAACGGAACTTTTTAGTTGGAAAACCATCGATTAGGAAAAGGAAACGAATATAAGGGCCGATGTCCACGTAGCGGGTTTTTACGTGAACGCGGCGTGCACGCAACTTGAAAAAACGCTACATGGGCATCGGCCCTAAATTAGCAAAAGCTCTTTATTCTTAAATGATACGCGGTCGTATAAATGCCAACTTTGTATTATATATTTAGAAGATATTAACACGCCAGTTTTCTAAGGGTATGCGATAACACATTTTTTCCTAACGAAACGAAACGAAACGAAAAATAAAATGCTTATGTTGATTCGAAACGGAACGAAACGAAATATTGATTTATTTTCGAGACTTCGAAACGATACTAAATCAAGGCCCATTTAATTCGAAATTTTACGGAACGAAACGAAATTTAATTTTTTTCCGTGGATTTTTTAGTGAATTGGTTTTATTATATGATTTCATTTTTCCGAAGTTAAACAACGGTTTTGTGACGAATAGTAGTTATTTATTTCGATTTTAAGGACGGCTACGCAGTGTTGAATTATTGAAACAAGATGTATATTTATCCGACGTTTCGACACGGGGATGGTGTCTTGATCAGGGGAACCATCCCCGTGGCGAAACGTCGGATGAATTAACATCTTGTTTCAATAATTCAAGACTGCGTGGCCGTCCTTAAAATCGCAATAAAAATATACAGTCGATTTCTCAATAGTAGTTATTTATTTTTGTGAGTTATAGTAGCAGATGAAGCAGGCTGTTATAAATATCAGCGTTTCAGTTTATATACTGTCTATGCGAGTCATCGCTGAAACGTCGCTGGACCGTCGCGTCGCGTCACTCAACCATCGAGCGCTTTTTAGTTTGGTGCTGCAGCGATGCATTGAATTTGCCTGCGTCGTTGGAGCACTTACTGGAAACGGGACCAGCGACCTTCCAGTCGAGCGACGTAGTTGAGACATGTTCATACATGTTCCTGATTTTTTGCTGCATCGACAATATCACTAGCAGACCCGTCGAACTTCGTCTCGCCCTAAATAAATTAGTTAGCACAAACATTTATTTTGTATTCGCAATATAAGATTGAATGGTCGCTCTACGATTAGAAAGACAGAGCAAACGTCAAAATTTCTAGAGCGGAGAGGGGTCTAAACATTTCTTGTCTTTAAAAAGCTCCACATGCCGAATTTGGTTCCATTTGCTTGATTCGTTCTCGAGTTATGCAGAAATTGTTGCTTCATTTGCATGGGAGCTCCCCCCTTCTAGACCGGGGAGGCGTCTCAACCCGTCATAGAAACATTTTTTGTCATCAAAAACACCCACATGCCACATTTGGTTCCATTTGATTAGTTCCTGACTTATGTAAATATTTGTGTTTCATTTGCATGGGAACTCCTTTTTCCAAAGAGGGGAGGGGGTCTTGAACCATCTTAAGAACCTTTGCCGGCCCGAAAACCTCCTGTATACAAAATTTCACGCCGATCGATGCAGTAGTTTCCGAGTCTATAAGGGTCAGACAGACAGAAATTGATTTATATGTACTTCAGTATTTGTATCGCTTTCAAAGAAATTCAACGTGGAGCATGTGCTCCCGAATCTGATCTGATTTCATATTAGTTTAGTTTTATATCAGTAAGTCCAGTCTGCATATACACAGCCATCACTTGGAAGAATCGACTATTTTTATTATTTCTTTTGCCAATACTTGTGTTCGAAGCACATCCTGAATGTTAAGAAAATTATTTTGAGCTTTTTAGTGGAATGTCTTCACTTGTCATAAGACATCCGGAATGTTGTTCAAGGATTAAAGCTGCCAGGCCTACTATTCAGCGTTGTCGGATAAGTTCTGTGGAAATCAATTCATAGTTTGATTCCACATTCAAGCCATAGAATGGGGACATACCAACCGTTGCGTTTACAATATTAAGTAATGACTAAAAAATCGTATCCAGCAGAAAAAGTTCCGAACTGTATGATAGATAAATTTTTGGAAAATATACAAAAAAAAATGAGATAAGCTTTCGAACAAGTACTTCAGAACTTTTTCCGTATCGTACATCAATCAGATTTCAATTACAATTTGTCTAGAATTTATTATAAGCATTTTAAAATGATCTTCCTATGCTGCGCTGTAGGATCTGTCAAAGTTAACACCGTCGTGTGTCTTCTTCTTATTTTTACTTGGATTCGTCTATAGCCTTTTGATACATACTTCTCAAAATTATTTCTCCATACCTGGCAAACTGCTGATGTTGATGATTTTACTTGGATTCGTCTATCATTTCACTCCAAATTCAATTTTTTTATAGGAGGCTCGGAAACCCATAGTCTTATATGCAATCAGTTCGACGAACTGTTTGAGTTTCTGCTTATGAGACATGAAAAAATTGTTGCAAAATTTTCATCAACCGATTTTCTGGCAATTAATTGCATTCGATAGGGCCAAAGAATTTGGATACGATCGGTCATCGCGTTAAAAAAATATAAAGAAAATGGTGATTCGAATTGAAAAGGTTGGTATTATAGGTAATTATTGATAAATACCCAGGTAAACAATAAGCATTAAAGTCAGCACTATAGTAGCATTATACTGGCATTACATATGCTCCATGCTGTAAATAAGCATTTCGAAAACCTGGCTGTTCTAAATAAGCATTCCTAAAGCAATCATGAGAGGCATAGTCGTATAATAGCATTTTGAATGCACAATGTTGTTTTTCGTTAAGTGCAATGGGACACCTACATTAGTGCCACTTTAAGGCCTGTAGTGTTCATACGTCAAACGTTTTCCAATATGGAAATCGGTACGCGCAGAATGTTTTTTCCATTCCGACCATTGACAGGAGTACTTGTCGTTAACCTAACCCTATCACTAATTACATAGTTTAGCTATATTTTATTATTCCATTGCACTATTTTCGATAGATGCATTAAAGCAGCACTACTGTAGCTGTTTCATTGCAACTGGGTATGACGTTCGTGACGGTTGCATTCTGAGATGAGTTAGATTAAGATTCAATGTTCCTGATGGGGCGTAATATTTATGTTGAGCAAAATTATTCCCACTACCATCTCTCTCTTATGGATCAACTGGTAAGGGCGATGACAACTACAGCGTCGGGTGGCAAGAGCGCGAGTTCGAATCCCGCTTGAAGAAAGTAAAAAATTAAGTTCCATTTCAAATATGAAAATATAATAACGATATAAGGGAAGATCCATTAATCACGTAACGCAAAAATTGGGCATTTTCAACCCCCCCTCCCCCCTATGTCACACTTTTTGTATGAAACGTCTGAAAATTTTGTACGGATCGTCACACTTTGGTCCACCCCCCTCCCCCCTCAAAGCGTTACGTAATTTGTGGATGCTCCCTAATATGAAAAAAAACTATGTAAAAAAAGAAATAGATAAAAAATGCTTGTTTTTAAAATAAAGCATTTATTCAGAAATTCGGATGCTGAATAAATGCTAATCAGTAAAATTTCTACTTTATCGATAAAGTAGGATTGAGCACTTAAGCAGCCATATATTGGGCCAAAACCTGCATTAAAATAGCATTAAAGGCGACTATAGGGCTTATTGGCATTTGCAGTAAAGGCGCATATAATGTCACTTAAATGCTATAATGCTTACTGGTTACCTGGATAAGGAAAAATTGACCTTTTATAGAGGAGTTGAACAACATATCGCACTAATCCGATTTTTTCCAAACAACAATACTCAATCCACCATCATAAATTGTACGGCGCGTATAAAAAAATCTCTTCTTGCGCTTATTTTCAGTCGCAACCAAAAATAAGCGCCAGTTAGTCGCCTAAGAAAAACATACTATCAGAAAAAAACTACTTTGATATTTTTGAAAATTATAATTTGGCACGCACCTAGTGGGTTGTGGCAGTGAATGCTTTGATAGCACGTGCGATTTGTACTGCGGATAAATTTTGCACATCTATGAGACCTTTGGAAGATGATAACGATAGTTATAATTTTGTTGGCATAATACAGTTCTTTATGGCATTTTTTCTATAACTTACTAGTTGACCCAGCAGGTATTACCCTGTATAGTAAGCGAAAATGTGCGTTGGTAACTGCCCATGTAAAAATTCCATACGAATCTTAAGTTTAGTTGTTCACGATATGTTCAACCTTAATCTTGATTTTCGTATGAAGAAATATCATATAATTTGATATTTGATATTGCAATGCCTCCTTAAGGAGGAAATGTGATATAAGAAAATTAATAAAATTGTTATTATGTAAATAAATGACCAACAAATCTTAATGCATTCTACAACATGGAAAATTGTCTGTGTTTCAAGCATCATGTATTTTGATATGTGTGCCCCCGAAAGCGTGGGGTAGATTTGAAGTTGGATTCTAACGGGTTTCACCTCAAAGTACGTAAGCTTTCAATTGCTGCTATGCATAGTCTGAGCTGAAAGAAATCATGAGAAGTAAAGAACTTTCGGAAATTTTAAGGATCTTTCACACCGTTCTGGATTTTTTTTTTGCAAATTCCATGCGAATATCTAGAAATGCCCATGGCTCTGAAACAGTGTTGTAAAATGTCATTTGCATTCGTTTGTATAATTTTCCCTGAACTTTTTCCAGAAGGTAGCTATCAATTCATGATGTATGACGAGCTTATAGCGCTTAAATGTGCCTACAACTTTATCTAACAAGACAATGCTGTGAATATGTAATCCGGGGCGTGGGAGGCAAAATGTCATTCAAATGACATTATGTCAAATGACACGTGACATTTTGGAGAGTTTTCACTCTCCAGCCTCAGATGTTATATTTAGAGCAATGTACCCTTGGACAAAAATATAGCCCTACTCAAGCGTTATGAGTACATCTAATATTATGAAATATTGGCTTCTAAAGAAAGTTATGAATAAATTAGTCAAATGACATGCAGATGACATTTTACAAGCCTGCTCTGAAATGTTCCTTACATATTGTGCAAAACGTCAATGAATATCATGAAATTTAAATCCTGTATATTTCGATGATTAGCCGAATATTGATTGTTGTGTGTAATAGCTTAAATCCTCTGAACTTTTAGTTCTTACTTCTAGGTGAGATTTAAATTGTTGTTTGAAAGTGAAATATTACATTTTGCTTTCGTTACAGCCTTCTTAACTCTTAAGCGGTGCTTACTCATGCATTTGAACCTGGGGTGGCATTGTGCATCTCGATTCGAACGTAATTCTATCGAGTCGAACATGTTTGGCATTACGGGTTTCGATTCGATCTCGAAAACGACTCATCGTTCGAGTATGCTCGAGGAGGTACAAGAATAACGAGATGTTTTGGCATTATGGATGCTCGATAGCACACTGAAAAACGACTCAAGTCGAATGAAAAACACTCGTCACCTTTTTAGCTTTCGAATGTTGTTCGAGAGTCATTTCTTGCTGAAAGTTTTTAATTATAATTTGTTATTATTTCTCTACGAGAAGAGAATAAATGTTTTATTATTGTTTCTTGTGGAAAACAATGTCATAAGTATACCTACTTTTACAGTTCCCTGACAATATGCAATTTCCAATTATCCCGAAATCCGCGTAAAAACAACTTCAACTAAAATCGGTTTTTCGAAGTTTTCACGTTTTCGATAAACCGCGTGAAAAATCCATGAGAAAAATCTGCGTAAAAACGTATTTATTCCACAATCTACGTAAAAATAAATGAGTTAAATAAAAAAAACGCGCATCAGATTCAACTAAAACACATAGAAACATCAAAGTAATTTATTATCGAATCCTTCTTTAGCTTTAAATTATTTAGCTCAAAATTGGATCTATGGCATAAATTCGAAAAAACATAAAACTTATAATTTGTGTCGTAACAATATCTCAATTTACAAAACTTGTCGTATCGGCATAATGTTTTAATCGGTTGCAACTGCTCAATAAATAATATTGCTTTTTAAAGTCATCGAGCACAATTTGCTTGTTTATAAATTAACTGTCAATTCATGCCATGAAGGATGCCTATCCAACAGGCAACATACTACACGCAGATGAAATTACTCTTATTCTCTCTGTTTACTCACATTCGCCATGCGCTGAAGGTTGTCTCTCCTGCAGGCGGCATACTAAACACGGAGACAGCTATCTCTTATTCTCTCTGTTTACATTCCGTTTGACAGAACATACTCGATTGAACTAGTACAACACCATTCGAAATCTTGTACTGCGACTGAATGAAGTCGAACGAAATACATAATGCCGCAATTTTTTCGAAACGAATCGAAAAACTTACGAATCGAGTGATTCGATTCGAGATGCGCAATGTCACCCCTGGTTTGGAGCCTAAGCGGAGCCTTTCCCATCATGGCTCCTGTGGACTCTCCAGCTACATCTGTAGTCGCTCGGTCAGCAAGAAACGCCAGTTTCCCTCCCAGGTAAAAGAAATTGGTATACGTCTGGCCGAAGCCAAAGATACTGCTCCCGTTTTCAAAATATTGAATGGTTCCAGCACAATACGCCTTTGGCAGCCTATCCCATCATGGCTCCTGTGGACTCTCCAGCTACATCTGTAGTCGCCCGGTCAGCAAGAAACGCCAGTTTCCCTCCCAGGTAAAAGAAATTGGTATAAGTCTGGCCGAAGCCAGAGATACTGCTCCCGTTTTCAAAATAATGAATGGTTCCAGCACAACACGTTTTGACAGCCTATCCTATCATGGCTCCTGTGGTCTCTCCAGCTACATCTGTAGTCGCTCGGTCAGCAATAAACGGTAGTTTCCCTCCCAGCACAACATGGTTTTAGCAGCCTCTCCCGTCATGGTTCATGTGATCTATTCAGCTCCATCTGTGATAGCTCAGTTTCACTAGTCTATTTGCCTATTGCCAAAATATCGCCATCTCATCATCAGTTGTTAATGTTAATGTTTCATTGATTATGTTTATATGTATAGTGAACAATTCTGATTTTCTAAATTTGTTAGTAGTATAGTTTATATGTTCTTAGTAATTATTATATGAATTGTAAATGAACTATTGTACTTCCTTAAAAGAGAATATTTCTCACTGGAAGTGCACCAAAATTGTACAAAAAAACGAAAAGAAGAGGAGGTTTTATGCCTTTGGGAGAAGTGCTTCAGTATGCATTCCACTCCCAGGGGCTTTTCCCTGCTCCAAAATAAAAGTAAATAAATAAAAATAAATATAGATAACTGTGAAAAAAAAAAAACGGAGAGGAAAAATCGGCCTTTAAAAGGAAAGAGGCGCTCAAAAAAGACTCTGATTACATTTCCACTCTAAGCCTGACGTCTCAAATATTAAGTCTGATCTTTTTTGTTGCAAATGGGATATCCCAAATATTGACGAAAATTTTGATAATATAAAGTATGGTATTAGTTTAAATTTGCTTCGGAATTCCGCGAAATTCCGTTAAATTTCGTTAGAAGCTAGTTTTTTCTTGCGAAATTTTTGGAATTTATTGAATCGAAACGAAATTAAAAAATCAGATTTCGCCATGCTTAAATTCCGCGAAATTCCGCTTAATTTCGTTTCGAACCACCTGAAACGAAATTTTTCGAAATACCGCATATGCTTACAGTTTTCTATGATATTGCAATGCGTAAGTTTTGAGAAATACTCTTTAGAAACGATTATTTTCACCAGAAATTCATTAACATTTTAAATTTAGTTCATTTTTCATTTTATAGTCGCATTATTGCTATTAGTAATCACTTTCAATAACGTCTAATTATTTGGTAAAATCCGAGGGCAAGCCAAATATCACCAACAAAAAACGAAATCAAAATTCTGGACGATCAGAACCAGGATAGTTTTATGAAGGATTTTCAAAGGCTTGCATTTTTAGTCAGAATAATCGTGCAAAAAGGATGAATCTCATGTAAACAAAATTGTCCCACAGTTCAGAAGAGTTAACCAATAAACGACAATCATACTTCAAATGCATTTTCTTTTAAACGATACTTATTTTCATGATTCTTGGAACAACCAGCAGACATTGAAGTACTCATTAATCTATCTAAAGGAAAGAATCTAGATGAACAATGATCAGAACCGTAATTTCAAAAAGCTTTACCAATGATTGAGCGCCGCTAATATTTGTCAAAACTCAATAAAACAAATGTTTTCCTTACTTTCAAAACCAAAAAAAAATATCCCACATAGAAATGACGAGAAAAGTTGTAACCTAAACATTTCCTAGACCGAACCGGGGTGATAACTCAGCCACTTCCAGCATGGTATTGGTATGCTGATCTCGTCGGTATCTGATCAGCGTCGTTACACCACAAAATCGTCGATCGTGGGCGATGTTCCTCCAGTTTCTCCAAACGCTTAGGGTCCTCAGGTTCGATTCCACCGCGTGCAGCCAGCGTGTTCGTGGGTTTCCACGAAGTCACCGGCCCCTATCTGGCTCTCTGTTGAATATTGTTTTCGATATTCTTTCTTCCGACATTTGCACTAAGTGACCAGCCCACTGAAGTCTGCCGTATTTTATATGATTCACAATATTTTCTTCTGTGTATACTTGATACAGCTCATGATTCATGTGTCTGCGCCAAACACCCTTTTCTAGTTTCCCTCCGAGTATTGTACGCAGCACTTTCCGCTCGAAAACCACGAAAGCTCTCCGGTCGGCCTCTTTTAATGTCCATGCTTCACGTCCATGAAAGGCCACTGGTAGAATCAGAGTTTTGAATAGAGCGAATTTCGTTTCCGTTCCAAACAAAACCCCATCAAGCACTACCTCAGCACCAACACCATTAGGTCTTGCTCTATCTCTACCTGCCACCATGTACTTTGCCTTGGTAGAGTTAATGGTTAAGCCTATCCTCGCCATCTCTCTCTTCAGTAGGACAAAAGCCTCCACTGCTGATCTGCGATCGATTCCAAAGAGGTCGACGTCGTCCGCAAAGCCCAGACGCATATGTGACCGCGTGATGATAGTGCCATTCCTCTGCGCGCCAGATCTCCTTATAGAGCCCTCGAGTGCAATGTTTAACAATAAATTTGAAATGCTGATCTCACAGATAGGTAAAAATGGTTTGATGGTATCACCCCTGGAAATGTGATAGAAAATCGTCAGGTTTTCAAAAATCCTTATGTCTTGAATGCCAAATTTTATCGTTTTTCAAGCTCAAAAACCCAGATTAATCCACCTAGCGTTGGTGGTGCCTTTCTCGCATTTAGTTAAGACACCAACCTTATATGGGGTTTATATGGTCCAATGTACCATTTTCTTCATAACTTTAAACGCAATGACCGATCGTTATAAAATTCAATAGTGATCAACAAGGCTTTGTCCCCTGTCGAATGAAACTTGTTGCGAGAAAATCGGTTAAGGATTACTATACGAAAATTTGTCTAATGTTTTTTATAGCTTTTGTGCACACACATACACACACATACACACATACATACACACGGACAGACAGACATGTGCTCAGCTCGTCGAGCTGAGTCGATTGGTATATAATACTATGGGTCTCAAAGGCTTCTATAAAAAGTTGGTTTCCGGAGTGAAATGATAGCCTTTCGGTACAACTTAGTTGTACGAGAAAGGCAACAATCAATTTGAGTTCAATCAAAGTTAATTGCCTATTTCCGGGGATTAAACCACCCGACTTGGACGTTAATTTACAATGTTATGAAAACTCATATGTGAATATGTACGTTATGTGGAAGATATTGATTTGGAAAATGTATTGGAGGTAACCACTTTCCCTTCGATGGGACTCGAACCCATGACCCTACAGTACGCTAGACTGGTGCTTTAACCAACTAAGCTACGAAGGACCTCCGTCGGCCTTCGCATCTTAGCGGCTACTGAACGAGCTCGAGATTCCCAAATTGGACGCATAGTCAAATCAGTCGCAATCCATTTCTCAATCCAATACTTCCACATGTGTATAATACACGTCCACATTAGAGGAGCGTGAGTATTTAGAATGTCTGGCGGCTGTACACATTCTTCATCAGCAACTGTACTGATCAATCAATTTGTGAATTCTCTTAGATCTGGATAAATCTCTACGAGTTTTGCTTATGTACATTTGATTCCAAAAAATGTAATAAAATAAATGTTAATTTATCAGACTGCTGTTAAATCATACCAGGGTTTACCCATTACGAAGCGGTAATGTTGGCTACCCAAGAGTTGAATTTGATAATTTCGGCTCCGATATGCTTCTCCACATCTGAGTTCTTAAAATAAAGTTTAAAATAAAAGAATAAGAAGATTGTTTATTTATTGCTTTTAATTCATGATGAATGGTTAAAAATTAATGAAAGATTTAACTTGGGAGTTACTCGTGTCTGGCGGCTGGTATTAGATTAGAATGCCGTGAAGTTGTAGAACATGTCGGAGCGTGTGTGGGGCCCCTTATATACACTGATTTTTTTTTCCGAAAACATTCCACTTTGAACCGTTTACCCGCTCTACCGCACGTAACAATTTGTTACATATCTGTCAAGTTCCAATTTCGAAGGACGACCGGACGGTATTTGTGACGCGAGCACGGAATGCCGGGTCGGTTATTGTTCCATAAATTTTTGCATTCCGTCTGATTGTCCTCAAATCCCAGAATCAGTGTTGTGTGATAAACACTTCGATGGACAGGCACATCATACCTATATTCGATTGGACATATTGCGAGCCATACGATTAGTGAAAACGGGGCCACTCAAAGCCAATAATAATCAGTCAAACGCAATGAAGCCTGCAATCGACTGGCACCGGGCAGCCGTGAAATTGTCCCTTTCGAATCTAAAATAGAAGGTAGATCAACGGTAATTTAACCAATGGGGGTCCTTTTTTGTAGGTGAGTTTTATCTGAGAACCTGCCAGTTGCGGACTTAGTTCAAACATAGAGCAAACAGTGTTTGAATTATTGACTCAGGTACGAAATTGAATGCCACAAGAGTTAAGAACGTCAGATAAAAAGTAATTCAATCTCAAAATGAAAGTATCAGCACATTGGGGGAAGCATTCTGGTTTTGTCGATAGGCTTAATAGTTCTTCTGTAATGGCCCTAATTGCCATTTGCGGTTTTCCATTGCCTGACTGTTAAAGAGAATATAACTAAAAATTCTTACGAATACCCCAGGGAAAGCATAAACTGTTATCCGAAGGTTATTTCATTTTCTATTTTCTGCTATACTAATGAATGAAATACAAATTCAAATAGTGTTACGTCCCCGATTCTTTATTTCATAGCTCCCATAACTTCAGAAATTAAACGCCGGCAGGCGTGTTCCTTATTTTTTGATCTTTGCAGCAGAAAGCCCAATCCCCAACCAATAGAACCGAACCAATTGATAGGTACCTACTTTTTCCTTTTCTTTCGGGATGAGATAGATGTATGAAAGTGGGATGGAGAATAGAACACATAATATACATATGCACATTACGTTATATTTTTTGTCTGAAGACTAAAACAAGAGAATTATATAAAACAAATAATTCTCTTTTCAGGTTCCACAATCAATTCATTGCTTTATTATGGATCCAATATTGGCCAGTTTTCCCTGGAATACTCAGTTTCAATTTAAATGTATTATCATTATCCGGCGAATAGAGTCGTAGCAAGCATTTGTGCGTGAACGGTCACAGTTTGTTTCTGCTGTCATATTTTTTTAAAGTTTTTCGGCCGATTATCAACCATTCAGCAAACCGCACAAGCCGAATTGATGGACACGTGACAAGGAAGGATTAGAAGCTAGAAATTCAACGTGCTATCTGGACGCAAATCCAGACGCCGTTCCAAGTCCCCTGGAGGAAGCAGTGCCCATGAAGATGATCTGCGAGCTGACGGCCATCGTTTTGTATCGAGACTTCCTTATCGTGTTCGAAGACGTATTCGGATTTGCGCGTGGTATCGAAGACGGGATGTCGGTTCAGAGGATGTTTCTCGATTCAAATGGCTGAGTGACACCATTTTGTAGTTACTCCGAAGCTGTTAATAAGGAAAGGACAAATTACATTGGTGAGCCAGTTCCAGTTATTCTATTTTAGGGTAATGAGGTATAATAGAGCACCCCCCCTCCCCTAATCACCAGCGTAAAACACACCTCTAATGTGGAAGAATTATGTATTACATAATGGAAATAAACAATGATTACATGTAAAGTTTAACGTTCGATTGCGCAGCGTTTCGGAGCGACGCATTATTATTTGCAAAACTTGCAATGAAACACTTAGTTAGGCAATAAATAAGATTTCATCAACCACTTCCTTCTTCAAGAATGTTCCGTTCCCAAAAATACATTTAACTGGTCATATTGCCTCAATGTAGGAAGAAAGGCATATCCTTCAACTAGAATTATATGCTTCATATCCAGTAGCAGATGTCACTTCTGGAGCATATAATCTGTGATATAATCCCTTTGTTATTTGGGACATAATCCGCTAGAGATAATTGAAACCAAATTATTCATGACTTCTTAAATGCTTCTTAAACTCACAATGCATGTTCGACTATCAAATAACACATCTATTGCGTAAATTACATTGAAAAGTTATATGGCATTAAGATATTGCCATAAGAGGGGGGCGGCGAATTACACCATCTTACTCTACTATGTTTATTATGCTTCATAACTTATATCATTGACTACTAAATACGCACAGGGCATCGTCTGCTACTATTGCCGCGGATATTGTGGGAGTCCCAGATATCCGGTTCACGCTTTAGTTAGCAACGGTGGCTCTTCTCGACCTTCTATTCCCTGAGTAGTTAGTGCGAATAAGGGCGTCCTTGTGATGTTTTGCTGTACCTGTTATGAACAACTAGTACATCCCATTCCCTACACTTCCTGAGGTTCCTTACTTCATAAAAGTGATTCCTTTTTATAGTACTAGTCTTCATAACAAAAAGGGCACCATTACGGAACATGCGATATGATCAAATTATTCGTAGTACTACTTGACCAACACCCCCAGCTGGGTGAGGGATAGAGGATGACTCACACACACACACATTATCATTATCCGGCGAATATTTATCATTGAAAGGTTGGCATCAAACATTTGTTCGTTGTATATCGAAAGAATGGAGCGATCGGGGTGGTGGCACCATGGATAAGGCTCATAATAAATTCATAAACTCAATAATTAAGGTTCCTCCCTCACACAGAGCCGGCGAAAGTATTTCGGCTTTCCGTTCAATTCAGATATTCATGAATAGCCAGTTGGTCATTAAGCGGCGGAAAAGTACAAAAACCGCTGGTATCCCATGGATCACTCTTTAATGGCGTTGAATTTAATCGACTGCAGAGTGCCGTACTGGGTGGAGAATGACGACGGCTCGATTGTGGATGATAAAATCTACTGGGGATTTTTCCTTGATGGTTTGTGGATTACTGGTGAATTTAATGTGGATATCGACAGCCGGTATCTTGGCCAGAAAATAGATTTAGGTTCGGTAGATCACAGATATCGATACTAATATTTTTGTGACGATTTATTTGAACAACCAACTTCTTTAGGCTTTACCGCTATAACACAGCCACATTAAACTGAAACTGGAGATCGGCCTGAAAAATAGGGTAATAGATTGTCTGCATCTCACAATAATTAATAATCACCAGTAAATAACATAGAACGAAAAAATGAGCAGTTCAAATGAAATTAGAAACTTTTCGAAGTTTAAATTTCATAATGGCTTGGAGTGACTGAAAATAATGAATTCTTTTCCAACTAAATTCATCCAAAGTTGTATTCCTCGCAGTTGAATTGTACAGGAAATGGCACCAGAAGTCTCGACGTCTTCAATTATTTTGGCATTTCTGCTCGCGAAACAAAAAAGCTCCTTTTCATGGCGCTAATAAATCGGTCTTCATCTAATAGCAAGTCCCCAGAAGAGAAAAAAAAGAAAGTTTTCGAGGAACATAACAAGCGTGCTAATGATGGAATAATGATTGATGGTGTCGGTTGTTGGAAACAGGATAACGTTGTTCGATACGGTTTGCTTAATTTAATAAGAACATGAACATAGGTGGATGCTGATTCATTTTTGATCGAAATTTCACGGCAACGGAGAAAGATTGAACGTGATTGACAGAAATCACGCAATCAAATTTCAATTCACCCGACTGGAATTTTTTTATTATACTTTGTGAATGTGTTCTTTTCTTACATGATCCGAAAGATCCGCTCGACTTAACTGAGATACCGTGCCTGAATTTGAACTGATTCGCATACTTGCCGTAAGAGACACCATATGGTGTCTCTTAGGTGAATTGTCGCGAAACGATAACTTCAATAATCACCAGGATTCCTATTTTTTGTTCTAATGAGACCAAAATGAGCGCTTTTTGGGTCCATGGAGGATTGATTTTCCCATTTCGTGTGTAAGGAACAAAAATTTATTTGCAACAATTTAATTTAAAAATAGTGCTGTCCTAATAAATACAAAAAATATAACTTGTTAAAATTGTTTAATTTGATCTGCTGGATTGACTTTCCGGTTCAGTTCAACATACACACACACTCGATGTTGTCTTTAAAATTTCGTACTTGAGTCAACTTCTAGATTTCCTTTTTTATTACATTTAAAGGCAATTTGAACGCATTCTGTCCTGGTGGCTAACCGCTACGTTCATCAGTCAGTGTCCTCCTTTTAAATGGGGGATTTTGTTTACCGTTCCGGATGGTTGTCACGCCAGAAAGTTACGAAAAACAACGCCAACGGTAAATCAAACAGTCACAGAGAATAGACATCCAATCTAGAATAAGGCTTCGTTGAAACGCTTTGATTAATGGCAACTTTAAAATTAAATCTTCACTTGGTCGTCTGTTCACTGTGAAATAAGCACAACAGCAGATTTCGTCGTTCCCAGAGTGGATTGTTTTTGTTTTTTTTTTCGTCCTGAAAAGCTCCAGCAAACGATGCTGTGGCCAATACGGTAAACATCTACCTGCATCATAAATAAAACTGGGCATTAGGTCGTACGGGTTTGTAATGCAAACAAAAGTCCACAATGCAGACTTCGGTTTAATTAAAATGAAGGATGTACCTACCGGTTCGGGTTGAAGTTAATTTATAATGATTATACCCGTACTGAACTGCATTAGCTTGTGAGGAAAAACAAGTGGTTCCATGAAGTTAAATCATGCCATATATGTTGTGTTTATTAGAAGCCCTTGCACTGATAACAGCAAGGATTCTAATTCCCATCAAAGAAGATACGGAAGTAGGGTTACGGTTGATATTCCCGGAAGAGTCTCGGCACTGGCTCAAAAACCAAAGATAGGAACACTATTTTTACAAAACTCCTCCGAAATCGGGTTTGTGCTTGGTAATGATACAACAACTAATCTAGCAACCCTGTCACACTCGTGTGTGGACTTATGTCCGACCGACAAACTCGTCGTTGTCTGTCAGGAATATCAAAATTCTTTCCATGTAAACAAACCGAACTGAATACATGTGCTTTATCTTTTATTCCGTATTTTCTCCGGTTTAATCGTTCTTTCCCATCCGAAACCTCTTTAGGTTGTGGGCCCGGGACGTTTCTTTGGTTCGTTTCGCGGAAATAAGTGTAAAGTGTGTGAGGATGGCGGAAGAAGCACGGAATGAACGCTACCATGTTCCGTTGTTCGATGGCACCAATTTCAGTACATGGCGATTCCGTATGCGGGTGCTCTTGGAGGAGCACGAACTGCTGGAGTGCGTCGAAAAGAAGCTCAATGGCCTACACGTGGCAGCAGATGATTACAATGCGGTAAAAACTTCGAGAGCAGCGGAAGAAGAAGGTTTGGGATGCACTTGAACGTGTTTTCGAGAGACACAGTATTGCAAGCCGGATGCATCTTAAGCGCAAAATGCTTAGCTTGCGATTTGAAAGTGGTTCGCTTCAGGATCACTTCCTGCAGTTCGAAAGAATCGTTCTGGAGTAACGCGGCACGGGAGCTGAAATGGAAGAGTTAGACGTTATTTGTCACCTTTTTGACATTGGGGCCGAGGTAGTCTACAGTAGCTGCTGCGTTGGAAACTATGTCCGAAAATAACCTCAACATGGAGTTCGTGAAGTGCCGCCTCTTGGATGAGGAAATCAAACAAAAAGGATTAGGTGTTGAACTAGTTACACCGAAAAGTGAAGCAGCATTCTACGGATCCAAACAGCAACAGAAGAAGATTTTCAAATGCTTTGGCTGTAAGCAGAACGGGCACAAATTGGCAGACTGTCCCTCGAAGAAGAAGGAAAAGAAGATGAAGGCGTTATCTGCTGAATTGAAAGGAGTATGCTTCGTTGGTGTAAGTGATGGAAAGGATTCCGGGTGCTCCGACCACCTCGTCAACGACAAGTCGTTGTTCGAGGACTTGAAGCCACTGAAGCGTCCAGTGGAAATCGCGATTGCTAAAGACGGTGAGTCGATTGTAGCTAGACATTCGGGTTCGATAAAAGTGAGTACATTGAGTGCACCGTGCGTGACGTGTTGTATGTTCCCGAATTACGATGCAACTTGTTTTCGGTCATGCGCGTTGACGAAGCTGGAATGGCAGTAACGTACGAGAGTGGGAGAGTATTAATCCACCAAGGACCGAGAATCGTCGCGAGTGGCAAACTTTATCGTCTCGATTTGTTTGCGTATAAGTCAACTGAATCTACCGTGTGTGGGACCCGAGGTCGAGCCGAATTGCTCACATACGTGACGTCGACTCCGTAGAACAAAAGTTATCCGATATGAGCCAAACATCACAGAAAACCATGGGTTCGTCAAGCAGAGTAATCGAGATCGCTAAAGATGACGCTGAGGAAGAGACTTATTCAGAGGAAGATGCAATCGACGGTGACCGGCAAGGCGATGTTTTAGAGAGGATGCAGACGAAACCGATACACCGGATGAACCGGAAGCTGTTCCCGATGGAGGATTTCGAGGTGAGGAAACGAGACCGAAGCGTGCACGTAATGTCCCTACGTGGCACAACGATTACGACGTCGATTATGCCGCTTACGCTCTGAACGCGATGACTTTTGTCGAAGATCTGCCGACATTTTTGGAGGATGCTCGCAAGCGAAGTGACTGGAGCAAATGGGAAGCGGCTGTTAATGAAGAAATGGATTCGTTAATGAAAAATGAGACTTGGTCGTTGGTCGAACTTCCCCCGAACCGTTCGCCGATCTCTAGCAAAGCTGATCGCTATAAGGCCCGACTAGTAGCAAGAGGGTTCAGTCAGAAATACGGTTTCGATTACAGCGAGACCTATTCGCCGGTAGCGAAACTGGATACGCTACGGACGGGTCCGCGACGTTAGGCATAAGTACGTTAGGCATAAGCACGTTAGGCATAAGTACATTAGGCATAATTGACGTTAAGCATAACGGACGTTAGGCATTATGTATGGTTGGCATAATAGACGTTTGGCATAATTATGCCTTCTTTATGTCACGGGCTATTCTTTGGGTCATTTTATGCCTAACGTCAATTATGCCTAACGTACATTATGCCTAACGTCAGTTATGCCTAACGTCCATTATGCCTAACGTACTTATGCATAACGGGGTATTCCCGCTACGGACAGTGCTGGCCTTGGCAAACAGTGAGGGGATGGCGGGCCACCAAATGGACGTCAGGACGGCTTTCCCCGGGAAAGTTTCCCGAACGGAACTTTAAAAGCAGGAGGGGAACCGCGTCTGTCGTCTAAAGAAATCAATCTACGGATTGAAGCAGGCCTCGCGGGCATGGAACGAGCGTTTCGACACGTTTGTGCAGGATCGGTCAAAGCGATCAATGTTTGTAAACACGCGGACTAGAAAGTACAAAGTGATTCTCGTGCTGTATGTCGATGACATTCTGATTGTCAGTTCTTCGTTGCGAGCGTTGGAAAGCGTTAAGGCCTGTCGGTCCAGATAGTTTATGTTACCAACCCTGTCAGCAGTACAGTACAGTACAGTTGGTCCTTCGAAAGCGAACTGCCAGTTTATATGGAACCACAGTTGCGCCGCTCTATACGAGAAAATAGAGGCATACCACCGAAGCGATTGGTTAATTTTCTCATAGGACTTCCAAGTCAATCTACAATGTTTCGTACACCGGTTAATCAGCAAGGTGAGTCAAATCAGCGAATTGAATTGTCAGTGCCTGCCCCTTTCAAAAATGTTACGGTGAACAATCCTGTTACTGGTTCCCGTGCATCGCTTGGTGCTGATCTTTCTGTTCGACGTTCGAATGCAAGCCGATCTTCACGATCCAGCAGAGCCGATAGCCAACTGAAGGCACAGTTGTTGGAAGAGCAGATCGAAGAGGAGGAACTGAAGGCTTCAATAGAACGAAACACTATCCTGGGTGCTCAACAACTAGCTGCGGTTCGAATTCAACAAGATTTGACGTTAAAAACGGAGCAGAGAAAAGCAGAGTTCCTAAAACGAAAACGTGAGCATGAGATGAAAAAGGAGGAAATAAGAAGTGGTTCAAATTACGATTCGAGTATTAGCAGCAGGTCAAGTGCGTACACCAGTGCTTCCAGCCGCGTTGCTGAATGGATTGCTGAAACCGAAAATGTCAACGTGAGCAGCACGAACATTGAACCCCAATTAGGTGCACAGCGAAATAAAATACTGAACCCTCTAGCTAGGCCATTGTTCGGTGAACCTGCTGCGAATGGAGTTCCTGCAGTCGAACCTGGTACGAATAGGATACTGTGTGAAGCATTCAAGGCGTTGCAAGGCCGAAACGTGAAACGTGAAACCTCAGAAGGCTGAACAAAGCACTGCATGGAAAAGCACGCACGACCGTGGAGCCATTGCTGTCGTCCCCGGATAATGTCGATCAAGTTATAAGGATGCTGAAATCGAACTTCGGGCGCACAGAAAGGGTTGTAGCCAACCGGTTGGAAGCTCTTAGAAATTTGGATGCCATCAAAGAAGGAAGTATCGTAAAATTATCTATTTTCAGCAAGCAGATGTGGAATCGACACAAGGCAGCGTAAATAGAAGAAGACGCAGTGGTGGATTTCAACACTTTCGTCCGTGATGGACAATCAACTAGCCAGCATCAACCCCGTGGTTAGAGCCAAGAAGCCGAATAACCAGGTGAAGCCGAGACAGGTCGTCTTCAACGTCAGCAGTCGCGAAGAAGTAGCAGAAAAGAAGTGTCCCCTGTGCTCGGTAAGTTCGCATTCTAGTCTAGAAAAATGTCATTGAAAACAGTTCAATATTCACTGGATGGACTGCAGTTGACACGTTGTCACTTGGGCTGGACTATACATGGCGTAATCGAACCCACCGGAGCTGGAAATTCTGACAATCATGCGTTTCTTTGCTCTGAGGACGATGACATCGAGCTAATGGAGTTAATCCAGCAGATGTACAAGGTGGAAAACTTCGGAATCATAGAGCAACTGCTGAAGATATCAGACGAGAATCAACGCGCCATCGATATCATGAACCGTACAATTATGTGCCGCGAAGAGCGCTTCGAAGTGGGACAATACTATAAATATAACAACTTTACGTTCCCGGACAGCAAACCGCAAGCCCTGAGGCGCTTCAAGTTATGGAAAAGAAAATGGACTCAAATCCTGATTCCGCTGCAAAGTAATGTAGCAAAATAGAAGACTGCATCGAAAAAGGATACGCTCGGAAGCTGGAGCCCGATGAGCTTCATGAAACTTCAAAACAAACCTGGTACCTGCCACACTTCAGCGTGGAAACCGCCGGGAAACTTCGACTGGTTATGGATACCAAAGCAAAATCCCACGGCTTCTCTCTCAATGATCTGTTGCTGAAGGGCCCCTACTTCGTTCCTCCGTTGATTGCGGTTCTGATGCGTGCACGAAGGAAGAAGTTCGCCTTTATAGCAGACATAAAGGAAATGTCCCACCAGATCCTTATTTGTTGAGTTGAGTTCAGGACTCCAAGCGTTTCTTTTTCCGAGGCATGGATCGTTCCATGCCACCCGACGTGTATGTAATGATGGTGATGATTTTCGGAGCTGTGTCCTCTGCTTCCATGGCGCAATTCATCAAAAATTTTAACGCCAAAGAGTTGGAAGAAGCGTGGAACGAGCCGTTTTGAAGCAACACTATGTGGATGACTTTTTTGATTGCGCGGACACCAAGGAGGCCGCCGTTGAACTTGTTCAGCGTGTCATCGGGGTACATAAGCACGGTGGATTTAAGCTAGCCAAATTATTGTCAAACTCTGAAGTGATCCTGAATTCACTGGATAGAGAATCGATCGCTGAGAATGATATAGGTACCACTAGTGTGCTTGGCATAGTTTGGGACCTTCGTTCTGACGAGTTCGTGTTTTCGTTGGAATTCCCAAACCTAATTGAAAGTTTCCGAACCAGCGAGAGTATTCCTACAAAACGACAGTTATTAAAGTTCATGATGGGCATCTTCGATCCGTTGTGTCTGCTTAGCCCAATCACAATACAGTTGAAGATAATTTTCCAGGAGCTATGGCGTCTGCAGAAAGGCTAGGACGATGAGATTCCGGATGGTTTGGGTTCGAGGTGGAATGAGTGGTTGCGTGAAACTGTGAAGCTGAAAGAAGTTCGTGTCTCAAGGAACTATTTCCCTGAGCTACCATCGTTTTCCAATGCCGAATTGCATGCCTTCTCTGACGCGAGTGACAAGGCCTTCGCTTGTGCGATTTACATTGTTCATCGTCGGGAAGGTAATTCGCATGTGGCCTTGGTCTATGCAAAGTCGAGAGTTGCTCTCCTGAAGTCGTCAACTGTACCACGCTTGGAGCTTCAAGGCTGTCTTCTTGCAAGCCAGATGATGAAAGTACTTCAAGAAGAACTTGATATAGAAGTGACGAAGACATTTTTCTGGACGGATTCCAAAATTTGCTTAAGTTGTATGAATACTGGTCAAAAGCTGAAGCCATATATTGGCTCGCGCGTAATGAAGATCAAGGAAAATGGTCATGGTGTCGATTTATGGCATTGGATACTATCGCAGTTGAATGTCGCCGACTTAGCAACAAAGTCTTGTAAGTTTGAAAGTGTGAAGGAATGGCTAAAGGGTCCGGATTTTCTGCTCAGAGGCAGCGGTGAATGGCCAACTGATGCACCGGAGGAATTGTCACCCACTGAAATGGTGAGTTGCCATTCTGAGGTAATTCTCGATTTGCCGGCGGGTTCATTGTGCTGTGCCTTGCACGAAGGAAACTTGGTCGATCTGCCTGACAATAAACGTTTCTCATATTTCAATCGATTTATAAGGTCAACCAACAGCATACTACAGCATACTATCTGAAAATGAGAAAAATATTGAGATTACCCAAGAACGAGAAGCTTAAACGTTTAACAATTACTGTACATGATATGTCCGAGGCGAGAAATGCGTGGTACAGGAAGGTGCAATCGGAGGTCTTCAAAGAAGAGCTTCGCAGGATAAATAATTCAGGATTTGTGAACAGCAGCAGTCGTTTAAGAACCTACTCGCCGTTCCTACAAAATGGGTTGATCCGCATGCGAGGCCGCGTGCATGATGACAGCAAGCCGTTCGAAGTTGAAAACCCCGTAATTCTGCCGGACAATCATCCTTTTTCAACATTACTGATTCGCATGTACCATATCGCTAATGCACATCAAGGCTTAGGAACAGAAACATCAAGGAACGCCATCGTATTCTCCGGATTCGCTCGCAGGTGAAAACAACATTATGTGAGGTGATGAATACTGTCAACAATAGGCAGCTTACACATGTCCCGGAGCACCCCCAAGATGTTGAACCCCTGACGCCGAACATTGCTGTTAGGCCGAAACAATTCGATACAGTTCGATCACGACTTCAACGAACGAGACTTGGACTGTCGTGCCGATTACAAGCAATCCCAGGTTTACGCCGATCGTTTCTGGCCCAAGTGGTTAGCATGTTATCGTCCTGAACTGATTAGGAGTCGGAAATGGCCGGACAACAGGAACTATCACGAATATCATATCGGTGATGTAGTAATGATAGTTGATGAAGCCTTGCATCGAGGAAGTTGGATAAAAGGCATAGTCGAAGCAGTGTACAAGGGTCCAGATGAAAAAGTCAGAACAGTATCGGTTAGAACATCAAAATCATTGTTCAAAAGGCCAGTGACCAAGATTGTGCTACTTCAGTCCATCAGCTCGTTTTCGGGCCCGGAGAATGTTACCAACCCTGTCAGCAGTACAACCACTTTTGCTCGGGTACGGTGAATGTCACGATGCGACCGTTGTTACCATGGCGCACATCGAAGTAAGCGAGTATGGTAGGTACATCGCGGTAGGCAAACGTGGTGCATCGAAGTAGGCGTTTTTTCAATTTGAATTTTTCCTTCACTCCACATCTTTCTGCTGTGCAAGACGCACGTGTTAAAAACATTTTTCTATCAAATTGTTCAATAAAATTGAAATCTGCTAAAATAAAATAAATGATTAGTAAGTTTAAAACTAGTACTTAATAATTAAAAATAAAAGGTAAAAGTGATTAGCCCAACTTGGTACCCTGTGGTGTACCACAGCCACAGTCATCAGCGGAATAGGCTTAATGGAACGTACACACGGTCAAGCAGTTTGACCAACATTGACTCCACCTCTCGTTTATTCAAACATCCATCAAGTTTTACCAACATCGACACAAACAATCAATTTATTCGACCAACAATATCACACGCACGAACGACCGGCGCGCCAACTAGAGCACCAACCGTCAAAAAATATATGGGGGTTTGTGCAACTTCACTACAAATGCTCAAACATGTTCGGCAAACCTTGACTCCACCCCGACAACTCAAATCAAAATCAAACCGTTTTAATTTTTTCCAACCGAGCCGCCAACTGTCAAATGGTTGTTCGAACAACTTCACACACGTTCAAACAAAGCAGCAACCGATGCGTTTTCTTAGGAGCGGAGTCAATGTTCTTCAAACTGCTTGACTGGTGTGTACGTTGCATAATGCAGCAGGTGAGCACTGTCCCCGCGTTTCGCTACCAGGAAGTAGCTTACAGTTTGAGATGACGAATATGGCCGAAGTCAAGTGTTTCTTGGGAATGCAAATTGACCGTGACATGAAGAATGGTGTTCTGAGTATCAATCAAATCTCGACTGTAACCCGGTCACAACTCCTATGGAGACTCGATTGAAGCTGATGAAGGGTCAGGACGGAGAAGCCCCACTGATTGGCTGTATGACATACGTTTCGAGACCGGATTTGACTGTGGCTGTTAATTTCTACAGCCAGTTACAAAGCTGTCCGACCGATACACACTGTTTTGAAATTTTGAATATATCTCTGTCGATAATAATCTTGCACAAAACTGGAAAATAAATCTATTAATTCGCAATTTAACGTGTCTCGCATCTGGCGCGTATGAAGAGCGGTTAGATGGAAAATCAAATAGTTTGAGATTGAACATGTATCTGACGCGGATCCAGGTGTTTAGTTCTGTTTTGTGCGGTCGTTACGTAAAAAGTGCGCGTTTGCTCATGTTTTCTATTAGACGCAGAACGATCGCGCGTTCATAGAAATGCTTGGTTCTGCTTTGTGCGTGTGAATTTTTTAATTTGACAAAGCTTCGCACAAAATAATAATTAAATCGTTTATCAAGGCGACTTCCTATAAATTACCTTTCCCGTGGGTAGCACGGAGATGTAGATGATTTTCCACTCTCTTGTAGTAATAAGTGTCCACCTGTCAAAATAATGTTCTTAGTTTCCCTCTCCTAATGCTATAAATTGACTGTGAGGACGTGGCCGACATCGTTATTGGTCTTAAATTCATGAAACTTTAAAACATGTACAGTGAGAATAGTTTTCTAATCCCAAGACGGGTATGCAATTGGTTTGCTGTGCATCGGATAAACGACTTTTTTGACCGGGTAAGGGTCGAAGGCCATTTGGCCGAATGCCACTAGGCCGAACAAACGATTAGGCTGAAACCGATCGGGCCGAAAGGGTCATTTGGCCGAAAGGGTCGATTGGCCGAAAGGGTCATTTGGCCGAAAGGGTCATTCGGCAGAAAGGATCATAAGGACGAAAGGGTCATTAGGCCGAAAGGGTCATTTGGCCGAATAGGTCATTTGAAAAGTTCTAAATTAGGAATGAGAAGAGAGACGTCTCACAACCAACTTCGCACTACTCACTTTTCACAGTGAGAAGTGAGAAATGAGGAGTGATAAGTCAGACCGCATCGTGCTTTCGTGCTGTGCGGTTCTTTCTCTCTTTGCGGAAGGAAGTTTTTAATACTACCCGAAGCTATTTTAATTTCAACGGTGCTTCTTAGCGCTATTTGTACCCACTGATCCCGTTACGATCTTTGCAAGGACCCGTGCCTTCGTTTTACGTTGGACCCGTTTGCGGAAGTACAATTCCGACAAGCGGTGGTAATCCTGCAGGGACACCGTTCTGGGAAAAAACCTCTTAGAAGGTCACGTCTCCACGCTCAGCCATGAGCATTAATAAAAACAAGAGGAAGGGTTAGTCTCTTAATTCTCCACTTCCTTCAAAGAAACAAGGTTTCAAGACCGTCCTGCCAAAGCGCGGAAAAATAGAAGGAAGCTGGAGAATTCAGATATTCCTTCTAACTCTAATATCGAAAATAATTCTTCTCCAATCGAACTGAGCAATCAGTTCGATTTGATTAATGATGAAATTGAGCAAATCGAATATACCTCTAGCCCAGGTGATTCGATTCATGCGAAAAAGCAAAGGATTCCGCCAATTGTGGTATCTGTTGCCGAGTTTACTGGCTTCCGGAATTAGATTTTGAGTAACCTTCAGGGGATCAAGGTTTCATTTCAGATTGCTAGGAAGGGTGACTGCCGCGTTTTGCCGGGATCTTTTGACGATCGCAAACGTCTTCTTCAGTATTTAACTGAGAAGCGCCATAAATTCTTCACATACGACGATAAATCTGTTCAAAGTCATATTAAAAGGTCTCTCCAGTAATGATAAATTACTGGATGAGAAATTAAATTTCTCATTTACTTGGATTTGCACCAGTTCAATTAATTAGGATGCAAAATAAAGTTCGCTCTGGTTCTTCCCAGAGAATCATTTCTCAAGAATTTCATTTAGTTCAGCTCAACAAAAGTGAGCTAAACAATATGAAAAGTTTGGAAACGGCCTGCATTATGTCTCATGCCCGAGTTACATGGAAAGATTTCCGCAGGCCTGGAGGAATTTACCCCACTCAGTGCTGTAAGTACCAAAAATGGGGTCAAGGAACCAAAGATTGTCACATGGATGCTAAATGCATGATTTGTGGTGGAACCTCTCACGCCAAGGACGCATGTCCTGTGAGAGAAGATTCCAATAAATTTAAATGTGCAAATTGTGGGGGCAATCATAAATCCAATCTCTGGGAATGCCCTTCACGCAAAAAAGTTTTGAATTCCCGTGCAAAATTGATTACGGGAAATTCCAATGGGATCCCAGATTCGACGGGTAGAAATTTTTCAAACGCTCAAATTTCGAAACCGGTTACCGGTCGAGCAATTCATACCCACCACAATTCACAAACAAATTTTGACGCTCGTCAACGGGTAGCAAGCACTTCAGTAAATTCCAATTTTTCCAATGTACCTACGTATGCAAACATCGCTGCTGGTAGACAAAATTTCTCTTCTCAAAATGAGGTTTATACCCATGTCCCAACGGAAAATAACGGTCATGTTGCCGATTCAGGTAGCATAACTGCTTCCGATTTTGATTTTTTAACTGAACAATTGCATCACATGATTGATGCAATGTTCAAAGCAAATACCATACCAGAAGCTGTTCAGGTTGGTATAAAGTACACACAAAAAATTGTTATCGGACTCCGTTTTAATGGATCTAAATAATTGTGTGAAAGTTCTAAATTGGAATGCCCGCTCTCTAAAGGGTAAGGAAGATGAATTATTCAACTTCCTTTCAGTATTTAAAACCAGGACTCTCCATTAAAAGAGATCCAAATTATTTTATCTACAGAAATGATCGTCTTGACAGCGCCTGTGGTGGGGTCGCCATTGTCATTAATAGACGTATCAAACATAAATTATTTTCTTCGTTTGAAACCAAAGTTTTTGAAACCTTGGGAGTTTCTGTTGAAACAAATTTTGGTCAATTTTCCTTCATTGCAGCCTATTTGCCTTTTCAATGCAATGGGCAGCAAAAGAATTGGTTGAAAGCTGATCTTCAAATTCTGACTCGCAACAAATCAAAATTCTTCGTAATTGGTGACTTCAATGCCAAACACCGTTCATGGAATAATGCTCAAAGCAATTCCAACGGCAAAATTTTATTTGAAGATTGTTCTGCGGGATATTATACTATTCAATATCCCAATGGCCCTACTTGTTTTTCTTCCAGTCGAAATCCTTCTACAATTGATTTAGTTTTAACGGATTCAAGTCAGCGGTGTGGCTAATTGGTAACTCATGCTGACTTTGACTCTGATCACCTTCCTGTGACATTTGAAATCTCACAAGAAACTATTTACAATCCAATCAGCTCTACTTTTAATTATCATAGAGCTGATTGGGATTTTTATAAAACATATATCGATAGGAATTTTGATGTTAATATTCCTTTGGATACCAAAAGTGATATTGACAATGCGCTCGTATCTTTGTCAAATTTAATTGTCGAAGCCAGAGGCATTGCAATTCATAAATGTGAAATTAAATTCAACTCCATTATTATTGACGACGATCTTCAGCTACTGATCCGTCTTAAAAATGTGAGGCGAAGGCAATACCAAAGAACTCGCGATCCCGCGTTGAAAGTTATTTGGCGAGATTTGCAAAATGAAATTAAAAAACGTTTCGCTATTCTGAGAAATACCAACTTTGAGAATAATGTCTCGAAGTTGGATCCCAGTTCGAAACCCTTTTGGAAATTAACGAAAATTCTTAAAAACCTCAAAAGCCAATTCCAGCGCTTAAAGAGGGAAATAAAATTTTATTAACAAATGGCGAAAAGGCTCAAAAACTTGCTCAGCAGTTCGAGAGTGCCCATAATTTTAGTCTAGGTCTCACTAGTCCAATTGAGGATCAGGTTACACGAAGCTTCGAAGACATTCGCGATCAAGATAATGTTTTGACCCTGCGTGGGGAACTGATTTGGATGAAGTGAGATCTATTACTAGAAAATTAAAAAATATGAGAGCCCCGGGTGATGATGGTATTTTCTACATACTTAGCAAAAAGCTGCCTGAGAGCTCTTGAGCCTTTTTGGTTAATTTATTTAACAAATGTTTTCAATTGGCATACTTCCCAGATAAATGGAAAAACGCCAAAGTTGTTCCAATTTTGAAGCCGGACAAAAATCCAGCTGAGGCTTCTAGTTATCCTTAATCAGTTTGCTTTCTTCAATAAGCAAACTGTTTGAAAAGATTATTTTAAATAGAATGATGGTTCATATTAATGACAATTCTATTTTTGCTGATGAGCAATTTGGTTTTCGCCATGGGCATTCAACCACTCATCAGTTATTAAGAGTTACGAACTTAATTCGGCTCAACAAATCTGAAGGATATTCGACTGGAGTTGCTCTTCTTGATATAGAGCATTTGCCAGTGTTTGGCATGAAGGTTTGATTGTAAAATTGATGAATTTTAATTTTCCTCTGTACATTATTAAACTGATCCAAAATTATTTATCAGATCGCTCACTGCAGGTAAACTATCAGAATTCTAAATCTGATAGATTACCTGTAAGGGCTGGTGTCCCCCAAGGCAGCATACTGGGGCCCATTTTGTATAACATTTTTACTTCTGACTTACCTGATTTACCACCAGGGTGTCAAAAATTTTTGTTTGCAGATGACACGGGCCTTTCAGCCAAAGGGCGAAGCCTTCGTGTCATTTGTAGTAGATTGCAAAAAGTTTGGATATTTTCTCCACTTACTTGCAAAATGGAAAATTTCCCGAATGCTTCCAAAACTCAGCTTATAATTTTCCCACATAAGCCGAGAGCTTCTTATCTGAAACCTTCTGTTGACATATTGTCACTTTGAATGGGTTTCCAATTAATTGGTCTAGCGAAGCTAAATAGCTAGGACTTCTGGTAGATCAAAAATTAACTTTTAAAAATCACATTGAAGGCATTCAAGCCAAATGTAACAAATATATTGAGTGTTTATATTCACTTATACACAGAAAACCAAAACTTTGTCTTAAGAACAAATTTTTGATTTACAATTAGTATGTTGTATGATCCAATATGGACTAGTTGTTGCATTACCAGAAAGAATGCGCTTCAGAGGATACAAAATAAATGTTTGAATATGATTCTAAAGTTGCCTCCGTGATATAGTACCAATGAACTTAATAGAATTTCTAATATTGAGACATTGCAACAAATGTCCAACAAAATAATTTCCAATTTTAGACAAAAATCGTTGCAATCTTCTATTGCAACGATTAGCTCCTTGTACCCTTAGTATAAATTAGGTTAAGTTTAGTTTAAGTAGAAAACATTGTAATTCCTACATGGTTCAATTCAACCAGAGGAAATATTCTAACCGCCAGAGGCAATTGAAATGTATTAATAATAGCTAAAAATGTAACATAGCAAATAAGGATGATAGTGTTAAGAAAACACGGAACACCTAGTCTAAGAGATGAATGCATGTATTAGATAATTAGCAAATAAAATTAGTTAAAAAAAAAAAAAGGAGTGATAAGTCTCACTACTCCCTTCGTGCTTCTCAGTTTTTACAGTGATAAGAGAAAAATGAAGAGTGAAAAGTTAGATGTCTCACTTCTCACTCCTCATTTATCACTTCTTGCTGTAAAAAGTGAGAAGCGCGAAGTGAGTAGTGAGACGTCTCACTACACACTTTGCGTTTTTTACAGTGAGAAGTGAAAAATGAGGAATGAGTATTGAGACGTCTCTTTTCTTACTACTAATTTCTCACTATTCAAATGACCTATTCGGCCAAATGACCCTTTCGGCCAAATGACCATATCGGTCAAACGACCCTTTCGGTCAAATGACCCTTTCGGCCAAATGACTTTTTCGGTCAAACGACCCTTTCGGCCAAATGACGCTTTAGGTCAAATTACCCTTTAGGTCGAATGACCCTTTCGGCTAAATTACCCTTTCGGCCAAATGACCCTTTCGGCCAAATGGCTTTCAGCCTAATAGTCTGTTCGGTCAAATGGTATATTCGGCCAAACAACTTTCGGCCTAGTGTCTTCCGGCCCAATGGGTTTCGGCCAAACGATCCTTCCCCTTTTTGACCAATTCACCGTTTCAGCCGAATGACATTTTCCGCCGAATATCTATTTCGGCCAAAGTCAATTGAGCTTTTCAGTCAAACGAACTGTTTGACCAAATGGCTGGATGGGCTTTGGCCAAATGGTTTGTTAGCTTAAACGACATATTCGGCAAAACTACTTTCGGCCTTGTGGCCGTCAGCAAAATAGTTTTCTGCTAAATGACTTTTTGTTGCCCTTTTACGTTCAAAAATTCAATTTCAATGAGAAATTCCGAAATTCTTCACAATTTGCACTCAAAGTTTTTCTTAGTTTTTACAAAGTCCTGTTCAAAAAGTAGATAACAAAACACTGAAGAAGTTTTCAAGTCGAAAACAAAATACGTATCTGATAGATACATGAAAAATTAGTGGAAGTAAATGGAAGAATAATAGTCTTTTAAACGTATAACATTTCCCCTAAGACGCTCGCAAATAATTAATCACGCTAAATTTGATTATTTTGGACCCCATCTCCATCTCGTAACACTTTTTGTAAAGGAATGATTTCTTGATTTGATGTTTTTCAATATGGGACAAATATGCGGTACCAGGCAGTATAGATTGCTAAAAGTTCATAAGGATTATCGGAATATATTAAGGATTCCTTCAATTCTAGATGCACTTTCAAGATGCTTGTTTTATTTTTTCAGTTTGCTGACCAGATAAAACCTACGATTATTGTTACTTTTTGACAAAGCGCTTAGTATTGTGCGATAAAAGATGTACGTTGGAAAGTGCTTCATTTCATTATTACACAATATACATGTACTGATAAACACTTTCCAAACTTAATCAAATATCGGTCTTGCATGGTAGAACTTCAAAAACAAAACAAAAATGTCAATTAGGTTTGCATTTCAAATATAACACTTATATTTCAAGCAATGTTTCAATGCTGCATATTTGTTATTGGAGTGCGTTTAAAGGTGAAAGAAAGCGTTCAACGCCAAAAATATAATTACTCAAAAGAGGAGCACAATGCGGCAAAAGCTACTACATCCTTGTGTAAATGCCAAATTTCGTGTCAAAACTGTGACACCATGACTATGGGACCTACCATTTCAATAGCAGAAGGATAAAATCAAAAAGTCTTTCTCTGAACTGAACTTCGCACCCACTTACGAAACATAATAACAGCAGTATGTCATCCGATGAAGCGTTGACAAAGGGTCAACCCCCCAAACGGTGGTGCGGCATCATCCGTGTGAAACCACACCCCGTAACCACACGTACACCCACACAACAGAAATTGCAAGTTTTTCACTCCCACTCCACTAGGTACTGACTGGTCTGGTTCCACTAATATGACGTACTCGGTGCTATCCTCACATCCTAGCAACAGGTATAGGAAATAGGATGCGGTCGGAGCTTATCTCCGCATTGACATGTTGTGAATGTTGGCAAATGGTGCTTTCTCGCTGTTGCGAAAAAACCGGCGCAAGGTCAAGCGCCAGAAAGCCGCTCGGAAGTCCACGCTGTAGAACGCATAGATGAACGGATTGATGGCACTGTTGATCCAGCCGAGCCAGGTGAAAAACTCCCCCAGTTTGGGGGCCGCCAGCTCATTAGGCAGGAACGGCGTTATGATATAATGGATGAAGAACGGCAGCCAGCACGCGATGAAGCCACCGACCACGATGCTGAGCGTTTGGGTTGTTTTGTTCTCGCGCTTCATCGAGAGGATTCGTGACGAAAGTGACTTCTGATGGATCCGTATGTTGCGTCCGGCCACTACTGCCGACGCTGAGCCCGTCGCGGTCGATGCCGTAATTGAGTTACTAATGGTATTGGTACGCCGGAGGCCGCCCGATTGATTTGCCATTTGCGGTTTCTGCTGTTGATTGAAAACGTTGTTGCTCGATGACCAGAGCTCCGTCGAGGAGGCCAGTTTGTAGTGGATGGTGGAGTTGCGCTTCATGCCCCCGGTGGCCCCCGGTGACTGTTGATGGCAGCCCGGGGGCATATTGTCATCATCGACGTCGACGCTGCCTCCTCCGTTGCCGACGAACGAAGTTGTGGGTTTGGACATTGAATTAATGTCGACAAGCTCATAATGGCCATTCTTGTGATTCTTTCTGGTGCCGCCCCCGAGCTTAGGACAATCCCCTCCGGTGCAGTCCCCACTCAGGGCGGTAAAGCTAGACGACCCTACGCCTCCTCCGGTTAGTTGTGTTACGTAAGTTGTGGTTCCGGTTGACAGCTGTGACGAGGACCGTTTTCGTTTGGGACTCAACTGGGCCGGATCCATCTCCGAAGCGTAATGGTAGCATGCTTCGTCAACATCACGCGCTCGGTGGCTTTTCTGTGGGGGGAAGCAAAAAGAGGCAAGAAAAATTCGCATTAAACCATTGGCTTATAAAGACTTTGTTCGGTTGGAGCAATTTGGTGTGGAAATTGGAAATGCTTTCTCGCATGATAAGATGTGGAAAACAGACGCTCATGTGGCTTCGGCGAACTCGTGGACATTGATCTCATGTGATGGTGTTTTTCATGTTGAAAGAGAAATATGATCGAAAGGATGTACTGGGGTGAAATTGATTTATTATGATGTTGAATTCTTAGATTTTCGCATACCTATTCGTAACGTTGCATATGATATTGGTTATTATAACAACTTACATGTACACAATCAGTATTGCTCATACAAAGCGAAATACTTGGAAGGCACATGTCAGATAATATCTTTTTGGAATTCATGGTCAGTAGTGTTCTACCACTGCTACGTTTCCTTACTAGATCTGCGATTTTTTGCCACATGATTAGAACAGTGTTTTAAAAGTTTATTTATGCAGTAAATTAGCTAATATACCGGCAACATTACTACAAGTGATATTTAAATTCATGTAAAGCTTTTACATTTCGATTCTAGACTTAGAGTTTCAGAACATGGAAAAATCTGAAGGGGAGATCAGAGTAGGTCGCAATTGAAAACGGACGGGAAAATTTTATTTTCGTGTCGGGTGTCATAGTTTTCAATTTTCCAGATTTATTTGAAAGTTACTAAGAAAATAAATAATGCAACATAATGAACAAAAAAAAGTTCCGAAACGAAAAACTACGGGACGTGTTTAAAGAAGAAGATGCTCCTACTGCGGTGTATTTCAAGGGGAATCAAAGGCACTACTAGACTGGCCAAGCTTAGTATGAGGAGAAAAAAATGTTGTCGAATTCCACGGGGCACCCCCAGGATTGTGTCTCTTGGAGAAAAAAATCAATCTCTCAAAATCTCAACTCAATCGCTTATTGCATAAGCTGGCGCATTTGATTTGTAGTTTGATTGAAGTCCCGTGGAATTCGATAAATTTTTGTTTCCGGGGCCAGTTCAATGCCTGAGATAGCCACTAAGTAATGCTTCGGAGTAGAACTAAATAGCAGTGGTGGAAATACTCGCTGCACGAGTAAGAAAAGAGTGTGATTTTGCCTACTAAATACTGCATACGAGCGAACCTTTTCTGGTGCTTGCTTTGTTCGCGAGTATGAACAGAGCAAAGACAGAAGTATGACAGTAGAAGTTCCTCCGAAAGTTCCTCCGGAAATTCCTCCCGGAAGTTCCTCCGGAAATTCCTCCCGGAAGTTCCTCCGGAAATTCCTCCCGGAAGTTCCTCCGGAAATTCCTCCCGGAAGTTCCTCTAGGAATTCCTCCGGAAGTTCCTCCAGGAATTCCTCCGGAAGTTCCTCCAGGCATTCCTCCGGAAGTTCCTCCAGGAATTCCTCCGGAAGTTCCTCCAGGAATTCCTCCGGAAGTTCCTCCAGGCATTCCTCCGGAAGTTCCTCCAGGAATTTTTCCGGAAGTTCCTCCAGGAATTCCTCCGGAAGTTCCTCCAGGAATTCCTCCGGAAGTTCCTCCAGAAATTCCTCCGGAAGTTCCTCCAGGAATTCCTCCGGAAGTTCCTCCGGGAATTCCTCCCGGAAGTTCCTCCGGAAATTCCTCCCGGAAGTTCCTCCGGAAATTCCTCCCGGAAGTTCCTCCGGAAATTCCTCCCGGAAGTTCCTCCGGAAATTCCTCCCGGAAATTCCTCCCGGAAGTTAATCCGGAAATTCCTCCCGGAAGTTCCTCCGGAAATTCCTCCCGGAAGTTCCTCCGGAAATTCCTCCCGGAAGTTCCTCCGGAAATTCCTCCCGGAAGTTCCTCCGGAAATTCCTCCCGGAAGTTCCTCCGGAAATTCCTCCGGAAGTTCCTCCAGAAATTCCTCCGGAAGTTCCTCCAGGAATTCCTCCGGAAGTTCCTCCAGGAATTCCTCCGGAAGTTCCTCCAGGCATTCCTCCGGAAGTTCCTCCAGGAATTTTTCCGGAAGTTCCTCCAGGAATTCCTCCGGAAGTTCCTCCAGGAATTCCTCCGGAAGTTCCTCCAGGAATTCCTCCGGAAGTTCCTCCAGGAATTCCTCCGGAAGTTCCTCCAGGAATTCCTCCGGAAGTTCCTCCAGGAATTCCTCCGGAAGTTCCTCCGGGAATTCCTCCGGAAGTTCCTCCAGGAATTCCTCCGGAAGTTCCTCCAGGAATTCCTCCGGAAGTTCCTCCAGGAATTCCTCCGGAAGTTCCTCCAGGAATTCCTCCGGAAGTTCCTCCAGGAATTCCTCCGGAAGTTCCTCCAGGAATTCCTCCGGAAGTTCCTCCAGGAATTCCTCCGGAAGTTCCTCCAGGAATTCCTCCGGAAGTTCCTCCAGGCATTCCTCCGGAAGTTCCTCCAGGAATTCCTCCGGAAGTTCCTCCAGGAATTCCTCCGGAAGTTCCTCCAGGAATTCCTCCGGAAGTTCCTCCAGGAATTCCTCCGGAAGTTCCTCCAGGAATTCCTCCGGAAGTTCCTCCAGGCATTCCTCCGGAAGTTCCTCCAGGAATTCCTCCGGAAGTTCCTCCAGGAATTCCTCCGGAAGTTCCTCCAGGAATTCCTCCGGAAGTTCCTCCAGAAATTCCTCCGGAAGTTCCTCCAGGAATTCCTCCGGAAGTTCCTCCAGGAATTCCTCCGGAAGTTCCTCCAGGAATTCCTCCGGAAGTTCCTCCAGGAATTCCTCCGGAAGTTCCTCCAGGCATTCCTCCGGAAGTTCCTCCAGGCATTCCTCCGGAAGTTCCTCCAGGAATTTTTCCGGAAGTTCCTCCAGGAATTCCTCCGGAAGTTCCTCCAGGAATTCCTCCGGAAGTTCCTCCAGGAATTCCTCCGGAAGTTCCTCCAGAAATTCCTCCGGAAGTTCCTCCAGGAATTCCTCCGGAAGTTCCTCCAGGAATTCCTCCGGAAGTTCCTCCAGGAATTCCTCCGGAAGTTCCTCCAGGAATTCCTCCGGAAGTTCCTCCAGGAATTCCTCCGGAAGTTCCTCCGGCAATTCCTCCGGAAGTTCCTCCAGGAATTCCTCCGGAAGTTCCTCCAGGAATTCCTCCGGAAGTTCCTCCAGGAATTCCTCCGGAAGTTCCTCCAGGAATTCCTCCGGAAGTTCCTCCAGGAATTCCTCCGGAAGTTCCTCCAGGAATTCCTCTGGAAGTTCCTCCAGGAATTCCTCCGGAAGTTCCTCCAGGAATTCCTCCGGAAGTTCCTCCAGGAATTCCTCCGGAAGTTCCTCCAGGAATTCCTCCGGAAGTTCCTCCAGGAATTCCTCCGGAAGTTCCTCCAGGAATTCCTCCGGAAGTTCCTCCAGGAATTCCTCCGGAAGTTCCTCCAGGAATTCCTCCGGAAGTTCCTCCAGGAATTCCTCCGGAAGTTCCTCCAGGAATTCCTCCGGAAGTTCCTCCAGGAATTCCTCCGGAAGTTCCTCCAGGAATTCCTCCGGAAGTTCCTCCAGGAATTCCTCCGGAAGTTCCTCCAGGAATTCCTCCGGAAGTTCCTCCAGGAATTCCTCCGGAAGTTCCTCCAGGAATTCCTCCGGATGTTCCTCCAGGGATTCCTCCGGAAGTTCCTCCAGGAATTCCTCCGGAAGTTCCTCCAGTAATTCCTCCGGAAGTTCCTCCAGGAATTCCTCCGGAAGTTCCTCCAGGAATTCCTCCGGAAGTTCCTCCAGGAATTCCTCCGGAAGTTCCTCCAGGAATTCCTCCGGAAGTTCCTCCAGGAATTCCTCCGGAAGTTCCTCCAGGAATTCCTCCGGAAGTTCCTCCAGGAATTCCTCCGGAAGTTCCTCCAGGAATTCCTCCGAAGTTCCTCCAGGAATTCCTCCGGAAGTTCCTCCAGGAATTCCTCCGGAAGTTCCTCCAGGAATTCCTCCGGAAGTTCCTCCAGGAATTCCTCCGGAAGTTCCTCCAGGAATTCCTCCGGAAGTTCCTCCGGAAGTTCCTCCAGGAATTCCTCCGGAAGTTCCTCCAGGAATTCCTCCGGAAGTTCCTCCAGGAATTCCTCCGGAAGTTCCTCCAGGAATTCCTCCGGAAGTTCCTCCAGGAATTCCTCCGGAAGTTCCTCCAGGAATTCCTCCGGAAGTTCCTCCAGGAATTCCTCCGGAAGTTCCTCCAGGAATTCCTCCGGAAGTTCCTCCAGGAATTCCTCCGGAAGTTCCTCCAGGAATTCCTCCGGAAGTTCCTCCAGGAATTCCTCCGGAAGTTCCTCCAGGAATTCCTCCGGAAGTTCCTCCAGGAATTCCTCCGGAAATTCCTCCAGGAATTCCTCCGGAAGTTCCTCCAGGAATTCCTCCGGAAGTTCCTCCAGGAATTCCTCCGGAAGTTCCTCCAGGAATTCCTCCGGAAGTTCCTCCAGGAATTCCTCCGGAAGTTCCTCCAGGAATTCCTCCGGAAGTTCCTCCAGGAATTCCTCCGGAAGTTCCTCCAGGAATTCCTCCGGAAGTTCCTCCAGGAATTCCTCCGGAAGTTCCTCCAGGAATTCCTCCGGAAGTTCCTCCAGGAATTCCTCCGGAAGTTCCTCCAGGAATTCCTCCGGAAGTTCCTCCAGGAATTCCTCCGGAAGTTCCTCCAGGAATTCCTCCGGAAGTTCCTCCAGGAATTCCTCCGGAAGTTCCTCCAGGAATTCCTCCGGAAGTTCCTCCAGGAATTCCTCCAAAGTTCCTCCAGGAATTCCTCCGGAAGTTCCTTCAGGAATTCCTCCGGAAGTTCCTTCAGGAGTTCTTCCGGAAATTCCTCCAGGAATTCCGCCGGAAGTTCCTCCAGGAATTCCGCCGGAAGTTCCTTCAGGAATTCCGCCGGAAGTTCCTCCAGGAATTCCGCCGGAAGTTCCTCCAGGAATTCCGCCGGAAGTTCCTCCAGGAATTCCGCCGGAAGTTCCTCCAGGAATTCCGCCGGAAGTTCCTCCAGGAATTCCGCCGGAAGGTCCTCCAGGAATTCCTCCGGAAGTTCCTCCAGGAATTCCTCCGGAAGTTCCTCCAGGAATTCCTCCGGAAGTTCCTCCAGGAATTCCTCCGGAAGTTCCTCCAGGAATTCCTCCGGAAGTTCCTCCAGGAATTCCTCCGGAAGTTCCTCCAGGAATTCCTCCGGAAGTTCCTCCAGGAATTCCTCCGGAAGTTCCTCCAGGAATTCCTCCGGAAGTTCCTCCAGGAATTCCTCCGGAAGTTCCTCCAGGAATTCCTCCGGAAGTTCCTCCAGGAAACCCTCCGGAAGTTTCTCCAGGCATTCCTCCGGAAGTTCCTCCAGGAATTCCTCCGGAAGTTCCTCCAGGAATTCCTCCGGAAGTTCCTCCAGGAATTCCTCCGGAAGTTCCTCCAGGAATTCCTCCGGAAGTTCCTCCAGGAATTCCTCCGGAAGTTCCTCCAGGAATTCCTACGAAAGTTCCTCCAGGAATTCCTCCGGAAGTTCCTCCAGGAATTCCTCCGGAAGTTCTTCCAGGAATTCCTCCGGAAGTTCCTCCAGGAATTCCTCCGGAAGTTCCTCCAGGAATTCCTCCGGAAGTTCCTCCAGGAATTCCTCCGGAAGTTCCTCCAGGAATTCCTCCGGAAGTTCCTCCAGGAATTCCTCCGGAAGTTCCTCCAGGAATTCCTCCGGAAGTTCCTCCAGGAATTCCTCCGGAAGTTCCTCCAGGAATTCCTCCAGAAGTTCCTCCAGGAATTCCTCCGGAAGTTCCTCCAGGAATTCCTCCGGAAGTTCCTCCAGGAATTCCTCCGGAAGTTCCTCCAGGAATTCCTCCGGAAGTTCCTCCAGGAATTCCTCCGGAAGTTCCTTCAGGAATTCCGCCGGAAGTTCCTCCAGGAATTCCGCCGGAAGTTCCTCCAGGAATTCCGCCGGAAGTTCCTCCAGGAATTCCGCCGGAAGTTCCTCCAGGAATTCCGCCGGAAGTTCCTCCAGGAATTCCGCCGGAAGTTCCTCCAGGAATTCCGCCGGAAGTTCCTCCAGGAATTCCGCCGGAAGTTCCTCCAGGAATTCCGCCGGAAGTTCCTCCAGGAATTCCGCCGGAAGTTCCTCCAGGAATTCCGCCGGAAGTTCCTCCAGGAATTCCGCCGGAAGTTCCTCCAGGAATTCCGCCGGAAGTTCCTCCAGGAATTTCTCCGGAAGTTCCTCCAGGAATTCCTCCGGAAGTTCCTCCAGGAATTCCTCCGGAAGTTCCTCCAGGAATTCCTCCGGAAGTTCCTCCAGGAATTCCTCCGGAAGTTCCTCCAGGAATTCCTCCGGAAGTTCCTCCAGGAATTCCTCCGGAAGTTCCTCCAGGAATTCCTCCGGAAGTTCCTCCAGGAATTCCTCCGGAAGTTCCTCCAGGAATTCCGCCGGAAGTTCCTCCAGGAATTCCGCCGGAAGTTCCTCAAGGAATTCCGCCGGAAGTTCCTCCAGGAATTCCGCCGGAAGTTCCTCCAGGAATTCCTCCGGAAGTTCCTCCAGGAATTCCTCCGGAAGTTCCTCCAGGAATTCCTCCGGAAGTTCCTCCAGGAATTCCTCCGGAAGTTCCTCCAGGAATTCCTCCGGAAATTCCTCCAGGAATTCCTCCGGAAGTTCCTCCAGGAATTCCGCCGGAAGTTCCTCCAGGCATTCCTCCGGAAATTCCTCCTCTCACTCTGTGGAGAAACTTGTTTGTGTAATTAGTTTCTTCGTTTTTATTTCAATATTTTAATTATAAATTGGAAGGGTGTTTTTCGACTGGAGGGGATGTACTGTTCGGAGGATGTCTTTCTCAGTCTGAAGTATGAAAACGATGGTTAAGTTATTTGCCCGACGTTTCGGCCGATGGGTTACGGCTTTTTTCAAGGGTCGTATAGTCTATCGTCTATCGTAAATTATTGTTAACCACGTTAGATCAGTTGTAGATAGGGTGCTTTTCATGCTTGCTTTTTGTAACTTTTTGAAAAAATGGTTTAAAAACTGGGTTAGGGACAAAAAGTCGAAAGACAAAAGGTCGAAAGGACAAAAGGTCGAAAGACAAAACGTCGAAAGACAAAAGGTCGAAGGGACAAATAGTCGAAAAGGACAAAAGGTCGAAAGGGACAAAAGGTCGAAAGGACAAAACGTCGAATGGACCAAAAGGTCGAAAGGGACAAAACGTCAAATGGGACAAAAGGCCGAAAGAAATGAAAGATCAATAAGATCAAAAGATCAAAAGGCACAAACGGTCAAAACAGACAAGAAACTGAAATAGGGAGAATCAATCCCGCACTAGAGTTGCCTTACACAATTGGCACAACTCTGCTTTTTTATTTTTTACAATTTTTAACAATTAAATAAAACTCATTCAATGAGTACAGATGGATGTTTGAGTTTTCAAAATGTCACTTCGTTCTCTCACAATAGCGCACGTCGCACATTAAATACACTGCCGTGTATTAGGGTTCCCCAAAACACACGCGAGGAGACAATCTTGACGCGATTCTATTGCCTGGCAACTGCGATTCTGTCGCCGTTGGTATGGAAGCGTAAATGGAGCATTGCCAGCATCCACCGAACGATAGAATCGTGGCAACAAGCTGTCGCCGTTGCGGCGATGAAATCGCTTAGGCCTGGGGAAGCCTTTATACACCGGTGTATTTTTAATGCGCGCACTTGCGTGGCTGCGGCGTGCACTATTTAGACAGATTGAAGTGACATTTAGAAAATCTAGATCTCCATCTATTATTTGCACTCATTCAATGATTTTTTTTTTCAATTGTTAAAAATAGTGGAAAATAAAAGAGCAATTTTTTAGGACAATTCTGTCTCACGTAATAAAAGTTTTATTCATTTCTTAAATTAGCAATCTTTTTTATCTCTAACAGAACTATCTAGATATTCATAATATTAGTTTATAGTAATTACTCCTTCTTTGAAAATTGCTCATTCTTCAACTTTGATTGATGAGATGAGTGTGTTATTTCTGCTTGAAAATAAATGCATTTAACAAATTCATTTAGAATACACCCAACTTGTTCTTTATCGATGTTTTGTCCCTTTAGACATTTTGTTATTGTCGACCTTTTGTCCCTTTCGACCTTTTGCCCTTTCGACCTTCTGTCCCTTTCGACGTTTTGTCTTTTCGACCTTTTGTCCTTTCGACCTTTTGTCTTTCGACCTTTTGTCCTTTCGATCTTTTGTCTTTCGACCTTTTGTCATAGATTCTTAAAAACTGGGTTTGTTTGTTAACATACAACAACTGTCATTGCCAGTGACCCCAGCTTATGCCCAGCTCATATAGTGGGTGAACCAAAACTTATGGCCGATGCAAACCGTGCATTTGAGTAAACATATTGTTTTTTTTAAATATAACAAAATTTTCCGCCGAAATTTCATCAATGACTCTCAAAGATGATTAAAATTAGGTTCAATTTCACATTTTATTTTAAAGTTTTGTGGGATCAATTTTGAGAAAAAAACAATTTATTTTACTACATAAATTTATGAAAAATGGGTATCTTAAGGTGATATTTTAGTTGATAAAACGAACAGTGAGTAATGTCTTTGACATAATCGCGAAGTGGACGTAGGACTTGACTTGACCATGTCTTCAAAGATACCTAATATGTATGTCCTAATCTCTCACATCAACTAATTTGAAGAAAATATCGACGATAACAGCCCAAACATTATTATAACAATTTTCGTGAGCCATTCTGAAAAAAATATCTCAAAAACAAAAGCTATCATTCGATTTTCAGGCTCCGTATTTTCGGTATATGTCAGCGTTGTATTCCCTTCTTTGGCAAGGTCCAGTTGGAATGTAGAGCCATAGAAGATTGATTATATCTGATTATATCTCACCTGACCCACTGAAACAAAAACCCTGTACGCTAACCTACATCTCCCTCAGTCTCACCATCAATGAGGCAATACTTCATGTGCTATTTAATATTTGGATTGATTGGAACAGTGCAAACTCATCCTGTTGATGTTGAAAGTGTTTTCCAATCCATTTTAAACTAATTGCTTTTCATCTCGTTTATTGCATTATACACGTCATTGTGCACGTTTAATGAAACTGCTAATGTGATGTGATGTGATTTGTCATACTTAAGGCCATCGCTAATCGCTGTTGCGTCACCTACCTTGTGCACTTCGATTTCGGTCATTTTGTCGTGGCGCGACGCCACCACGCAGGATATCCGCACGTACACGTAGATCATGACGGCCATCGGAATGAAGAAGGATCCCATCGCCGAAAAGACGACGTAGCCCTCGTTCTGGTTGTACCGACACTGGGTCAGCTCCCGGCGGCCCGGTTCGTACCTTTTCGTGGAAGAACAGACGGCGCAAATTATTATTAATGCGATGATTGATCGATTCGGGCAACTTACCAGCCGAGGATGGGTGGACATGTTATGGCCAGCGCAAGCACCCAGACAACCAGTATCATCAGAAGGGCCAGCCGTTTCGAGCGTCGTCGACGGGAGTAATTAAGCGGTTGCGTTACCGCTAGATATCTGTAAGGTAAGCGAAATGGTAATTAGGTTTAACCGAGCAGAATAGAAGTTTCGAATAGAAAACCAATTTCGGGAATAATAACCAGATACCAAAAACCAATTCCGAACGAGAAGCAAACATTGTTATGCAAACGACAACGACCAAACGAAATAAATTTGTTGTGGTTTTCTTTGAGTTCTGCGGTTTACAGCTGCTCTTAGATACGGAATGAAGATAAAAAGGACCTTCGTTCTACATGCAGTGTAATTACTTCGATCGAGCTATTTTCCCACAATTGGTTTTGTCAAATCCATGCTAAAAAAGGCAACAATCTTTGTTCAGCATTCAGAAGTTAACGAACTTCTTGTCGTAACCAAAAACCGCAAAAAGTTAAACACGCAAAAGAAAAATAAATTTGAAGTATGTAGCAATCGATAAAGATTATCATGAAGTAATTGTTTAATTCCCATACATTCAATTGATGACATTGGCATGAATTTCCACCTTCTGGGAAATATTTTGTAGGAACATAAACAAAAGCATAAAATAAAATAACACCCCTAGAATTCAGTTATAAAAAAAATGGAAAGTGTACTAATCCTATCTTAGCATTTGGAAGCCCGATGTTTCTTTTCCGCCGATGTAACTGCGTTATAAGAAAAAGCAATCAAAAGTTGGAATATGGTGGCTTCATTTCGTGGAGCCGCCGTTGTTCCTGCATACTTATTTATGTGAAAACTTTCCGCACGAGCAGGATCTTTTGCTAGTAAAGTGAGGGGAACGTATTTCCAAATGTACAATAAAACTGGGACCATGCTTGCTCGGCTATGGTCTGTTCAGCATGTGTGTACAAATGATTTCACTATTAAACGTTATAGGAACTCCCAATTTTTCGCGATTTTAACGACCCATGAAACCATGAACGGTGCGTTATGTCCCTCGCTCTTCTGCAACAACTAAGAAGTGCTACAGCAAACGACGGCACATTCATTGCACTTGTCTACGTCTTAGCAAACGACAGCACAATGCAAAACAGTCTGGTTTTATATTTACAGTTTTCTCGATGCCACTTATTAAGATCGGGATTTTACAGTGCAAACAGAATTTGTGCATAAGCTTTGCGTTATGTGCTGCGGAAGATGGAAAATGCATGCTCACGTGCAGACACAGCAAGTTTCATTCATGATTGGGTGCAGAGAAATTTGTAGCCACATAAGAAAATGCATGTTATTCAATAGTTGACAAAACGGAACAATTTGTTTTGAATAAAGTTCCTCTATTGGAATTTTAAGTGTTGAAGCATTGCGGGCGTTCACTACGATTGCCGACAGCAATTCATCCGCACCAAGAACCAGCGATGCCAGATTGCTTCAACAATAATTCCGTAGATTCACTCAAAAAATTTGGCTGGTTCTATTTCGGCACTCATCTACATTCCTAGTATACAGGATATTATACGACAGATCTCTAACTTTTCTCAATGCATGGAAATTAGATAAAAACAAGACCGTCAAAATTTATAGTAACTGGTCTTGACATTTCCTTTCATGAAAATCCAAAAAGAATGAGTTTCATAAGCACAGTGCCCTATAAAGTTATCTACACTCGTCATAATGGCAGTTGCTATACATATTTTTGACAGTAACTGTTTCCAATGTTGAGACTACCGTTTTTGCATTTTATTTATTGAACTTTAATTGATTCAACATAGAATCAGTTTAGTATTATGGACTTCTTATTTTTCAGAACATTTCAAATTATTAAGCTGATTGCTTGGCTGTTTAGTGCTAATAGGTTCGAACATTCTTGAATAATGACCTTACATGGGAACAATCCCGAGAAAAGTTTTCCTGTTTTAAAGACGGAAATGTTCCGATGACAATCAGTCACTACGAAATGAGCCTTAAAGGAGGTATAAGAGTGAGACTGTACAGAAAAAAAAAATCTGGATCTACTGATTGCACCTATTGGAGATAACCCAGTTGGGCTATGTCACTGGCAGTTTAGTTTGCTCAAATTCATGCGAATATCTCTTAAGTTTAGGCATATGATTAAGTTTTTATCATTTCCGAAATTATCTTTACTCTTGTTAATTAGCACTGACGGTGCCAGAGTTGTGTTAATGTTATTTCACCAGTTTCTATCGAATTTCACTAACTTTCGACAAATTCTTTCGGAAATTTCTTTAGGAAAAGCTTAGTAAGGAATTCTTCCGGAAATTCGTTCAGAAATTCTTCTAAGGATTCTTAAAAGAAATCTTCCAAAAAATCCTTTAGTAATATTTTCAGAAACTCTTACAGTAATTCATTCAGAAATAGTTTAATAAATTCCCAGAGAAATCGTTACAATAAAAACTCAATTTCTTCGTACTTGACTTGGAACTTCCTCCAGAAATGCTAGGACGAAACTCTACACGCAAGGAATTTGACTCCTTAAATGTATGTGTGTTTTCTCATACTTTGCTGAAATACGCTTTCTCATTAAGTTAATATGATTCCAATGATCATAAATGCGTCACATACTTTGTACTGACAGAAGCTTGAATTCAATGAATTTTTGAACGTCCTCCAATCATTCACCGACCAACTTGACGACTAGCAAATATGCTCATCAAGTTGATAATAGGTACTGGGAAAAATGGCGTTTCGTAAAAATATTATTTTCTGAGGCTGATCCAAATAATTCACGTGTCGTTTGCATTCCTTTTCTGCTAGAATTGGTATAGCATGATTGGTAAGTATTTAGAACGTAAAACCATAAAAAATACAGTCAGAATGGAAAATTTGATTTGCAGGTGCAGAAAGCTCATCAGATTCATCAGCTGAACTTCCTGCTTCAGCTAACAAAAGAGGGCAAAGCATTCGGAGACCCACATTTTGAATTTTCAGTGTTCTGCTTTTTCATTCGGACTAGAGGACCAATGCAATGTTTATACATCCAACCGATCTTCCCGCATCGTCAAGATTCGGCAGAAGAAACCTAGTCCTAAAACAAAACAGCCGGAGCATCGCAGATAGCTGGAAAAAAGGGAACAAATCCCATGAACGCCTACCAGGTGGACTCTCTATTTCACGGAGGCAACATCGGCTCGGCATTCATTGTACATCGCAAAACTACCTGTTACTTCAGCCGTCGAATGGCACGCCGCTGCTTTTCCAGCAAGAAATTACAGTCGCGGAGGGTACTTGAAAACCGCACTGGCGAATAAGCTTTTCAAAACAAATATATTAACAATAACATTTTCATTGCCTATCATATTAAATGTGAAAGAAATTGTGGTTTTATTCAAAAGAATATATTTTCAATCAAGACCAACAAGAATAAACACGAAAATCCAGCGATTAGAATTATTTTCCTTACGCATATACTCCATGAACTGACCTTTTCAAAAGTATGTGTCGACTTTATAGATTTCATTTCGATAAACCATGTATTTGATAGAAACACATATTGGCGATAATTTATTTAAGAAAATTATTTTGAGCTTTTTAGCGGAATGTCTTCACTTGTCATAAGACGAGTTTGTACAATCCCATTGAAATTCCACCGCTTAATTGTATCTTGACAGATACGTATTTCGACCTCAACAGTAAGGCCGTATTCAGTGTCTCGTACTCAGCTGTTTCTTTGGAAAATCCTCTGGAAATTACTTCAAAAATAAATTCGGAAAATTCTTAGGAATGTCCTCCATATATTCCTTTGAAAGTCCAAAGAAGGACTTCTAATAATTGTAGCGGGCTTGGTAGTCATATGGCTGCTGCTTCTGCCTCATACGCAGGAGGTCGTGTGTTCAATCCCAGGTCTGTTCCATTCTCCTACTTTGTATCTTTCTCTATATTTCTCATGTTATAGCAATCGCTAGAACTGGAAAATGGACTTCCATACCGTTTCCATCTCAATTCCTATACTTTCAACTTGAATATTCTAACAGTAATCTGCTACAATTGGAAATGAACTATAAAACGCGTTTCCAAAGATCCAATTAGAAATTCCATCAGTTGCTTTCTCCTATCTATCACATTGGCAGCTCGTTAACCAAGACGGACCTCTGCCTCTCGAACCTAACCCAAAAATTCCAACAAATTCCGCATAAACTCGTGGTCAGTGCAGTAGTATATTCGGCTTGCAGTGGGCGAGTGATATTGCATCATCATTTCCTCCCCCTTCCCTACATTGACTTGCATTCTGACGTGGCAGGCGCCAGTATGACCTAACAAATGAGATCACCAGTACTTGTACATTGAAGATGTGAGCTTAGTCCCAGGCAAACATCTGTTGGTTCCCTGTGCAAGAACAGCTGATCTGGTCATAATGGAGTAGCAACTACGAGCAGTCAACCAAGCTCAAGCTCAAGAAGGACTTCTTATAATTCCTTCGGATTTTCCCTTAGAACTTTCAGGAAAATTTGATATGGATTTCATAGAATTTTCAGAGGACCTCTCCGAGGACCTCCTGTAGGAACCGCCGAAGAAACTTCTGAAGAAATTTACAAAGGCTTTGCTTAATTGTCAATGGAACTACTGGCGGATTTTTAAATATTATTTGCCACTCCAGGAGAAGCTCCCGAAAATATTTCTGGAGGAATTAAGAAATGGTTTTTGGAAGAATTTCCGAAGAAGAAGAATTTCCGAGGAAGAATTTCCGAAGTAAATTGAGGGGGCAACAATAAAATTTCCAGAAAGTTTTGAGGGTTTTCAAAATTTTCTCTTACAAATCCAAGGAGTTTAAGATTTTTTTTTTATTTTAAAATTAATTTTTATTATTCCTTCTTGACCTTTCGGAGACCAGTAGGACATGACTTTTAATGAATATTTGTAACGGCCTTTCCTTCCCAATAGACCATATACCAAGAACTTACGTATTGCTTGCTCAACTTGAACTTAATTTGAAATGAAGTGAGAATATTTGAAAATTCTAAATTATTTGGTTTACTAAGAAAAAATCATCTCACATCGTTAAAGATCGGGCATACAGCTTTTGAATTTCAACTGTTATAGAGACGCAGATGGGCAAATGCTTGTTTCAGATTCGAATTCAATACAGTGTCCCAGTACAATGTTAATCATGGTGTCACAGATATTTCATTTGAAAATAAAAATGCGCTTTAAAAAAATCCGTAGATTTCCGCATAAAATTTCAAATTTCCGTAGTTTTCATCTACGGATCCGTAGATCCGTAGAAAGCATTCAATTCCGTAAATCTACGGAAATTTCCGTAGATCTGGCATCGCTGCCAAGAACCCAGTATCAGCAAGGAAAAGAACGGCCGCAACGAAACACCCAGCAAAGGTACCTATGGTCCAATGCACCGAATGAACACAATGACGTTTGAGACGGGCGCTGTTTACTAAAAATGAGCACTTGTGTTCATTTTTAGTAAACAGCGCCCGTCTCAAACGTCATTGTGTTCATTCGGTGCATTGGACCATAGGTTAAGCCACACACACACACATACACCAAGGCAGGTTAAGTTTAGGGCTCATCCGTAGACCACGTAGCATTAAGCCAGAGAGAGAACCTACAATACATTGTTAACTTAAAAACCTAGTGTTTGTATTACTTCAACAATTACTGTCTCGAAAGAATTGGGTTATTGGGGGACTCGTGTTGATTTAGATTCAAAGTGATTTGATTTCAGATACAGCATACAGATACGTACCCGTGTACAACTGGATCGGGTTAGATTCGTTGGCGTTAGAGAGAGAAGAAGGTAGTGTTAGTGTTGAGAGTATTCGATCGGACATTCGAGTGATCCACATAACCTGCTCTGATCTTCATTCTCGGTAGTTAGTCGGGCGCAAAACACCAAGCTGGCAATCTGGAAGTCTATCCAGATTGGCGCGTAAGCCGGTTTCGGTATAGGAAGCTGGATTTGTTCTAAAACGCACCTTTTACAGCTTGCTTCTCAATATATTTGATTTCCTCAGTCAGTAGTTGACAGTAGTTGTTCCTCGGATAAAGCGATACCGATATTGAAATTGGCCTACAATAGCGAGGCGAATAAGGAATAGGGTTTTACCTAATAACTTTTCCGTGGTTGTCATCTATGTCAAAATGAATTTTGAAAAATATTAACATCGCTGTTCCCTTCTTCTTCGAACTTTTGTTTGTACTGAGACTGCTGAGAACCATAATAGCCGTATCTTTTGGACCACACTGTATCTCGTTTGTGTCTGTGTTTGGATGAAGTTCTCCAATCATTATCGGTAGTTGATAGAGAGAATCTTGTATTGGTGTCCACTTTGACACCAATTCAAGATTCTCTCTATCCACAGCTGATAATGATTGGAGAACTTCATCCAAATACAGACACAAACGATGTACAATGTGATCCAAAAGATCCTTCGATCGAATTTCTGCACTAGTGTCAGTGATGATGATAGCGTCTTCATTGGGATAACACAATTCTCCTTCTGTATAACATAATATGAGGGATATCTATCTTTGCTAAAACCTTGTATCACTTCATATTGTGTCCATGATAAATTTGCTTCAACGAGCATCCCAAGAGCTTCTGTTGAAGTTATTTTCTGAGCTTGCTTTGTATTAGAACTTTTGGTTTTCTTGTTGATTTATTTTGCTTCTGTAGGGCTTATGGTAACTATCTTTACTACCCCTATTCGCATAAGTGTCCCATGTCAGTTTTCTTCAACTTGAGTAATATGCCGTTGAATTTTTCAAACTTGGTTTACATGGAGAAATACAAAAAAATCCAATAAATCGATAAAACCTGCAATGTTTCTGAAAAATTGGCATAATATTTTTGATCTGTATACATCGCTATGGAACTATTGAATGGACCATAATTATATTTATTTTTTGTTCAAAAGTGTATCAAAATCAGAAATGTGACTGTTGTGCGAATTAATAACAAGATGGGACAACACAAGTGGTTTATGATTTTCATATTTCTAGAACAAATGCAATTATTTTAGTAGTTTTTCTTAAATATGAGGGCATTTTAAGCTTTTTTCTGGAACAAAATCAAAATCGTCAAAAATAGACATGGAACTCTTATGCGAATCGCGGCAGTTTATTACGTTTGTCGCAACAAGTTTCCCAGCTTCTCTTCTAATCATCGTATTAGCATCAAAATATAAAATGTTCACCTTCACGAAACAGCTTCGGTCCGAATTTTGACAAACGTCACATGACTATTCAAAACATAGAATGGCTTATTCAGTTTTCTTCTTCACATATTCATTATCAAATTTACTGTGAATGGTAACTTCGTTCCAAGAAAACATTATTGGCCATGATTATATTTACTTTTGGTAGTAAAAATGTTCCTCAGTTGAACGTCGGGGTAAGATCTATGTGGGCAACTGTTTAAATCAACTAATGAGTGCTCAGTTTTGGCACGGCAAATGCTAGGTAAAGCGTACCATTGATACTTCGCGTACCTGGCGGAATAAAATAGACCTTATCTCGCGGTCCTTAGCCTCTTACCCAGCCACTACTATCCCTACCTCCTCGTGGCGCAACCTTAGGAAAGATCGGGTAACCAACCCCGGTGGGAACTACGGTCGTATGCTGACAGGGAAGGGGGGATTTGCTTCTTTGCGGAGGTTTTAAGGGCGCGCTGCGCCCCATGTTAGGGGCGGCTGATCATCGCCCGAGTGCCATCGAGGGACTCTAAGTGAAACTGTGCACCATGGTCCACTGGGAATAAGAAAGAATGGTCCTCCGGAAATTTAGGGGGTTTGGTGTCAGCCTCTGCAAGCCAGCATACAAAAGCTCACGAAACGAACAATAAACTAGAGAGTACATACGGACCGGAACCATCGGTGAACACCATTGCGACGAAAAGGGACTAGCTATTGGAAACTCGGTTCGTGGAACTGAAAATCTCTCAACTTCATCGGGTGCACACGCATACTCGCCGATGTGCTCAAGGACCGTGGATTCGGCATCGTAGCCCTTCAGGAGATTTGTTGGAAGGGATCAATGGTGCGAACGTTTAGAGGCAATTATAAAATGTGCCAGAGCTGCGGCAACACACACAAGTTAGGAACAGCTTTCATAGTGATGTGCCATATGCAAAGGCGCGTGATCGAGTGGTGTCCGATCAATGAAATAATGTGCAGGTTGAGGATCAAAGGCCGGTCCTTCAAACTTCAGCATAATCAACGTCCATGGCCCACACTCCGGAAGCACTGATGATGATAAGGAAGCATTCTACACGCAGCTGGAACGTGAGTACAACAGCTGCCTAAGCCACGACGTCAAAATCATCATAGGAGATTTGAACTCTCAGGTTCACCAATAGCAGGATTTTAGACCAACATTGGGAAGTTCAGCGCTAACCGGCTGACCAACAAAAACGGCCTACGACTAATTGATTTCACTACCTCCAAGAATATTGCCATTCGCAGCACCTACTCCCAACACAGCGACCTAGAACGACTAAAGCATACTGCATACGCGCAGCATCTCGAGGCAGCGTTGCCGGAAGAGGGTGAGCTCGATGGGGCCCCTCTGGTTCGACGAAGAGTGCAGACAGATTCTAGAGGAGAAGGATGCAGCGTGGGCGGTCACGCTGCAGCAAGGTACCCGACAGAACGAGGATCGTCATAGACGGAAGCGGAGACAGCGGACCCGCCTTTTTCAGGAGAGAAACGCCGCCTGGAAGAAGCGGAGTGCGAGGAGATGGAACAGCTGTGCCGTTCTCAAGAAACACACAAGTTCTATCAGAAGCTCAACGTAGAAACACGCAAGTTCTATCAGTTCAGTGGACGATGAAAGCCAACCAGCCCCAACCTTGAGGGAAGTAAAGGATGCCATCCAACAGCTAAAGACCAATAAAGCAGCTGGTAAGGAGCTGAGCTCATCAAGATGGGCCTGGAAAAGTTCTGGACTTGTCTGGTCACTCTCCCACCACAGATATACGTTTCCTGATCCACCTATACCTGCTAACTGCTAACTAGTCGATGTGATTGCTATCCTTGGACTCAGCCAAATCAATCAGATTTCCAACTTTCAATCAAACATGCTCGACTTGGGGTTTATCAATGATTCTTCACTGCATGAATGCACTGTCGCGTCGTTGAGGCTTCGGACGCCGTTGTGTCGGTTGACAACTATCATCCTGCGTTGGATATATCAATTGACAACGGATTTAATCTACGTTTCGATGGACCTATGAGTGACGATCGGTTCAATTTTCGCAAAACCGACTTTCAACAGCTCCGTCAATGTGTGTTCCGTATTTACTGGAATGTTTTAGACCGCCTGGACATCGAATCAGCTGTAAACCACTGTCTGCTGCGTGACTGCGTTTCAGTCGTTGTACCGAAGCGAAAGCTTCCGAGGAAACCATCGTGGACTAATGCTCTTTTACGGAAGATGAAAAGAGTGCGCGCTAGAGCTCTATGCGCTTATACCTTTTTTTATCTCGCACAACAAAATCTCCGACGACAACCCAAGAAGTTTTAGTCTTTCGTGAATTCTAAAAGGAAGGAATCAGAACTGCCATCAAGTGTTTTTCTCTATAACGACATTGCGCTGAATACTGAGGAAAAATTCAGGCTTTTCGCTAAACACTTCTCAAGTGTATTCTCGGGCCTTTCACCTTCTCAGGTTGACATTGATAGAGCTGTAAACAGATTAACTAGCAATGTAGTGGATTTGGATGTCTTTCATATAGACGTTCAAATGGTACTGTCAGCGATACGTCAGATCATTTTTTCCTGAACATAGCGTTCTTCCATTGGCCATGCCGAAAAAATGCTCCGATATTTGAGCTGTTCCACTTTGTCTACTGTTCAACCTATCACTCCTGCTGAGGAAATTTCCTGTGCAAAGGAAATGCTCTACTATGTTCCCAGTTTTCAAGAAAGACGACAAACGAGATGTGAGAAACTACCGTGACATTACATCACTCGGAGTGGAGTCGAAAATGTTCGAGTCATTGGTGAACGATAGAATGTTTGCTTCCTGCAAAAATTACATCAGCCCGTGGCAGCATGGTTTCATTTCCGGTCGCTCTGCAAAAACGAATATGGTCAGTTTATCTTCGTTTTGTATGGAAAACATGATCTGCTGCTTGCAAAACTAGAAAAAAATGGGCTGTTCTTTTGCTTTATGCCTCTGACTCCGATTTTATCTGGTTGGACGCCAAATGTCGGTCAATATTGGAAATAATTCATCCGACTATTTCTCGAACCTTTCTGGAGTTCCACAAGGTAGCACCCTTGGATAGGGATGAATCGATACTAGTAAATACGAGTACCCGATTTAAAATCTATTAAATCCACCTACCTGGATACCAGCGTCGATACACCTATGCCTGGCGTATTGCAGAGCTCCATAATATCCGGTCCTGGGCGATGTTCCTCCAGTTTCCCCGAACGTTCAGGGTCCCCATGATCGATTCCACCGCGTGTATTCAGCGTGTTCGTAGCCTTCCACGAAGTCGCCGGCCCCTTTCTGGTTCTCCGTTGAATTTTGTTTTCGTTATTCTTTCTTTTGACATTCGCACTAAGTGACCAGCCCACTGAAGTCTGTCGTATTTTATTCGATTCACAATATTTTCTTCTTTGTATACTTGATACAGCTCATGATTCATGCGTCTGCCCCACACACCATTTTCTAGTTTCGCTCCGAGTATTGTACACAGCATTTTTCGCTCGAAAACCCTGAAAGCTCTCCGATCCGCCTCTTTTAATGTTCATGCTTAATGTCCATAAAGGGCCACTGGTAGAATCAGAGTTTTGTATAGAGAAAATTTCGCTTCCGTCTGCATGTTGCGGGACCTAAGCCGATTACGTAATCCGTAAAAGGCCCTATTCGCAAGAGCTATACGTCTTTTCACTTCACGGGAAACGTCATTGTCACATGTCACAAGCGTTCCAAGGTAAACAAATTCTTCAACAACTTCAAACACATCCCCATCAAGTACTACCTCAGCACCAACACCATTGGGTCTTCCTCTATCTCTACCTGCCACCATGTACTTTGTCTTGGTAGAGTTAATGGTTTAGCCTATCCTCGCCGTCTCTCTCTTCAGTGGGACAAAAGCCTCCACTACTGGTTTGCGATCGATACCAATAAGTTCGATGTCGTCCGCAAAGTCCAGGAGCATATGTGACGTGTGATGATAGTGCCATTCCTCTGCACGTCAGATCTCCTAATAGCAACTTCGAGTGCAATGTTGAACAATAAATTCGAAAGTGTATCACCCTGCTTCAAACCGTCCAAGGTCACAAACGAGGTTGACACTTCGTCTGCAATCCGAATACTTGATTTCAAGCCATCCAGCGTGGCACGTATCAGTCTAATCAGTTTCGCTGGAAAACCATGCTCGGACATAATCTGCCACAGCTCATTTCTCTTCACTGAATAGTACGCTGCTTTGAAATCAATGAACAGATGGTGAGTCGGCAAGTTGTACTCCCGGAATTTATCAAGGATCATTCGCAGGCTAAACATCTGATCCGTCGGTGATCGGTCCTCACGATAACCTGCCTGGTATTCACCGACGAAGGACTCCTCAAGCGGCCTCAGCCTGTTAAACAGGATTTTGTACGCCGAGTTCAGAAGGATAATTCCTCTGTAATTGGCACACTCTAGTCTGTGCCCTTTCTTATAGATTGGGCATATGAGGCCATCCAACCAGCTGGCAGGCAGTTCTCCTTCCTCCCATATTTTCTGGATAATGTGGTGGATTGATTGATGCAGCTGCTCACTTTCGTGTTTGAACGCGCAAATGCGATCGCTTATCGGCTTCCACCGGATAACACGCTTCATATGCTTCCCGATCACCATGAAGCCAACTCCTCGTTCTGCTCTGTCAACGCTGCTGTAGTAGATGTGGTACTTGAATGAAATGTTCGCTATGGGCAGGGTTGGTCATTTCTCACACTTCGTTTTGAAATGTGTAGAGATTTTACAAATAAAGAGAAGTGTATTGATTCACACTCGAGAGCGTTCACACGTAAGTGTGATTGAAGCCAAGAGAAACATGATCGATAAAGAGTGAGAATATTTTCGGTCGCGTGTGTTTTGATATTGTGTACAAAATGGTCTATGTTTAGGCGCTCACAACAACGTATTTACATGGAAGATTTAGAATATAGCCTAAATGTATGCATTTTGGTAAACAGCAAATTACCATTTTCCTGTACTCTTTACACTTGTGGACTTGTGCGACGAAGAGTGGATACTACGCACGCTCCTTCATACAAAGATAAAGTGTATTTCTGCACAATACACTCGGATAACAGATCGAGAAAAGATAAGTTTTTACACCTGCTCTTAAATACTCCTCAGAGCGAACCAACCCTGGCTATGGGATCCACCGCCCGGAATTCACGTTCTCAAGTTCTAGGCCACTGTATTTCCTAGATTGCTGCCAAACTCACGCCGCCCTTCTGCAGCTCACGAGCCAGGAACACATGCGGGTTCATTCAAAGTTCTCATGTTCCAAGATCCGACTTTCCAAACGTTGTCCTTTATTCGTTGCCGGGTATGTTGCCGTTGAATTAATCCGTTTGTTCTACTTTTGTCTTTCTTGGTAACTGTAGAATCTTCGGTAGGCTACCTTACCAGAGTTGCGCTACCTATATCACGTTGAAGGAGCTGCCTTCTTGATGCTGACACGATGTAACATGGCGTGCACAGTTTAGTTTAGAGTCCCTCGCTGGCACTCGGACGATGATCAGCCGCCCCTAACATGGAAAACAGACGCTGTTGTGAGCCGCTCCTAACATGGAGAACAGACGCTCGATCATATTTGCTCCTCCGGAGATGAGCAAATTCCCCGCAAATACCAAGTATTTATTTTCTGCCGCTCAACACTTATTTGTACTAGTTGCGGTATATTATTAGTAAAATTCACAAAAGTGAACTAAGTTTTATTCTATAAAATTGAGGATCATAAATGTGGCCTATTCTCAATCCTAAAGTGACCGTCTCGCATTATGCGGGATAGGGGTTTGGAGGGGTCTGGAGAATGTGGGAATATTGAAAATTGGTTTAATGTACGGAATTAAAAATATGTCAAAATATTCTGAAAAGTTTAGGTCATGACTAATCTAGGAACTAAAATCAAGGTATCAGAAAATGTGTAAAATCTGAAGCATCCATAGATCTGTAGAGATCTACAAATCTTTAAAATCAGGAAAACGCCTGAAACACTTGAGGATTGAAAAAAAAAACAACTTCACTGTCTTCATCTAATGGTTTTCCAGATTGAACACTTTCATAAGATAAAGGAAAACGGAAAACACCTAACAGACCAGTGAAAAATGATTTGCCCCTCGAAAAATTTCCACTTGAGCGGGAATCGAACCCTCTACTATACCATACGCTCAGGCTACCGATACCGCAAACCGCACGACCACGAGTTCAAGATTGTAAAACATTCCTTTCAAAAATATTAAGGAGCTCCAAAATAATTGTTTCTAAGAAACCGAGTAGTTGGCATCACACTAGGTGACGAAGGTTGATAGTACACAACATTATTTTGAAACGATTTGATTAAAATTATAACAACATATTATTGATATTAAAATAATTTTTCTCTAGTAGCACAATTCCGATCAATTTTGTTGCAGCAACTTCAATGTAACTGGATTTCGTTGCATATGAGTGACATTGACTGGCAAGTGTACTCGGGTTGCAGCTGTGTTGCAAAAGTCCCATCCCATTGAAAGAGGATTAAAGAGAGTCGCATTTTAAGGAACATGAATTTAAAAAATATATATTTATTGATCAAAAGATCCAATTGGTTTACATATTAAATGTTTCACGCCAAATAAAGTTTAACAGCACTCTCGGAATAAGTGAATTAAAGTATCGCAGAGCAAATGGTAATGAAATGTGATTAATTCTTTAGTGTTCTATTCAACATAAATAACCAATAACTACTTGACAGTGACAAAACAATCGTTTTTAAATTTCACTTCAAATATATGAGTACTTATACAATAATCTACTCGTACTCGTATACTTTTATTTCGATATTTAGTGGTATCGATACTTTTATACGATACTACTAGTAAAAGTATCGATACCTCAGTGGTATCGTTTCATCCCTACCCTTGGACCATTGCTATTCCCGCTTTTCATGCTGCTGTTGTTTGACCTTATAATGTATGTAGTTGTTTGAGGCCTTACTGACTGCTATAAACTACAGAACTTTCTTAAAATCTTGTACTCGGTGTACTCGGAATATGATGGATATGGGCATTCCTAAGTGCTGTGTCACAAGTTTCTGACGAATGACTAATTTCATCCAGGTTTACTACAGTTTTGTCGGTTCTCCACTTCAACGGGTTGATCATGTTAAAGACCTAGGAGTTGTTTTGTATGAAAAGCTTACCTACACTAGCCACTTCTCAAATACCATCGACAGAGCTAATCGCCTGCTTGGTTTCATGTTCAAAATCTCCAATGACTCTCATGTATCAATTTTTTGAAAAAAATAGGTCGATTATAATGCCTCTGTCCGAAGGCTTTCCTGAAGACTTGAATCGGTTTTCACGTATTTCTCGACCTTAAAAAATCGTGCACAACATTTTGAAAAAAAAAATCGCCTGAAAAAAAAATAGCAAAAATCTCTAAATTCGCGTAAACTTCTTCTTCTTATTATTGGCATTACATCCCCACACTGGGACAGAGCCGCCTCGCAGCTTAGTGTTCATTAAGCACTTCCACAGTTATTACCTGCGAGGTTTCTAAGCCAAGTTACCATTTTTGCATACGTATATCAAGAGGCTAACACGATGATACTTTTATGCCCAGGGAAGTCGAGACAATTTCCAATCCGAAAATTGCCTAGACCGGCACCGGGAATCGAACCCAGCCACCCTCAACATGGTAGCTTTGTAGCCGCGCGTCTTACCGCACGGCTAAGGAGGGCCCCAAAATCCGCGTAAACACCATATACAAATCTACTGGAATGGTAAAAACAGAAACGAAAAAAAGTTGGCACTTTGTTGGCCAAATATCGCCATAAAAGGAAGTTCTGCCATCCGTATTCATTTGAACATTTGAGAAAATCAAAACCAACGCTCACAGCTGCTGACGCCGCATTGTGAGCGTAAACTAAAGGCTTCCCCAAACCTAAGCAATTTCATCGCCGCGGCTCTATCGCTGGGTCGCTGTTTCCATAGCGTCGTTGGTGATAGGGATTCTTCATGAATTAATGCATTTTTGCTTCACCCTTGGTGGCATTTTGTACCAGGCCCAGACTAGGCTGCAATTTTAATCACCAAGGCACTTTAATATTCGACTTTATCAAACCATAGGAATTATTCACCAGTATGCTTGTATGCTTATTCGTTGTTTGTTAGCAGCTGTAAATTTTCGCTATGTATTTAGGTATTCATATGTAAGCCCTTCGAAAACATTTTAGGCAGCGATTAAATCGGTACTTTTGCTACCATGCGTGTTCGCCATTGGAGAAAAATCACAAAAATACGAAATAAGCCTTTCTGCTAATAATAACCCTTCTGCTTTTGATTTTTTTTGTTATTGACATATTTTCATCACAGCAGAATCTGTTAAACAGAAAACCAATACAAAGTGAATTTGTTATTACCGTTATTACTTTTTAATCGCATAATCGATAATTTGTGAATCTAATAAAATATAAGTACAAATCATGACAGAATAGCAGATGAAGACAGTCTCTAATAATCGCTGCTTAGCGGGCCCGATGTTTTTTTTTTGACATGGCACCAGTTGGTTTCGGCTGCTATCTGCACCAGATGGTGTCAGTTTACCAACAGCCCCACAGCCACTACAATTCGATATAGAACAAATTACCGAGCAGAATTTCAGCAATCATAACAGCTTTGGTTGAAATTAATTTTGAGAACTCAACAGAGTTATGAGAAACTAACAATGAGTGCGGTCGTAGGGAATTGGGCAAAGCTTTCATCTATAGGACGGGTGGTGTGAGATTATTCCCTCAAGATTTCATGATACACGATGCTGAAACTTTCCGGCTGGTGGCACAAGTTGAACTTCCCTTTGCGCCAATACCGAAAACAGAAATCATCGACTTTGTCAAGCTCCGGCACATGTGACTCTGTTAATTAACAGTATGTTGGCAAATACCCCTAAGACTGGGGAATGTTTGCCCAGATGTGTGGGATCCTATCGTCAACAACAAACAACGGTAGTTTAGTGCTGCTTATCATCCTTGGATGCTCCGAGCAATTAGCAATTGGAGCACAAGAATGGATCGTTTAGACGATTATCATGACATGTGGATAATTGGCCCAGTCAGTGTCTAGAAAAACGAGCATAACGTGAAAGTATTGGCAGTTCTACAGGATAGGAATTTTCTCCTTGAACCCTTGAGTAAAAAGTGTTTATTTCCGAATATTTTTACAAATTCTTCCAAATCAACGATGCAAGAGGAGCTTGATTCTCTCACAGACGATGGTAGTCAAACCAAAAAACGAGTGTATCGCAACATCATACAAGTGGGATTGAAACATAATTTGAGAAGCAGCCCCCACTGACAAGTTCTGATAAACCTCCTCGGTGTTATTTATTTATTGACTTAAGAAAGGGCTTCTGATAAATCCTGTTCGTTTGCTGTTGAAAACAAAGCATTGTAAAGCAAGCAATATTAAAATTTTGCTCACTTCAAAGACCTTGAACGTAACACTGCTCTACATCATATTTCTTATGATTATTAATTTCCTCGCTCCTATGTTTGGATTTTTTAAAGCTTAAACAACAGCATCAAGGATGTTTTCCATCAAGTTTATATTTCATCCACAAGGCGGATGCGAGTTGTACACAAGAAACCACAATCAAACAGGGGTATGCAGCAATTGCAGCATCCAGCAATCTGTATACAGCATCACGTACGCGCTGCTGGAAGTTTGAACGAATCTGCGAAGCATACCGAGTGAAAAAAGATATCTTGGCTTCCTCTTCGATACACAAAAAGAAAACAAACGAAGCTCGTTAAGCAAGTTGCCGTCAGGAAAATGAAAACTTTCTCACCCAACCTGATGCGCTTCCGTTGCGCCTATCTAAGTGCTGAGACCAAAGTCCAAAAAAAAAAATAGTTGTGGCTTATCGCCTAACATATTTTTACTTAATTCACTTTGGAGAACATTTTTTTACGCAATTTTTACGTTTGAGATTTGAGACAATATGAAAATTTGATACTTACAATTAAAGTTTTTCTCTAAAAGATTCTCTAAAAGTTAATAATGTGTTGAATACTACACAAAGTTATGAATGCGTGAATTCATTTATTAAAATGATATCTTTGGCCTGTTTTTCTCTGTTATTGTCAGAGTGTTTTTCAATAATGATTAAATAAAAAAAATGGTGGCCGGATTTCAGAATGTTTACTCTCAACGCATCCCTTAGCCCCTGGCTAGAATATGACAAATCCTCCAAAAGCCGTTATCTCCCCTATTATGGCAATACACTGAAGTTTTTTTTACGCGGTTTTTTTTTGCGCGGTTTTTTTTTTACGCGGATATTTTTACGCGGTACCGACGTAAAAAAAAACCGCGTTATTTCAAAAAACGACGTAAAAAAAACCGCGCTATTTTAAAAAAACGACGTAAAAAAAAACCTATTGGGGGACTTAGAAAATTTTATATGTTGGTGCCTACTGGGGACTTAGAAGATTTTTTTATGCCGGTGCCTACTGGGGACTTAGAAAATTTTAAATTGGGACTTATAATGGATAAAGGGCTTCTTCCTATTTGTTTGCTAGGTGTTGTTTGTAGGTCATAGTACGCTAGTATGGATCGTGATATGGTACATGGTTTTTGTGATATGAAACCAGGAATGTCTTCCGATCTATGCTCAAACTCTTCCAAGAATCTCCTGAAATAAGGCCTTGAGATCTATGAAATAAGGCCTTGAGATCTATAAAGATCTGTCCTCTTGTTTCAAATTTGGTGCATGTTCTGTGTGGTTCATAGAATAGATTGTGTTCAAAGCCTAAGTTATTGATCATCCAAAAAAATCCCGAAGCAAGGCCTTTAGATCTACACGCGTAACCAAAGATCTATCCGCCTGCTTCAAATATGGTGCATGCTCTGTGTGACTCATAGAATAGATTGTGTTCAAAGCATAAGTTATTGATCATCCAAAAAAATCCCGAAGCAAGGCCTTTAGATCTACACGCGTAACCAAAGATCTGTCCGCATGTTTTAAATATGGTACATGCTCTGCGTGACTCATAGAATAGATTGTGTTCAAAGCATAAGTTCTTGGTCATCCAAAAAAATTCCGAAGTAAGGCCTTTAGATCTATACGCGTAACCAAAGATCTATCCGCCTGTTTCAAATATGGTGCATGCTCTATGTGGTTCATATAATAGATTGTGTTCAAAGCCTAAGTTATTGGTCATCCAAAAAAATCCCGAAGCAAGGCCTTTAGATCTACACGCGTAATCAAAGATCTGTCCGCCCGTTTCAAATATGGTACATGCTCTGCGTGACTCATAGAATAGATTGTGTTCAAAGCATAAGTTATTGATCATCAAAAAAATCCCGAAGCAAGGCCTTTAGATCTACACGCGTAACCAAAGATCCGTCCGCCTGTTTCAAATATGGTACATGCTGTGTGTAACTCATAGAATAAATTGTGTTCAAAGCCTAAGTTATTGGTCATCCTAAAAAAAATCCCGAAGCAAGGCCTTTAGATCTACACGCGTAACCAAAGATCTGTCCGCATGTTTCAAATATGGTACATGCTCTGCATGACTCATAGGATAGATTGTGTTCAAAGCATAAGTTATTGGTCATCCAAAACGATTCCGAAGTAAGGCCTTTAGATCTATACGCGTAACCAAAGATCTATCAGCCTGTTTCAAATATGGTATATGCTCTGTGTGACTCCTAGAATAGATTGTGTTCAAAGCCTAAGTTATTGGTCATCCAAAAAAAATCGCGAAGCAAGGCCTTTAGATCTACACGCGTAACCAAAGATCTGTCCGCCTGTTTCAAATACGGTACATGCTCTGTGTGACTCATAGAAAAGATTGTATTCAAAGCATAAGTTCTTGGTCATCCAAAAAACTTCCGAAGTAAGGCCTTCAGATCTACACGTGTAACCAAAGATTTAACCACCTGTTTCAAATATGCTACATGCTATATGTGACTCATAGGATAGATTGTAATCAAAGCATAAGTTCTTGGTCATTCAAGAGATCCTTGAAGTAAGGCCTTTAGATCTACACGCGTAACAAAAAATCTATCAGCCTGTTAAAAATATGGTACATGCTCTTCGTGGTTCATAGAATAGACTGTGTTCAAAGCATAAGTTCTTCTTCTTCTTCTTATTTTTGGCATTACATCCCCACACTGGGACAGAGCCGCCTCGCAGCTTAGTGTTCATTAAGCACTTCCACAGTTATCAACTGCGAGGTTTCTAAGCCAAGATACCATTTTTGCATTCGTATATCATGAGGCTAACACGATGATACTTTTATGCCCAGGGAAGTCGAGACAATTTCCAATCCGAAAATTGTCTAGACCGGCACTATGAATCGAACCCAGCCACCCTCAGCATGGTCTTGCTTTGTAGCCGCGCGTCTTACCGCACGGCTAAGGAGGGCATAAGTTCTTGGTCATCCAAAAAAGTTCCAAAGTAAGCCCTTTACATCTACACGCTTTTTTCAAATATGGTACATGCTCTGTGTGGTTCATATAATAGACTGTGTACCTCGCCTTCTTGTCCCCATAGTGATGGGCGATATTCAAAGGCGCGATCTGGTGGTGACCGATTCATGAGAGAATGTGCAGGTTGAGGATCAAAGACCGGTTCTTCAGCTTAAGCATACCCGACCAGTAGATAGTAACAGATTTATATCAGACCTTGTTATTCTGTTACAGCAGTTTTTTATAACAGTGGTTGTTATAAAACATGTACCATTAGTAGTTAAAATAACAAAAATTGTAACAAAATCTCTTCTAGTTTTAACAAAATTATTACTAAATATGTTATTTATTAAACAAAAATGTAACTCGTTGTGTTACATAAAAAGTGGTGAAAATAGCTTGTACAATAGCAAATTATGTTCCTGAAAAGATTATGATTATCCATAATGTAGGCAATTAAGTTTGTCCAGCTGGTTCAACTTTGGATGTAGATTCAAGTTATACTGCAGGTGGTGGTGGTACCTCACTTTTTTTTCCAATTCCTATCTACCAAAAAGGTAGGCAATTTTTTTCGGTAGAATTAAACATAACACATTATGTTATAATCATGTTATGACGATCATGAAATTTTTTTCCTCCATCTTTGGCAGAGAATTTATAACAAAATTATTGCAGGTTTTGTTATTTGTAACACATATTGATATAATTGTGATAAAATTTTGTTATGACTAACTAGTCGGGTAATCACCGTTTAGCCTACACAACGGAATTCTGCCCATACCCTGAGGGAAGTTAAGGATGCCATCAGACAGCTAGAGACCAATAAAGCAGCTGGTAAGTATGGTGTCGCAGCTGAGCTCATCAAAATGGGTTCCAGAATCCAGAGATCCAAAGGTCTTACTTCGGAATTTTTTTGGATGACCCAGAACTTATGCTCAGAACACAATCTATTCTATGAGTCACACAGAGCATGTGCCATATTTGAAACAGGCGGACAGATCTTTGGTTACGCGTGTAGATCTAAAGGCCTTGCTTCGGGATTTATTTGGATGACCAATAACTTAGGCTTTGAACACAATCTTTTCTATGAGTCACTCAGAGCATGTACCATATTTGAAACAGGCTGATAGATCTTTGGTTACGCGTATAGATCCAAAGGCCTAACTTCGGATTTTTTTGGATGACCCAGAACTTATGCTCTGAACACAATCTATTCTATGAGTCACACAGAGCATGTACCATATTTGAAACAGGCGGACAAATCTTTGGTTACGCGTGTAGATCTAAAGGCCTTGCTTCGGGATTTATTTGGATGACCAATAACTTAGGCTTTGAACACAATCTTTTCTATGAGTCACTCAGAGCATGTACCACATTTGAAACAGGCGGACAGATCTTTGGTTACGCGTGTAGATCTAAAGGCCTTGTTTCGGAATTTTTTTGGATGACCAAGAACTTAGGCTTTGAACACAATCTTTTTTATAAGTCACTCAGAGCATGTACCATATTTGAAACAGGCTGATAGATCTTTGGTTACGCGTATAGATCCAAAGGCCTAACTTTGGATTTTTTTTGGATGACCCAGAACTTATGCTTTGAACACAATCTATTCTATGAGTCACACAGAGCATGTACCATATTTGAAACAGGCGGACAAATCTTTGGTTACGCGTGTAGATCTAAAGGCCTTGCTTCGGGATTTATTTGGATGACCAATAACTTAGGCTTTGAACACAATCTTTTCTATGAGTCACTCAGAGCATGTACCACATTTGAAACAGGCGGACAGATCTTTGGTTACGCGTGTAGATCTAAAGGCCTTGTTTCGGAATTTTTTTGGATGACCAAGAACTTAGGCTTTGAACACAATCTTTTCTATGAGTCACTCAGAGCATGTACCATATTTGAAACAGGCTGATAGATCTTTGGTTACGCGTATAGATCCAAAGGCCTAACTTTGGATTTTTTTTGGATGACCCAGAACTTATGCTTTGAACACAATCTATTCTATGAGTCACACAGAGCATGTACCATATTTGCAACCGGCGGACGGATCTTTGGTTACGCGTATAGATCCAAAGGCCTTACTTCGGAATTTTTTTGGATGACCATGAACTTATGCTTTGAACACAATCTATGCTATGAGTCACGTAGAGCATGTACCATATTTGAAACAGGCGGACAGATCTTTGGTTACGCGTGTAGATCTAAAGGCCTTGTTTCGGAATTTTTTTGGATGGCCAAGAACTTAGGCTTTGAACACAATCTTTTCTATGAGTCACTCAGCGCATGTACCATATTTGAAAAAGGCTGATAGATCTTTGGTTACGCGTATAGATCTAAAGGCCTTACTTCGGAATTTTTTTGGATGACCCAGAACTTATGCTCTGAACACAATCTATTCTATGAGTCACACAGAGCATGTACCATATTTGAAACAGGCGGACAGATCTTTGGTTACGCGTGTAGATCTAAAGGCCTTTCTTCGGGATTTTTTTGGATGACCAATAACTTAGGCTTTGAACACAATCTGTTCTATGAGTCACACAGAGCATGTACCATATTTGAAACAGGCGGACAGATCTTTGGTTACGCGTGTAGATCTAAAGGCCTTTCTTCGGGATTTTTTTGGATGATCAATAACTTAGGCTTTGAACACAATCTATTCTATGAACCACACAGAGCATGCACCAAATTTGAAACAAGAGGACAGATCTTTATAGATCTCAAGGCCTTATTTCATAGATCTCAAGGCCTTATTTCAGGAGATTCTTGGAAGAGTTTGAGCATAGATCGGAAGACATTCCTGGATTCATATCACAAAAACCATGTACCATATCACGATCCATACTAGCGTACTATGACCTACAAACAACACCTAGCAAACAAATAGGAAGAAGCCCCGTCCATTATAAGTCCCAATTTAAAATTTTCTAAGTCCCCAGTAGGCACCGGCATAAAAAAATCTTCTAAGTCCCCAGTAGGCACCAACATATAAAATTTTCTAAGTCCCCCAATAGGTTTTTTTTTACGTCGTTTTTTTAAAATAGCGCGGTTTTTTTTACGTCGTTTTTTTGAAATAACGCGGTTTTTTTTACGCGGTTTTTTTTTACGCGGTACATGGAGCGACGTAAAAAAAAACCTTAGTGTATTGCTATTGCGGTCTCATGGCGGTCTTGAATAACTCTTCTGGAGCAAACTATGGTTTTTAAATCTTTCACAAAAAAGCGATTTTTATGCCTTTCTCGTGTTTGCTTTTCATTCGACTTTTGCAGTTCGCTTTCAAAGATGAACTGAACTTTTAAACCATTCCAGCCAGCATTCCAAGAGCAGTAAGAATAATTTTAGTATTGCGCTATCAAAACTTCAGCATCATTGAGAATTCAAGGAAAGTGCAGAAGAAAATGGAACTTTTTCCATTGAAATCCTATACAGCTTCAGACCTGCAGATTATTCCAGGTCTCCTTTATGGATCATGCAGCGCGATGAGTTCGCCCCAGGCACGCACTAGAAACCGTTTACCGCAGTAATTGCAACTGCTGCATCAGCAGCTAAATGGAACCATTTCATCGCATCGGAAAATTTATATTCCACCCTCAAACGTAACACAATTTCCTCGCCATAACATAATATTTATCAATTCCCTCCGGTCCGGTAACTATCCACCATCCAGCCAGCCAGCCAGTGAGCATAGTTGGTACATAATAGTTCATCTTCTTCATCTTCCAGCGTGCAGCGAGGAGAGCTTCCGCTCGTTTCCGGGCGAAGGGATCCGCCGAGCTGGGGTGGGCCGCCGTGCAGTGGAGGATGGAGTAATGTTGTGTGGTGAAGCTTGTAATTCAACGTCGCCATCGGGTGGCTTGAAGTCGTTTCCGGAAATCACAATTGTACCACCTCGGCGAAGTAATGCCATAATGACGGCGCCTTGGAGATAGATTGCTCGGAATATTGAATTACTGGACGCGGTGGCGGCGGAATGCACGCATTCGGAGCAGCGAACCGCAGGATTAAGACGGAATTTAATAAGCCCCACGATGAGGATTGGAGCTAGCCGCTGGAGTATTCCCAAGCACTAATCGAAAAGCAATTTATCGGAGCTACGGTAATTTTATGATGGAGTTATGATAGAAAATGGTATGCATAGTAAAACGGATAATCCACGTGAGAAGAAAAGTTTCTCTTACAAGCATATCATGTGCTTGAATCTGGCGTCCATCGATGCTCTGTTGACAAAGGTATTACAGAGTGCACAACTATGCGATTACCGTACGAACTTTTCCATCTAATCCGCTTAGCCAAACAATTATGCATGATGGAACGTACCGAAGTAGCATTGTTCATCCATTGACCCATTCAAATTGAGCAGTTGATCCAAACCGGTCAACACTCGAACAAGCGCAGCGTGCAAGGCAAATTTCTCACAGCATATCACTGGTCTGGAGGAATGGAAGATGTTTTGTTTTTCAAAGCTGCATAGCTCTTGGCACTGAATGATTGAATATTTCCCAAACGTGGAATGATTGTTTGATCAGCGCTAACAACTGGAGTTATCTTTTCTCTGAAAGAGGATTTCGACTTTATTGTCATATGTTTTGCACGTAGCTTCCAGAGAGTCAACATAAAATAAATCTAATGGAAATTAAAGATTGCCTAATACTGCTAATTTTATAATACCGCATACCGGAGCGAAGCTTCAGAATCATGAATTCAGGGATAGTGAGTATGACTCTATGTAAGTCCAATGATCTGTTTATTTGGGAAAACTAACCGCGTCCGGGAACTTTGGCAAAATTCAGAGATAAGATCTGCAACTTGAAGTCATAGAATTGCAGCCCATCGGAGTGCCTCTCACACAAAAAATAACCATGCAAAGACAAATGAATCGTTTGTTTGAGAAACTGCATATATCTTTTTTACACAATTCCGAGACACAATTCCAACAAAAAAAAAATGTTTTTGAACGAATTGGCACCGAGTCTTTTGATTTCCTCGAAACAGATCAATATTTTCTGGCAACACTCAACACCATGAGGCACTTCTCATTCGCAAACTGCAAGCAGTACTCCATAATTGTTCATCAAAGTGCGTGTAGTTTTCATCAAAGCGTAATTTCTCAATTAAACAAAAAAAAAAATTCAACCGTCTAAGACGGTCGTTTTTTCCAAAATACGTTTTTTGGACAAGGATTCAGAAGATATAAAAATCCCATTTTGTCCAAAAATGTCATATGCGCAGTTTCTCAATTCACATTTTGAAGATAGCAGTATAGCAGTATGTTCCAGCATCAGCGAAAACGGAAGCCCTATTTGCGATTTACACCAACCGGGGTACACCTGCGATAGCCGTAAGGAAGTCCCCAACCCTCCCGAAACAGTCGCGCCATCCAACATCAGCAGCCTTTTTCATGACGCCACCGATTCATGTCATCAGAGTCACCCCGGCCCTGTTCTCGTGGATAGGGAAGGGGTCTTCCGAAATCTCCTCGCAGGCAAGTACCCAAGCTGTCCTTCATTCTCTCTGCCTGATGCACCCTTACATTGTAGCAGTACAACATCCAACGCCGTCAAGTTTGATGTCCACCGGTTTCCTGTCAGTAATAGTACGGATTCAGTCGAAGGCCAACTTAAAATATACTATCAGAACGTTAGAGGCTTACGCACTAAGATTGATGACTTCTTCTTAACTGCTTCGGATGCATTCTACGTTGTCATAGTCCTTACAGAGACATGGCTTGATGACCGCATTTTGTCTACGCAACTGTTTGATACCTCGTATACAGTTTTTCGAAATGATCGCAACCAACGAAACAGCACTAAATCAAGAGGCGGCGGCGCACAGTGCTGTGCCCCTTGGACAAAAATGGAAAAATCGACTTTCGTATTTATTCGAATCAAGTAAACCATGATATCAACATATGTTTCAATTATGCTGTATACGCTCGTGTTTGTAAACATTTCTATCGCTGAAAGTGGATGATTTATCACCTGTTAGTGAAAAGCATCTTTTTCATTGCCTAAATTTTCGAACGTGAAAGGTACCACGATGAAAATCGATATGGAAAGCGTAAAATCAAGTAAGTAAGATCCAATTAAATGTGTTTCAGTGGGACATATTTCGATCATTGTGAAAAGTGAAGCTTCCAAGTCTTGGGCATGACGTTATATAGGAAGAAATAATCTACAACTTAAAACAGCTTTTTAAAAAAAGTACATCAAAACACATTTCTGAAAATCGCACCAGATCTCACTTATAGTATTCTTAAGAGAATGGAAGTGATTCCAGCTGCTCTTATTTGCTCTATTAATAGCTGTTAACGATTTTCTAGATGATACTCTTGCGCTCAATAACATGGATATAGACAAACAATAGCTTTCCGTTGATCCGTCCTAACGAAAAGCTCGTGTGTTGAAGTTTCTGTCTGATTTATATAATCCAGAAGATTTCTCCGAGGAACTTGAGAAAGAACTAAAGCAGTTTTGCAAAATCTTTTGTTTGAGAATTGATCAAAAATGGTTAAAGAGCTTTCGATCATCCGAGAAATTCGAGAAGCAAAACTCTCTGATTGTCTTCGTTGGTAAATCTTCCTCGCAATCCGAAAATAAATATTGAAGGAATTGCCGAGTCTTCATTCAACATCGCGAAGGGTAGACCTCAAAAACCGTTTCAGGAATGTTCGAATAAAACCAAGAAACTACGTGTTGAAGACCTTATCAATAAAAATAAACCTGAGGAGCTGCATTTGCGGCCAATATATCAAGTATCTCAAGCGCAAATCATGAAAAGGTAATGACAGCGACACTGGCGTTGTACATTGACTTGAGTTTATCCGACAGAAAGTACAATCTGCTGCAAAGTACTTTAAACGAGGTGCATGCAAATCTGCTTCCGAGCCTTTACGCGTTGAAATGGGGAAAGGAAAAAAAACATTCCTGCACAGGTTTCCGCGTCCGCGTTTCTCGCTAAGCATTTTGCAGAAATTTTCGGTAGAGAGCTCAAGTACGGTGAAACTTTTATGGAAATAGGGTTTTAATGGACGCATAGGACATAGCAACTATGAACGAAAAGGAGGATGAGAGCTCAGATGAGAGTCTGCTTGTTGCTCTACTGCCCGTGATTTCATAGCTGACGTATCAACCATTCGAAATATCAGCAAATTTCCTTCATTCTGATGATGATCCCAGTCACCACGAGTACGCTGGCTTCTACCCCTCTGTTACTAACTTCATAATAAGATGATATGATTGTACATATCACCAAGAGCCACGACTCCGTAAAGAGTAATACACGCCTGAGCCTACCAAATAACAAACAAACGAAAAATCTGGCGTTTACGGCATTTATGCAATTATCTGTTCAACGTAGGTCAATTACGCAAATAGTAGTTTTTATCATAAGTGACAATTTTCCCAAAATGATCTCGATTATACGAAGCGTATTATAATGCACTAATGCCACTAATGCAATTATCAATTTAACATAGGTCAATAATGCAAATAGTAGAAAAACTAGTTTACAATCATTTTCCCAAAGACACCATTGAGGTAAAACGTGTAGAATGTAAGTTATGATTTTTGTCCCGTAGTTCCATAGGATCGAAGCACTGTGCGGCGTCCTAATTGCCGTATCGACGCGTTTAAGTTGTTGCATAGATCCTACACCGGTCTGTGACTCCCTCGAACAACTATGGATCAGGATTAAAATGCCCACTGGTACTGCTAGCATCGGAGTTCTTTACCTACCGCCAGACCGGCGATCCAATGTCACTGATATTAACAATCATGTCGAATCTATCTGGCAATTCATTCAGATTTGGATGAATTGGACGTCGCAATTCAGCTTGGAGATTGCAATCAATCCAATCTGGTTTGGTCTACTGCGCAGAATACGTTCCCGGTCTTGGATGTGCAGCAATCGTACTTCCCGCCCTCTACCTCAATTTTGTTAGACGGATTCAGTTTAAACGGCCTTACGCAAATCAACCCGATTGCCAATCACAATTCTCGTATACTTGACTTGGTTCTAGTCAATGACAACATCAAAAGTGAATCTTCTGTTTTAATGCTACGGAGCCTTTGATCGACCTCGATCTGAACCATCCGGCCCTTGAGATCACCATTCAACTGAAACTTCCAACGGTATACGAAGATGTCGCGGATGTACATAGCTTGGATTTTCATCGCGCCGATTACACTACTTTGTGTGAGACAATCTCTGCCATTGACTGGCGAGCTCTTGGTACGGCAACTTGCGTTGATGACGCAGTGGATTACTTCAACGAGCAGGTGAATCAAGCCATCTTTGACTGCGTTCCTCTCCGTCGACCTGTCCCTAAACCACCATGGTCGAATTCCCGATTGTGTCAGTTGAAACGAGCGAGGTCAAAAGCTTTACGTAGTTACTGTCGATCTCGTTGTCCATTCTTGAAGCGGGTTTTCACTCAGGCGAGTAACAGTTATCGTCTGTACAACCGTTTTCTCTACACGCGATACGTGATCCGTACACAGTCCAACCTCCGTAGGAACCCGAAGCAGTTTTGGTCTTTCGTTAATTCCAAAAGGAAAGGAAATGGATTGCCGGTGGAAATGCACCTTAAGGACAAGTCCGCCAGTACGCTGCAAGGTAAATGCAACCTGTTCGTGGAACATTTCAAGACTGCATTCAACGGTTCTGTAGCATCGCAATCGCAAATAATCGCAGCACTTCATGACACTCCTAGGAATACGGTTGAGTTAAGTTGCTTCGAAATCTCTACGCATCTTGTTAAAGCAGCAATCGATAAATTGAAACAGTCCAGCTCTATTGGTCCTGACGGAATTCCTGCCTGTGTATTAAAAAAATGCGCTGATGCTTTTGTATATCCACTCACTGTTATATTCAATAATTCCTTGGCGCAACGTAAATTCCCTACTTGTTGGAAATCATCGGTTATGTTCCCTGTCCATAAGAACGGTGACAAGGCAGACATTCAAAACTATCGTGGCATTACTTCGCTGTGTGCTAGCTCGAAGGTGTTCGAGATTATTGTAAATGATGCTCTGTTTGCTAGTTGCCGGCGTTACATTTCCTCTGATCAACACGGATTCTTTAGAAGAGATCTGTTTCAACGAACTTAGTTCAATTCCTTTCCACGTGCCTACGTAGCATGGATTCTGGTGCTCAGGATGATGCTGTCTATACGGACCTCAAAGCAGCCTTTGATCGTGTTGACCATGGAATATTACTAGCTAGATTGGATAAAATTGGCGTTTCCCCCGCATTTGTCTCATGATTAAGATCGTACCTGTCTATTCGCACACTGTGTGTCAAAATAGGAACTGAACAGTCTGAAACGTTTTGTAACATTTCCGGAGTTCCTCAAGGAAGCAATCTGGGCCCATTGCTTTTTGTGCTATTCATAAATGAAATCGATATATTGTTGCCACCCGGATGCCGATCGTTTTTCGCAGACGATGTCAAGATCTACATGATAATTAAGAGTCTACAAGATTGCATGGAGCTTCAGAAGATGGTAGATTGTTTTATAATGTGGTGTTCCAGAAACTTCATGACAGTTAGCATTGCTAAATGCAGTATCATCTCGTTTCATCGAAAGATCAAACCATTTGTCTTTGACTATACCATCGCAGACCAGCCGTTGCAAAGAGTAACGCAAGTACGAGATTTGGGCGTTATGCTGGATAGTGGCCTCACATTTCGAGTCCACTACTCTGATGTAATTTCTAAAGCAAATAGACAGCTTGGATTTATATTCAAAATTTCTTCAGAATTCCATGATCCATTCTGCCTGCGATCACTGTATTGCTCGCTGGTACGATCCATTTTGGAGTCAAGTGTGGTTTCCTGGTGTCCTTCAACTGGATTGCTAGGATCGAATCAGTTCAGAAAAAATTCTTACGATATGCTCTGCGCTTCCTCCCGTGGAATGATGCCACAAACCTGCCTCCATATGAAGAACGTTGCCAACTTCTTGGACTACAAACATTAGAACGACGACGATCCATCGCTCAAGCTGTATTTGCGGCAAAAATTTTAAAAGGAGAAATTGACGCCCCATCTGTTCTAACTGAGATCAATATTTACGCTCCTACAAGAATTCTACGCCAGCGGAATTTCCTCCACCTTGAAACGCGAAACGTTGAGTATGGTCAGCATGATCCTATTAGATTTATGTGTAGTATTTTCAATGACGTTTTTGAACTATTTGATTTCAACTTAACTACGCGGACCTTTCAAGAACGACTCTGATTAAGATGATAACTATTTTCTAAGCATAATTTTCATTTCTTAAGGCGTTTTTATATGTTGTATGTTTTAGTTAGTTAGTATATTAAGCCAATTGTTCATTAAGACCACCAAAGTGTCAGATAAATGTATACAAATAAACAAAGAAATAACAAAGAAATATAGAAAGGATTTTATGAATAACTACGCAAATATTTCAACTAAATAGTTGAGAGTTAAGCAGAAAATAGAACCTTGAATGCAGATAAAAAGAAGGCAAAGACGAAGAATCAAGCAAAGAAGCAGTAAATCATTAAGAACATCACTTGTCATAAGACGAGTTTGTACAATCTCATTTAATTCTACCACTTAATTGTACCTTGACAGATACGTATTTCGACCTCAACAGTAAGATCGTCTTCAGTGTCTCAGTGTCTTCAGTGTGTCTCACTGTTGAGGTCGTAATATGTATCCGTCAAGGTACAATTAAGTGGTGGAATTAAATGGGATTGTACAAACTCGTCTAATGATAAGTGAAGACATTCCACTAAAAAGCTCAAAATAATTTTCTTAACATTAAGAACATTCTGCTGTCATATGCATGCTTGTTCCATGTTTGCTGGGATTTCCTGTGTACATGGGACAATTATGGGTATAACGGCAGTACACCCGATTCTGTTTTTACACGGATTTTTTTTTACACGGCCGTGTAAAAAAAATCCCATACAATTTTTTTGCAAAGTTGTTCCATTTTGCATGATTCGTCGAGAAATCATAAAACTTTTTTTACACGGATTTTCAAATTTTGAACTAAAAACTTTTTTTACACGGAACGCATCCCCCGTGTAAAAAAAGAATCGGGTGTATTGTAATTAAAAATACAGCAGACGTTCAATAACTGCAAGAGATTTTACTGCAATGCGTTTTACATTTGAAGCAATATCAAAGGCAATGACAGCCACGTTGCCCAATTGTATGTGCCTTCCTTTAGAAATACGAGCGCTTTTTCTTTGGGGATTCGAAAGAACTATCTTTGGGAATTTGAACAATTTACCTGTGGGAATTCCGACGAATTTCTTTTGGATATTCCTTGGAATATCAAACAAATTATCATCAGCAATTTGAACCAGTTTACTTTGGTAATTTGAACGAATATCCTTTGGGAATTCGAACGTATTTCTTCCGTTTTGCATTCTTCAACGAATTCGAAAGATTTTCGGTTGGGAATTCAAACGAAACTCCTCAGGGAATGCTAATGATTTTTTTGGGAATTCGAAAGAATTTCCTTTGCAAATTCTGACGATTTTCTTTTGGAAATTCAAACAACTTTCCTTTGAAAATATGAATGAATTTTCTTCGGCATCTCGATCAAATTTTGTTTTGGAAATCGAATTGACCTTTCCCGTCAAAAATTGTATCTTGTTTTATTGTCTCAGTCGATTCTTTGACTTATTTAAGATCAACTTTCCCGAAGAACTCATTTTTTTTAAGCCTCTAACTATTTTTAAAACCGAAAACAAAAACCGAATAAGTGCTGCACGTGTGAACCGGCCTGGCCAATCTTAAAAAAAACAACAATTTTTCGATTTTTGTTTTAAATTTTAAAAATACTTACAGGCGTAAAAAAATATGGTTTCTTTGGGAAAGTTGACCTCAAATAAGCCAAAGAATCGATTGAGCGAATAAAAATGTTTGACGGGAAAGGTGAATTGATTTTTTTTCAGGAATATGAATAAATTTACCTTTGGGTATTCGAACGACTATTACTTGAAATTTCGAGCAAAATTACTTCAGAAAACAAATAAAACTATCGTACCCAGTTTGGCATAAAGTCGCTTGACATAATCGTTATTCGAAATAATATCATTAGAGCAGTGTAATTGATGATTGAGATTAAGTCTTTCAGCTTCGTTGTTTCTATACCATGAGAGTAATGCATGGTAATTGGACGCATGATTGTATGAGGCAGCAAATGAAGAATAAAGAAGGTTCCTGTAAAATGAGAAACACTTCAAATGTTGAAGCAATAGCAATTAATGAGCTTTGAATTAATTTGACATTAATGGCTATTTTTATTTTCCATGTAAGGGTATCCAGGAAAACCTGTCCATTGTGCTTTTTTCCTTCTGTTAGTAACAAAAAACAAGTAAAAAAACAGGATTACCGTCTTCGACCAGACGTCGCAAAGACTGAATATTTAACACCTAGCATTAGACAAGGGACAGGACATTTATACAACACCCAGTGGACCAGTTGAGAATTTTTTGCTTTACGAAAAGTATACTCCTTGCTAGGGCGGGAATCGAATTTACACTCCACGGAACGCAAATACGCTTAGACGACTGACGTTTGGCTAGGATTCTTATTAGTTCGTGAGTTATGAAAAGTATTGTTTTCAAGGGAATCTCATACGCTCATACATAAAGACATAACTACTATTTCTCGAGTTGAATCTTTTGGTATATACTGGAGCTTTGAGCTTTCTTCCGTGCCATATGATCTCTTCTCAGACACGGCTAATGGATACTTTAACTTGTACCTCACCAGCACACAAATATGCATCGCGGCGGAACCCTTGGTTGGACCGTAAAGGAAGCTCTTCAAGCTCCTTTCCATATCGGTGTTGAACTTAAATTAAAATAAAAAAAAAACCCATTAAAAATAAAAAAAAAGAGTACAACATTCGAAAAAAGCACACTTGTCGTTCACAATAGCGTCGGAGGAACTGCGTGAGTGATTCTGGACCATGCGGGTCCGGAATGTTTAAAATAAAGAATGGGAGAAATTGGATAAAGAAGGGAGGAAAGAATCATGCTTCATATCCTACTTTACCATCAGCAGGGCAAATGCATTCTTCGAAAGAAAGGGATTACATCTTCCCTATCTTTAATCCGAGCAAAAGGAACAGAGCAAATGCCCGAATTGAATGAAGGAACCTCTTCGTCTTTTGCTTTCGACACTTGAAAAAAGGAATCATATCCTTCCTTGCCTTGAAGTGAGCAAATGCCCGAATTGAAAGAAGGAATAATATTCTCTCCTGTCTTCTGCCGAGCAAAATATATGATAAGTGGAAAAGGCAGATATAAAAAACAACAACTCTTTCATGATGTAAAAGCGACAACAAATAAAAGTAATTGAACATATTTTGCATTAGTTCCGAAACGATTTTCCTCTGGGATGCCGAACAATTTTATTCCAGCAATTCAAAGGAATTTTTTTTTTTTGAAATTCGAACGAATTCCTCTTGGAATTCTAACAAATCTCCCTGTGGAACTCAATACATGTTTCTTTTGAGAATTCGATCGAATTTCCATAATCGACTCAAAAGAGTTTCCTCTGGCAATAAAACTAATTTATTTTGGGAATTTTAAATTTTCGTTGGGCGCTGACGTTATCGATAATTTGGTGTCAGGTCAGGAGCCGTTTGACCAAATAGTAAAAAATTCTACCTTAGATTATAAGTAGTGAAGAGTGAGAAGTGAGTAGTGAGAAGTGTGAAATGGGAAGTATGAAGTGAGAAGTGAGCAGTGACCTGTGATGATCGCGAAGTTTGAAGCAAAAAGTGAAAAGTATGCAGTGAGAAGGAATAAGTGAAAAGTAAGTAGTGAAAAGTGATAAGGGAAAAGTGAGAAATGGGAAGTGAGAAGCAAATAAAGAGAAGTGAGAAGTGAAAAGTGGGAATTGAGAAATGAGACGTGAGAATTAAGTAATATGAAGTGAGAAGTAAGAAGTGTTAAGTAAAAAAGTGAAAAGGGAATAGGGAAATGTGAAAAGTGAACTGAGAACTGAGAAATGTGAAGTGACCAGTACTGGAATAAGTCGTGATCGTCATAAAGCAGAGAGCAAAGCGCATTTTTCTATTTCAGGCGACCAAATGAAAGAATCGTGGGTTCTTTGATCAATTTCGCATGAAAGGCAGTCATGAAAGGATGTTGGGCTTTATTTAAAAAAATAAATTTCTAAGTTATTTTAATAGATATATGCAAAGAATAGCGACTAGTCGATAAATTAATCATATTCCTTCAATTCACCGGGTTGAAAGTGGTACTAAACACAAAAATAAAGCAGATATTGCACACTTTCATGCCCTGTCAGGGGACAAATATTTTTTAAGATTTTTGTAGCATGCCATTCATCCTTCGCGTTTCTATAGATATTGAAAGGGGCAGATATGTAAACATCGCGTGACATCTCTTATTGAAAATGAGAAATTCCAGTACTGGAAGTGACATGTGAAATAGGAGAATTAGGTGGATTGAAAGGTGAGAAAATAATCCTTATTCTTTCTTTCTTCATTTTCGTTCTTCATTCTTTTGCTCTTCCTCCTTCTGTCTCCTTCTTTCATCTTCGTTTTTCATTCTTCCCTTTTCTTCTTTCCTTCTTCCTTTTTCCTTCTTTCTTCTTCTTTATTCCTTTTTCCTTCTTCTTTCTTTCGTCTTCCTTCTTCTTTCTTCCGTCTTTCTTCTTCTTTTGTCCTTGTTCCTTTTTTTACTTCTCACTATCCTCTACTTTTTTTGACGTAGGACTTACGTCTCTCTTTACTATACCGGGTGTCATTTCAAAATATTCAAATCGACCGCGTTACGCTGTGTTGAAAGATTTTAAACGTTAATAGCGTTCGTCTCCGTGGACGAATTTCTGCGGTAAGCCCCTCAATCGACAGATTTCAAGTGTGCCTTCCATGTCCATGCTTGATAAGACCCGAAAACTTGTTTCAATAGGCATGAAACTGTTTTCAATGAAAAACATTGAGCTCAAGGGAACCTATAAATATGGGTACCACATAATTCTTGCATCATTCCATTACCACGTTTTGATTGGTGCAGACACCAGCGAATGAGCAGCTGCTGGGTCTGCCGAGAAGCCATAAAATAGCGCAACGCGATTTTTTCCTTTCATTCTGACCGGGACAAGCGAAGCAACTGCATCATTGATGGAACAGCACTTTTAGTAGGGAATGAAGTCTGCACCGACCGCTTTTTCGGCTCGTCACCATCGAAGCGACCATCATCATCCGAAACCTAGCCAGCACATCAGCAGTCCACCCTACAGACCCGACAAAGCAGCAATGCTGAGCAGATACCGGCAGCAGCAGCAGAGTCGAGCCGAGACCGGCCGGCATCGGTGCTGAGCCGAGACAGGATGAAGACAAGCCACATGATGCAGCATGTATGTCCAAAAAACAAACGGTTCTTCAGAGAGCCAATAATAGAGATCAATATCAATGCTTTCAATATCCTTCGGGATAGAAATTGTACTTGGGTGCCAAATCCAATATTCTAGAGATAAAATTTTATGCGTGATTTTCATAAATAGCTTCAAAACTAACAGTAGATAATTTTTCTGATTTAACCGCGAAGTGGACGAAGGACTTCGCTTGAACATGCCATTAAACATTCATAAGATGTCCAAATCTCTCACATAATCTTATTTGGATAAAGAAAACACCGATTACAGCTAAAACATTAATAAACTATCAATCGATTTTTCATCAAATGTTGGATTTTTTGGCATTGATCAAGAAATATCTAGATAATCATTGTTTGCTACTGACCGCACACAAAGCGAACGTGACTGAATGATCGTCCCATGTTACCAATTCTAAATCTTATCACCCGAAATCCCATGTCCGGGTGTTTCCTTCCTTCTACTACTAACAATGTTATCTCAGAAAAGAACATGTACTTCCCACCTGAACTGTAATTCTAAGCTCGGTTGCCCGGCTTTTTGGCTTGTATCTAGCGACAAGTCCCGTTAGGAAATAGACGTCAGCAGCGAGCAACAAGCGTAAAAAGAAGAAGCCCTTCTCGAACGCGTTGATTATGATGACGTTTTGGCTGACAAAGAAGCGGGATACAAGACACTAGCTGATTGGCCCACCAATTAGGAAGCAGAGAAGATTCAAAATAAGGTATAAAACAAAGAGCATTCGCTCGCAGAGCACTCAGTCTTTTTATACCATCACTAGAAATTCGCGGTTATTTGAAAAGATCGTTTTCTTACTTTTTGCACTTAGCCGAAGCAAACAGCCTTTTTCAAGGATCTAAGAGTTAAAAATAATGTTCTCCTTCAGTCGCTATCGCACGGATTAGAAGGCCTTTCAGTGGAAGGGCTGAGATACAGTCTACATCCCCTGCTGAGCCAACTTGTGGTTTATTTCAGGCAGTCCTTCAGTGGGAAGGTTGCCACTGTCGAGGCTAATATTTCGTGACCGGACAGATACTTCCTGAATTTTTTTTGATGATTCTTGTTCGAGGTAGATTTGATTTCTGTGTCGGTTTGATGAGAAGATTTTGGCAAGGAATGGTATGCAACGCCGATTATTTATCCAAAATAGTTGATGTGAGAAAATTGGACATATTATGTATCTTAAAGGCATGGTCAAGTCAAGTCCTACGTCCACTTAGCGGTTATGTCATAGACATTACCCACTGTTCGTTTTTTGAATATCTTGTTTCTCACTTCTAACTACTCACTTCTCACTTCCACTTTTCGCTTCTTACCGTTCACTTCGAACATCTCAGTTCGCTAACTTAATCAGGAAACATATTTTAACAAATCGGACAAACAGCATTCGACTTAATGGCTCTAGACCAATATTTGTTTCACGTTTGATGCAATTGTAATATTCATTGGTAAAAACGTGAGGAGATAAACAATCAACATGTAAGAAAATAACAAATTAAAATAATGCACGTTCTCAATAACCCGTTCTCGACAACGCTCCGACAGGCACAATAAGACGAGGTGTTCAGCTAGTAAGGTGGATCGATCAGGTGGAAGACGGTTTGCGGACCCTCCGCAGACTACGTGGTCATAGACCGAGTTGAATGGAGGAGACTTTTATTTACTGCACAGGCCACTCCGACTTAGTCTGAGAAATGAGTAATAATAACGTTGTCTCTTGGTGTCCTGAGAGAGACAGCTAGGTCGGGCCCACTCCAAGTTAGGACGAGGTTCCATATATGATACTTTGGTACATTAGTCAAATCCCGCAAATGTATTTTTATTACGCATTGCGCATTTTGTCTACAGTAATTAAGTTGTTATATTCAAATTCTACCTTTTGTCTAGGATTCCTATCCTATTTCGGCACACCGAGTCAAATAATGCCATTTAGCATCAACGATTCTATGTCTGTCTCTGGCCTTCAAAACTATTCTACTAGATTTCAGACACAGAGCATTCATAAATCGAGTCACATATACAATATATATATTCATAACTGTGCGGAAAAGAAACTATGCAGTAGCAGGGTATTTAAAAGAAATATCGTTGGGAATTCTAACGATTTTCCTGTAGAAATGCTTTAGAATGCTTTTTCAGAAGTTCAAAAGATGCTCGTTTGGGAATTTTAAATACTTTTTTTGGAAATTAGACTGATTATTTTTAAAGTTTCTTTTGGAAACTGGAACGAATATTCCTTGAATTTTCTAACAAAAACAAATTTCCAACAAAAAAAAAACCCTGATTGATCCACCTAGCGGTGTTTGTGCCTTTCTTGTACATTACATACATTAAAAAAAATGAGTTAGGATTTCTAATCGTGTTTTATTGTATAAATCCGATCTGGCCAATTTTCAGTAGGAAACAATGGGACAGGATTCCCCGTCGAATGCAACTAATCGCAAGCAAATCCTAAAAGATCAGTGAGTTTTATTTTGCGCACATACATACACACACATACACACCGACAGACATCATCTCAATTCGTCGAGCTGAGTCGATTGGTATATAACACTATGGGTCTCCGTACCTTTTATCATAAAATCGGTTTTGGAAGTGAATTTGTAGCCTTTTTCGTTACACCTTCGTGTACGAGAAAAGCAAAAATTTGGTTCTTTAAACGACTTTTTATAATTCAATTTGAACTTGACGATTGGAATGAATTTTCTTTTGCGATTAAAACGAACTAGTTTTGGCAATTAGAACAAATTTCTTCTGGGAATTCAAACTATTTTCTTTTAGGAGATCAAAATTTTGGAATTCAAACGAATTTCTTTTGAAAATTCAAAGATACTTTCCTGGTTGATTCAAATGAATTTCCTTTTGGGTATTCAAACTGTTTTTGCGAATTCGAACGAATTTGCCTCGAAAAAGCAAACGAATTTGTTTAAACGGCTCGAACGAATTTCCTTTGGAAAACTTTGGGAACTCGGACGATTTTCTTTTGGGAGTTTGAACAAATTTTCAAACTTGAAATACCTACTTTTGGGAATACAAACGATTTAGCTTTGAAAATTTGAACAATATTCTTTTGGAAATTTTAACGAATTCCTCTTGGAATTCACAACAAATCTTTATTGGCAATTTGAACGAGCTTTCGTTAGCAATTCGAAATTCCTTTGTTGTTTCGAATGAACTTCCTTTAGAAATTTAAATGATTATCCTTATGGAGTTCAAACGAAATCCCTCTGGAAAACCAAACATTTTTTCTGGCAATTTGAATGAATTTTCTTTGGGAATATGAATCGTTTTCTTTGAACAATTCGAAAACAAAATGTTTTGCTGTTCAAACGAGTTTTTCTTTGGCATTTCAATCGAATTCCTTTTGGCGATTCACACGAATTTGTTTAGGCAATTCGAACGAATTTTTCTTGGGAATTCAAACGGTTTCCTTTTAGGAGCTCGAAAAAAATTCCTTTTGGGAATTCAAACGGATTTTCTTAGGATATTCGAAGGAATTTTCTACGGCAATTCGAACTAATTTCTTTTGAGAAACCAAACGACTTTCCTTTCAGAAGATTTTCTTCTTTCAATTCGAAAGATTTTCTTTTTGTTATTCGAAAGAATTGTCTATGAAAGTTCAAACGAATTCAAACGGATTTATTTTAGCAATTCGAACGATTTTTCTCAGGGACAGGGTTTGCAGAAATCGCTCTCAATAGATAACGAACAACGATGCTTACAAGCATGATTAGGTGGAAATATACCGATGCGAATATATGCATTTCTTAAGCTAAATGGGTTTTTACCCAGACATGCTCAAATTCTTTGCATTTATTTGTTGTGATGATTCCTGAATTAAAGTTTGCTGAAATAGCTATCAGAACACCGCCACCGGTGAGACGTGAGAAAACTCTTGTCATCTCTGAATACATTAAAGTTACTTCCAAACATTTCTCCACTCCTAAAAAAAACATTGTGATTTTGAAAATACCGAAAAAACTACGGAGGTAAAAATATATCTTCATCGTAAACAAAGGAATTTTCCTTGAAGAAAGTCCTCTAATTACGTAACGCAAAATTTAACCATTTCATCACCCCTCCCCCTATCTTACAATTTCTGTATGAATCCTCTAAAAATTGCATGGATCGTCATACATCTCGCAAACACCTCCCAGCTATGCGTTGCGTAATTTATGTATATTGCTTTTGATGAAATGAAAAAATCGTTTAGATGAAATTGTGTTTTCCGACTATGTTTAGATGTAAAACAATAAGTACCTAATACAATTTCATTATTTCGATTCAGCGCTTTGTTCGCTAAGTCGCTTCTAACACCAAATGACTTCAGCTTATCCTTAGAAGGAGAACTTAATTGATAATTTTCTATTTATATCCCTTTTTCATTGTTGTGGATCTTTACGCTTCGGAAGTAGTCTTTTTTCGGCCGGAGATACGGGTTCGACATTAGAGCTTGAAGATTCTTATGCGTACTCTTGCGCCTCACGTTCCTGCAAACTTTTACCCCACAGCCCCAAAATTTATACATTTAATGGTTTTGGCCTCTTGGAAAACCAACCCAATTGATGTTCTGCACTATAAAGTACTCTATACAATAAGTTATCGAAATGGTATAACCTGATTGAACGTATATGGTAATGGAATACTAGTTGCGGAAGCACAATTATTTTTAGCAAAATGGCCAAAAAATTATTTTACTTCATATCTCCCTTGTTGTTTCTTCAAATCGTTTACAATTACACATGACAATAGTTGGTCAGATTACCTGTCAAACTGATACAGTGCTGCTAGTTTATCTTTTTTTATAACTTCAAAAAATCGAAAATGTACTCTCAACCCACGCGCACTCTTGCCCCACTCTACTCTAATGGGATGCTTATGCGCAATAATTTCATCGCATACCAGTCACGAAAACACTTTTTACGTACGAAAGTGGAAGCGATATAATATATATTATTATAATATAATATAATATATATATTATTATGTGTATTTCTTATCCGAAGTTGCACGGTAGTGTATGCGATGTGTACGATTTTTAGCGAGTTTGTTCGTTGCAATGTAGTTTGTGATATTCAGTTTGATCAGATTACATTTGAGTTTGTTTGCAGAAATATGCGATGTCAACAAATGAAACTAAAAAACAAATGAAAACGATGTCAACAAATGAAAAAAAAAAAGAATATTTATAAATAAACTGATGAGCTTCGCAGCACAATGCGATTTTGATGAAACGGCAAACGATGTTTATCGTGTTTTCTTATACGATGTGTGAATGTCTGGGGATTTTCATTTGGTAATTAGAACGAATTTCGTCTAGGAAATCAATCCGATTTATTTTAGCAATTGGAATGAATTCTCTTTGGGAGTTCGAACGATTTTGTTTTAGAATTTCGAACATATTTCCCTTTGAAACTCGAAATATTTTTCAATAGTAATTCAAAAGAGTTACTAGTTCCGGAGAGGGGCCCTCCTTAGTCGTGCGGTAAGGCGCGCGGCTACAAAGCAAGACCGTGCTGAGGGTGGCTGGGTTCGATTCCCGGTGCCGGTCTAGGCAATTTTCGGATTGGAAATTGTCTCGACTTCCCTGGGCATAAAAGTATCATCGTGCTAGCCTCATGATATATGAATGCAAAAATGGTAACCTGGCTTAGAAACCTCGCAGTTAATTACTGTGGAAGTGCTTAATGAACACTAAGCTGCGAGGCGGCTCTGTCCCAGTGTGGGGATGTAATGCCAAGAAGAAGAAGAAGAGAAGAAGTTCAAAGGAGTTTATTTTGGAAATGTGTCCGATTTTCTCTTGGAATTTTCCACGAATTTACTTTGGAAATTTCGTTGGTGACTAACGAGTTTTATTTAGGAATTTAGGAATTCAGAAGATTTTTGTTCAGGAATTCGAAAGATTTTCATTTGGGAGTTCAAACGAATTTCTTTTGGGAATTGCAACGAATTTGTTTTTGTCAATTCAAACATATTAATTTTGGAAATTCAAACGAATTTTCTCGAATCTCAAAATATTTTTCATAAGGAATGCAAAGGATTTCCAGTGGGAATTCAAACGAATTTGTTTTAGTTAGGGTATCTGTTCCTATATCAATAACAATAAGCCAATGCGCATATGAAATGCATTTATTTCTCACCCAATAATCAAGAAACATGAGAATAATTATGCTCGGCTCACGTCATTTTTAATTGAAAACAATTTGGTAACTTCAAAAATGAAATTATTATCACATTATAGAAGTATTTAGCTAAAAACATCATCACTGCCATGCACCTATTTCAATAACATTCAAAAACAGTTAATCCTATGCATGTACCTATATCAATAATACTGTTTCCAACATAAAATACGCACACTATCATTCGTGTGTATACGTAACGATATGATTGCAGTGATGCCGAATTGTTCAATGTTTTGTATTTGAGTTGAAATATAATTACAAAATTCCAGTTTTTGTTGTAGTTTTCCAACTTATCAGTTTTATTTTATGTTTGTCATAGCTTATCTCTTCGATATACCTTGTTTTACAAACATAAGAGTTGAATTTCACAACGAAAGTTCATTCAAGCATTTTTGGAATGAAAATCTAGGTCGGCAACCCTTGCAGATGCTGCAAGCCATGTAAATAGTTTGGAATACGCACAAGAATAATTTAGACGTTGTTCGAAATAAACCTATATCAAACTATAGGAAATCGGAATGGTTTTTCAAATATGATTATATTTATAGTGAAAATGTGATGTGCTCTATGTGTTGTGAAGTGAATTTTGAAAGGATACATTTGTTTTAGCTTGAAATTGAGTGGAAAAGAACGGCGTGAAAACAGATGAATCTGCTAGTAGCGATCGAGCAGTGCATCAAATCAACAGTTCAAAGGTAGGAAAATGAAAATAAATGTGTTTTATAATTTTGTTTTTAATAATTTGAGTCTTGTGAACTAAAGCATTACTCAAACGAAATTTTAAATAATATTCCAAACATTGGAGAAGGTGGTCTATTCATTATTGTGTACATACGTTGTGAGAAATTGTAATCAAATTGATTTTTTATTTGGTTTATTGACGGTTGGGATTAATATACGGGCTGTTATTAATATGGGAACAGATACCCTATTTGTAGGGATGAGGTAAATCAAACTTTCAAATAATCGAGGATGAGCAACACTCTCATGCGATTACATATCCGAATTATTATTTGATAAAAACTCGATAGCGAGCGAGAATCGTTCGATAATTGTATCTTGATTTTAATATTTACCGTTAATTTTTGAACTTATTTCTCTATATAACACTAAAATACAATGACAAACATCAGATTAAACTTCATTGTTGACATTAAATTTGTATTGGTAAGGTTTACATTTAATTGATAATACATAATTATGTTTATTATCAATAAGGTACTAGTCAAAACGATTAATGCAAGGGATGGCGTTTTTTCAGTGGTAGTAAAATCGAAATTTCATCACTATAAAACTGCTAATCAGTGTAAACTAAGTGCATGAGATAATCTTTTCACCTCATACTTCATTCCTTATCAGTACTTTCTTCTAAAACACTTCCATTTTCAAAAAAATTGCGAAGTTATCAAATGATAATTTCAATTATTATCGTATGAGAATGATTCAGCACAACCCTGGTGCATATGCATATTGCAAACTGGTGGTAGGAGCACAGACAAACAGACGTAACAGCTTGAACAATTTACTAAACATCCATCACTCCTCTACCACCATCTTGCGAGCATGTTACACGAAGCAATGTTTCGTATGACATTGTCACCAGAAGGCGCTAGAGTGAAATGTCAAAGTCGAAGGATTACGACGCTAGCGCCTCTAGTTGTGAAACGCGCAATCATTCATTCATTTATTTAGTTAACATCTAAACAGATAACACTGAATCAACAATTTGACGCCACAATGCACGGTTCGAGGCCGCATCTCTCCATCCTCGGATACGCCCCACGCTCGCCAAGTCGTTCTGCACCTGGTCTGCCCATCTCGCTCGCTGCGCTCCACGCCGTCTCGTAGCTGCTGGATCGGAAGCGAACACCATCTTTGCAGGGTTGCTGTCCGACATTCTTGCAACATGTCCTGCCCATCGTACCCTTCCGGCTTTAGCTACCTTCTGGATACTGGGTTCGCCCTAGAGTTGGGCGAGCTCATGGTTCATTCTTTGCCGCCACACACCGTCTTCTTGCACACCGCCAAAGATGGTCCTAAGCACCCGTCTCTCGAATACTCCGAGTGCTTGCAAGTCCTCCTCGAGCATTGTCCATGTTTCATGTCCGTAGAGGACTATCGGTCTTATTAACGTCTTGTACATGACACATTTGGTGCGGTGGCGAATCTTTTTTGACCGCAGTTTCTTCTGGAGCCCGTAGTAGGCCCGACTTCCACAGATGATGCGCCTTCGTATTTCACGACTAACGTTGTTGTCAGCCGTTAGCAAGGATCCGAGGTAGACGAATTCCTCGACCACCTCGAAGGTATCCCCGTCTATCGTAACACTGCTTCCCAGGCGGGCCTTGTCGCGCTCGGATCCGCCCACAAGCATGTACTTTGTCTTTGACGCATTCACCACCAGTCCAACTTTTGTTGCTTCACGTTTCAGGCGGGTGTACAGTTCTGCCACCTTTGCAAATGTTCGGCCGACAATGTCCATGTCATCCGCGAAGCAAATAAATTGACTGGATCTGTTGAAAATCGTACCCCGACTGTTACACCCGGATCTCCGCATGACACCTTCTAGCGCAATGTTGAACAACAGGCACGAAAGTCCATCACCTTGTCTTAGTCCCCGGCGCGATTCGAACGAACTGGAGTGTTCGCCCGAAATCTTCACACAGTTTTGCACACCATCCACCGTTGCTTTGATCAGTCTGGTAAGCTTCCCAGGGAAGCTGTTCTCGTCCATAATTCTCCATAGCTCTACGCGGTGTATACTGTCGTATGCCGCCTTGAAATCAACGAACAGATGGTGCGTTGGGACCTGGTATTCACGGCATTTTTGAAGGATTTGCCGTACAGTAAAGATCTGGTCCGTTGTCGAGCGGCCGTCAACGAAGCCGGCTTGATAACTTCCCACGAACTCGTTCCCTAATGGTGACAGACGACGGAAGATGATCTGGGATATCACTTTGTAGGCGGCATTAAGGATGGTGATCGCTCGAAAGTTCTCACACTCCAGTTTGTCGCCTTTCTTGTAGATGGGGCATATAACCCCTTCCTTCCACTCCTCCGGTAGCTGTTCGGTTTCCCAGATTTTGACTATCAGTTTGTGCAGGCAAGTGGCCAGCTTTTCCGGGCCCATATTGATGAGCTCAGCTCCGATACCATCCTTACCAGCTGCTTTATTGGTCTTTAGCTGTTGAATGGCATCCTTAACTTCCCTCAAGGTGGGGGCTGGTTGCCTTCCATCGTCCGCTGAACTGACGTAGTCGCGCAATCAATCAAATTCAAATTGGTCGATAAAGTCATGTACGATGATATTTTCTCTAGTATTACGTCTGTTTGTCTGTGGTAGGAGTTTGTGTAGAAATCAATACGAAATTTTCAAAAACACTAATCTGCTTTTGTAAACAAACATTCAAACCATTTTACGAATCTGATAGCACGCCCACGCAAACCAACACCATCAACACGTAGGTGGAGGCTTCTGTTACCTGTTGATGGTGTTCATTTGCGTGGGTGTGCTCTCAGATTCGTCAAATCGACGTTTGAATCTTTGTCTACAAAAGCAGATTAGTCGTTTTGAAATTTTGTTATTGAAATATGAGATTGTGGGTTCAAGTCAAGATTGGGGCATCGTACTCACGAACAGTCTGTAGGTCGGATAACTTAATCGTTCGAAAGGGTCTCTTATGTTACAATTTTTTTGTCGTTAGATACAATAATTCCATTATGACGACATTCTAAGTTGATGACTATTTGGACCATTGTCATCCCCGATGACGCTAAATTACAGTTTTGCTTTGTATTGTTCTCAAGACTATGGATTTTCAATTTTAACCATATGTAATTTCGACATTTTGTCATAGATTCCGGATAGATAGGAAGCTAACATCATCGCCATTAAGCCTATCGAAGCGCACAACCACAGTGCCCTTCTGCTGAGCTTCAAGCTTCAACAAAACTGAGGTGTAACAGACGGTCGGTAATTACGGCATCAGTAATCGCTGGGTGCTTCCAACTTCAGTACTTCTACGCCAGGTGAAGTATAGGCTTCTTTTCCACTGATAAACTACCATTCCGCATGCATGACTTCTGGGATCGATTCTATACAATCTGTGAATATGATGAACGATTGCAATCCAACGGCATACCGAATCGGTATTACCGATGCAAGCTGCAAAATGCCTTCAAAGATTGCGTTATTATTTCTGATATACCATTTCAGCTTTCTTTGCCTTTTTGATTTTGGCTTAGTGAAACAAAACGAAATTTAATTTACCGTTATAAGAAACATGTGTCAACTGATCCATAAAAGCAACGAAATTAAGTTAATGGGAATAACCAACTATGTTCGACACTTATGTTTGCGATAAATGGAATAGGATCCGTTTTCTTTGATCAGCTATGTACATAAGAGATTTATGAGTAAGCTGAATTGGTTATTGTTTAACTATCATCAGAAATCAGTTGATGTTGATATACACATTAAGAAAATCCTGAAATAAATTCATCATATTTCTAATAACTTTACTACACATTCCAAGACCTCTCAAGATATGTGCAAATACAGTCACTTCGCACGAACCGGATATGCTGTATGAACCGGCAATCTGTGATGATGAATTTCGTATACAAACATCATCTCGCCTATCAATTAATGAAAATTTATTAGATCCGGAATTCTGACTTACTGTTGGCATAACCACGAGTTTCCTGCGAAATTCGAACCCCAAAAACAAACAACGCCGCCCCGACGCTCAACCTAATATGCAGGTTTGACAACGTGGCGTACCACTACGCTACTGGCTGCCATGGGTTGTGGTTGTTTATCGGAATGAAAATAGCGAAGGTTTCCCCTTCTCTTCGGATCGTCTCACGACTAATGTGACTGTTCAGACTATTAAACTGAGCGCAACCATGTGGATGATTACGCATCCTTTTTCTTCAATAGCGTTCGCTTGGTGGCGTATGAGTAGATTTCAATCGCGTCATGGTTGAACAACCGAACTGTTGATGCCATGCGAAACTAACTGATGGAAAACGTTTTTAGCCCACAGCTAATTTCAAGTAATTAGTAATAATCCTTTTTAATAAGTCATCGTCTTACTAAGTTTATCCTTCATTAATCCAACTTATGATAACGTGCATTTCGATGTCTGCCGTTAAGGATGAATAACTGTAAAGTTAAATCCTTTAAATACAATAAAAAAAAAAGATGTCTGCCGTATTGGAACTAATTTGTATCATTGAATCACTGAATATTATTGCAGATGACGACAGGTCAAGGAAAATAAAAAGATATCCTCTGATTTGCCTAATTATATACAGATAAGTGTTTACATATCGTCGTTGGATTCAAATTAGACCTCAGACTAGTATTCATTAAATCATCATTTCGCAATGGATCCCTAAACTTGGATATCCCATCATCCATAATTCCAAGGTCAACACCATTTAAACTCGGCTATTATAGTTGAGACGCGAAAGTTCGAGCAAATAAAAAAACGATTAGCCATTTACATTTTCTCAGCACCGTGGGATAATCGATTAAAGAACTTCTCCTCACAGGGGACCTAAAAGGGAAGTTAGGATTTTCCACCCAAGGCAAACAAAGTTTCATTCGAGGAAATTGTATTGACTTTACTGAATTGCGGTGCCGGAAACTTGACGGGACACGTCCGCTTGACATGGGTACCACCACCCCCTCCAATTTCAACTGACATGGAAAGGTATTGACATCTTTGCCGTGTTTGATATTCGAAATTGAAATATTGTGCCCTCGTTAAAGGATGAAGAAGGAACCAAGCCGCTAGCGTCCAGATAAAGGATATGCTCAACTGACCAGGGAACAAATCATGTTACAATCCGAATCGCCGGAGGCTTTTCCAAACCGAAATGGAAGGACAAGTTGGTACTAAACAAATTGTCCGATGTGTTATCGAGCATGTCATGCATATTTCATATGATCCGTTTCTTCCAGGAAGGAACAGAAAAATAGATATTTGCCAAGTAACGGACACGTCTTTCCTAAAATAAGAACAAAGCGCAGAGGAATGACAGTGACAGTAAGTGGATGGCCTCCAAAAAATGTTTTATTTTTCCAGTCTGATAAGCACAATGCGGGGAAAAGTTCCCGTCACAATCGGATATATGTGATTTCTTCTCGATGAGATGGAGGTACCGTCAAATGGGGTAACTTGCAACACTTTGACTTAATCTCATTCAGATGCATTTTTCAAGGTTGTACGTAATTTGGTCAGTTTTCAAATGACGTTTAGAATGAAATATGCCAAATCGTTTTCAAGCTATTTGCTTAAAAAGTTCATAGTTTATTTCTAAGCTTAGCTTAGCCTTAACTAACTACACATATCTAGGGTTGCTACTCCGTGATTGCACAAAGAATCAACTGAACGATTGACTAGGATGTTCAAGCATTCTCAGTGTGCAAGTTTCAGTGACTCAAATGTTCAAATGATCAACAATGGTACCGGCCACGGCCTTGTAGCCAGGAAGAGGGAAGAAACATCAGTAGGTGAGTATGTACATTATGTGGAAGATATTGATTTGAAAATGTATTGGAGGTAACCACTTCCCTTCTATGGGACTCGAACCCACAACCCTACAGTACGCTAGACTGGTGCTAATCAACTAAGCTACAAAGGACCTCCGTCGACCTACGCAACCTCCTTTCAAGAGGCTCGGATACCTCCTGACAAGAGGCTCGGAAGCCTCCTGACAAGAGGCTCGGAAGCCTCCTGACAAGAGGCTCGGAAGCCTCCTTTCAAGATGCTCAGAAGCCTCCTTTCAAGATGCTCGGAAGCCTCCTTTCAAGATGCTCGGAAGCCTCCTTTCAAGAGGCTAGGAAGCCTCTTTTCAAGAGGCTAGGAAGCCTCTTTTCAAGAGGCTAGGAAGCCTCCTTTCAAGAGGCTCGGAAGCCTCCTTTCAAGAGGCTCGGAAGCCTCCTGTCAAGAGGCTCGGAAGCCTCCTGTCAAGAGGCTCGGAAGCCTCCTGTCAAGAGGCTCAGGAGCCTCCTGTCAAGAGGCTCAGGAGCCTCCTGTCAAGAGGCTCAGAAGCCTCCTGTCAAGAGGCTCAGAAGCCTCCTGTCAAGAGGCTCAGGAAGCCTCCTGTCAAGAGGCTCAGAAGCCTCCTGTCAAGAGGCCTCAGAAGCCTCCTGTCAAGAGGCTCAGAAGCCTCCTGTCAAGAGGCCTCAGAAGCCTCCTGTCAAGAGGCTCAGCCTCCTGTCAAGAGGCTCAGAGGCCTGGAAGCCTCCTGTCAAGAGGCCTCAGCCTCCTGTCAAGAGGGCTCGGAAGCCTCCTGTCAAGAGGCCTGGAAGCCTCCTGTCAAGAGGCTCAGAAGCCTCCTGTCAAGAGGCCTGGAAGCCTCCTGTCAAGAGGCTCAAGCCTCCTTTCAAGAGGCCTCAGAAGACTCCTTTCAAGAGGCTGGGAAGCCTCATTTCAAGAGGCTCGGCCGCCTCCTTTCAAGAGGCTCTGAAGCCTCCTTTCAAGAGGCTCGGAAGCCTCCTTTCAAGAGGCTCGGAAGCCTCCTTTCAAGAGGCTCGGAAGCCTCCTTTCAAGAGCCTCTGAAGCCTCCTTTCAAGAGCCTCTGAAGCCTCCTTTCAAGAGGCTCGGAAGCCTCCTTTCAAGAGGCTCGGAAGCCTCCTTTCAAGAGGCTCGGAAGCCTCCTTTCAAGAGGCTCGGAAGCCTCCTTTCAAGAGGCTCGGAAGCCTCCTTTCAAGAGGCTCGGAAGCCTCCTTTCAAGAGGCTCGGAAGCCTCCTTTCAAGAGGCTCGGAAGCCTCCTTTCAAGCGGCTCGGAAGCCTCCTTTCAAGCGGCTCGGAAGCCTCCTTTCAAGAGGCTCGGAAAGAGCCCGAGATTTCAGAAATGGATTGTGAATGCTTCGACTGTGAGTCCGATTTATGAATAATAATTCAAACGAGTTTTTCATGGAAATTCAAATCAGTTGAACTTAAAACAAATCAAAATGAATTTAAATTTCAATTATTAATTGATTTAATCAATTTCAAGAATTAAATTTCAAGCTATTTACTGGAAAAACTCAAATGTATTCGTAGATGTATTCCGTAAAAATTTTGAAAAACTTAATGATATGAGAAGGATCCATACCGTTGCCAATTGAATTAGCTTCCGGTTTGATGTCGAAAGCGCCGGTGTTCCCGAGATAAAGTATGACAAATTCCGATGCTTTTCGGACCGGCTAACGCCTCTATACCTAATAACAATATTTTTTTAATGTCCAGATTTTTTGCGTTTGATTGAATGATGTGCCTTTTTTTACACATCCTCTAAATATTATTTGTCGTGAACTTCTTGTGATATCAAAGCCTCGCTTCGGCAAACCTCGTTGGATAAACGTACAACTCGTGCCAATAAAATCACCTTTTTGCAACTAGTTGCACACACTGCTATTTTGCAGTTATGTTAAATAAGTATGCTTGAAGACGAGCTCGGTGGTCTACCGGCTACCGCTTCTGCTTGATAAGCAGGAGATTGTGAATTCAATTCCAGACTCTTCTCTTTCCTACTTGTATTTCTATCCAAGATCTTTTTGTGTTTCACGTTCTACCAAAACAATTCCGACTATTATAACCTTCCACATTAACAATACCAAAAACCTTCCGTGGCATCTATGAGAGGTCATAGAGCTCTCTACATCTTTCAGGTATACAACTCACCATCCTTCCTCTTCCTCAGCTTTTGCAAGGATGTGGCCAGGGCAGATCTCGACTATTGAAGAGTGCACCATCTAAGTGATAGTGATTAGTCCCAAATCAATATTTAAGGTAGTGGATGAAAGTTATGCTACTCTCATACAATAGTCCAGACATGTACCACGAATTTGTACGAATTGCTTATGTTAAATAAGTTTGCTTCGAGACTACAAAAATGTCACCGACAACAGTTTCTACGAAAATTTATCTTCTGAGAGTATTAAAATAGCCCATTCATATACTATAAGAAAAAAATATTCAAAAAACGGTGCAACACTTGAAAGACATATAATTTTTCAAACGTTCGCAACCAACATATGCACATATTTTTACTGATAGACAAAATTTCACTTCCCACTTATTTACCGTATTTGAGATAACCGTAGCAAAGCTAAACTTGAAATTATGTAGGTTGGGCGAAAAAATGCCAAAATAATATTAATAATTAAAACAAATCAGTTGGAAGGTAGGAAAAACCGAAATTGTTAAAAACTCTTTTGTGAAACATTTTACATTTTGGCGAGACAAAACGCCCTAGACAGAGCACCTGTATTTCTTTTCTAGATGCATCAAATTCTTTCAATGAAATTAAAACATTTTTAAGTAGAACAAAGATTGACGAGAACCCATATCAAGTCGTTTGCTGAGCCGCAGAATTGTAATCGTTCAGTTTAGAGTATTTTTAATTCATCGGGAAAATTGTCACAGAATTTTAATCTCCAAGCATTTCAAATGAAGAAGGATTTTCCGCGCCCAAACCCTGTTAATTCCTTCATCTGAAAAATAAATGGAAATGGGAATGTCTACCGTGCGGGACCGAAATCCGTCCACCTCAATTTCATATAATTTATCTTATCCTGTTCAGATACTTGGCAGTAAGCTTTTAGGACATAGAAGTGGAAAGAAGGCTTTGAAATTAAAACAACAAAAATCAAAAACAAATCGCCACCCACCAAACGCGGAGTTTTTGCCGCCATTTTGTTTTCGGTTAGGGCATAATTGCACCAAAAGTAACTGTGTTTTAATTGCTAATTGCGAGTCATTACATAAGATAAGCGGAATACAAAACGAAGGGATCGCTTCTCAAGGTCCGTATCGAACTATTTACAGTGGTAGTTTAGTCAATCAGATTGCTTCAATTTAAATATTTAGTTAAAAAAATAGTTGTACGGATTTTGATCCTTTGATTTGAAATCCGTCCACGGTGGACGGATTTCAAGTTAGCAGTAGAGATTTTATTCATTATTTTATCATGTTTTTTGTAGTTTTTAATGAGTAAATGTGAAACACTTCAAAAGTAGAAGCCTTCATGCTCCTGTGTCAATGGAAAACGTTTCATTTACATTCGATTCCTATTTTCTAATGATTTTTTCATATACTAAGGTTTTCAAGTGCACGGATTTCAATGCCCCACGGTAATTGTGAGGTTAATTTCATCGCGGTCTTGTAACCATTCATTCCCGGACCGTGCCAGTGTTTTGAAGCTCCATACGAGGGATTGTTTCCCAATTAACTGTATTCAAATGGTATCAATACATAAATGCAAATACAAATTATCCTCAATTAAGTTGTCGACGATTCCTGCTTTCATTCAAGCACCGTAAAGTCGAATTGTTTCCAATTAATGCCCGGCTCGATAGTTCCACTGCAAATTTACGACACCACCCAGCATTCATCGTCGTCGTCGCGAAATGAAAAACCCATTTCTGCATCATCGGTTTCTCTGTGTAGGCAATGGAAGCGTAGCGTAAAAACAGGCGGATGTACGGAAAATAATAGCATCGTCCGTGTGTTTCCACGTGATTAAATGTGTGTTTTTTTTCCAGTGCTATAAAAAGCAAAATACTTAAACAAACAAACATACAATCTTGCAGAACGGTTGTGGGTCCTGCTCGTTGCTTGAGGACTACGAGCTGACACCGACGACATACACGTGCTATAATTGAACTCATTGGCGTAACTAGAGATAGGATGAGCCCCAAAATCGCGAAAAAAAAATACTCACAAACAACAGAAAAATGGTAAAGTAAGTGTATTTGTTGTGCCGAAGTTGAATCGTAGCTAACAATAGACACAGTTTGGTGCTAATAATATTGTAGAAATCAAATATCAAATTCGAACCGTTTTTTGGTATTTTTCCTTTTATTTGACAAATGCAAATATGTTTTAAAAAAAATATTGGTACTAAGATGTGGCTTCCATAATTCTTGATTTTTTTTAGTAATGAAGAAAGGTGTTCATGTCTTTGAATGATTGACATGAAAAGTATACTTCAAATTGTAATAGCTTTGCGTACACCCAACCAGCATCTGTTCGATTTTCTAACAATTCTGTATAGGAACCTTTCAAAGCCCGTATAAGAACTGGGCATATGCGAAATTGTTAGATTCTTCCCCTTTGAGTTTTAACGCAGAGGCTGCGCCACTGACCACTCGTAGACGTGACTTACCTATCTATACTAATTGCACATAAGCTAAGGATTGACGCCGTACACAGTAGAACATCTAATGAGATCCATATATCACACAGTATCCATCCGAGCGGCCACGATCCTGTTTGGAAGAGAATAAAAAAGTTTCAATAAACAGTGCTCCGATAACGACAAACAAATAGGGATTGGTGCGATATAAAAAAAAAGCAGCAGAATGAAAGTGCTCTCAGTCGGGGTACCGGGTCCGCCAAACGACCAAACCAGTTCGAACCAACTGTGCATGGAGTTTATGGCGCACTTGACGTTCACTATTTTATGGCCAATTTAAAAGGTTCACGCTGCTTCTGGCCCCATTGGGGACGGCAAAATCAGTCAGTTGATTCCGATGGGTAATTCGAGGCAAAATAGGATCAGATCTGGACTAGTGATAACTATTCCATCAGAGCGTTGGAATGTCCGAAAGGACGAAGGAACGTTTTGCTGATTTATGGTCAGCTATTAGGTATTTCTTTATTGCAGCAGTCCGCTTCGCATGTTTTTACAAATTTAGAATTGTGCTTTCTTAGACCTGCAGCATAAGAAATCATTTATTCGTAACGATTTGCAACAAAACCTCAAAATTCTTCAGTCAAATCAGAACATAAAATTGGGGACCGTCTCGAAAACATGTAAGATTTTAAACTTTAAGGCCCGATGTCCACGTAGCGTCTTTTCAACGCTGCGTGCACACGGCGTTAAAAGGACGCAGATGTGCATCGGGAAAAAGCGGTAACGCAGCGTCACCGCACCGATGCACACCTGCGTTTTTTCAACGCCACGTGCACGCAGCGTTGAAAAAACGCTACGTGGGCATCGGCCCTAATAGCACACTCATCTTTCAATGGATTTTGTAGATTACTGTTGAGGTCGAAATACGTATCTGTAAAGTTAAGTGGTGGAATTGAATGGGATAGTACTAACTCGACTTATGATACGTGAAAGCACTCCCCTAAAAAGCTCAAAATAATTTTCTATATTGAAAAATCTTTTGAATTAAACAAACACCAGCAATAAAAAGCAATAAAAGTATCCCAAATCCTGCCATTTCCAGGCACTCGCTCACATTGATTTCCTGGCTTATGGTCCCGGTCGTAGTATATCTAAATATCGCTCCTTGACTAACAAATGAGACTGCCTCCCACATCAAATATTTCTTTGCGGTCTTCGACAGTTCAGTGCTCTGTGAAAGTATTGAAAATGAGCCTATTGGTCAATACAATCCAAACCGAAACACAAATTTCAAAATTAACTTTTTATCTTGCTAAACATAAATGAAAATGGAGTGTTTCGGCTTCAATATCACATCGGATTATTTGTGCTATGTTGGTCAGTATGCACAGAGCCTGGGTGGACATTTCATAAGTCTGGTGTTGAATCATTGAGTATGTGTTGATGTATTTTTGAGAATATCTGCCATTTGGTCGACAGCCATTTAATCGATTGACACTCTTTTAATAGCACTTTCAGTCGAAGACAAATTTGGTCGAAACTTAATTTTCTGTTATCATGGATCCTGAAACATTTGATTGGAAGTGAATTTTAAACGAATCTTAACGAATTTTATTTTAGTGAACATTTGCTGATTTATCATTTCACTTTGTTATAAGTCTGGAAGTGTAATTGCTTGTATCAACGTCACAGTAGTCATGATACAAATATATCACAGACAAATATACATAACTCTGAATATTACACGCAAAAAAATTGAGGTTACTCCGAAAATTACTAATGCCATCTGTTATTTACACTGTATTATATAACGTCAAATAAAAATCGACACACACATTTCGTGAATATAAGGCGAAGGAAAGATTTTTTCACGACAAGAATAAGAATTATTATTCTTTATTCAGACTAAAGCCAGACTGGTCTCTGCAGTACATAAAAAGTCGATTCCATTCGGCACGGCTGCTCTTCGCCAACTACGCAGTCTACGAGGAGTCCGCAAATGGTTTTCCACTCGATCGACCCCCCTCGCTCGCTGCGCACCTCGCCTTCTTGTGCCCGTCGGATCGCTGCCGAGAACCATTTTTATCAGATTACTGTCCGACATTCTGGATACGTGCCCGGCCCACCGAAATCGTTCGATTTTCGCTGTATGAACGATGCTATGGTTCTCCCAACAACTTGTGGTTCATTCGCCACTTCCAAGTACCGTCCGCAATCTGCACCCCATCATACATGGTACGCAGAAATTTCCTTTTGAAAACTGTGTGTTGGTGCTCGATGAGCATCGTCCAGGTCTCGTGTCCGTAGAGGAGAACCGATCTGTAGATACAAACAACGAACTTTTTAGAACGTCACTTCGTTATGCGTCCCTCTGCGGCACGAGACTTAAAAATAATTTTAAGCCTTATTGTCATCCAAAAGTAAATCTATAACTAGGCACTCTTAGAAACCCAGAGAACTAAGTACTGTTTTGCATATTCAACTAGTGTTCCATTGCAGGTTGTCCTAGAATTCCATGGAGTCTATACGCGTAACCAAGACCGTAAGATCTACATACATAACCAAAGGGCTGATATCTCTTCTAAAAACTGATTCATGTCCTACTCGATCCATTGAAACAAATTTGATATGCCTTCAATAACTGTTCAGTTTCAGGTCATTCAAGAATTCCCTGGAATGTAGGTGTTACGACAGTAACACAAGGCGATACACTGGCTGTGCAGTCAAATGTGTATTTGCTCCAAACTACAAGGTATTAATTATTTTCGTCAGGTTTCACATAGGTATTTTAGGGTAACTACTTACAATTCAGTGTCCTTTTAATTGCTTGCCTTTGTTTACTGTCAGCCTTCCTAGGTTATAATTAGTTTCTAAGAAGTTGTAGGTACAATTATAAATTAGAATTTAGTTTTAAATTTAATTCAATCATATTACCTGCTCTAGTTTGTAATTAGGCTAAGCCACTAGATTATTATTAATAAGAAAAATTCACGCTTTATTATAGACAATTTAAGGAATAACACTTCGCATAAATTTTTCTCATTAGTTCGTCAGGAAATCTTGAACAGCTGGCAACAGAAATGGACAAATGGGGAGTTGGGTAGATGGCTGTATTCAATTCGCCCGCAGGTGTCGAAGCGTCCATCGTTCAAAAAATTGAATATGGGACGAGACTTCATTCGAACCATGTGTCGTCTAATGTCCAATCACTACACTCTAAATGCACATCTTTTCAGAGTGGGGCTCTCGGAAGGAAATCTCTGTATTTGCGGCGAGGATTATCAGGACATCGATCATGCGTGTGGGCGTGCGAGGAGCATCGTGGCCCCAGATCTGCGGTAACTGAACATCTCCGGGTCCGAGGAAAACAACCAAAGCCTATTAGGGAAGTGTTGTCGGGCCTTGATCTTGAGTACATGTCCCTGGTCCACCAGTTTTAGAAAGTTGCTAATGTAAAACTGTAATCATTGTCTGCCCATTCCCTTGTCTGTCGTACCCCATATCGAAAGTCTTCCTCTTGTTGTACATTTCCATGTCTGTCGTTAATCCCTTCCGTATATCTTCCTCTCGTCGTTGTCTCCAAAAAAAGTTTGTTCGTCCCGTTACAGATGTAAAAATGCGAGGAATGTCAACTTTGTGAACATCAGCATCGTAATTACTTAAGCACCCTAAAATCCTTCCCTTACTCGCGGTTTAGTCGAGGTTAGGGAATACAATAATACAGTAGATTATTGTATTCCCTAACCTCGACTAAACCGCGAGTCTTTCGGTTCCCCAAACTAACACTATGTATAAGAATCAAGAAATGTATTGTTAAACTTGATTTCGGCTCCGTAACGCTTCACGGCAAATGAGCCTTCCAAATAAACGAAAGATTAAAAAAAACTTCGCATAAGAAATCCACGTTGGAGACTATGATCTTCTTTTGATGTGTTTTTGCCCTGATGACAGCTTATTAACGTTGACGTCGATCTGCGATCTCGAATATAGTCAACCAAGCGGTACAACCGGTTGCGATAGGGCGACCGGCTCGACGGTACCCGTGTTAACAATCTCCCCCCGGTGCTTCCTTCCATTCATTGTGGAACAGCACCTTGAACATCTACGTCGAGCACGGCTAGTCTTGTCGTTGGACGCTTGAAGATCCCTTGTTTAGTCTGCACACTTACTTGGCGGACACGCCCGTCGGCTCCTTCTAAGACTTGGACCACCTTACCTCGTACCCATTCACTACGCTTGCACCCCCAAGCACCCCCCCATATGTGGAGCTCCAGGAGGAATGAAGCTCCACTTCGTCGTCGCATTGGTGAACGTTCGCGACAGATCCTTATCGATTTGTTCCCGTAGAATACGTTCCGCTCCCTGGAAGTTCGTTCCATTGTCGCTGAAGATTTCAATTGGTGATCCTCGGCGTCCAATGAATCGTCGTACACAGGAGATGCACGACGCCGTAGACAAGCTGTACGCAATTTCTAGGTGAACAGCTCGTACCGTGAGACACGTAAAAAGTGCGATCCACCGCTTCACGTTTGAACGCCCCACTTTTGTCAGTAATTGTCCAAAATATTCCAGACCAACGTAGCTAAACGGGTGAACATTCGTTGCCAGACGAACTGGAGGTAGTGTAGCCATCGCTGGGTTACTTGGACGAGCTTTGCGGACCTTGCACAGTTGGTACCGAAATGCTATTTTTTTCACAACCTGGCGTAGATTCGCAATGTTGTAGCGTTGACGAAGCTCATTGACGACGGTTTCATTATTTGCGTGAAGGTAACGGCGATGGCAGGCAATCCTCAACCAGCAGGTTCAGTGCTCGGTGCTTTGACGGTAAGATAATTGGGTAGCGGGAATCGTAGCTCGCATCCTTTGCCGTTAATATACGGCTTCTCTGCCTCATTAAACCGATGTCATCAAGTGTAGGCATTAGCGGAAACAAGGCACTTTTCTGATACAAAAGCACCTGCTGTTCGTTTGGGAGATTTTTATTACGTTCAAAGGTGGCTATTTCATTCGGGTAACTCTCGCGCTGTACGAGCTTCAAAATTCTGCACTCTGCATCCATTAGCTCGTCATGGGTAAGGAGTCCCTGTCGCATCTGTTTTGGTCTAGAGATGTTGAATAGAAAACGGAGAACATATCCCGTAGTGCGCAGCATTCTCTTCCAATTCGAGAATCGTTCAAAGTTCAATACTGGTTCCACTACGAAGTGCAGCAACACCGAGACTCTGGCCTCCTCAGGCGGGGATTCTGGTGCAGCTTCTTCTGAAAGTTGCAGAAATTCTGGCCCGTTGAATCACCGACTATCGTTGGTAAAGTAAGGACCACGACCCCACTTGGTAGCCTCATCAGCAGGGTTTAGTTTTGTCGGCACCCACCGCCATTCGTTGACACTCGTGTATTCTAAAATCTCTCCTACTCGATGAGCTACGAAAGGCTTGTAGCGTCGTGGGTCTGACCTGATCCACGATCTTGCTGTTGTAGAATCCGTCCACAGAAATCTTAAAAAAAAAACACAATAGGATGGTTCTCTTGAACGAACTTCAGTAGTCGCGCTCCCAGAACGCAGCCTTGCAGTTCCAACCTAGGGATTTACATTGGCTTGAGCGGAGCTACCTTAGATTTTCCAGAAATTAAAGCGCACTTAAAGGTTCCATCTCCCACAGTTGATCGAATGTACGATACACACGAGTAAGCGATCTCACTTGCGTCGACGAACACGTGAAGTTGTGCATTCTTTTACGTTTCTTCGGTTGCTTGTGGGAAATAACACATCGGTATCTTCACGTTTGATATAAACTCTATCATTTTGGTCCAACGATTCCAACGTTCAAATACTTCATTGTCAACCGCTTCATCCCAGTCCGTACCCGCTCGCCACAAATCCTAAATCAACACCTTCCCATGAACTATGAACAACGCGAGTAGGCCGAGAGGGTCAAACAGTGAAATGACGCATCTTGTCGTTTCGTGGGTCTCGTTTTGTTGTCGAGGAGAATCCTGACTTCTTCGCTAAGGCGAGTGGAAAAGCCCAATTCGTCCGAACTTGAAGACCACAATATTCCGAGTACTCGATCCATTGGCTAACCATCTTCAGCATACAGGTTTTTGGTGTCAACTGCGGTTGGTTTCCCGAGTTCCTTCATAACCTTCCTGTTGTTTGACCTCCAGTTCCGTAGATGAAATCCACCGTTGTGCTGGGCTAAACGAACTTCTTCCGAAATCTTCGATGCTTCACTTTCGCTACCAAAGCTGTCGAGGTATAGTCATCGACGTAGTGACTCTTTAGTATCCCTTCAACGGTCCTTGGATATTGTTGGATGTGTTCCTGTGCGTTCAAATTTTTGACGTATTGCGCCGATGCAGGCGAGCATGTGGCGCCGAACGTAGCAACGTCCATTAGATAGATTTCCATCGGCTCATCAGGTTTTTCACTCCACAGAAACCGTAGTGAGTTTCTATCGGCTGGACGAATGCTTAACTGATGGAACATTTGCTCTATGTCAGCACTGACGGCCACGGAGTATAGGCGGAAACGTTACATCACGGCAGTCAAGAGTGTTAACAAGTCTGGCCCTTTTAATAATGCACTATACAGAGACACACCAGATACTTTTGCGGCCGCGTCCCGTACAAGGCGGACCTCTCCTGATTTGTTTGGGTTTGTAACTGCGCATAACGGAAGGAACTAAACTTTTCTGGGATTCGCCGTCTCCAATTCGTCAGAAGTGGCCCGATGTGCATAACCCTTTTCGATGTATTCTTGAATTTGATGGCTGATGTTCTTGCGAAGACTGGGATTATGATCCATCTTTCGTAGGAGACACTGGTGTCTTCGTAGCGCCATAGCATAGCTGTCAGGAAACTCGACTTCCTCCTCCTTCAACAAAAGACCAGTTTCTTAACGTCTACCGACCCGCTTTGTGGTTTTCTCCAGCAAATCTTGGGCTCGTTTTCCTTCTGCGCCAAGCGTGCTTCCAAGTGGGCTCACTCCGTGGTCTTCCACCGCGAAGAACTTTTTAACAGTCTCGTGCAATTCAGCGTCGTTTGTACAACCGCAAATGTGAAAGCTGTATGCTTCATCCACCCGTGAATGTTGACGCCCGTAGACACACCACCCTAGCCGTGTTTTGACGGTGATTGGGCCAGATCCATCTCCTTCCTTCACCTTCAAGGGAACAGCAAGTTTAAGGTTGTCTACACCGATTAGAATCTCCGGTCTAACGTTGTAGTAGTTTTGAATTGGCAACTGTTTCAAATGAGCAAGTCTTTTTCTTGCCTCCTCTAACGCGAAAGATTGTGAAGGTAAATTCAAGTTTTGCACCGTGTGGGCGTCTATCAGCTTGTACCATCTGTTCTGTTCTTGCCCCGAGATGGTAATTGTCACGATCTTGGAATCCCTTTCTACCCGCGACGTGTTTCCGGTCCACCTCAGACAGATTGGATGTGAGTCTCCTACCAGACCAAGCTGTGATACCAAGTCGCTATTGATTAAAGTTGACGACGAGCCCTCGTCTAGAAACGCAAAGGTGTTCACTTTTGTAGACTTACCATACAACGTCACAGGGATCATTCGGAACAATATACCGGAATCCAGAAGGCGATGAGTATGGCTATTTACGACTTGAGTGGTTGGAGTTGTTGATTTGCCGTGCAGCAGGGGATGATGTTTGAACTGACATCCGCCAACATTACATCGAGTGTTACTACGGCAGGCTCTACGTCCATGATTGAACAGGCAGATTTGACACAAGCTCAGCGCCCGTATTCGCCGCCAGCGGTCGTCGATTGAGAGCACTCTGAATACTTTTAATGGCTGTTCGGCCACATTGAGAGTTGAAGTAAAGTCAATGTCAACTTCTCTCCCCGAACAGCCAAGATAGCTGTGTGGTGTCGGCAGCCAGTTATCTGGCTAAGAATAACGCTACGGATTGCCTGTTCCGGTGGTATAAGTCCACCATACAGGTGACCCCAAATTCTTGGTGTGATGCGGCTTTATGCTTACCGTGCCTACGAATGAATGGTTAGGGGGGTCTAAAAAGAACCTAACCGCAAACGGAGCCTGTGAAGCACCAGGGCACCCTTCACAGTATCTAGCCCTTACTGCGCTAACCGGAGCTATGGAGTAGTTGAATCGGCTACTCTTATTCAATCTCAACTTGAGGTTAAATAAGGGTGGGATTATGAGCATGTTTTTATTTAGTTTTTCAACAAATTGTCACCTATATGGATTCGCTTTATGCGTTATACACATTGTACTCTGTGTTTCGTCTTTGACTTTCTTGATAAGATACCAATTTGGTTTCATCGTTGCTGTTCATATTAATGCTGAAGTTGTGGAGTGCATTATCTTAATTTGCAATGGCTTCAGTTAAGATAGCTCAAATCAATCTTCAGCATAAAAGAACAGCAACGATCAATCTTTGTAGACTTATGCAAAATGGCAAATCCCAAGTGGCTTTGGTGCAGGAACCCTATTTTCGCAAGGGTAGCTTCTACCTAGGTAACCTAGTGAACCCGGTTTTTGCTGCTTTCAGTAAAGAAATGGCAAACTCTCGATCAATGCCGCGTGCATGTGTGCTTGTTGACAATGCTATTGTTGCTACACTTATCTCTGAACTAACAACCAGAGATGTATGTGCTGTCACAATTGATGCAACTGGCGGAACCCCCGTCAGGAAATACGTCTATTGTTCGGTTTATTTACCACATGATGAACCATCCCCTACGGATGCTTTCAAACGAGTTGTCATATATTGCACTTCAAAAGGCCTTCCGCTAATTGTCGGCAGTGATGCTAATGCTTATCACATCATCTGGGGTAGCTCAGATATCAATCTGAGAGGCTCCAGCTTGATGGAATACTTAAGTAGTACCGAACTTAGTTTACTTAACATAGGCAATCGCCCAACCTTTATGGTATCTAATAGAGCAGAAGTGTTAGACATAACCCTTTGCTCCAATAGAATCAGTCACGAATTGACTAATTGGCATGTGTCAGATGAGGAATCGATATCTGACCATCGCTACATCTACTTTCATCATTTGAATGTTACTTCGCAGACTTTGCGTTTTAGAAATCCCCGTTCAACAAACTGGGATCTTTACACAGAGTTGCTCTCTACCAAATTTCATGGATATCTACCTTCTATAGAAACTCCTACCGACTTGGATGATGCAGTTGATACTACAACGTTGCACATCATGGAAGCTTTCGAAGAAGCTTGCCCTTTACGTTCTGTAAACACCTCAAGAGGAACCCCTTGGTGGAATTCCGATTTGGCTAAGCTAAGGAAGCAGTGCAGAAGGAGTTGGAACAGACGCCATTCAGCAGGGACGGATTCTTTCAAGTTGGCTCGCAAAGCTTACAAGAAGGCTCTACGATCTGCTGAACGATCCGGCTGGAAAAACCTTTGTGCAAATGTTTCCAATTTGAGTGAAGCCAGTCGATTGAATAAAATTCTTGCGAGATCCAAGGATTTCCAAGTTGGCGAAATTCGCAAGCCAAATGGCGACTACACTTCTTCTGATGAAGAATCGTTAGAGCACTTATTATGATCCTGATGTCTTTTCATGTAGCTATGGGTCTTGGGCTCAAGCACGTAGAATCATAACTACTGAATCGATTCAATGGGCACTTGGCAGTTTTGCTCCCTACAAATCTTTAGCGGACGATGGGATTTATCCCGTTTTACTTCAGAGAGGTTTTGAGCATATCAAACATGTTTTGAAAAAGCTTTTAGTATGCAGTTTTGCTACTGGGTATATTCCCATATCCTGGCGGGATGTCACTGTAAAGTTTATCCCAAAAGGAGGACGTGCTTCGTATGAAGAAGCAAAGAGTTTTAGACCCATCAGTCTGACCTCATTTATTCTGAAATGCTTAGAACGTATTATCGATCATCACATTCGTGATGACTGTTTGGCAAACATGCCTCTTCATGTTAATCAACATGCTTACCAATCTGGAAAGTCCACCGTGACTCTTCTACACAAGGTTGTGTACGATATCGAGAAAGCATTCGCTCAAAAGCAATCGTGCTTGGGTGCTTTCTTAGATATTGAAGGTGCTTTCGACAACGTGTCTTTCGATGCAATATTGGAAGCCGCACGTTGTCATGGGCTACCTAATATTATTACCAAATGGATTCACCAGATGCTTAAAACCGACATCTCTACTCGACATTACGTCAAGCAGCGATTAGGAAATTAAGTGTCTGCGGATGCCCTCAAGGGGAGTATTATCTCCACTTTTGTGGAATCTCGTTGCAGATACGCTATTGAGGTTACTCAATAATGGCGGTTTTCCTACCTATGGATTTGCCGACGACTATCTTACATTGATAGTGGGTTTGTGCATTACTACCTTATTCGACCTGATGCAAAATGCTCTTCAGGTAGTTGAAAGTTGGTGTCGCCAATATGGCCTTTCGGTCAATCCGAATAAAACATCTATTGTTCTTTTCACGGAAAAACGTAACCGTAATGGTATTCGTCCATTACATCTTTTTGGTTCTGAAATCAATGTAACTGATCAAGTAAAGTACGTGGGTCTAATTTTGGATTCAAAGCTTTCCTGGACTCCCAACATTGAGTTCAGAATCAAAAAGGCGTGTATGGCTTTCGGCCAATGCCGACGAACCTTTGGTAAAACTTGGGGTCTTAAACCCAAATATATCAAATGGATTTACAAAACAGTTGTACGACCAATTTTGGCTTATGGATGTCTTGTGTGGTGGCAAAAGGGGGAAGTGAGGACAATTCAGTCTAAATTAGGCCATCTTCAAAGGATGTGCCTAATGGCAATGACTGGTGCGTTCTCTTCAACTCCCACGGCTGCTCTCGAAGTTCTCTTCGACGTGGCCCCACTACACATACATCTCAAACAAGAAGCATTTTCTTGTACTTACCGACTATGGGTACTCGGTTTTATGGAAGAGAATCCTGTAAACCGCAGTTCTACACACACTTCGTTGTTACCGCTTATGGTTAATTGGGACAAAATTTTCCTTGCTCCAAGTGATCTCACACACGTTAGTAGTTTCCCTTATAGGACATTTTCAACACAATTCCCCTCGCGGGATGAGTGGACATCTGGCTATTTGGAGAGAAGTATGTCGGACAGCATTGTTTGTTACACTGACGGCTCCCTCCTCGAAGGTAGAGCAGGTGCAGGCGTCTATTCGCGTGAGCTGAGATTGGAACAGTCACACTCACTGGGTACACACTGCACTGTCTTTCAAGCGGAAATATTTGCCATCATGTGTGGAGTGCAATCTGCACTGCAGCAACGCATTATGGCCAACTCAAGGTCGAAGTTAGTAATCGCATGTCGAACTCAAATTGAGGAACTGAATTCAGTTAATACTTTACACCTTATATGGGTACCTGGCCATTCTTCCATAGCTGGAAACGAATTGGCTGATGAGTTAGCTCGTAATGGAGCATCGCATGACTTTATTGGTCCTGAGCCAGCTATTCCAATATCCAAGTGTTGGGTGAAGCTTTTGATCAACTCTTGGGCTGTCACTCAGCACAAATGGCATTGGAGTAGTCTGGATTCATGTCATCAAACAAAATTGTACATCCGGGAGCCATCTCTGGTAGTGGCAAGCTATTTAGCTAATCTGTCTAAACAGAATTGCAGTGTCTTAGTCAAGGCCTTGACAGGTCACTGCCGACTGAACTATCACATGGCAAATATTCAACGCGTTGAATCATCTGTTTGTGATAGTTGTGAATCCGATTATGGAACTTCTTATCATCTAATATGTAACTGCCCAGTCTATGCACAATTGCGCTTCCAAATATTTGGTAAACACTTACTTAGTGAAATTGACTTCAGAAACCTGAATCTTCAGAGTATTTTGTTGTTCATAACCCGTTGTAGTAAGGAGTTATAAGCTCTTGTACGCTTATGCGTTGTATGCCCTCTTCAAGGGCCCTTTTCCAAACATTCCCTTTGTTCTCCCATCCACATTCCTTTCCTTTTTGTTCACTTCCTTTTCCGTCAGGTGTGTGATGAAAAAGGCTGTGAAGGCGATGGCACAAATCTCCCAAATTGAGGTGAACGTGCCCCTGGAGCCGATGTTCTGATACCTGATACCCACCAGACCAAGCTGTGATACCAAGTCGCTATTGATTAAAGTTGACGACGAGCTCTCGTCTAGAAACGCAAAGGTGTTCACTTTTGTAGACTTACCATACAACGTCACAGGGATCATTCGGAACAATATACCGGAATCCAGAAGGCGATGAGTATGGCTATTTACGACTTGAGTGGTTGGAGTTGTTGATTTGCCGTGCAGCAGGGGATGATGTTTGAACTGACATCCGCCAACATTACATCGAGTGTTACTACGGCAGGCTCTACGTCCATGATTGAACAGGCAGATTTGACACAAGCTCAGCGCCCGTATTCGCCGCCAGCGGTCGTCGATTGAGAGCACTCTGAATACTTGACATTCCCGGAGTTTGTGTTCTCCTTCTCGCAATGTAGACAACTGTTCGGTTTATGCTGCGTTGTCGCTTGAATAAACGTCTCCTTGGCGTTGCTCGTATGGGAGTTTACGTAAGCTCTCGTCTTCTCTCGTCTACTGTTCCTTCCCAGGTCCGATTCATACTGAACCACACTTGAAGCGTTGCATCACACTGGTCATGTATTCGCTGAATGTTTTTGAATCCACCACCGAACGTCCTTGCTTGTATCCTGTCCACATTAGCTTCTGCTCAGCGGGTAATTTTCCGATTAGCTCTTGCAGGAGGGTGGGGTTCGATAAATGAGCACTCTCATTTGCAGCTTCAATGTGGTCGCACAACTGTTGAATGACCATTCCAAACTCAATCACCCCTTCCAACTTGTCTCCTCGAAGATTGGGCATCGCTCTAACCTTTTGCAAAAACGGCCGTATCTCATGCGCAATGTCTCTATTACTTGCGGCACTACCGCTGGAATTACCAGCCGACTTCGAACGCTATCTAGAGCACGCCCTCGAAGGCACTTCTGAAGACGAACCATGTTCTCTCCGTGAGTGTAGCCACATGTTCTCGTTGTGTATTCAAAATTGGAGATAAATATCGGCCATTCTGCTGGGTCTCCAGAGAACATGGGAAGATCTCGAGCTAAAGATTGACGTGAGGCTAGCTGTTGTTGCATTTGAGGCTGCTGCACCGATGACTGCTGCATTTGAGGCTGCTGCACTGGAAACTGCTGTACTGAAAGCTGCCACATTTGAGGCTGCTGCACCGAAGACTGCTGTGTTTGAGGCTGCTGCACTGGAAACTGCTGTACCGAAAGCGGCCGCACCGGAGACTGCTCCACTTGAGGCTGCCGTACCGAAGGCTACTGCGCTGGAAGCTGCTGTACTGGAATCTGTAGCGAAACTATAGGCTGTTGAACTTGAAGCTGCCGTACCGAAGACTGCTGCATCACAGATTTCTGTACCGAATACTGCTTCACTGAGGGCTGCAGTATTGGATGCTGTGGTCGTATGTATGCCTTCGATATCTCCTCTGTATATCTCCAATTGTTGTTGTAAATCAGCTAAGTGAGGGGATGTTGGCTCTGATTGCTGCAGACAACGTTCTAGTCGCACCCGCAACTCATGGATCAGGCCCATAGCCATCTGATGATCAGCGTCTGTTCGGGGAACATCTACGACGGGGGGCCACAGGGAGTCATCTGTATTTGAGGCTGCTGCACTGGACGGTAAAGCCTACCATTGGTACTTCGCGTATCTGAAGGAATAAAATAGACCCCATTTTGCGATCCTTAGCATCTTATCCAGCAACTCTTATCTCTACCGCCTCGTGGCGCTGGCCGGGATATGAGCAACCTTAGGGAAGATCGGGTATCCAGGGTCGTATGGGAACTATGGTCTTATGCTGACAGGGAAGGGGGGATTTGCTCATCTCCTGAGGTGCAAATCTGATTGAGCGTCTGTTCTTCATGTTAAGGCTGATCATCGTCCGAGTGCCAGCGAGGGACTCTAAACTTAACTGCGCACATCATGCTGCATCGTGTCAGCATCGAGAAGGCAGCCCCTTCAACGCGATGTAGGTAGCGCAACCCTGGTAAGGTAGCCTACCGAAAATTCTGCAGCTACCAAGATAGGCAAAAGTAGAGCAAACGGATTGATTCAACGGCAACAGACCCGGCATCGAATAAAGGACAACGATTGGAAAGTCGAAACTTGGAACGTGAGAACTTTGAATGAACCCGCACGTGTTGGGCTCCTGGCTCGTGAACTGCAGAAGTGAGTGTGGCAGCCATCCAGGAAATACGGTGGCCCAGAACTGGAGAACGTGAATTCCGGGCGGTGGATCCCATAGCGAACATTTCATTCAAGTACCACAACTACTATATCGGCGGTACCAGAGCAGAACGAGGCACAGTGGTGGAAAGCCGGACAAAACCTCAAATTTCAAATTTCGTGATTTTCGTGAAGCCCATATTTTTATAATTTAACATATATATTGAATGAGCTAGTTCCAAAATGTTTTGATTGTAGCTTGTGAATTTAATTTTTGGTGTCTTGTTGAAGTTCATTCCGTAAAGTGTCTCCCGAACAAATATGTATGGGAAAATGAAATTTGGCTAAACTTTTTTGGGAAAGATTCGAAAAGATCTGGTATATTATGTATTAAAATCTATTTTTTTGTCTACTTTCCGGTGGTTAATGTGGTGAATTGCGCATAGCTGGGCCAAAGCGGGAAATTGACTGGTATACAATGTTAGAATGAGCACGCTGTTTTTGTTCTAGATCCTAGAGCTTGGGCTTGCGGAAGCCCTTGGATAAGATAAAGTATGTCGGATAACTATTTTAACATCAAAATGAATTCAACGTTCCAAAATTACTCTGTGGTAAAGTTTTGAACGCAATATCAGGTTTTGTCCGGGATTTGTTTGAGGGCCCGCCACTGTGCGAGGAGTTGGCTGATCGGGAAGCAGATGAAGCGTGTTATCCGGTGGAAGCCGATAAGCGACCGCATTTGCGCGTTGAGAATGAAGGGCAAACTCTTCAACTATAGCCTGATCAGCATCTATGCCCCAACGAACGATAAGCCTGATGACGTGAAGGATGTGTTCTATGATAGCCTTGATAAGGCCTACCGAGAGTGCACAACACACGATGTAAAGATTGTCATCGGGGATGCAAATGCGCAGATCGGAAGAGAAAGTTTCTTTCGCCCTGTCATTGGTACGGAAAGCCTTCATTCCGCTACCAACGAAAATGGTTTGCGACTTGTAACCTTTGCTGCTGCTAAAGGGATGGCAATAAGCAGTACCTACCTCGCACGTAAGAATATCCGCAAACATACCTGGCAACGTCCGAGTGGAGACACTTGCTCGCAGATAGACCACGGGCTGGGGGACCCAATAAAAATGAAACTTGTAAATAATACCAAAACATTGAGCGAAGCAGGAGTAGCGACTGGCGGCAAGAAGAATCCTTTCGCCAGACGCATTGGCCTTGAGAGGTCTTCCCAAAGATCGCCGGGGGAAGGCGATGGAGAAAACCGTGGAGGGCTGAATCGAAGATTCGCCTCCTGGCTGAAGGGAAACGATTGGCGGAGGGCCAGACCGAAGAACTCTACAGAAGATGGCCGTGACAGGGGCAACTCCGAAGCTGGGTAAGGTTACGCAGGAGGCGAACCTGAAAACAGCTACCGAGAAGTCTGCAGCTCCTAAGCGGGGGAGAAGGGAGAAGGTCGAGCGGAAGGCCGGCCCTCCCAAGCCGGAGAAACCAGTGTTTCTACCATCGAGGACCACTGAAGCTTGCCGGGAGGAAGATCTACCCTGGAGGGTGGTCGTGAACCCCAAGAAGGCGAAGAGGCAACGGCAGCAGGCCGCAAAGAGTGCGGCAGGTGGAGCGATGCGCACCACTGCTAAGAAGGATAGAGCCCAGGAGAGGACGAGTGCGCCTTCCAATGCCAGTGGTAAGCATAAAGACAGAGGCGAGGCGATTATCGTCAGTGAGATGATTCTCGTCTTGAAGCGGGATGCTGCCGGAGGAGGTCCTGGGTGATGGGGTTCAAGATAGAGTCTTATGCGCAGTCTCGAACATCCAGTGCAAGGGCCTGTATGAAGTAACCGAGGCCAGAGACCTGGTCGACGCACTGAGAGATCAGTGCAATGTCGAGATCTAGGAGTCTGCGGTTCGGTTACGAAAAAGCTACACGGGAATGCAGGTTGCCTTATTCTAAGCACCTCAGGCTGAGGCCAAAAAGGTAATGGATAGTGCTAAACTGAAAGTGGGTTGGTCGGTATGTTCGCTAAGTATAGGCCAAACGCTTCAGACCTGCGTCAGGTGTCTTGGTAACGGCCATAAGTCATATGACTGAAAAGAACCTGATCGCAGTAATCTATGCTGATAACAAACACCAAACTGATAACAAACACCTTACCGGTGTCCAGGCCTGTCCGGCCTCTAGAAGGATCCATACGTGTAGGTAACACAACTAAACCTGAACCACTGCGAGGCGGCTCAACTGCTGCTACAACAGTCGGTTCCCTACTGTAAAGGTGATGTAGCCTTGCTGTCCGATCCATGCCGCATCCCTGCTGTAAACGGCAGTTGGATTGCGGATAAGTCTCAGATGGTGGCCATCTGGACTTGCGGGCGATACCCCATCCAGGAGATATTATCATCACCTGATGATGAAGGTTTCGTCATAGCAAAGGTAAACGGGGTTTACTTTTGTAGCTGCTACTGTCCTCCCAGCTGGAGTATAGTGCAGTTCACATTACATTCTACATTCTTGCAGCGAAACTAACATGCTTAAAACCATACGTTGTAGCAGGCGACTTCAATGCGTGGCCAGTGGACTGGGGATCCCGGTACACAAACACTAGAGGTCATACCCTGCTAGAGTCGCTGGCGGTATTGAACGAAGGCCAAGTGCCAACGTTCAGGGTACCGAGCGGTAATTCGTGCATCGATGTAACCTTCTGCAGCGCGGGATGGACAGCGGAGCCAGAATGGAAGGTTCATGAGGGGCATACCTCCAGCGATCATCATGATGTAAGAAATGCGATTAACAATCGATGCATCGATTGAGAGTTCCGGATTACCTGTACAGGATACTGAAAAGTTATTTTCAGAATAGGGTGCTGATATACGACACGGATGCTGGTCAAAAGTCGATCGGTGTTCCACAGGGATCGATCCTCGGACCGGTTCTGTTGAATATTATGTACGACGGAGTATTACGCTTAAGTCTCCCGGACGGTGTGCAAATAGAAGGCTTCGCGGATGACGTAATGCTATGTAGGAGACACTCTCGCCGAAGTCAAACTGAAAGCTTCATACGCGATTGGCAAAGTGGAGGAATTGCTCAACTCGAGGCGGTCGGCCGAACATTTGCAAAGGTGGCAGGACTGTACACCCGCCTGAAACGTGAAGCAACAAAAGTTGGACTGGTGGTGAATGCCTCAAAGACAAAGTACATGCTTGGGGGCAGAACAGAGCGCAACAGGGCTCGCCTGGGAAGCAGTGTTATGATAGACGGGGATACCTTCGAGGTGGTCGAGGAATTCGTCTACCTCGTATCCTTGCTAAAGGCTGATAACAATGTCAGTCGTGAAATACGAAGGCGCATCATCTGTGGAAGTCGGACCTACTACGGGCTCCAGAAGAAACTGCGGTCAAAAAAGATTCGCCACCGCACCAAATGTGTCATGTACAAGACGCTTATAAGACCGGTTGTCCTCTACGTACATGAAACATGGACAATGCTCGAGGAGGACTTGCAAGCACTCGGAGTATTCGAGAGACGGGTGCTTAGGACCATCTTTGGTGGTGTGCAAGAAGACGTGGCGGCGAAGAACCAGCTCGGCCGGCTCGCCCAGCTCTACGGCGAACCCAGTATCCAGAAGGTAGCTAAAGCCGGAAGGGTACGATGGACAGGGCATGTTGCAAGAATGCCGGACAGCATCCCTGCAAAGATGGTGTTCGCTTCCGATCAGGCTGGTACGAGACGACGTGGAGCGCAGCGAGCGAGATGGGCAGACCAGGTGCAGAACGACTTGGCGAGCGTGGGGCGTATTCGAGGATGGAGAGATGCGACCTCGAACCGTGTATTGTGGCGTCAAATTGCTGATTCAGTGTTATCTGTTTAGATGTAGACTAAATAAATGAAATGAATGCGGTTCATGCGCGGTGGTTGTTGTCTGAGTGCTCGTCTCCTTTACTAAAAAAAAGGCAACACGAAGAGAGTGTGATAGCTGAAGCGCAGGAGAACATGGAGAGAAACGATATGCGGAGATTTTACGCAACTGTCAAGACTGCGCCAGTGCCCGCCATGTGCAATGACCGAGAGGGGAATTTGCTGACAGACAAGATTATGGTGGCAGCCAGGTGGAAGAAGCACTTAGAAGACTTGATGAACGGTGAAAATGAAGGTGTATTAAGGAGCACCATGGACATAGTCGGCGACGGTCAAGCTGTGGAACCACCAACGCTGGACGAGGTTAAGAAGGTTCGAAACGAGCTGAAAAACAGTAAAGCTGCTGGGAAGGACGAGATCTCGGTCGAGCTTCACAAACACGGAAGGGAGCAGCTGCATCAATCAATCCACCACATTATCCAGAAAATATGGGAGGATGTGGAACTACCTATCGGATGGTTGGATGGCCTCATATGCCCAATCTATAAGAAAGGGCACAGACTAGAGTGCGGCGAATACAGAGGGATCACCCTTCTGAACTCGGCGTACAAAATCCTGTCACGTATCCTGTTTAACAGACTGAGACCGCTTGAGGAGTCCTTCGTCGGCGAATACCCGGCAGGTTTTCATGAGGGCCGATCAACGACGGATCAGATGTTTAGCCTGCGAATGATCGTTGATAAATTCCGGGAGTACAACTTGCAGACTCACCATCTGTTCATTGATTTAAAAGCAGCGTACGATTCAGTGAAGAGAAATAAACTGTGGCAGATAATGTCCGAACATGGTTTTCCGGCGAAACTGATTAGACTGATACGTGCAACGCTGGATGGCTCGAAATCAAGTATTCGCGCTAGTAAATTCGCGAAATTCAAGTAAGGCGCTATTAGGAGATCTGGCGTGCAGAGGAACGGCACTATCATCACACGATCGCATATGCTCCTGGGCTTTGCGGACGACATCGTCTTTTTGGAATCGATCGCAGAGCAGTAGTGGAGGCTTTCGTCCCACTGAAGGGGGAGACGGCGAGGATAGGCTTAACAATTAACTCTACCAAGACATAGTACATGGTGGCAGGTAGGATAGAGAAAGACCTAGTGGTGTTGGTGCAGAAGTAGTGTTTGATGGCGATGTGTTTGAAGTTGTTGAAGAATTTGTTTACCTTGGAACGCTTGTGACATGTGACAATGACGTTTTCCCCTGAAGTGAAATGACGTATTGCTGCTGCGAATAGGGCCTTTTACGGATTACGTAACCAGCTTAGGTGCCGCAACATGCAGAGGAAAACGAAATTTGCTCTATACAAAACTATGATTCTACCAGTGGCCTTTTATGGACATGAAGCATGGACGTTAAAAGAGGCGGACCGGAGAGCTTTCGGGGTTTTCGAACGAAAAGTGCTCCGTACAATACTCGGATGGAAACTAGAAAACGGTGTGTGGCGCAAACGCATGAATCTTGAGCTGTATCAAGTATACAAAGAAGAAAATATTGCAAATCACATAAAATACGGCAGACTTCTGTGGGCTGGTCACTTAGTGTGAATGTAGGAAGAAAGAATAGCGAAAACAATATTCAACAGAGAAGGCCACGAACACGCTGGATGCACGCTGTGGAATCGGACCTGGTGACCCTAAACGTTCGGGGAAAATGAAGGAACATCGCCCAAGACCGACGATTATGGAGCTCTACAATACGCCATGTATAGGTGTATCAACGCTGGCCAGGTATCCAGGTAGGTAGACATCGTAGTTCAGTGGCATGGGGCGGACTTTGCGGAAAAAGGTTGGTAAAATCTTCACTCTGATTCTATCCACACAAAACGTAATTGGGCCTATTTTACATAATAATATTGCTGTTTTTCTCTTTTTATCGTAAAGTATCAATCTAGGATGGTTTTGATTGGAACCATCTTATTAGCAACTAAATTACTATGAGCAGTTGCTGAAATGCAATTAGAAAACATTTAGAGATCAAAAACATGATTGATTGATTATTATCTTTATTAAAGAGACTTGCAGTCCTAGATCAACTCATCTCTGCAATCGAGAAGTTATTTTTTTTAGCAAATATAATAATATGTATAAGACTGCATTTCTACGTAGGATATTTCCGTCCAGTAGTGTCATAAATCGGGGCTGAAATCCTCTTAAAACTTTTTTTTGCTTCGACTTGAATTCGAAGTAATCGATGCTCGTTTATAGAGCCAGCCCAAACGCGTCATACCTTATCAACTACCCTTAAATATAACATGAAAGCTATCGCATTTATTTCCGCCAAATTATGACTCAAAGGATTAAGAAGTTATTTACAGTCCAAGCAACTATTTCGATTCTAAAACTTTGGCCAAGAGGTAAGTTCCGTTGAATACCGTTTTGCTTCATCCAAGGGATTACCCGGGTAAAGTCATTTATTATTAAAGGAAAACGGTGTGGCGGTACCCACTTTGTGTTTATCGCTAAACTTTTCTTCAAATTGATTCTCTGGAAGAATTTAAGGCACGAAGAAAAACATTTCAAACTCTTGGCACTTATCATCTATAGGAAATGAGCTAATTTTGTTTTTCTGTCACATCTTCATTCCATCGACCACTTTCAATGGCATGAGAAAAATAACAGCAGATTCCGCTTCCGTAATGGATATTTTCGCAGTAGTAATTATAGTGCGATAGTATCAGTGCATTTCGGTGTCCCAAGCAAACAGAAACCGATAGCACGGACCACGGGTTTCGTATCAAATTTATCGCCCCAAAAGCGCCTCATCTAAAGGCAAATTTATCACCCCGTCTTGGAAGGAAACGGATGAAAAATCTTCCACAGCGCGCACGTGGTTCCGGCGGCGCAGTTTCACTTTGCAAGAGCCCAGTTATCGGGGCATTGCTCGACGTGGAATCCATCGCATCGTTTCCATCATCTTCGTCAGCTGGGCCATAATCGGATCGTATAATATTTTTGCGCCGGCTATTTTTACCTACGTAGCATCAGAACAGCCGGCGCGGCGCGGTGCGCTGTGCTGGTGTGACGCGATGGAAGCAATTTTCCTAAAAGCGTTCGATATAAGTTTTTCCCGATCGTCGCGTCGTCGGGAGCGGCGGTGTTTGATAGTTTTCCAATTTTTACAGCTGCACTTCGCGGATGAAATTATGTATGAAAAAATGCTAGAGAAAATTATGCTTTAGCGTAGAAGAAAACTCATAAAAATAGTCGCGAATCATCGATAGCTTCAAATTGAGTATCCAACATTCCGATTGATGGTGTTTTATCACAATCACTCCAACGAATCACACGATCCAATGTCCTGTTCGACGAACAGAAATGACGCCAAGGAACGTGATATTCTTCCACGCTTCAACACCTGCTTTACCATCTTATCTTGGTTGGTTGGAGAGGTAATAGGTTATCTATCCGTCGTCGTTGCTGTTCTTGATGATGTCGTTCGTTGGAATTTTGAATTAAATAACAGGTGTTCCTGGGTCAAGTGGTGAAACAGTTCTATCAAGTGGGGTAGATTTTCTATCTAAGCATCTTCTGAGAAATTCCATCACCGCATGTTAGAACGTTCAAGACAGAAAAGGTAGAACGCCATGTGATGGTAACGGGAAAAGTTGAATGAATTGTTGGGATTTAGAGAGTGATGGAAGCAAATGAACCAGATAATTAAAATGCTTAAAGCCATCGTAAGAGAAGACTTAGCAATGATTCAAAATATATGGAGAACCACGGGAAGATCGCATTGTATAAAACTTTTGTTGTTACTTCATCCGGTTTTCATCAATCTTTCGGCAGCCTTTGTGCAAAAAGAAAATTAATTGGACATTCCATTGAAAAATAATCTTGTTTGTTCATTAATTTGTCGCTCGGCTTCAATTTTTGATTCCGGTACGCATTATTGCGACTAACAGCCATAGCGCTTTTCTCCGGAAGCGTATTTATTCCGCCGTGGAAATATAATTTCGTTTGTTGAAATTGAACTGGCGTTTGCCGTTGAATTTCGTTCACCGCAGAATCTGCTTGGGTCAGATGGATCAATTCAACGAGGGATTTTTCCCCGGAAATAATCAGTCGTTATTATAGTAACCGGAAAATTGAACTAGACAAGGGGGTTAATAATGTTGGAGAGGTGATATTTAAATTCACATTAAAATAGGAATAAATATCGAATTGATATCAAATTGTATACCAAACCAAGCCACAGAAACTTGAGAAGATGTTCCTGAGAAGATATTCCTACACCCAATCAGTGACTGTTAGATTTTCTAACAATAATATATGAGGATCTACCAAAATCTGTATAGGAATTGGACATATGCGAAAATGTTAAATTCTTATAAAAAAATTAAAGCTCACAAACAAATATTGTAAGGTCTCATTCAACATTGGTACAATAATCTAGCATGTTTGCTCAAGGCTAGTTTTTATACAGGTTTTGGTAGGTTCTTATACAGAACTGATAGAAAATCTAACAATCACCGGTTGAGTGTAAATGATTTCCGCAAGAATTTTTCAGAAAAAAAACTGTTTTGAACCTGTTCTCCAATCCAACCCGAATCCAATCCAAATCCAATCTGAATCCAATCCAAATCCAATCCAAATCCAATCCAAATCCAATCCAAATCCAATCCAAATCCAATCCAAATCCAAATCCAATCCGAATCCAATCCAAATCCAATCCAAATCCTATCCAATCCGAATCCGATCCAAATCCAATCCAAATCCAAATCCAATTCAAATCCAATCCAAATCCAATCCAAATCCAATCCAAATCCAATCCAAATCCAATCCAAATCCAATCCAATCCAAATCCAATCCAAATCCAATCCAATCCAAATCCAATCCAAATCCAATCAAAATCCAATCCAAATCAAATCCAAATCCAATCCAATCCAATCCAAATCCAAATCCAATCCAAATCCAATCCAAATCCAATCCAAATCCAATCCAAATCCAATCCAAATCCAATCCAAATCCTTGGGTCAGATGGATCAATTCAACGAGGGATTTTTCCCCGGAAATAATCAGTCGTTATTATGATAGTAACCGGAATATTGAACTAGGCAAGGGGGTTAATAATGTTGGAGAGGTGATATTTAAATTCACATTAAAATAGGAATAAATATCGAATTGATATCAAATTGTATACCAAACCAAGCCACAGAAACTTGAGAAGATGTTCCTGAGAAGATATTCCAACACCCAATCAGTGACTGTTAGATTTTCTAACAATAATCAGTGACTGTTAGATTTTCTAACAATAATATATGAGGATCTACCAAAATCTGTATAGGAATTGGACATATGCGAAAATGTTAAATTCTTATAAAAAAATTAAAGCTCACAAACAAATATTGTAAGGTCTCATTCAACATTGGTACAATAATCTATCATGTTTGCTCAAGGCTAGTTTTTATACAGGTTTTGGTAGGTTCTTATACAGAACTGATAGAAAATCTAACAATCACCGGTTAAGTATAAATGATTTCCGCAAGAATTTTTCAGAAAAAAACTGTTTTGAACCTGTTCTCCAATCCAACCCGAATCCAATCCAAATCCAATCTGAATCCAATCCAAATCCAATCCAAATCCAATCCAAATCCAATCCAATCCAATCCAAATCCAATCCAAATCCAAATCCAATCCGAACCAATCCAAACCAATCCAAATCCCATCCAATCCGAATCCGATCCAAATCCAATCCAAACCAATCCAAACCAATTCAAACCAATCCAAACCAATCCAAACCAATCCAAACCAATCCAAGTCCAATCCAATCCAAACCAATCCAATCCAAACCAATCCAAACCAATCCAAACCAATCCAAACCAATCCAAACCAATCCAAACCAATCCAAACCAATCCAAACCAACACAAACCAATCCAAACCAATCCAAACCAATCCAAACCAATCCAAACCAATCCAAACCAATCCAAACCAATCCAAACCAATCCAAACCAATCCAAACCAATCCAAACCAATCCAAACCAATCCAAACCAATCCAAACCAATCCAAACCAATCCAAACCAATCCAAACCAATCCAAACCAATCCAAACCAATCCAAACCAACACAACCAATCCAAACCAATCCAAACCAATCCAAACCAATCCAAAACCAATCCAAACCAATCCAAAACCAATCCAAACCAATCCAAACCAATCCAAACCAATCCAAACCAATACAAACCAACACAAACCAATCCAAACCAATGCAACCAACCCAAACCCAAATCCAATCCAAATCCAATCCAAATCCAATCCAAATCCAATCCAAATCCAGTCCAAATCCAGTCCAAATTCAATTTAAATCCAACCTAATCCAAATCCAGTCCAAATTTAATACAAATCCAAATCCAATCCAAAACCAATCCAAATCCAATCCAAAACCAATCCAAATCCAATCCAAATCTAATCGAAATCCAATCGAAATCCAATCGAAATCCAATCGAAATCCAATCGAAATCCAATTCAAATCCAATCCAAATCCAATACAAATCCAATCCAAATTCAATCCAAACCAACACAAACCAATCCAAACCAACACAACCAATCCAAACCAATCCAAACCAATCCAAACCAATCCAAACCAATCCAAACCAATCCAAACCAATCCAAACCAATCCAAACCAATCCAAACCAATCCAAACCAATCCAAACCAATCCAAACCAATCCAAACCAATCCAAACCAATCCAACCAATCCAAACCAACCAAACCAATCCAAACCAATCCAAACCAACCAAACCAATCCAAACCAATCCAAACCAATCCAAACCAATCCAAACCAACCAAACCAATCCAAACCAATCCAACCAATCCAAACCAATCCAAACCAATCCAAACCAATCCAAACCAATCCAAACCAATCCAAACCAATCCAAACCAATCCAAACCAATCCAAACCAATCCAAACCAATCCAAACCAATCCAAACCAATCCAAACCAATCCAAATCCAATCCAAACCAATCCAACCAATCCAAACCAATCCAAACCAATCCAAACCAATCCAAACCAATCCAAACCAATCCAAACCAATCCAAACCAATCCAAACCAATCCAAACCAACCAAACCAATCCAAATCCAATCCAAACCAATCCAATCCAAATCCAAACCAAATCCAACCAAACCAATCAACCAAACCAATCCAAACCAACCAAACCAATCCAAACCAATCCAAACCAACCAAACCAATCCAAACCAACCAAACCAATCCAAACCAATCCAAACCAATCCAAACCAACCAAACCAATCCAAACCAATCCAAACCAATCCAAACCAATCCAAACCAATCCAAACCAATCCAAACCAATCCAAACCAATCCAAACCAATCCAAACCAATCCAAACCAATCCAAACCAATCCAAACCAATCCAAACCAATCCAAACCAATCCAAACCAATCCAAACCAATCCAAACCAATCCAAACCAATCCAAACCAATCCAAACCAATCCAAACCAATCCAAACCAATCCAAACCAATCCAAACCAATCCAAACCAATCCAAACCAATCCAAACCAACCAAACCAATCCAAACCAATCCCAAACCAATCCAAACCAACCAAACCAATCCAAACCAATCCAAACCAATCCAAACCAATCCAAACCAATCCAAACCAATCCAAACCAACCAAACCAATCCAAACCAATCCAAACCAATCCAAACCAATCCAAACCAATCCAAACCAACCAAACCAATCCAAACCAATCCAAACCAATCCAAACCAATCCAAACCAATCCAAACCAATCCAACCAATCCAACCAATCCAAACCAATCCAAACCAACCAAACCAATCCAAACCAATCCAAACCAATCCAAACCAACCAAACCAATCCAAACCAATCCAAACCAATCCAAACCAATCCAAACCAATCCAAACCAATCCCAAACCAATCCCAAACCAATCCAAACCAACCAAACCAACCAAACCAATCCAAACCAACCAAACCAATCCAAACCAATCCAAACCAATCCAAACCAATCCCAAACCAATCCAAACCAATCCAAACCAATCCAAACCAATCCAAACCAATCCAAACCAATCCAAACCAATCCAACCAATCCAAACCAATCCAAACCAATCCAAACCAATCCAAACCAATCCAAACCAATCCAAACCAATCCAAACCAATCCAAACCAATCCAAACCAATCCAAACCAATCCAAACCAATCCAAACCAATCCAAACCAATCCAACCAATCCAACCAATCCAAACCAATCCAAACCAATCCAAACCAAACCAAACCAACCAAACCAATCCAAACCAATCCAAACCAATCCAAACCAATCCAACCAATCCAAACCAATCCAAACCAACCAAACCAATCCAAACCAATCCAAACCAATCCAAACCAACCAAACCAACCAAACCAACCAAACCAATCCAAACCAATCCCAAACCAATCCAAACCAACCAAACCAATCCAAACCAATCCAAACCAATCCAAACCAATCCAAACCAACCAAACCAATCCAAACCAATCCAAACCAATCCAAACCAACCAAACCAATCCAAACCAATCCAAATCCAATCCAAACCAACCAAACCAATCCAAACCAATCCAAACCAATCCAAACCAATCCAAACCAACCAAACCAACCAAACCAATCCAAACCAATCCAAACCAATCCAACCAAACCAATCCAAACCAATCCAAACCAATCCAAACCAATCCAAACCAATCCAAACCAACCCAACCAATCCAACCAATCCAACCAATCCAAACCAATCCAAACCAATCCAAACCAATCCAAACCAATCCAAACCAATCCAAATCCAATCCAAACCAATCCAAACCAATTAAAAACCAATTAACCAATCCAAACCAATTCAAACCAAACCAATCCAAATCTAATCCAAACCAATCAAACCAATCCAAGTCCAATCCAAATCTAATCCAACCAAATCGATTCCAATCCAAATCCAATCCAAATCCAATCCAGATCCAATCCAAATCCAATCCAACTTCCAATCCAAATCCAATCCAAATCCAACTCCAATCCAACTCCAATCCAACTCCAATTCAACTCCAATTCAAATCCAATCCAAATCTAATCCAAATCCAATCCAAATCCAATCCAAATCCAATCCAAATCCAATCCAAATCCAATCCAAATCCGAACCTGTGTCAAAAGGTCGAAGATCAAAAGGTCGAAGGGTCAATAGGTCGAAGGGTTTAAAGGTCGAATGGACAAAAGGTCGATGGGTCAAAAGGATAAAAAGGATAAAAAGACAAGGAATGAGTAGTGAAAAGTGAGACGTAGGAAGGGAGTAGTGAGCAAAGTGAGAATTGATGAGTAAGAAATGAGAATTGAGAAGAAGGGAAAAAACTATGCATGAATGAAGAAGGGAAAAAGAAGTAAGAAATAAAAAATCAGAGAGAAAGGAAACAAGAAGAAAGGAAGAAAGAAGAGAGAAGGAATGAAGAAAGAAAGAAGCAAGAAAGATAAAGAAGGAAGAGAAGAGCAAACAATAAGGAAAAAAAAGGAAGGAGGAAAAACGGAGGAAGAAAGAATGAAGAAAGACGGAAGAAATAAATAAGGAACAAAGAAGCTAGAAAGAAAAAAGAAAAAATAAGAAAAGAGACGGAAGAAAGGAAGAAAAAAAGAAGGAAGAAAGAAGTTAGAATGAAGAAAGAACTTCTTACTTCTTTCTTCAAAGAAGACAAAAGGAAACAAAAAAAAAGGAAGACAGAAGAAGCAAGTAACAGGGAAGGAAGAAAGAAAGATGGAGGAAATAATAAACAAAGAAGGGAGAAATATGGAAGTAAAAAGGAAGAAAGAAAGAAGAAAGAAAGAAGAAAGAAGGAAGAAAAAAGGATGAAAGAAGAAAATAAAGAAGGAAAAAAGAAAAAAGAAAGAAGGAAGAAAAAAGGAAGACAGAAGGAAAATAGAAGGAAGGAAGAAGAAAGAACGAAATCAGGAATAAAAAAGAAGAAAGCAAGAAGCGAGAAAGACGGTAGAAAGAAAGAAAGAAAAAAGAAGGAAGAAAAATTGTTTCCAGAAAAACTGAAAAAAGTAAGAAAGAAAAGAGGAAGAAGGAGGGAAAAGAGAAGAGAGAAGATAGAAAGGAGGAAATAAAAAGAAAAGAAAGAGAGAAAAAAAGGAGAAAGAATGAAAAAAGACAGAAAAAGAAGAAAGAAATAAGAAAGGGAGAAGATGAAACAAGCAAGAAGAAAAAAAGGAAGAAAAAATGAAAAAAAGAAGAAAGAAGCTAGAAATAAGGAAGATAAAATGTGGAAAGAAGAAGGAAGAAAGAAGTAAGAAAGAAGAAAGAAGGAAGAATAATGGAAGGAAAGAAACATATGAAGTAAGAAGGATGAAGGAAGAAGGAAAAAGAAAGGAAAAGAAAATAGAGGGTAAAATTGAGACAAAATAATAAAGAAGGAAGAAAAAAGAAGGGTCTTTCTTCATTTCAACCTTTTGACGCAGTTTTTTGTTTCGACTTTTTGACCCTTCGACCTTTTGTCCTTTCGACCTTTTGACCTTCGACCTTTTGACCTTCGACCTTTTGTCCTACAACCCAATTAAAATCCAATCCAAATCCAATTAAAATCCAATCCAAATCCAGTCCAAATCCAATCCAAATCCATCCTTATTGTTATCTAATTAGTATCAAAATCCAATCTAAAACCAATTCAAATAGAATAAGAAAATGCCATTATTTTGGCAAATACAAAGAAGGAACAAACAACCATTTATTATGATTTGTTCAATCTAACGCGAACTGAATTTTACCCAATTTCTAAACATCAATGCATTTTGTTCCTGATGGGTCACTATTGGAACCGTTACCCTATTTATTTCTTTTGTGTGAGAAACTTCATGTGAACACGCATTTTGAAAATCAATTACGGAGCACTGCCTGCAGTTTTCTAGCTGGAAGTGCCCCAGGGCGTTGAGTATTGCCTAAGACCACTGATCTGTACCCAGGAAATTAAGAGTATCGGTGCCAAATTGTTCAAAAACAATATTTTGTTGCTTGCTTGGTTATATTCAGTTTCTTATGGTTAAAATGGTTATTAGGGCAGCTCATATTTCAAAAATGTTCGAAAATTCCAACTCCCATATGTCTATTTGCATCATTTTGGTAATTTAGGAGTCCCGGCAAAATTTCAGGCAATTCGGTGGCCATTTAGGGCAATTTATGTTTATATGGAAATTTGTATGGAAAAAACTTAAAATTTATTCAAATCCCCCTACAACTCTTAAATCGTGATGAATTCAAATAAACATCCCCAACCTCCATTTTTGGAGTCTATTTGAGCTCAACCAGTGGATAACTCATTAATTTTGATTTATATTTCCACTGCTACGTTGAGGCTAGTTACACCATTTTAGCCATTTATCTCATATTCACACTGTCAATAGAACCGTTCAATCCACTCATAACTAATGTGTTATCCGGAGGTCTCTTTTAAAAAGGTTCCAAAAAGGGAGGTTGGGGATGTTGATTTGAATTCATCCCAATTTGACAATTGTAGGGAGACTTGAATAAATTTTAAGTTTTTCCCATACAAATTTCCATATAAACATTAATTGACTTCGCGCCACCCCTAAATGGCCACCGAATTGCCTGAAATTTTGCCAGGACTCCTATATTATCAAAATGATGCTAATAGACATATGGGAGTTGGAATTTTCGAACATTTTTGAAATTTGAACTGCCCTAATGGTTATATGCAGTTTTTTTTTAATTATTCTTGTGAGTTAAAAACTGTTGATTCCTGTTTTTGTCACTTAATATAATTTGCGCAACTCGAGAACATACTCAGCAATAAGTATTAGAAATTCAAGCAACTGGGAAGACAAATGAACAAAAAAACATTCGATAGTGTTAATCGATTAAGATTGAGTATCACAAGCTAGCGCAGATTGAGCTCATAACAGGAAGTTCAATTGTAAGTTTTGTTTATCTGCATGTTTCAAATATATGCATGGCAGTATATTTAATAAATCTAAGACAAAAATAAATAATAATATAGCCCCAGGTTTGCATTTTAGACCCTTCTCCTACCGGCCATCTGAGATAACGAACATATGTTTATTTGTGGACACGGGAATCAACTTTACTTACCTAACAAATGAACCGCGACTGCCGGGGGCATCACGAAGATCCCGACCAACCAATCGGCCACGGCCAGGCTCATGACGAAGCAGTTGGTCACGGTCCGCAACCGCCGAGTGGTAATTACCGATAAGATCACTAGCGTATTGCCGATCACAGTCACTACGATCAGTAAGCAAAATAATATCACAATGACGCAGTCCTGCCAGTTGTCAATCAACAACTGCGTTGCCGCACCGTCCCCGATTTCGATCCCAACCGTATGGCCGGCGCCACCTCCACCACCGCCCCTTTCCCCAACACCGTCGAACGCTTTCGAAACTTCCAGTTGCGCGCCGAATCCATCACCACTTGCACCGTTACCGGTCGCACTTCCGATTGCACTCGTTGCAAGTTCCGCCAGGTTCCGACCGTCGCAGTTAAACCTTCCATCGGAGGAAGTGTTTTGCAGTGGCTCCAACGCCACCGCTATGGAGTTTGATATTGCACTATCCCCACCACTACCAATAGAGAGATTGCCGCCGCTGTTGTTGTAGCCACCGCCGCTGTAGTTGAACGATAACAATGCACTGAAATTGACGAAACTGGTCGGTCCCGCTGATCCACCCGAACTGACGAGATCTGACAAAAATTTCGACAGCTTCGTTGTGATGGTGGGCAGCAGAAGCAATGGTTGAAAGGTTGCCGCACTGGAGTTCACGCCGAGCTCGGGAAGCTGTGTCTGCTGCTGCTGCTGCTGAGAGTAATCTCCGTCGTCGGCACTGAGTTGAAGCAATAGGGCGGCGCATCGATCGTCGACGCGGTTTTCCATCTTAGCGGTAACTCAGTGGCATGGCTTTGTTGGCGCTAGCGGGCGGATAATGCACCATCGTATGTGTGGCCGATTCAAGTACTGCAGTTGCTCTGTAAATGGATGGAGAGATAAATTGGGCAGCATGAATCATTGTGGAATTGTTATCGAGTCGGGGAATTGAAGCAAAGGTTTGCGATAGCTGATTGACTGGAGGAGTATTGTCTGCGCTGTTTGAGGTAGTTAGCCGATAAGCTATCATCAATAATGTTTTGATTAGCGGTGGCACATTAGAAATCAATAAGAAGCATACGGTGCGTAGACAGTTAAATATGTGTAATACGTAGGCTGAATCGATATTATTAGTTATCAGTAGAATTTCGCAGATGTCTTTATTTGCTCGTGAGCTGTCGATTATACAAATGATAGGGTGTGGTAAAATCTGGCAATCATGCGATTCACCATTATCAAATTATGTTTGCGTTTCTCGTATAATAAAGATGTAGAGCCAAAATACCTGGCAAACATTTTTATTAGAAACAGCCATTGCGCTTCAAATGAATATGTTGTTCGATGTAACTTATCGAATAAAGATCACTGAGTTCTCCTTAAAATGTCGCTACGTCATAAACTTTTTTACGTGTGTAAGCCATCTAGTGCCAGAGAAAAGGGAGGAAAAAATTGCAAATATAATAGAAGTCAATTATATTTTATTTAGTTAAAATAGTGTTTGAAACCTATATTGTTTACATTAAAATTACCTTTTTCGATACATACTCTATTCATCTATAAAGTGAAGGCTCATTTAGTAGGCTAGCGGACATTATTTTGTTTTAAATGAAAATTATGAAAACTTTTCAACTTTAACACCTGAACCTCACTCTCTTCTCATAGTGAGAAGTGAGAAATGAGACGTCGCACTTCTCACTCCTCATTTCTCACTTCTCGCTGTAAAAAGTGAGAAGCGCGAGGTGAGTAATTAGATGTCTCACTACTCACTTCGCACTTCTCATTTTTTACAGTAAGAAGTGAGAAATGAGGAGTGAGAAGTAAGGCGTCTCACTACTCAATTCTCATTTCTCACTTTTCAAATTACATGTTCGGTCAAATGTCCTTTTCCGTCAAATGTTCTATTCTGCCAAATGTGTTATTCGGGCAAAGACATTCGGCCAAAACACCTATTCGACCAAATGTCATATTCGGCCAAATGTCTTATTCGGCACAAGGTCCTATTCGGCCAAATGTCCTATTCGAACAAATGTCCTATTCGGCTGAAGGCTCTATTCGACCAATTGTCCTATTCGGAAAAATGTCCTATTCGTTGGGCATATTATAAGTGAAAAGTGAAACAAAAAGATTCGATTTCTTCGTCTACTGAAGCATTTAAAAAATCTTATGGAAATCAGCACTGGGTGTTTATTTTCATGTAGATGCTCGGAAATCCAATATGTAGCTTTTGCTTGCTTGCTTTTGAATACATGGTAGCTAGAGGCGGTATAAATTTGGCATTTAATTCTAATCAACGACGTTAGATTTAGTTGAATAAGTGAAATTGTTTTTTGGATCTTCATTATTTTTTGATTCCCGGAGTATTATTTTCTTCTTCTTCTTCTTCGTTGGCATTACATCCCCCACTGGGACATTGCCGCCTCGCAGCTTAGTGTTCATTAAGCACTTCCACAGTTATTAACTGCGAGGTTTCTAAGCCAAGTTACCATTTCTGCATTCGTATATCATGAGGCTAACACGATGATACTTTATGCCCAGGGAAGTCGAGACAATCTCCAATCCGAAAATTGTCTAGATCGGCACCGGGAATCGAACCCAGCCACTCTCAGCATGGTCTTGCTTTGTAGCCGCGCATCTTACCGCACGGCTAAGGAGGGCCCCTAGGAGTATTATTTTGATATTCTGAAAATCTGAAAAAACTCGGGAAAAAATCCTTTTGCACTTCAGGCTTATTAACAGTGTAATGTTACTGCTCATACATTTTATTGTTTATCTCGCATCAGTCATGAAAATATTCCAGATGAGGGGACCTCCTCACATATAGAACACAATACTAGAGTTCCTTTTGCGCCATGGCGGGCTACTAACTGATACTTTTTCTAGCAGATGCAACTGTCGTTTATTTACTCATCAAGTATCTGCAATACATTGTTAACAACAATCCTAAATATGCAAATAAACAGCTACATAGCATTAGCACCCATTAGCTACCCATCTCCCATCTACAGCGAGGTGTCACATACTATGGTAATTCGCCCAATTGTTGAACGGCTAATTTTTTCGTCTATTTTTGTATTTCTTATGGGCGTTAGGTTAGAATTTTAGCCGTTCAACATTCGGCGATTTCCTCTACTTGATATTCCAACACTCCTTCTTAGTACGTACGCTATGCCAAGCTTCTCGCTCCTTCTAACACTGAGTCAGTCGTCCTGAGTTCCTCGTCTCCGAAGATATTCCTGAACGTAAACATGGGACGTTCGTACAGCAACCTCTCCAGCTCGACTCCGATGCTTGCACAGTGCCTATCGATGCTCTACGGCTCTGAATGTTCCCCTCCAGAGTTCTGCTGATCAGCCAGCAATCTACCGGAAGCTTCAAGCTCCAAATAAATTCCGTACGACACTACACACGACCTACCCAAGCAATCCACTATCCCACGACACCACGCGACTCATGCGGCCGATCCATGGATCCGTACTGCGATTACTGCTTTGCGGCTAATTCATCCACACAAAGTGATAGATTCGGAGCCGTTTGTGGATTAAAAACCTTCTTGGAGATAAGAGGGAGGTTCAGCTTCTAGCAGAAGTGTGCGACCCTAAAGGGCCGGAGCGAAATGCACACGCTAATCACATGCTAACAATTTACATTCCTCTTCTTCTCTCATAAAAAAGGGAAAAAATCCTCTAGCATAAGGTGCAATGATTTTTTTGACGTTGAGCAACGTATTACTCGAAGGTACCGGAACAAGATTATTTACGATGAACTATTAAAAATTTAAATTCTTGTCAAACCCAGTGAGCATTTCAGAACCAACCAAACCCGTTCATGCATTTCGAACACGGACATCAGATTGATGTGAGCTACGGGCTTTTTGGTCCATCGCAATTTTTTGCTTGTCTATAAAAGAAGCAGTGACTGCCAAGCGCGAGTCATTCACAACACGTGCGTCGAAACGAACGGACCGCATCGGACCAGACCAAAACGAAACGAAGGGAGCCAAACCGAAGGCATGGCATCAAAGCTTGCGGCGACAAGGCAGCGAACAGAAGATGATGATGGCTTCGAGCGCACCGCAACCGAAGCCACCCGTTTGACGCACTAAAACACAAGCTCAATAATCGCCAGCCGCAAGATTCGGACCGGCATTCGCCTCCTGTTACCGAACAAGCTGGTCAAGCACGCCATCTGAGGGAATTTGAACTGTTACCAAGTACACTTCAAGTTACTTCTAATTAGTGAAATGAGACAGACCATAAAACAGCCCTTTTCAGGGCCACGCCACACACGCAGTAGAACGCATCACAAACCAGAGATGATATGCGGGGGGTGGTTCAAGTGGTGTGTCGTTCAAATGAAATTCCTATTCTTGCGTGCGGTAGGCAGATATCACTCTGAGACACGTCAATCGGTACGTGCTCTCTAGCTTCCGCAGGTAACTGGTTACCTAAGAATAGATACGGCAACGCCTGCCAGTAGGTAGCCTACGTCTACTGGCGCACATCTTGGAACTTTTGGACATCATCCTCGATAATGCAGCAACAGCAGTGGAAACCCTCTTGCACGCATTGATTGACACGATGATTGCACCGATTGACACGTTGGGGCTTATTCAAACACCACAAGAAGTATCAGTCAGTAGCCATGAAGTAAAGAGATCATTAGTATTGTGGTTTCTATGTGAGGGGATTTCCTTATCTATAAGGTCTGGAGCCAGTACGCCAGCCGCTGCGCATCCTCCATCTTCAATGAGTACACCGAACGCTTCGTTTCGGACTCTATGAACTCTGTCCTGAAAAGCGCAAACTATTTTCCAATAAAAATGTGGATATTATTTGATTCTTGTAGATATAAAAAAATTTTTATCCCGAATCTCGGGACAGCAAAAATGTCCGGGAAATGGAAACTCTAGATGAGGATATCGCAGCTTCTAAACCGATTGTCAAGACAGATTTTGTTTGCTGGGGAGGTCAATTGCTATTGATCCTAGCGCCAATTTATTCAATTTCTTAACTCTCAATTGGTGGCTACCCATACGCCCATACGGCCTAAGTTGAGGTGAAGATATCGCCCCATAGAAGCGGCTTTGTCAGATAAGATGGATGCAATCGGAAAGGATTATTTTTGTGAATTTTGATATAGAGATCAGTTCTTTACTTGTCTAGTGAAACCAAGGCCAGATGGGCGGTTGAAGAAAAAGGGGGCTTGAAGCAGCACCACTCTTAGGCCCAACCTAATGCAAGGTTTATTGCAATATGATAACGGATTAAAAATAAATAGGACAAAATTCTTAAAACTAGCACGTTAATATCAAATATAATATTGTTCAGTGATAAAATAGCTGGAGTAAAACACTAGTAACTGGGCCAACTGACGGGGTTATCCTCTATGCGTTAAACCAGTCCTCTTCCGAATGGGGGTTTGACCACAGGATAGCTAGCTAAGTCGTGTTTGGTTATGTTCTATGGCTGGAACGTAGACTGAAGCTTATGACAGATTTTGCGCTAAACTCCGGAAGTAAAGAAACATCAATATAAATGAGACCTATACTTCAACTATTTTGCTCAGATCCCTGTGTTTGGTTGACCATAATTAGAAAAATGTAGAACATCCTTGACTACAGTCCGGACAATATTTGATCGCCTCCTAAAGTTTGAGAGCATTTTCAAAGCTCCGGAAAAAAAAGTTCGGTGGCATATTTTGCAGTGGCATCAGAAGATATATTTTTCGGAAAAGCAATCCGGAGTATTTTTTATTTTTTTTTTATTTTGTGGTTAACTTCTAATTATATTTTACAAATTTTTACTATAACTAGTCCTATCCACCTACATATTTTAGCATACATTTAACATTTTTCCAAATTGATATTCGAACATTTTTCTGTTATTCCATCGAATTTCCCTAATTGACTTTTTGAAACAATACAATTTTTTTGATGTCGTGTTATTTAAACAATATGCAATTGTATGACATGCAATCCACAAAGCAGCACACTGCTGTTGATTTGAAACTTCAATGTCCAATTGGAGTATGTCTTCCAAATTACTGCACAATACTTTTAATCGATCCCTCATTATGTTTTTCGACCAGTTCATTATATCGGTTGTTTTGTTACAACTGCGTAGCCTATGTTCGTTATTATCAGTAACTCCACACTCGTCACATTCATCGTTGTTCAAATTACCGATTCGATTTGCTATTAACTTCTCCTTGTTTGGTATTGTATCATTCACTAAGCGGTAGATCAAATCTTTATCATAGGAAGCTAGAAAATTGTAACTCAAGTTTCTCCAAATAATCGTCCAATCGATTTGAGGGTAACGTTCAGTAACCCCAACTAAAATGTTCTTACTGGTTAAAAAGTGAGAATATAGTAATCGTGTTGTACATAAATTAAAATTTCGCTGTAGTAATTTTGCTTCTTGAAGCCATTCGCTTCCGTTTCTTGTAAGTAAACTGGATTTAGCGTAATCAAGCAAATATTTTTCACATTCGTTTTCTGCTCCATTTCTGTCATATAGCACATTCCGAATAAATAAAGCTTTGCATTTAGATTCCGGGTCAACAAGTTTTAAACCTCCCTTATCATTGTCAAGATACATTTGCTCTCTTGCTACTCTGAAGATATCACCATTCCATATAAAAACCTCCCAACCATACTTTTTATTTGTGCTAAATGCTTATTTCGTGGTGGAATGATTTGTGCAATATAGTACATTTTGGACAACACAAACATATTTAACAGCCATGTTTTTTCCAGTAAGTTGAGGTTTCTGGTTTGATTAATTTTCAAACTATACTTCATGTCATTAATCAATTTTTCATAATTATCATCGATCATTTTCGCCCACGTGTTGTGAATTGTTAATCCTAGAATTTTCACTTTGTTAAACTCACTAACCAATTGTGGCCCGCCCGGCACGTTATTCAGCCTAACAAAACATGATTTTCTTAAGTTGATCCGTATGTTTGCATACAACGAGTACTAGAATATGATTTTCATTATCAAATCAAACTCCTGTTGATTTTTGATGAATATGGTTACATCATCTGCAGACGCTATCACCTTCAGAAATTTACCATAAACAAGGACACCTGAGCTACTCGTATGTATGGCCCTGATTAGCGGTTCGATATAAAGCGTAAACAGGATCATGCTTAGTGGGCACCCTTGTCTTACCGATGACTTAATTTCAATATCCGATGTAAAAAAGCCTTTATATTGAACTTGCGATGAAGCTATGGAATAAATATTTTTTAAACAATTTATCATTTGTTCAGGAAAACCGAATTCTTCCAAAATTTTCCACAAGTAGGCATGATTGACATTATCAAACGCCTTTTCCAGATCAATGCTGAGCAGAAACCTTTTGAAACTTTTACGTTCCATTGATCTTGTTATGATTCGACGGATATCCTTGAGATTATCAGTACAACTAAGATTACTTAAACCAGCTGTTTGCCCAGGACCCAACAAATTACTTAGAATAGTAGACATCCTGTTCGCTATCAATTTAGTAAAAAGCTTGTAATCTGTATTAAGGAGACTAATTGGCCTGTGATTTTCTAGTAAAGTTTGATCACCTGATTTCGGAATCAGTGTTATGATACCCTCGCAAAATTCTTTTGGGGGATGAATTCTCCCATTTAGATACTTATTGAATAAAATTACTAAATCATCTTTCAAAGTCTCGTAATGTTCCAAGTAAAACTCGTACGTTATGCCATCCGGGCCGGGAGACTTTTTTTTCGTACACGATTTTAAAGTAGTCAATATTTCATCCTCAGTGATTGGTAGAACTAGCATCCTCCCTTCTTCCTCTGTTAACGAACTTGTCAATGAGTTAATCGGATCCTCTGCTTCCAATGATTCCGAGTTATTCTCGCAAAAATCAAATTGTTTTTTAAAATAATCATTAGGGTGACTCAAAAAACACTTTTTCAAATTTTTTGATGGGCCGCCCTCTTATTCGGTTCTATTTGATGCCCTGATGCTCTGGACAAAATTTCAGCCAAATCGGTCAACGTTTGGGCAGTGCTAAACTCGTTGGAAGTTTATATGAAAAAATGTATGCAGAAACATCCAAAAACAGTGATTTGCAGTTGGACGGCACAATTTACGATCAAGAACCATGATACTCATTCAGTTCTTGTAAAATAAAATACAGAATGTTATGCTGAAAACCGCGAGAAGATTAGAGTTTATTACGCAAAGATATTAGCATTTTACTGGAGTTTTGTAGGTGAATTTATTTCTTTTCAAAGGAAAAGAAACGAAATTTGCTCAAACCCCACTGCAGAGAAATGCTAATATCTTAGCCGGCCAAACTCGAATCTTCTCGCGGTTTTCTGCATAACATTCTGTATTAAATTCTCCAAGATCTGAATGAGTATCATAGTTCTTCATCGTAAGTTCTGTAGTCCAGCTGCAATTTACTGTTTTTGGATGTTTCTGCATACATTTTTCCATATAAACTTCCAACAAGTTTAGCACTGGCCAAACGTTGACCGATTTGGCTGAAATTTTGTCCAGAAACAAAAATTGAAGAAAGTTTTTCCCATACTAATTTGAGCCACCCTAATAATCATGTATATGCTTAAGATTACTAGATACATCTGCTAATACTGTATCACCTGAACGTAATCGAAATCCTGAGACTTGCGGTTTTTTCAACTGTTTAGCTACCTGAAACACACTTAGCTTTTCCCCTTCAATTAAAGACTGATCCTTTACTTTTGCCTCCAAATTTTTAACCCTTTTCATTTCTATTTCCATAAGCTTGGATTTCACTATTGCAATTTCTTCCAAAACATTCTCCCCGCCACACTGCCTGTCAACTAGTAAGTTTAACTGAGCATACAGTACACTTTTCTCCCCCGCGATTAATTGATTCATTCTCCAACTTTGACCCTTATAGAAGCTTCGAATTTTCCTTTTGACAGCGAAATTCCACCATGAATTGTGGTCTGATGTGTAAAGCTGCCGCAATTTCAATCTTTCATATTCGCGACGAAAACTTTCAGAAATCTCTTCATTTTGAATCAGTCCTGGATTAATCTTCCAGTAGCCCCTTCCAATAAAATTCATTTCATTTTTATTCATTGAAACTTTCAAAATCACAGCTCTGTGATCTGAAAATGGAACCGCAATTGTTTGTGAGCTGATAACGCGATCAATGAAATGTCTTGGTCCGTAGAATCTGTCTAATCGAGATGTTACATCTCCGCGATAAAACGTTGCCTCAGGGATACCCTTTTCTGATATGACGTCCTTTAAATTTAGCTGTTGCACAATCTCCCTCAAACCGCATGACATGTTTTTCACTACTCCGTTCGAGTCCGATCTATTTAATACACAATTAAAATCTCCTCCAACAACCGAATACATGCAATCAGATTTTGATAGATGTACAGGAAGTAGATTCAAAAACAAATCTTCTCGTTGTCTCTTTCTGTTAGTTCCCGAGTACGCGTAGATGTTTATCAAGTTCATATCATTAATAATGACCGACACAATTCTAGACGAAGGATCAAAGGTAGGGTTCTTGAATTCAATATTTCTACGTAACAAAATAGCAGTTCCCATCCTCTCCGCATTAATGTTAACAAGTGCTGTATAGTTAGATATAAACGAAAAATTCTCATATGTTACCTCCTGTATAAAGGCAACATCGACGTCATAATTGAACAGAAAATCCCTTAACAAAGACTTATGCAATGGGGTGTTTGTGCTATTTATATTAATTGTAGCTATGTTTAATGTACAGTTCATTCTATGGTTCAATGTTTCTTAACCTGTTTGGAACGGGATCTCCTACCTTGCATGCTGATTAGGTCTTTTGCCGCCGGAATGACGATCTTTCCTACCTGCCCAGCCTCCGATTCAGATGTGGAGGAACCCCCCTCATCTCGAGAATGTGATCGTTTTGTAACCTTTGAGTCCTTCCCTTTTGCCCCAATCACCGTCCAATCATTATTTACAACCGACTTCTGTGCATCTGATTGATCTGCAACTTCAGGTTCGGCCGCTGGTTTGGCCAGCGAACGATTATCATTTGTTGTAAAATATCGAACAGTTTAGTTATTCCTTTTTTACATTTTGGCCCACTCTGCTACGCGCATCAGCATAACTGATGATCGCGAGATGGTAACTCACTCTCTATCCAAGTACAGCATCATATGCAAGGCCAATGTAGATACATCCGCTCAACCTATCTCTGCGATCACTCGAAGATAGGAGAAAGATGATAGCAACCAAATAGAGCTAGGTAGATACAATCAGTTACATCTCAGTGCGCGCAAATACAAGTCGCAATATACGGTCGTCATTATAATAAACGTGTGTCTTCATTCCCAGTAAACCGATAATTATTTGTAGTGCGGTGGAAGAAATAATCCTACGGGGTGCAATAGTGCAATTATCGATGCAATCTGGATTGTGTTTCGGGATTAGAACCAGTTGAGAAACCAAGTGTATCGATCGCTGGAACCAGTGCATATAGGTCGAAGACGGAACATTATTGTTGGTCCTTCGAACCGGATTCGATCGAAGAGACAAAGTGCAGTGAACAGTGGATACATTGCTTGATGCAGCGTGGTTCTGCCATTTGCACGATCGTCGTTGAAAGGCGGTTATTGTTCCCGTTGTTGGTGCCTGAACGTATTGTGGCGGCGCATTAGGCTGTTTCAGGAAGGATTAGTGGACGAACGGTTTTGATGGCTGTTTCAATTCATCGGCAGTAACGATTCGACTCCATTCCCATACCGGCGAGCATCGAGAGAAACAGCAGGATTTGAGCTAAGTACATAGTCATAAGGAGGTAGTCGAAGGGTGGCGATAAGAACGCATGATCTTTCGCCCACACTGACCGTTTGCATGCGGTGGAAACGACCGTCAATAAAGCATAAATTATTGAATGATTGCATTTATTTGGTTTGGGGGTTGAATTGGTTCGCTGAGTTGAGTCCACCTTGCGTTCATTGGTTCATTATATTGTTCCGATTAGCTACTCTGTCATTCTGTGGGTTCTGTCAAGCGCTAAGTCGTTCGGTATCGCGGTTCGGTTGCAACTTTTGTGAAGTGCTAGCAGTGAAATAGTGAGCAAAATGGTGAAACCCGATTTGAGAAAGCTAACGAAGAAGGAAAGGCAGTTGCGAGACATGGTGGAGTCCATTGGAGAGTTTGTACAAGGGTACAGTGAAGCTCGCGATAAAGGTTCCGTACCCGCAAGGCTTAGTAAGTTGGATGAAGTGTATGACTCTTTTTGTGATGTTCGGGCTGAAATTGAAATAAATCTCGAGCAATACGATGAACAAGAAGAGGATTCGAAGGAGCTTTCCGAAGAAGCCCGCAAGCAGAAAGCGGCCAAAGAGAAGGAGCAAGGTGAACAAAACTCCAAAGTTCTGAAGGCATTCATCAACCAGTACTTCAGCTTGAAACAGTCTTTAGAAGCATTCATGCAAGGTCCTGGTTCAAGTATTCAGCAGTTTCCTGTACAGCACGCCAACGGCCAGACTCCAATGCCAGCCATGCGTGTCAAGCTACCTGAGTTGAAGTTGCCGACGTTTCGAGGATCACTGATGGATTGGGTCACATTCAGGGACACTTTCAAAAACCTGATTGTTGACAATCCACACTTGAACGATATTGATCGGTTCACCTACCTTCGCACGTCGTTGGCCGGAGAAGCGCTACAGCAAATCGCTTCGATTGACATCACTGCGGCCAACTACTCCGTAGCGTGGAGATCACTTGAGTCGCGTTACGAAAACAAAAAGTTGCTGGTCAAATCCCACCTCGACGCTTTGTTCGCGATCAATCCAATGAAGAAGGAGTCGTTCGAAGCGCTAAACCATGTTATCGGCGAATTTGAAAAACATCTTCAGATGCTGGAGAAACTCGGGGAGCCCACCAAAGACTGGAGCACACTTTTGGCTCATATGCTCGCAGGCAAATTAGATTCCATAACGTTGCGCTTGTGGGAAACGGAACATCGTTCTACGGATGTTCCCAAGTTCGAAGACATGATGAAGTTTCTGTCAAGTCATTGCACAGTTTTGCGATCGATTACGGGTGAAACTCACGTACCAATGGAGGTGAAGAAACATCTGAAGGTGAGCAGCAGTTACCCGGTTCAGCAGCAGTCGTGTTTTATTTGCAACGACGGACAACATTGGCCCTATCAATGCAAGATGTTCAAAGGAATGCGAGTCGACGAACGAAGAAACGTTGTGAAGAATAGTGATTTGTGCTTCAATTGTCTTTCTCGTGGTCATGCTGCCAAGTTTTGCTCGCGAGGTACGTGTCGTGTTTGTGGACAGCGACATCATTCATTGTTGCACCTGAACACCAGTGAACAGCAAACTCCGCAACCGAATAAGCGCTTGCAACAAATTTCGCACAACCCACAGTCAAATCAGATGACTTAAACCTCACAGCAGAGAAAGCCAACACAATCTAATCCTCAGCATTTCACCAACCAATCTTCTTAATCCCCCATTCTTATTGCCAATCCAAGCATGCTATGTCAATCGTCACCCACACCAGACACTCCCAATATTGTGCTAGCTGTTCAAGAAACCAAGGTGTCACGATCAGTTCTTCTCGCAACTAGGATCATGATCTTTGAGGATCAGTTTGGAAACACCATGCAAGCTAGAGCACTACTTGACAGTGGCTCTTAGCTCTGCTTCATATCAGAACGAGCGTCGCAGTGCCTGAAGTTCGATCTCGCGAGGCACTTTCTGTTAGTGGTATCGGCCAAGCCGCTAAGAAGTGTATGCAGTCAATCTTTGCTCGGGTTCGTTCACGTCTTTCGTCGTTCACTGAGGAGGAGAATTTCTACGTTCTACCTCAAGTTACACTGAATCTTCCCATCCGGAGGATTGATTCCACCAAATTACAGCTTCCGGTAGACATCGCCCTCGCAGATCCGATGTTTACGGAGCCTGGTTGCGTGGATGTGATTATCGGAGCAAGTCTGTTCTTCGACCTGCTTCACAAGGAGAAAATCAAATTAGGAGATGACGGGCCTATCGTACAAAATACATCACTCGGCTGGATTGTATGCGGAAACCTTCTTGCCGAGATCACACATTGTCAACACGTGTACGGAGAAGCTCGACGATCTACTTACACGATTCTGGGAGCTGTAGTCGTGTAAAACGAATAGTGTACTATCGTTAGAGGAATACGCCTGTGAGAAGCTGTTCGATCACACAACAGTGCGTGACGCAAGTGGCCGTTTCATTGTCACGCTTCCAGAGAACGAGTACCTAATCCGTCAGCTCGGAGATTCACGATCTACGCTGATGCGACGCTTCCTCTCCAATGCTCCAGTGGTTTGAATACAAACCCGCAGCTGAAGCTGCAATACAGTGAATTTATTCACGAATATCTCTGCATGGGTCACATGGAGGAGGTAATTGATGATGAAAAAGATGCTGCTTTACCACAGTACTTTATCCCACATCATTGCGTCATCAAACCCGATAGTACGACTACGAAACTTAGGGTGGTGTTTGACGCATCGTGCGCTACGTCGACTGGAGTCTCCCTCAACAACGCCTTGATGGTGGGACCGACGGTTCAGGACGACATCATTTCAATCGTCCTTCGCTTCCGATTCCATCGGATTGCCATCGTAGCGGATGCCGAAAAAATGTACCGCATGGTACTGCAGCAGTGGGCGGACCGAAAGTTGCACAAAATACTTTGGCGCGACGATCGGAATGAAAGTGTACGGATCTTCCAGTTGAATACCGTTACATACGGCACAGCTTCAGCGCCATATTTGGCGACGAAATGCCTCAAGCGGCTCGCAGAACTGGATGGACAAAAGTATCCCGAGGCAGCAAAAATTCTGAGCATGGATTTCTATGTGGACGATATGATGACAGGCGTAGACATCGAAGAAGAAGGCGTCCAACTGTGCAACGATATGCAGCAATTGCTAAAAGGTGAAGGATTCAACTTGCGAAAGTGGAGCAGCAACTGTCCAGCCGTTCTGGAGAAAATACCAGCAGAATTTCAAGATGTTCGTACGTCATTCGAGCTTGACGACTCAAGTGCTACCATCAAAACTATTGGGCTGATTTGGGAGCCTAGGATCGAGGTTTTCGCTTCAAGGTGCCGGAGTGGAACTCATCGGTCATCTGCAAGCGATCAGTTATCTCCGATTTGGCTCGAATTTTTGATCCTCTCGGGCTAATTGGAACTGTAACCGTTTCAGCCAAAATATTCGTCCAAAGTCTCTGGAAACTGAAAGTGTCTTGGGACGAACCTCTGCAAAACGAACTTCGGGAGCAATGGACCGAGTTTCGAATAAGTCTGTCCAGGATTGAATTCCTGGAAATCCCAAGGTGGATCGCATATCGGAAAAACTGTCGTTCTGTGGAGCTTCATGGTTTTTGCGATGCTTCGACGAAGGCCTACGGGGCGTGCATATATGTTCGGTGTACGCATTCGGATAGGACAATCACCACTAATCTGCTGGTAGCAAAGTCACGAGTCTCCCCGCTAGCAGAGCTGGGAAAGAAAAGGAAGCAGCTCACAATTCCTCGGCTAGAGTTGTCCTCCGCTGTACTGTTAGCTCATCTCTACGAGAAAACAGTTGCAAGCATTCCGGTTTCCTCCCAGTCATATTTCCACACCGACTCCATGATTGTGCGTTACTGGATCTCATCAAATCCGTCGCGGTACCAAATGTTCGTGGCGAACAGGATCTCGGAAGTGCAACAACTTACGAAAAATGGTACATTGGAACATGTTGCAGGAACAGAGAATCCCGCGGATGCACTTTCGCGTGGTATTACACCTGCAGATCTATTAAACAATTCGCTTTGGTGGGAGGGTCCACCCTGGCTGAAACAAGGAAAGGAATACTGGCCAGAAACCCAAGAAGTCGTATTGGAAGAACTGGATCGATCGCACCTCGAGGAAAGTTCTGCTGTAGTATCCGTAGCTACAATCTCACCACCAAGTGACATCTTCAGCCTACGTTCCACATTGTACCGGCTGGAAAAACTTGTTGCACTACTGCTGCGTTTTAAATACAACACTCTCCATGCACGAGGGTCAATCTCCAAAAGGCTCGGTGCGGTGACACTCTCAGAGCGAGAGGACGCGCTACAGAAACTAGTGAAATTGTCACAGCATGAATGTTTCTCCCAAGAAATCGTCGACCTTGAAAGAAAGGGGGAAGTTCGCCCAACGTCTCGAATCAAGACATTACACCCACGTTTGATTGAAGGCGTACTCCGAGTCGGCGGCCGGCTGGAAAATGCCCCAATCTCCATGAATCGGAAGCATCCCATACTATTGGACAAAAATCATCCTCTGACATTCATGATCATGCGTCGTTTCCACTTTGAACATCTTCACGCTGGACCTCAACTGTTGGTAGCCAGTGTACGCGAACAATATTGGCCTCTCAGCGCTCGAAGTCTTGCTCGTACGATTGTGCACAGATGTCTCACCTGTTTCCGTAATAAGCCAGTCGTGCAGGATCAATTGATGGCCAATCTCCCAGTGGAAAGAGTCACTCCAGCTCCACCTTTTCTCCGGGTTGGCGTTGATTATTGCGGTCCTTTCCTGATCTGCTACCCCAACAGAAGGCGAACTACAGTGAAGCATTACGCTGCAATTTTTGTATGCCTGGTCACCAAAGCGGTTCACATTGAGATGGTTGCAGATTTAACGACTTCAGGATTCCTGGCCGCTCTGAAGAGGTTCGTGGCCAGGAGGGGGAAACCGGTCCTAATAATGTGCGACAACGGGTCCAACTTTGTTGGAGCAAGGCGGCAGCTAGACGAATTAGCTGCACTTTTCAAGGATCAGCAGTCCCAGTGTTCAATCGCAGCTGGCGCTGCGGACATAGGGATTGAATTTAAATTCATTCCAGCCAAATCCCCAAACTTCGGCGGTTTGTGGGAGGCGGCAGTCAAGTCAATGAAGCAGCATTTGAAGAAGACGATTGGCCTAAGAACGGTTACTCCCGATGAGCTCAACACGGTTTTGACACAAATCGAAGCGTGTTTGAACTCCAGGCCGCTCACGCAAATCAGTAACGATCCTAGCGACTTGAGCGTACTGACACCCGGCCATTTTCTTGTGCAGCGACCGCTGACTGCGGTGGCAGGGCCGTGGCTGAAGGATATTCCAGAAGGTCGACTCTCCAGGTGGCAGCAGGCGGAAAACTTTGTCCAGCGAGTGTGGTCCAGATGGTCCACGCAATACTTGTCCGACCTGCATAACAGGACCAAGTGGTCCCGGCAGAAGAACAATTTATTTGTGGGCACTATGGTGCTGATCAAGGAAGACAACCTCCCTCCTCTTAAATGGCTCCTAGGCAGAGTGACTCAGGTTCATCCCGGAGCCGATGGAAATATCAGGGTCGTCACCGTGCGGACCAGGGATGGGAACATCATTCGTGCTATCTCAAAGATATGCATCTTACCCATTTCCGACAACGACCAACCACCAGCGACTGGGGAGAACTAGGCCTCCCCCAACGAAGGCGCAAGGGCGCCTGCGGGAGCCACCCGGCTCCCGCATACCAGTTAAGTCTTTGTGTATTATTGAATTTCAAAAAGCTTAAGGAATGTTTTGTTTGCATAGCCACCACGTTACCGCGGCCGGCGGCCGCTCAGAGATGCCATCCACGAGAGACAACTTCTACGAATACCCATCGTCATTCCGTCAACGCCTGTGATTGCCGAGATGATCGGATTGCCAGTGTAGTCTAGCTGCTCCTCTTCCCGGGTGATACCCGGACCGATTTCGCGATGAATACACCCCAAGTCACGGAATCAGACACGCCCCCGTGTCTATGTTCGCTCGTCAAGCTTCTACCTGTGCCTCCATCAGTTTGCGGTCAATCTGGGAAATCCGTCGTACGATTTGCTCATCGTGGTCAACTCGAGATCGTCGTTTGGCAGCCGCAAGTATCATCCCATCATCTACCACACCAGAACTCTCTGGTTGGATTAAATCTGTTCAATCTGGCGAACCCAACATCATCGGCGCAGGAGCGTCCGCGGAGGCGCGCAAGCCTCCGCAACAGGGAAGTCGTTTTTAGATTGTTTTTGACCTTTAAAAAATCGCCTCTCATCTGTTTCAGTCGATCAACTCGCAGACGGCACTGTGCTGGAGCGCACAGCCATTGTGAACATCTATAACACCGACATCGGAGGGAATTCTGCGGGATCGATTCAAACGGAGGACGAGGATTCGTATTCGACGAATATCAGGAACAAGGATAAGGAAGAATTACTCCCACGCCGGTGGTGCGACACCATCGATACTCCAGAATTGCAAGTGAAAACTAAATATTGTAAAATAGTTCTATTTGATAGTAGTGAAATGAGAGTTGATTTTGAATTCAAAGATGTTCTACTCTAGCATAGGGCCTATACTTCCTTTTGAAATACCGCGTATTCCAAGGCGGCCGGTATGTAAAATATCGAACAGTTTAGTTATTCCTTTTTTACATTTTGGCCCACTCTGCTACGCGCATCAGCATAACTGATGATCGCGAGATGGTAACTCACTCTCTATCCAAGTACAGCATCATATGCAAGGCCAATGTAGATACATCCGCTCAACCTATCTCTGCGATCACTCGAAGATAGGAGAAAGATGATAGCAACCAAATAGAGCTAGGTAGATACAATCAGTTACATCTCAGTGCGCGCAAATACAAGTCGCAATATACGGTCGTCATTATAATAAACGTGTGTCTTCATTCCCAGTAAACCGATAATTATTTGTAGTGCGGTGGAAGAAATAATCCTACGGGGTGCAATAGTGCAATTATCGATGCAATCTGGATTGTGTTTCGGGATTAGAACCAGTTGAGAAACCAAGTGTATCGATCGCTGGAACCAGTGCATATAGGTCGAAGACGGAACATTTGTACTTGTCTTACTCAGCTCATTTGTTTCTGCCACATCGGCCACCGTAACCATCTCTACCACACCACCTAGAGCCCCACTTTCTTCTGCTGAATTCGAAACGTTATCCCTTCCCGCTACTGATTCTTCCACTCTTTCAGAACCGGATTCACTCAATTGAGGACCTAAGATAACACTGCTAGCATATGACAACTTTCCATTGATCTGTTTCAAACGGTCGTTAACCGATGCACGTTTTGGACAGTTTGCCTTCACATGATCGCTTCCCCCACAAACGAAGCACTTGTTGGACATGCCTTCGTAAAAGACCCTGGCTTGGAAGTGCTGTACGTAGATCTGACTCGGAATCTCCGACGCCACCTCGATGTGAACTCCTCGAACTCCATTGAGAATCGGAAAGCCCGTATCTGCACCATATCTTTCTCTCACCATATGCTGAATTTTGCCATACTTCGCCATTGTTGCTGCCACGTGCTTGTCGTCGATCTCGATAGGTAGACCAAATATGCGAACATACTTGAAATCACCTCGCGCTGCTGCAAATGACACCGTTGCAGACTGCCCGTTGTCGTACTGAAACTGATCGGATGCAGGGCACTTCATCAGCTCAGCCATCATGATGTCTTCTGTCCGGAACATAACATACACAGATGCTTCCTTAGGCTCACGAAACATGGCGTTCAGTATTTCACACGACCAATTTCGCTTCCGGAAGAAAGCGAAAATTTCATTATCTGATGGCATTTTTGTTTTAGCCCCGAAGACAACCTTCAGGCAGCTGGCATGAACTTTGCGATTCTCCATGATAACCAACACTGTTACGGGTCCTGTATTCTCTTGCCGGACAATGGTCAGACAACAAAGAGAACAAATTGTTTCAAATTCTATCTCACTTCGAAAATCACTCGCAGTGCTTTGAATACGTCCGACACTATCAGAAGCTGAACACGAACTGAGTTCGTATTTGCGAAAGTGTGAATTAATCCAAACAATGTAGGGGAACTAGGTTTAAAATGCGCCAGTCAGCTAATACGAGCCATTGCATTTTCTGGGTTATTAGGCTAAATTAAGTTACAAAACCGATGGCAGCTGGCGCCTAAACATGTTTTTAGATCAACAAATTAAAATTAATAGTCAAGACATTTATAATAAAATTTTTAAAAATGAATTTGTTTTTTTCCGCTTTTTGATAAAATTTAAGCTTCCGTTCCCTTAAGGATTTTCCAGTAGATAAAAACATTTTTTCAATAATCTTTGCACATGTCTGGAAAAACAAATTAATAAAGATTGTGCCAAGTTACTAAAAAGTTAACTTTACTACATTTTTCATAGAAAAACATACATTTTATTAAAACTTCTGCATGCAGGATAAAACGCGCCCATCTAATGTGCTTGACTATGGATGTCATAGTTTGAGAAGGGCGTGTGCCGATAAAAATTTATTTTTAAAATATTATCAATTAAAAAGTAAAAAAGTAAAAATTGAAAAGTGATAAAATAAAAGTGAAAAGTGGTGAGTGAGAAGTTATGAGTGATGAGAAGTGAGAAACAACAAGTGAGAAGTAGGAATTCAGAATTCGACTAAAAAGCCCTAAATAGTTTTATAATCAATCGTGAATTGTAAGCTGGATTTGAGATATGAGAACTGAGGAGTGAGGTGGGAGAAGCAAGAAAAAAGAATGAGAATTGAGAAGTGAGAAGCGAAAGGCAAGCAGTAAAAAGTGCGAAATAAGATGTGATCAGTGAAAAGCGAGAAGCAAGTAGTAGAAGGGGAGAAGTAGTAAGCGAGATACTTTGTGAGAAATGAGTAAAAAAGCATGAAGAGAAATATGACAATTGATAAATGGGATGTCAGAAGTGAGAAACGAGACGTGAGAGGTGTAAGGTACAAGGAGTGAAATTGAAGAATAGAAAAAAAAGCAAGAATAGATGCGAGTTTTTTTCAGCATAGATTTTTGGGCATCCAATAAATCCTTTTGGATGTGTAGATGTAGAATATTATAAGTCAACGGCAGAGGTTTTCGGTCATCCAAGAAATCCATGGAGTTTCGTCCTCAGATCTACAAGCGTAACTAAAGATCAAACGGACTGTTTTAAATGTGGTACATGCCCTTTTGGATGTGAAGAATAGAATAAGTCAACGGCAGAGGTTTTCGGTCACCCAAGAAATCCCTGAAGTTAGGTCCTCTGATCTACACGCGTAACACCATCCTTTTGGATGGTTAGCATAGAATGAGTCATCGTAAGAGATTCTGGGTCATTCAAGAAACCCCTGGAGTTAGGCCTTAAGATCTACACCTGTCACTTTAAGATTTATCGGATTATTTTAAATCTAGTACTGCAAAACCTCTTTTTGCGCCCAAAACGGGGGAGCGTAAATTGAATCAGAGCGTAAAAAGAGGGAGCGTTATTTCGAATTTAGGGCGTAAAAAGAGGGAGCGTTATTTGTGATTTTGAGCGTAAAAGGAGGGAGCGCTATTTGGAATTTGGAGCGTAAAAAAAGTTTGCAATCTTTAAGGTAAGCAAAGTTTGATATTTAACACACTTTTAGTCTTAAGATGTGTCTTTTACCTATTTCGGTATTAGGGTCGTCCAAATTGTTTTCGTTATCATGGTCGTCCCATTGTTTGAAGGCTGAGGCCTCAAGATGTTCTTGGTACGCCAAGAAATCAAGAAGTCATAAGTGGTAAAGATCCTTGATGACGCACAGTAAGACGTTCATTATCATTTTCAAGGCTTTAAAGTTTTTCGAGAACCTCCTGGAGCTTGGACCTTTGTTTTGTGATACATTGGATAAAATGCAACCATTGCATATGTTCATGGTCATCCAAGAAAACTCTGGAAAAGGCCTTAAAATATACACGCGTAACCAGAGCTCTTTCGGCTTGTTTCAAAAGTGGTACAACCCCTTTGTGGTACATAGAATAGAATGCGTCCATTGCATAGGTTCACGGTGATCCAAGAAAACTCTGAAAAAGGCCTTAAGACTACACGCGTAACCAGATCTCTTTCGGCTTGTTTCAAAAGTGGTACAACTCCTTTGAGGTACATAGAATAGAATGCGTCCGTTGCATAGGTTCACGGTGATCCAAGAAAATCCTGGAATAGGCCTTAAGATCTACACGCGTAACCAGAGTTCTTTCGGCTTGTTTCTAAAGTCGTACAACTCCTTTGTGGTACATAGAATGAATGCGTCCATTGCATAGGTTCACGGTGATCCAAGAAAACTCTGGAATAGACCTTTAGATCTACAAGCGTAACCAGAGCTCTTTCGGCTTGTTTCAAAATTGGTACAACCCCTTTGTGGCACATAGAATAGAATGCGTCCATTGCATAGGTTCATGGTCATCCAAGAAAACCCTGGAATAGGCCTTAAGATCTTCACGCGTAACCAGAGTTCTTTCGGCTTGTTTCTAAAGTGGTACAACTCCTTTGTGGTACATAGAATGAATGCGTCCATTGCATAGGTTCACGGTGATCCAAGAAAACTCTGGAATATGCCTTAAGATCTACACGCGTAGCCAGAGATCTTTCGACTTGTTTCAACAGTGGTACAACCCCTTTGTGGCACATAGAATAGAATGGGTCCATTGCATAGGTTCATGGTCACCCAAGAAAACCCTGGAATAGGCCTTAAGATGTACACGCGTAGCCAGAGTTCTTTCGGTTTGTTTCTAAAGTGGTACAACTCCTTTGTGGTACATAGAATGAATGCGTCCATTGCATAAGTTCACGGTGATCTAAGAAAACTCTGGAATAGGCCTTAAGATCTACACGCGTAACCAGAGCTCTTTCAGCTTGTTCTAAAAGTGGTACAACTCCTTTGTGGTGCATAGGATAGAATGCGTCCATCGCATAGGTTCACGGTGATCCGAAAAAACTTTGGAATACGCCTTAAGATCTACACGCGTAACCAGAGACCTTTCGACTTGTTTCAAAAGTGGTACAACCCCTTTGTGGTACAAATAATAGAATGTGTCCATTGCATAGTTTCAGGGTGATCCAGGAAAATTCTGGAATAGACCCTGAGATCTACACGCGTAACCAGAGCTCTTTCGAATTGTTTCAAAATTGGTACAACCCCTTTGTGGCACATAGAATAGAATGCGTCCATAGGTTCATAGTCATCCAAGAAAACTTTGGAATGCGCCTTAAGATCTACACGCGTAACCAGAGACCTTTCGACTTGTTTCAAAAGTGGTACAACCCCTTTGTGGTACAAATAATAGAATGCGTCCATTGCATAGGTTCATGGTCATCCGAGAAAACCCTGGAATAGACCTTAAGATCTACACGCGTAACCAGAGCACTTTCGGATTGTTTCAAAAGTGGTACAACTCCTTTGTGGTACATAGAATGAATGCGTCCATTTGATAGGTTCACGGTGATCCAAGAAAACTCGGGAATAGACCTTTAGATCTACACGCGTAACCAGAGCTCTTTCGGCTTGTTTCAAAATTGGTGCAACCCCTTTGTGGCACATGGAATAGAATGCGTCCATTGCATAGGTTCATAGTCATCCAAGAAAACTTTGGAATACGCCTTAAGATCTACACGCGTAACCAGAGATCTTTCGACTTGTTTCAAAAGTGGTACAACCCCTTTGTGGTACAAATAATAGAATGCGTCCATCCAAGGTCATCCAAAAAAACCCTGGAAAAGGTCTGCACGCTTAACTAGAGATCGTTTGGCCTGTTTGAAAAGTTGAACATGCCCTTTATGGTACGTAGAATAGAATGCGTTATTTCAAATTTTCATGGTCATCCAGGAAAACCCGAAAGTAAGACGTTTGGATCTACATGCTTAACCAGAGATATATCAATCTGTTTTAAATGTGGTACTTTTCCTTTGTGGTCCATAGAATAAAATGCGTTCATGGCATATGCTAATGGTTATCCTAGAAATTTATGGAGTAAGGCTTCTTGGCTTACACACGGTAACATGGTAAGGTAAGGTAAGGCGGTAACACGGTACATGATCTAATATAGCGCCGTTTTTTCCTTACGTTTTTATCGTGAAATTATCTCGTTCCAATTTATACACATTTTGCATTTCCAAGGAGTAAACTGCCTAAGTCAATAACTGCCTAGAGCTAATGACACAAATTTGAACTATTTGGAATGCAAACGAATACCAACAGCCTCCCGTTCGGGGTTAATCTGCAAATCATAACTGTATCGAGTTCATACATAGTTCCTACTACCATGGAAACAACTAAAGCTACTTGAAATGCATACATTCACTCAGATGAGGTTGCACAGCTTGTTATTTTTTCGATAAATGGCTTCAACACGGAGGTTAATCAGCAGGCCCTAACTCTACGAATTTCGTAGATTACTTCGAACCCATGCCAATAACATGCACCACATGGAATGCGAACATATACAGTATTTACCCGATTTTGTCGAGCCCGATTTTACCACGTTTTCGACCCGATTTTATCACCACAAAAGTTGTGGTTCATTATGGATCATTACAGAGAATCTGTCAATAATTTTGTAAGCCTGTTCAACAAGAAATTACAGGTTCCTTTAACGTATTTTGCCTTTTTCTATTTCATCCCCCCAAAATTTACTAGAATTGAAAAAATCGGGATATTACTGTACCAAAAAGGGGTCACAAAAAGTGTTTAATGCTCAATAACTACGTCCATTACGGAGCCCACGACAACAAAAAGAACTACTTTAAAGACAAACATATACCAAGAAAGGGCCACACAACTTATTTGTTTTCAAATAACTGCCTCCATTGAAGAGGTTGATACACAAACCTTAATTCTATGGAGTAGACTACCTGGAATTCACGACTACAACAAGAACTACTCGAAATACAAACATATATCAGGAAGAAGTCACACAATTTGTTTATTCTTCAATAACTGCCTCCGTTTCGGAAGGTGATCCACAGACATTGACTCTATGGAGTTTGAAGATTACCTGGAGCCCACGACAACAACAAGAACTACTTGGAATACTAACATTTACCAAGAAGGGGTTACACAATTTGTTTATTTTTCAATAAATAACAATAAATAACTGCCTCCGTTACGGAGGTTGATCCACACGCCTTGACTCAATGAAGTTCGTAGACTACCTGGCACCAATGACAAAAACAAAAACTACTTGAAGTACAAACATTTACCAAAAAGGGGTTACACAACTTGTTTATTCTTCAATAGCTGCCTCCATTACGGAGGTTGACCCATGGACCTTGATTCTATGGAGTTCGTAGACTACCTGAAGCCCACGACAACATCAAGAACTACTTGGAATACAAACATATACCAATAAGGGGTCACACAACTTGTTTATTTTTCAATTACTGCCTCCATTACGGAGGTTGATCCACAGGCCTTGGCTCTATGGAGTTCGTAGACTACCTGGCACCAACGACAACAAGAAAAACTAATTGGAGTACAAACATATACCAAAAAGGGGTCACACAACTTGTTTATTTTCCAATAGCTGCCTCCATTACGGAGGTTGATCTACAGACCTTGACTCTATGGAGTTCGTAGACTACCTGGAGCCCACGACAACTACAAAAACTACTTGGAATACAGTTATACACAGGATTTTGTTTTTACACGATTTTTTTTCGCTCGTATTTTTGATCGTGTGACTTCAATTAGCCACCAAACTCTTCTCAAAATGTTTCAAAAAATCCAGAATAAATCAAAGAAAAATCACATGATAATTAATATACGTTAAACATTTAGGATGAGTGGAAAATTGAGAAAATGTAAATCGCGTAAAAACAAAATCCAGTGTATACCAAGAAGGGGTCACACAACTTGTTTATTCTCCAAAAGCTGCCTCCATTTCGGAGGTTGATCTACAAACCTTGACTCTATGGAGTTCGTACACTACCTGGATCCCACGACAACAACTCGGAATACAAACATATACTAACTAGGAGTCACACAACTTGTTTATTTTTCAATAGCTGCCTCCATAACGGAGGTTGATCCACGGATCTTGAAACTATGGAGTTCGTAGACTACCTGGAGCCCACGACAACAACAAGAACTACTTGGAATACAAACATATACCAAAAAGAGGTCACACAACTTGTTTATTCTCCGATAATTGGCTACATTACGTAGGTTGACCCATAGACCTTTACTTTCTGGAGTTCGTAGACTACCTGGCACCAATGACAAAAGCAAAAACTTACTTAGAATACAAACATATACCAAGAAGGGGTCACACAACTTGTTTATTCTCCAATAGCTGCCTCCATTACGGAGGTTGATCTATAGACCTTGACTCTATGGAGTTCGTAGACTACCTGAAGCCCACGACAACAACAAGAACTACTTGCAATACAAACATATACCAAGAAGGGATCACACAACTTGTTTATTTTTCAATAACTGCCTCCATTATGTAGGTTGATCCCCAGGCCTTGAATCTATGGATTTCGTAGACTACCTGGCATTAGTGACAACATCAAGAACTACTCGAAATACAAACATATACCTAGAAGGGGTCACACAACTTATTTATTCTCCAATAGCTGCCTCCATTACGGAGGTTGATCTACATACCTTGACTCTATGGAGTTCGAAGACTTTCTGGAGCCAACGACAACAAAAAAAAACTACTTGGAATACAAACATAGTTCAAGAAGGGTCACACAACTTGTTTATTCTCCAATAACTGCCTCCATTGCGGAGGTTGACCCATGGACCTTGACTCCATGGAGTTCATAGACTATCTGGAGCCCACGACAACAACAAGAACTACTTGAAATACAAACATATACTAACTAGGGGTCATACAACTTGTTTATTTTTCAATAACTGCCTCCATTACGGAGATTGATCCACTGGCCTTGACTCTATGGAGGTCGTCGACTACCTGGCACTAATGACAACAACAAGAACTACTTGGAATACAAACATATATCTAGAAGGGGTCACACAACTTGTTTATTCTCCAATAGCTGCCTCCATTACGGAGGTTGATCAACATACCTTGACTCTATGGAGCTCGTAGACTACCTGGAGCCCACGACAACAACAAGAGCTACTTGGAATACTAACATATACCATGGAGGTGTCACACAACTTGTTTATTTTTCAATAACTGCCTCCATTATGTAGGTTGATCCCCAGGCCTTGAATCTATGGTGTTCGTAGACTACATGGCTTCAGTGACAACATCAAGAACTACTTGGCATCCAAACATATACCAAGTAGGGTTCACACAACTTGTATATTCTTCAATATCTGCCTCCAATACGAAGGTTAATCAACAGACGTTGAATGTATAGATTTCGTAGACTGCCTACAACCCATGTCAATAGGTAATACCACTTCGCATCGTAATCTTTGGATCTGCATGTGACCTAAAGGCCTATTCCAGGGATTTCTTGGATGACCAAGAACTCATACTTTGATCACATTATATTCTGTGCATCACAAAGGGCAAGTCCCATATTTGAAACAATCTAAGAAATCTTTGGTTTCGCGTGTAGACCGAAAGGCCTATTCCAGGGATTTCTTGGATGACCAAGAACCTATGCTGGGTACGCATTCTATTCTATGTGTCATAAAGGGCATGTACCATGTTTAAAACCGTCCGATCGATTTTTTGTTGCTTCTATAGACTTTATAGCCTTAATCCAGAGATTTCTTGGACTATCAAGAACCTATGATGTAAACACGTTCTATTCTACGCATCACAAAGGGCATATATCACATTCGAAACAGTCCGATAGATCGTTGGTTACTCATGTAGACCGTAAGATCTCACTTCTTGGAAGTGTGATACATGTACCATCCACAGAAAATCGTGATTTGGCTCCGTAATGCACAAGGTCACATGCGCCCACCAAATAAATTAAAGAATAAACATATCTTGTTTGCACACATCAACTAGTTACACGAAAATTTTGCAAAAAAAATTAATTTACATTTCATTGCAGTGGAAACGAGAATAGGACTTTTCATAAATTGATACTTGATTCTTCTGTCAGTTCACTGCTGTTTGTTTACATTTTTAGGCTGGCGCGTTTTAGCCTCGGGGTGGCGCGTTTCAACCCGCATGGTTTGAAATTGCACGAAAATGCAGCGCTTCAAAATAAAATCGTTTTCTCGGAATAAAATTGGTTTTTCGTCCAAATTTTTATTCCGTATCATAGATGGTAAGTTAAATTAGTGGTTAACACATTGGAAGTACATAATTTCGACCATTATCATCGTTAAATTCGAAGATTTGCTTAGGGGGCGCATATTGAACGTCTCTCCCCTAGATGGGAGAGAAAGAGCAAATTGAAGGAAGTTGAAGCCCCCCTAAGTTGACCATAGAGCTGCAGTTAAATTCTATTCGATCACTGAGAGGGGTGGGTCTTAAAACCCATGGAAAATACCAGGGGAAGCCCGTTCGCCTCCGGTAGTGAGACTTACACTCGGGTTGGGGTGCACGGGAGGCCAAAGGTGGCGACTAAATTTGCTGATATAGCCCTACGTCTTTGAGGAAGCAAACAAGGGCTGCAAGAATGGCGATATCATCAGCCATAGCGTCTCGGATACGTCTCGGGATTCCGTAGCTGGAACGGGGAGCATCGAGCTTCGGACACCGGCGAATCACATGTTCGACGGATTTCATCACCCCACATATTTCGCAAACAGTCCGGAAAGGACTACCACCGAAGTTATGCGAAAAGGGGTCGTTCAAAAAAGACGTCCACAGTTTGAGGGGGGAGGAGAGTCAAGATTTTGTGACAGTGCATACACTCGGTATACAAAAAAAGCGCGACAGAAGGGTGGTGTAATGGCAGCGATCACTGGCGGAGACAGAGGTGGGGCACCACACGATCCCACCATTGTTCTCAACGGCAATTATTCTTGCACCAAGCGGTGCCCCACCAATTAACAATAGCTGGCTCCGCCAGTGGCAGCGATAAGCAGGGCCGCGGTTTCGGCCGAGAAAATGCTACATGCTTGGGAAGAATTTTTGTCACTGTTAGGTTACTACCTGTGACTACTAAGCCGATCCCTTGTCTTGAATCGGAACCATCGGTGTAGCGATGTTCGTGGTTCCTGTACTCCGTGTTCAGCAACTCGGCAACCAATCTGCGAAGAGCCTCCGTGTTGTCTCCTCTCTTAAAGCGTCTCGCGATGGAATTATTTATGTTAGCTTTGGAGGAGCTCCTTGCTCCATGCCAGTGAATCCTGGCGCCGGCCACCGCGCGCAAGATCCGGTCCCCTTCAACAAGGAGAGGGATCCTGTAATTCCCGGTAGTAGAAGCGGCGAAGGAAGCAGCCTTAAGGCATATAGCAGCCTGAACGCGGTGGCGAAGTGACAAGATGCCTGCCTCGGCGCATGCAGACTCGAAAGGTGTGGAGGGTAGGAGACCAGAAGCCATCCGAACATAGCTATTGAAGGTCGCGGACAACACGTTGAGTAGGTTCCGGTATGCAATGAGTTTGAGATTTTACAGAAGACGGCTGTCTATAATGACTTCCCCAATGCGGAGGCGAGTACTCCTGTTGCTGGTCTTGTGGGGTTTTGAAAGCGTTTTGACTAAGGTACGGCATTTGACTTTAACGGAGCGAAAATGAGGCTGAAATGTGAGGTCACGGTCGATGGAGACGCCGAGTACTTTAACAATTTTACGGTTGGGGATGGAGTGTTCCCCCAACTTGATGCACGGTCCTGACAGTTGATGCCTCCATCGACATACGTGACCGCGTACGCATTTGCTGGCGGTCATGCTAAATCCTATCGAGGTGGTCCAGGTGAGTCCCCTACGACGACCAATAGGATGTCGTCGGCGTAGATAAAGACGTAAACGTTGGGTGGTAGGAAGCGAAAGATCCCGTTCATGGCGACCAAAAATAGGGTGACCGAAAGATCCGGACCTGTTTCCTCCTGGTAGATTCTGGAATACTGATTTCCGATAATGACTTGGAATGATCGCCTTTTGAGGAAATTCCGAGTGAATGCTAGTATGTTGCCCGAGAAACCCCATTCGCTGAGTTGCTGCAAAACTAATGGTGTCCAGGTCCGATTGAACGCCTTCGAGATGTCAAGGGATACCAAATCAGCGTGTTTACCCTCCTCGAAGGCATTCTGAAGGACATCTCCTAGGCCGGCGAAGTAGGTCCCGGTTCCGTATCCTGGACGGAAAGCATGCTGTTGGAAGCCGAATCTCCCGTCGGCTTCGAGTTTGTCGCGTAGACGACGGTTTACTAGCCACTCGACAACCTTAGAGACGCAGGAGATTAGTGAAATAGGGCGGTATTTTGAGGCACCCCGAGAGGAGATGCTATCCTTCGGTATTGGGATGACGTGGCTGAGCCGCCATTCTTCTGGAAAAATTTCCGTATTCCATCTGGACCAGACGACTTCCCATTACTCCTGGCGAGGGCGAATGGCAGCTCGGCGGGAGAAAAAGGCTGTTTGAATGATGAATTCGACAAGTCCGGTGGGACTAGGAAGTTCTCGATGGAACAGGATCTGGTGGTGATGAACCTCTGGAATTCGGCTGGGTAGCCACTTACCGTGACAAGCGAGGCAAAATACTCCTATATCGCTTCACTAGGGTAATGTTTGGTGTCAATTGTGCGGTTCAGAATTCAACGGGAAAAGTTGAAAATAAAATCATCCACATCAACGATGTTATTCTTTTCCCTGAAACTCGTTTGACCATGGTACAAGTCATAGATGTTTTCCGTATTTACTGACTTTCGTTGTACAATTTCTCGGCCACACGGGCTAGATCCCGATGGTTTCCGAAGGTGGAAGATCTTCGGAAGATTAGGCAACAACTACATACTCCATCGGAACTTCGGAGTATTGTAGGACTCGGATTTGTTAAAATGTTTGCTGATATGTCTGTTCCATTGTGGACTGTGATAGCCACAAAAACGTGGACTTGTGGCCCAGATCCGATGATTGCATTTGAGAGAATGAAGGTTCACATTTCGTATTGCACTACAACACATGGTTATTTGTCCGAGAATGACAATACAAACATCTTTTATACGGACGCTTCTCCGTACGCTTCGGGTGGGTTTTTTTCCAAGAGGATGGAAACCAAGATTCTAAGACAATGAGTTTTGCATCTAAGGCAACGATACCCACACTGCCGTAATCTGACAAAGTGACGTATACGCCATTTTCCAAAAATGGTGTTAACGAGTAGTACTCATCGTACTCTTTAACAGAAAAATGGAAAACATGTATGTTGTAGAATGGCGCATACGTCACTTTTTCAGATTACGGCAGCACAGAACTAACTGCCTGGCAGTTGGACATTTTCGGTATCCCTACCTCAGAAGGCATTTACGCTGTAAACAGTCGCGAGAAGTGTCGTTTCCGTTTGAAACAAGTTACGCCGGAGCTCAAAAATTGCGTTTAACAGGGCCAACATATGTACTAGTCTTCCAGAGTTAGGTGGATCAAATATTTTGAAGGTAACCAACCAACTGCATATGACATGGAAACATCAATCGATTACAGTCATGGATTTTGTTGTGCTTTTATGCATTCGTTTAGAAGGCTCAGTAGTGTAGGTTTCACTTAACGGAGCCGCAGTTCAATACGAAATTTACAATCCTTATCATTTTGATTTCTGCGGTTAGTAAAAATATGATTTGGAACAACGTATTCGTAGTTACAATGGCCATTATATCAAATCATAATAATAAACAAAACAATAAGTGCGTTAATCCTCTGTAAGATAAAAATGTAATGACGAGCCTCAAGCGCTATCTATTTTTTTTGACATAATGACAAATGATATTCAAATCAGTTTGATATTCATATTTATGTCTTATCAGACTGCCAAATGTCTGGATGAAATTGGTAAATATTTGACTATCACGCAAAGAATGTACTATGGCTTTTAAGAAAATGAACGTCACCCTATATCTTGACAGGGGATTCATACTATCAATTCGCACTGTCTGCTATCTAAGTAAATAAAATGACGTACTAATTGGCGTCGGTGAAGTATTAGTAAACAACAATAATGAGACAGATGGCACTAAAACAAACTAATGACTACCGCTTCCAGACAATTTTGCTTTTAAGTAGTAACTGATATCGATTTCCCCCAAATCGTACCCCACATTTGAAAATGTTGTAGAGCAAATCGTTTTCAGCATGGAATATTGATGCTATCAAAGTTGTCAAAAAAGTGAGTTTCCCGCTTAGTTATCAGGCAACAAGAAAGCTTCTTCTTCTTCTTCTTCTTCTTCTTCTTATTGGCATTATATCCCCACACTGGGACAGAGCCGCCTCGCAGCTTAGTGTTCATTAAGCACTTCCACAGTTATTAACTGCGAGGTTTCTAAGCCAAGTTACCATTTTTGCATTCGTATATCATGAGGCTAGCATGATGATACTTTTATGCCCAGGGAATCGAGACAATTTCCAATCCGAAAATTGCCTAGACCGGCACCGGGAATCGAACCCAGCCACCCTCAGCATGGTCTTGCTTTGTAGCCGCGCGTCTTACCGCACGGCTAAGGAGGGCCCCACAACAAGAAAGCATGATCTTCATTTTCCTAATATTAATCTCTTATCTATTTTATATTATTAGTAGCGATTTTAATTACAATTCCCTAATCGATTCGAGGATCATATCTATCTGCCAAGCTAAAAAAGGGCACTGAATGAATAAGTACTTTTTGGTTTAATATTTTCCTTATATAAACTGGTGGATATAAGCAGAATAAAATCCTGCTTTCAAGTTAATCAATTCCTTTTATGCATATAATCAATGTACGAAGATCAACGTAATAAAAATAAATTCAGTTGTGCTCCACACCTTGGTATCGGATTACACGTCCTATTGTTGAGAAATGGATGCATGGGAAAAGGGGGCGAACTCTTCATCTCTTTGTGAAAACTGAATTGAAATATATGTTTCTTGCTGCAAAAAGGGATTTTCTCCTGAACAATTGGCGTAAGCGTTTCTGCGCTGGAAAATTGAAAAGAATTCCACTTGCATGATATTTTTCTTTAAATTGTTTGCTGGTTGAAGTTGAGCTATCGTTACCTGATGCATGTGAAGCTTGTCTAACCCATTCATGGTGTGTACTTCTACATCTTTCCGAGAAAAAGAGGTTCATCGATGGAAAAATAAATTGTAGTATGGTTAGCTGTTTTTGTTTTCAAGATAAGCTATTGAAACACTGAAGAATGAAGTTGAAATTATTTCAACTCACGCAGCCAACTATCTCTTATAAGGAGTTACTTATGCTACGTGGTCTAGCAGTTATTATTGACGCTTTCTTGTAGCATCAATTTGAAAAACAATTCATTGATGAAATAGCAGAAGGCCAAATATGTAGGTTATAAAGCGATTAATTTCTGATAAGGCATGAGGAGAGGAAAAGATATTTAGTATGATGCAATAAGGAAAAATGTCATGTCGCCAAACACATTCTTTTACTGGATTAAGAAACAATCTTTAGCAAGAATTCAAACGCTCTTGCTCCAATACATCTTGTTATTATATTAGAATGTAATTCAAATTATACGAACATTTGAAAATAAACATATTTCGGAGTAACATCCGATCTGCCTATGTAAACAATTCAACGTTCATTTTATTCGCAAGATCCTAGACATTTTTAATAATTCTTCCAATATTTGTTTAGGTCTGTTGGCATGCCAGTGATTGTCTGAGGCATAATCTCCCTGAGGCTAATCGATAAACTTCAATATGATGGAAGCTGCCTGCCTTCTCGCCTGTTATAACCGATTACATTGCGATGAATAACCAATATGAATCGCTTGAAAATCGTGAACCTTGCAGTCTGCAAAATATTTTGGCACGTGGACGTCCATATGCCTCAACTTTTGTGCGAAAATGGTCTTTCCGCGACTACAGTCATATATTAATCTCATTAGCATGTACATTGTGTAAAGGGAGAGCCACTATGTTATGCATTAATTCTGATGATTAGCCAAGCTATTAGAATTGTAAATGAACGGCGATGTTTTTTTTTGGTTTTCGAAAAATCTATCTAATTAGTATCCAAATAGTTCTCTTACTGCGTTCACTATCTGTTTTCTATGCAACATACATCACTATCCAAGGTTAAACCAGTTCATTGCTCTATGTTCTAACAGAAAAAAGACAAACTTCTTTCCACGGTTATTTGGGATATACAGTTTTTCCCAGTGTCCATTGGTATATTTATTCAGGGGGGCTATTTTTATATACGGACTACCGAGACATTGGAACGAATCGGATTTGTTCTCAAATCGCTTTCCCATTTTATTCTGCTTGCGTTAACGAGAATATCTGACATCTCTCCTTCGCAAATGCGTTCAAAATTCTTCAAACGTTATCAAGAACACCTTTCTTGGAAATCAACCAACATAATGGATCAAGCATTTATTACACTAGCCGCTAGAAGATAAATCATTGTCCAGTCTAGACAGAGGTGGAATCTTTTGCGCTGCTGGTGATATGATTAATATGCATTTAATTTTAATGTGCCCATTGCTTTGCAGCTTCTATCTGGTATGTGTCCATCTCGAGCTGATAAACAATTTTATTTCAGGTTGAAGTTGTTCTTTTGGTGGCGTTATGAAAAATTGTCTACGTCAATTATGCTTATATTTTCGGTAATTTCTTGCAAAGCATGTAGATAAGGCTTGAACCCTGTGCATAGAGAGATGTTCTTTTTCGAATTCAAACTGCTTCAAATTCCAACTTGAACTTGGCCTGCTTTAAATTTAGTATTTCCACATATAAATTAAAATCTTTTCTATGCGTTCTGTACGCACCATAACTTACTTACTTGCTTACTTAAGGGTCCTGTGCACCCTGAGTGGGTCGACTTGAAAGATCTGCATCCCGGGCGCTGTTGCCGAGTTAGATTTCGGTTGACATATTTGATTTCTCTATAGAGGCTATATCATGGAGCCTCAAGGTCTGCGCTGTCACTTCTGTTCCCGAATTTGAGTTGCTGGCCTCTGGTGTCAACGTGATGGAGCTCGTTGTTTTAGATCCAATTGTAAGAACACCAGGCACAAACTACACTATCCAACAAAATTGAACTTTTTTTCGCTCCCTTCAACAATTTTTAATGTACTCAATAGATTTTTTTACGCTGAATTCAGGTACGTATTCAGATTTTCTGTAACACGTCCAGTTTTTGAGAAAAACGCATTTTAATTCACGAAAGTACGTATTTTCATAGAAATTTGGTTTCTTTCCCCCGCAAAACTGAATTTTGGCTCCTCACTTTTAGAATGAAGTTTGAATTTTGTAGAATGGGCTTTGTAGAATGCATGTGGGTTGTTGGATTTCATTTGGTACGTACATTTGTTGTGAATAACGGAATTTCATTCACAAAAGTACGTCTTTTCATAGAAATTTGGTTTCTCTCTTCTGCAAAGCTGAATTTCGGCTCCTCACTTTGGGAATAAAGTTTGAATTTTGTAGAATGGGCTTTGTAGAATGCATGTGGGTTGTTGGATTTCATTTGGCACGTACATTTGTTTTGAAAAACGGAATTTCATTCACAAAAGTACGTCTTTTCATAGAAATTTGGTTTTTCTCCTCTGCAAAGCTGAATTTCGGCTCCCCACTTTTAGCATAAAGTTTGAATTTTGTAGAATGGGCCTTGTAGAATGCATGTGGGTTGTTGGATTTTATTTGGCACGTACATTTGTTGTGAAAAACGGAATTTAATTAACAAAAGTACGTATTTTCACAGCTTACACAACCTCACTTGATCAGTGCCGTTGCTGATGAAGAATGTGTATAGCCGCCAGACATTCTAAATACTCACGCTCCTCTAATGTGGACGTGTACAATACACATGTGGAAGTATTGGCTTGATAAATGGATTGCGAGTGATTTGACTATGCGTCCAATTTGGGAATCTCGAGCTCGTTCAGTAGCCGCTAGGTTGCGAAGGCCGACGGAGGTCCTTCGTAGCTTAGTTGGTTAAAGCACCAGTCTAGCGTACTGTAGGGTCATGGGTTCGAGTCCCATCGAAGGGAAAGTGGTTACCTCCAATACATTTTTCAAATCAATATCTTCCACATAACGTACATATTCACATATGAGTTTTCATAACATTGTAAATCAAATTTCTATGAAAAGACGTACTTTTGTGAATGAAATTCCGTTTTTCACAACAAATGTACATGCCAAATAAAATCCAACAACCCACATGCTTTCAACAAGGATAATTCAACAAAGTTCAAACTTTATTCTAAAAGTGAGGAATCGAAATTCAGCTTTGCAGAGGAGAGAAACCAAATTTCTATGAAAAGACGTACTTTTGTGAATAAAATTCCGTTTTTCACAACAAATGTACGTGCCAAATAAAATCCAACAACCCACATGCATTCTACAAAGCCCATTCTACAAAATTCAAACTTTATTCTAAAAGTGAGGAGTCGAAATTCAGCTTTGGAGAAGAGAGAAACCAAATTTCTATGAAAAGACGTACTTTTGTGAATGAAATTCCGTTTTTCACAACAATTGAACGTGCCAAATGAAATCCAACAACCCACATGCATTCTACAAGACCCATTTCACCAAATTCAAACTTTATTCTAAAAGTGAGGAGCCGAAATTCAGCTTTGCAGAGGAGAGAAACCAAATTTCTATGAAAAGACGTACTTTTGTGAATGAAATTCCGTTTTTCACAACAAATGTACGTGCCAAATAAAATCCAACAACCCACATGCATTCTACAAAGCCCATTCTACAAAATTCAAACTTTATTCCCAAAGAGAGGAGCCAAAATTCAGCTTTGCAGAGGAGAGGAACCAAATTTCTGTGAAAAGACGTACTTTTGTTAATTAAATTCCGTTTTTCACAACAAATGTAAGTGCCAAATGAAATTCAGCAACCAACATGCATTCTGCAAGGCCCATTCTACAAAATTCAAACTTTATTCTAAAAGTGAGGAGCCGAAATTCAGCTTTGCAGAGGAGAGAAACCAAATTTCTATGAAAAGACGTACTTTTGTGAATAAAATTCCGTTTTTCACAACAAATGTACGTGCCAAATAAAATCCAACAACCCACATGCATTCTACAAAGCCCATTCTACAAAATTCAAACTTTATTCTAAAAGTGAGGAGTCGAAATTCAGCTTTGGAGAAGAGAGAAACCAAATTTCTATGAAAAGACGTACTTTTGTGAATGAAATTCCGTTTTTCACAACAAATGTACATGCCAAATAAAATCCAACAACCCACATGCTTTCAACAAGGATAATTCAACAAAGTTCAAACTTTATTCTAAAAGTGAGGAATCGAAATTCAGCTTTGCAGAGGAGAGAAACCAAATTTCTATGAAAAGACGTACTTTTGTGAATGAAATTCCGTTTTTCACAACAATTGTACGTGCCAAATAAAATCCAACAACCCACATGCATTCTACAAAGCCCATTCTACAAAATTCAAACTTTATTCTAAAAGTGAGGAGTCGAAATTCAGCTTTGGAGAAGAGAGAAACCAAATTTCTATGAAAAGACGTACTTTTGTGAATGAAATTCCGTTTTTCACAACAATTGAACGTGCCAAATAAAATCCAACAACCCACATGCATTCTACAAGACCCATTTCACCAAATTCAAACTTTATTCTAAAAATGAGGAGCCGAAATTCAGCTTTGCAGAGGAGAGAAACCAAATTTCTATGAGAAGACGTACTTTTGTGAATGAAATTACGTTTTTCACAACAAATGTACGTGCCAAATGAAATACAACAACCCACATGCATTCTTAAAGGCCTATTCTACAAAATTCAAACTTTATTCTGAAATTGAGGAGCCGAAATTCAGCTTTGCAGAAGAGAGAAGCCAAATTTCTATGAAAGGACGTACTTTTGTGAATGAAATTCCGTTTTTCACAACAAATGTACGTGCCAAATAAAATCCAACAACCCACATGCATTCTACAAAGCCCATTCTACAAAATTCAAACTTTATTCTAAAAGTGAGGAGTCGAAATTCAGCTTTGGAGAAGAGAGAAAC